>NC_056677.1:65739107-66375607 GCF_018350195.1 Panthera tigris | reverse complement strand
GGAACAGAGTAGAGAACCCAGAAATGGACCCACACACGTATTGCAACTAATCTTTGACAAAGCAGGAAAGAATATCCAATGGAATAAAGACAGTCTCTTCAGCAAGTGGTGCTGGGAAAACTGGACAGCGACATGCAGAAGAATGAACCTGGACCACTTTCTTACACCATACACAAAAATAAACTCAAAATGGATGGAAGACCTCAATGTAATACAGGAAGCCATCAAAATCCTCGAGGAGAAAGCAGGCAACAACCTCTTTGGCCTCAGCTTCAGTAACTTCTTACTCAACACGTCTCTGGAGGCAAGGGAAACAAAAGCAAAAATGAACTACTGGGATCTCATCAAAATAAAAAGCTTCTGCAGAGCGAAGGAAACAATCAGCAAAATTAAAAGGCAACTGACAGAATGGGAGAAGATATTTGCAAATGACATATCAGATAAAGGGTTAGTATCCAAAATCTACAAAAAACTTATCAAACTCAACACCCAAAAAACAAAGAATCCAATGAAGAAATGGGCAAAATACATGAATAGACACTTCTCCAAAGAAGACATCCAGATGGCCAGCCAACACATGAAAAAATGCTCCACATCACTCATCATCAGGGAAATACAAATCAAAACTACAATGAGATACCACCTTACACCTGTCAGAATGGCTAACATTAACAACTCAGACAAAAACTGATGTCGGTGAAGATGCAGAGAAAGAGGATCTCTTTTGCATTGTTGGTGGCAATGCAAGCTGGTGCAGCCACTCTGGAAAACAGTATGGAGGTTACTCAAAAAACTAAAAATAGAACTACCCTATGACCCAACAATTGCACTACTAGGCATTTATCCACGGGATACAGGTGTGCTGTTTCGAAGGAACACATGCACCCCCATGTTTATAGCAGCACTATCAACAATAGCCAAAGTATGGAAAGAGCCCAAATATCCATCAATGGATGAATGGATAAAGAAGATGTGGTATATATATACAATGGAGTATTACTTGGCAATCAAAAAGAATGAAATCTTGCCATTTGCAACTATGTGGATGGAACTGGAGGGTATTATGCTAAGTGAAATTTGTCAGTCAGAGAAAGACAAAAATCATATGACTTCACTCATATGATGACTTTAAGAGACAAAACAGATTAACATAAGGGAAGTTAAACAAAAATAATATAAAAACAGGGAGGGGGACAAAACAGAAGAGACTCATAAATATGGAGAACAAACTGAGTGTTGCTGAAGGGGTTGTGGGCGGGGGGATGGGCTAAATGGGTAAGAGGCATTAGGGAATCTACTCCTGAAATCATTGCTTCACTATATGCTAACTAATTTTGATGTAAATTTTAAAAAATAAAAAAATAAATTTAAAAAATTAAAAATAAATAAATAAATAAATAAATAAATAAATGGGGGAAAAAAAGAAATAATTATTATAAACACCCAGTACTCCACGTGGTGAAATTGTTGTAAATAAATAGTAGCTTCAAAAAAAGACTCAGGCAAATCTGAACTTATCCATGTAGCATGTAAACTCTCACCAGCGTGGATTACAAATTCACAGATTACAAATTCACTTCTGAATTTTATAGAAAGGTACAGAATAAAAAAGAAGTGGGACAGCAGTGGGGATTGGGCTAATGGGAACTTGAAGAGGTAAACTAAAAAATAAAAGAACTTGAGGTGTTTCTATAAATCAGTCCCCAAGAGGAGTGCCTGGGTGGCTTAGTCAGTTAAGTGTCCGATTCTTGGTTTTGGCCCAGGTGACGATCTCACGGTTCATGAGTTCCAACCCTGTATCCATTGGGCTCTGTGCTTACACTATGAAGCCTGCTTGCTATTCTCTCTGCCCCTCTCCTTTGGTCTCTGTCTCTTTCTCTCAAAATAAATAAATAAACTTAAAAAAATAAAATGACCTTATATTCACCTTCAGACTATGACATTATTTTGCATTCAAAAAGAGATACTGACAGTACTATTTTAGAAACACACATTAAGAAGAAAATGAGTGCAGATTTGACAGACAACAGCTAGAAATGTTTGATATTCCAATTATTGTTACAAACAATAAAAATGACTTCATTCTCTCCCTGGAATTGTAACATCACAGCAGTGAAAATTTTATCTTTTCTCAGAGAATGTATATTTTCACATTACTAAAAGCTTATTTAAGAGAATATTTTTCATAGGGTTTCCAGTCTAACTTTACATCTCCAATTGTACCCTTTTTTTTTTTAATCCAAATGACTATCTCACATGCACAGTCTTTTTACCTTTACTCAGCCACATTAGAATGGGCCTTGGGGCTGGAACACTTATGAGATAAAGAGCCCAAATAGCCTGTGCTTGAATGACCACCTTGTGTGGATATCTTTCTTGTTTCATGTTCATTGAGTATTCTTTTGTCTTTTCTTAAAGCACGTACGTTACATGATACCTGGTCACCCCCACTGTTACATCTGTCTTCCTTAGGGAGAGGACAGTGTTCCTTCCACTATGGCATGAAAGGGATATGCATAAGGAAATTCACAAAGAGGGGTGCCTGGTGGGTCCAGTCAATAAAGCATCTGACTCTTTATTTCAACTCAGGTCATGATCTCACACTTTGTGAGATCAAGCCCCACGTCCGACTCTGCACTGACAGCACAGAGCCTGCTTGGGCTTTTCTTTCTTCCTCTCTCTGCCTCTCGTCTCCTCTGCTCTCTCTCTCTCTTTCTCTGTCTCTCAAAATAAATAAACATTTTTGAAAAAAAGAAAAAAATCACTATGAGAGATGTCTTGGCCCTGGGTAACCAACACCCACCTTTGAAACTGATCTTTTTCTGTCTGTTTTGTATGTTTAATAAAGCATTGCTGCACCCCCCCCCAAAAAAGAAGTAAATTTACTCAAACTCACAAAGCTAGTGCCCGGCAGGGCTGGCATGCAAACTTAGATATCTCTAACTCCAAAGCTTAAACTAGTAAACTAAAATTCCATGTTCATCTTCATGACATCTTAAATAGATTAAAAAAAATTATACAAGGTTAACAATCTCTTACAAAGAGCAACAACACTTTTTGATGTGTTCTTACTATATAATTTAATGCTAAATTCTACTTACTGGACTATAATTTTGCTTCCATTATCATCCAAATGAGTATGCACACAATTTAATCAATCTCCACATCATTATGAACAAAAAGTAACTAGAATACCCAAATCCAACATTAGGATCCTTTGCTGCTTGAAAAAGATTAGTGCTGGATCCCTGCCTAGGTAATGTTAGGGGCTACCATTCAATCAAGAATGGTAGCTACACTTCTGGTGAGCATAGGATAATGTACAGAGAAGTTGAATCACTATGTTGTACACCTGAAAATACTATAACATTATGTGTCAACCATACTCAAATAAAAAAATTATCAAAAAATAATGTAGTTTCTAAGTACATACTGGGCCTCAAGGCCATTGTTCTTACCCTGATACAAGTAAAAATAAAATAAAATAGATATTATTTATGGTCTCAAGAAATTTATAAATTATAATCATAGGATTATAAATTCCATACTAGCAGATAATTTAAGCAATGGAAACTAGCCAGCCCTTAATCAAAGTCTGGCCTCTATCTGCTGGATGGAAGTGGGTGTATTAGGGCTGGGGTAATAAGGGAAAACAAAAGGACAGACTTCACTTTAGGGTTTGCTAACAAAGGGCTGCAGAATTTTATATGAACTAGGTTCCTGTCTGCATTGCACCAAGTGTAATCTAACTGCAAAGTTTAATATAATAATTATTACTTATTAAGGTTTTTTATGGGCCAGGCATTATACTAAGCCCTTTATATCCTTATCTTTTTTTCACATGCTTATCTTATTTTGTTTCCACAAGTGTTATGAGGCAGCTGCTATTATTTTCATTCCATATTCACAGATGAAGGAACTAATGCTCAAATGGATTAGAAACTTTCTTCAAAGTACACACTTGCCCAAGATTTGTATGAGTGAAAAGCACCACTTAAATACTAAGCATGATGAATAACAAAATAATGCACTACCACACTTGTTATCTCATACTAATTATACTGTCAACTTAATGATGGCTCTTTGAGTGAAGAGATGTTTCATATATTTTGTATCATTCTTACTTCCAAAGCTTGGCCTAAAGTAAGAGCAATAACACCATTGATTGTTTCAAAGGTTTTATACACAGGGTAGATTTTTCTAGATAATCCCTTTAATCCTTTCCCACTCTGAAGTTCTGTGATAATGAAACAAACATGGCACAAGTAGTAAAGCCGTTATGGAACTTTAAGACTTGATAAGAAAAAGTTACAGTGAAGAAGCTGTTATTCATATGAACCCAGTGCCTTTATATATATAAAAAGTTCTCCATTTAAAACTGTCACATATTTGAACAAATAAAGTGTGAAGTTAAGAACATTCCGAAGTGCTTCCACAAAAGTGTCAGTGACTTGTGGCCATAGGTAGCTACAGGAAATTAGTGCTAAGGGGGAAATAGGGTAACAGGTATTTTAGACTGTTCTGTCTGCTTTGGGAATGCCATTAAAGCAAAAACTTTCCTTGACACAAATCACATTGTTATAATCAAATATCAAAGCTAAATATTTGTGACAAGTGTGAGTTTAACATATGTGGATCTTATGTTCCAAAATAATTCAGACTAAGTTTGCACTAAGAATTTAACAATAAACTATAACAATAAACTATCAATCTATTCCAGCCTCCACTTCCCTGCTTCAACCACTTATCATTATCAAGTTCAGTACAAAGATATTTCAATCTTCTTTAGGGGAATTTTATTAGAATAAAGGAAATTTGGCATATGAAGAGGTATTTTATAGTTAGCAAAAATGTTCTCTAACTCACCATCTCTTTATGCAACAAATTCTGGCCATAAGGAAACTTAATTACACAAATGACGGCTTCTTCCTAACGCCACACTTCCTGCAAATGCTACAGGGCTTCTAATTCTGGTCAGACAGATTCTCCAGGCAGCCTTCCCATATAAGGATAAGCAAAAACACAGAAATCCTCCAACAGGCTAATGTAAGGTCACAGGGCAGGCATATGAAAACCAAATATGGTAGCTAAATTCTCCAGCTCACAACAGATACTTAAAAAAAAAAAAAAAAAGGCTGTAACTACCAACTCCAAACTATCAGTACTTGAATCATAAAAAATTAAATAATCTGTTCTTATTACTGTAGCAGATGACAAATATGAGCCAATATACTGGGTACTACATTAGCTCCATCTTTTTATTCTTTTCCTTTTCAACTATAAGAAAAGCTACCATGAAATGTGCTGCCAACATGGACACATTCAACAACAGGGTACTGCATCTGAAGAAATAAATTAATTAAATCTGTCCCTGTACAGAAGCTAATGTAGATTTCTGAAGTATCTCATGTGAATAGCTTCTGCCCCATTGTAGGGGAAGGCACTGTATTGCACTATGACCAAGAAAAATATCCATGTAAGTGACATCCTTTGGTACTAAGGATAAGTCCTGAGGAAATCCTTTTCCTCACTTGAACTCCAGGATAGAACATCTTGAGATCTGGTCCATGGCCATAAAGAAAAGATAATTTCCCCTTTGCCCTACCAAAACCACTACAGCAGTAATAGCAACAGTTAAGATACTGTCTGTC
This sequence comes from Panthera tigris, assembly GCF_018350195.1. NCBI lineage: Eukaryota > Metazoa > Chordata > Mammalia > Carnivora > Felidae > Panthera > Panthera tigris. Next base: position 66,369,956 of record NC_056677.1, on the reverse strand, counting down.
CAGTGACCATAGAATTTCAATTAGAACTATCACATGCCTTTACAATTTTGAAGGCTGGTTAATTCAATTAAGTCAAATAAAATTAGAAGCATTTTGAGAGTGTGCATCAAGAGCCATGGAAACATTCATGTGTCTTGATCCAGTAATATCACTTCTGAATTCCTAGTTTAAGTAAATAATGCAAAAGAGGATAGAACTTGTGCCTAAAGAGTTTATGCAATGTTTTGGTGTGTTTTTATTGTTGTTGTCATTTATTTATTTTTTTAGCAGTGGAAGATTAACAATTGCCTGCATCAAACTATTTGGACTTGGTTAAGTAAACAATGATGTGATCATTCAAAAGATTGCTGAGTACAATTGAAACTGACCACTGTATGATTATGTAGCAACAAGGAAAAACATTTATGATATAAACAGTGAAAAAAGAAGTCTAGAGAATCATGTATTTGCTATGAATCCAACTTGTGAAAAGGAAAACTGTGTTTTTTTTTTAAAATCAGATAGGAATTCAAACACAATTATTATTACCTCTCATACAGATAGTAGGAGTGCTATCTCTTTACAACTTGCTCAGGAGACTAATTGAGTGGTGTTAGGATCATGAGATTATGGGGATTCCCTTGCCAAACTTTTTTAGTGGTGCTATAATGCTTCACACACGTTAAAAAATATTTCAAAAATCAATTTATGTATATAGAGCTCTTAATAAAGGCAGAATAGTATAATGCAAAGACAATAGATTATGGAACTTGTGGCAAACACACTGTCATGGGGCTCCATTATCCTTACCTCCTAGGATTCACTCCCTTGTATAATCCCTTCCCCCGGAGTATGGAAATGAACTGTTTCTTGCTTCCAATTAACAGAATATGGCAAACGTGATGGAATGTAACTCTAGTGATGATATTGTAAGGCTTGACCTTTCTTGCTAACCCACACTAGAGTTTCTCTCTCCTTCATTACATATGAAAAAGCAAGCTGTCATGAGTACTCCAGCCTCAAGGAAATTAATTCTGCCATCAACCATGAGCTTGAAAGTGGATTCTTCCACAGTGGAGCCTCTAGATGACAAACCAGTCCTGGTTGACACTTTGATTTAGGCCTTGTAGAGAACCCAGCTAAATTATGCCAGATTACTCAATGCACTGACACTGTGATATAGTAAATGTGTACTGTTTTTAGCTACTAAAATGATAGTACTTTGTTACATAGCATAGAAAATTAATACAAAACCTGACTGACTTGGGTTTGAATTTGTATCCTACATTTCTTATCTGTGTGACTAAGTAAATTAATTACATTTTCTGAGTCTCAAATTCCTCATTTATGAGGTGAGAGTAATAGCATTCACTTCCAACAATGATTATAGAAACAAATATAGATGAGAGAAGCAATGTACCTCTCATACTGCCTACAATAAAATAGGCTGGATTGTAAACTATAAGCTCTTTCATGGATGGAACCTTGTCTATCTTGCTCATCATGATCCAGTACCCATTATCATATCTTACCTATAGCAGGTGTTCTATAAATGTGTTACAAGTGAGAAAATAAATAAATAAATAAATAAATAAATAAATAAATAAATGTAAACTCTCAGGGAATGGTAGCTACCTATTTTAAATATTCGTAAAGAACCCTTGTTCTCAAGTTATTAAAAACAATGAATTACACCATAGTACATCAATCCTATTAGAATACAGTCCTTCCAGAGCTGTATAGTAAGGGAATGCAGATGAAGAGCCAGGCTCTAGAATCAAACTTAAGAATATTGTATTTGCACCATTCAATGTAACTTTTTGATAAGCAGCTATCAATATCAATAGAAATTGCACATGAGGATGATAAATAGGTGTTTAAAGCAAATAGTGTAGTCACTAGGTAGTCACTACCAGACAAATGCTTTGTAAAGTGCTGGGATGACACCTCAACATTCAAAACATCTAATGACTTCCCTCACTCATTTGCTGGGGCGCTGAGAAGCAAGATGGGCTGTTAAGCACACACACCCAGCAAATGTTTGAGGGGCCACTCAGACTTTAAAATTCTTCCTAAAAAAAAACCTTAAAAAGATGAAACTGTTCACTGCATCACAGTAAAATTCCAGAAGTGTTGTGTTTAGAAAAAGTGTCAAAGTAAGAAATTTTATCTGATAATATCCATAAAAATGTGCTTCTAATGTAAGAGAGTCTAATAGAAAATTGTCTGATGGTTATATATTGCCAAACAATACATTTCTTGAGTCTTAGAGTAAATTTTCATTCAAAACATCCTGCCAGGGATGCATGGCTGATGCAGTGGGTAGAGCATGTGACTCTTGATATTGGGGTCATGAGTTCAAGCCCCATGTTGGGCAGAGAGCTTACTTAGAAAAAAATTCCTGCCAAATTATAAAACTGCTCTTTTTCTTATATTGGTTACTTTATCTGGTATCTATTAAACTGCTCCAAATGTGAAATAATTACCACTCCCAAACGACAGATAAATCTGAAGCAGTAGAAAAAATTCCAAAGTTAAGTCAATTTGAACCACAAACCATATACCCATGACACTTAGCTAGTGTTCACTATAAAAGTCCACCAACATTTAATTCCTTTAAAAAGGGAAGGCCATGGGGCGCCTGGGTGGCTCAGTTGGTTAGGCGACTGACTTTGGTTCAAGTCATGATCTCACAGTTCGTGATCTCGAGCCCCACATCAGGCTCTGTGCTGACAGCTTAGAGCCTGGAGCCTACTTCAGATTCTGTGTCTTCCTTCTCTCTACCCCTCCCCTGCTCACGCTCTGTGTCTCTCTGTCTCTCAATAATAAATAAATCTTTAAAATTTTTTTAAAAAGGAAGAAGACCAAAAAAAATGTGAAACAATGAGTAAGGAAGTCATTGAGTTAATCTCTGTAAGTCCCCCAAAATCATTCTATGAAGAAGACCAATAATACTCCCAAATAAAAAGACACATGCAAATTCTCATGAATGCAATTCCTAATAACTCTAGGTTGAAAGAAAATGATTTCTCCACTTCCCTGTACCTTTCCAAAGGTAAAGGTAACTGCTTTTGCATATGTACTACTGCATTTTCAATCAGGTAAAACATCTCTTTGCTGTGACCAAATTCTGTCTCAGTACAGTAAGAATATTTTAAGGCAATGGCTTTTTCAAACTAGAGAGTAGTATTGTGGTGACAACAGAAAGAAAAGGAACAAAATAGAATGATTTAGGAAGGTTTGGTCTATTGCTAATGACATTCAAATAAGAGAATATCTCCATTGTCCACCATCAAATGTGGGAAAAAAACACAATATTTTTGCATGTTGTTCAAACTCACGGAAATGGTACAAAATGCCCCATATAACTTACTCAAATTCAATCTATTTACCCTTAAAAATTACCATTCTATTAAATGCATGATAATAGGAGATAGCAAATCTTTGTACACACACAATATCTGAGTGGCTTTCACAAATAATTCTATCATACTTTTAAATCACAGAGTCAGCTGTCAAAACAATGAAAATTTTGTATAATTAAACAGCATGGTTTATTAATGTAATATAATCAGACAAATAGGCCTGACTTTATTTTTTTTACACACTGAAAAAAAATACAGCCACCCTCAGTTACAGTCTAATCAAGGTAAAGAATATTTTATTTTATTTTATTTTATTTTATTTTATTTTATTTGAGAGAGAGAGAGATAGAGCACTCAAGTGAGGTGGAGCAGCAGAGGGAGAGAGACAATTAAAAAATTCTTTTTAATGTTTATTTTTGAGAGAGAGAGAGAGACAGTGTGAGCATGGGAGGGGCAGAGAGAGAGGGAGACACGGAATCCAAAGCAGGCTCCATGCTCTGAGCTGTCAGCATAGAGCCTGATGTAAGGCTCAAACCGTGAGATCATGACCGGAGCCAAAGTCAGAGGCTTAACCAACTGAACCATCCAGGCACCCCAGGAGAGAGAGAGAGAGAGAGAGAGAGAGAGAGAGAGAGAGAGAGAGAAGCTTAAGCAGGCTCCATGCTGAGCCTGCTGACTCAATCCCATGACTCTGGGATCACGACCTGAGCTGAAATCAGGAGTCAGATGCTAAATCAACTGAGTCACCCAGGTGCCCCAAGGTCAAGGATTTTAAGTAGTGTTACACAAACATATGATTATTTCAATATATTTTTTTGCCTTTTTAAAGGAATTTTCAACTATCTTTACAAAGAAATGTATATTATTAAATGTTGTTTAAAAATCTAAAAGTTGCTTATATGACTATTTATTTAAGTTCTCCAAGCTCAGTTGGTAGGCAATTCTTTGTCCAATTACCTTCCATACATGTAAAAAGTATGTCCTTGGTCACCCTCTCTGGATCTTCCTGGGAAAATAACTGCTAACCAAATACAGAGATAAGTAAAGAATCCTGGGGGCACCTGAGTGGCTTAGTTGGTTGAGTGTCTGACTTCAGCTCAGGTCATGATCTCACTGTTCATGGGTTCGAGCCCCACATTGGGCTCTCTGCTGTCAGCAAGAAGCCTGCTTTGGATCCTCTGTCCCCCTTTCTCTCTGCTCCACCTCGCTCACATGCACATGCTTTCTCTCTCTCAAAAATAAATAAACATTAAAAAAATCTTAGGAAAAAAATCCTGAAAGGGATTTCCAGTAAGAGAAAAGAAATACTCAACCTACAAGGAAGACAAATAAGTTTAGTAGGAGATCTCAACACAGAAACCTGGCAGGCCAGAAGGGAGTGGCATTATATATTCAATATGCTGAATGGGAAAATATGCAGCCAAGAATACTTTATCCAGCAAGGTTGTCATTCAGAAAAGAAGGACAGATAACGAATTTCCCAGGGAGTTGGTGACCACTAAACCAGTCCTGCAAGAAATATTAAAGCGGACTCTTTGAGTGGGAAAAAAAAAAACCAAAAGCAACAAAGACTAGAAAGAAACAGAGAAAAATCTCCAGGAACAGCGAATTTACAGGTAATACAATGGCACTTAATTCTTATCCATTAATAATTATCGACGTAAATGGAATAAATGCCCCAAATACATAGGATATCAGCATGGATTAAAAAAAAACAAGACTCATATATATATGCTGCTTATAAGAGACTCATTTTGGACCTAAAGACACCTCCAGATTGAAAGTCAAGGGATGGAGAATCATCTACCATGCTAATGGATGCCAAAAAAAATGTGAGACAGGAAACCACCAAAATGCTAGAGGAGAACACAGGCAGCAACCTCTTTGACCTCTGCTGTAGCAAGTTCTTACTAACATGTCTCTTGAGGCAAGGGAAACAAATGCAAAAATGAACTATTGGGAAACTGACAAGATGAACAGCTTCAGCACAGCACAGGAAACAATCAACAAAACAAAAGGCCACCTCTGGAATGGGAGAAGATATTTGCAAATGACATATTAGATAAAGGATTAGTATCCACATTCTATAAAGAAGTTATCAAAAAAAGTTATGCACACCCAAAAAATATAAGTAATCCAGATAAGAAATGGGCAGAGGACAAGAGTAGACATTTTTCCAAAGACATAGATTGCTAACAGACACTTGAAAAGATGCTCAACATCACTCATCATCAGGGAATAGGAATCAAAACCATGAGATGCTACATCACACTTTTCCGAATGGCTAACATCAATAACACAGGTAACAACAGATGTTGGCAAGGATGTGGAGAAAGGGGAACACTGTTGCACTGTTGGTGGGAATGCAAACTGATGTAGCCACTCTGGAAAACAGGATGGTGGTTCCTCAGAAAGTTGAAGATAGAACTACCCTACAGCCCAGCAATTGCACTACTAGGCATTTACACAAAGGATACAAAAGGATACAAAAACATTGATTTGAAGGGGTATATGTACCCCAACGTTTATAGCAGCAGCATCAAAAACAGGCAAATTACAAAAAGAACCCAAATATCCATTGACTGATGAATGGATAAAGATGTGGGGTGTGTGTGTGTGTGTGTGTGTGTGTGTGTGTGTGTTTATAGTAATATTATCCAGCCTTAAAAAAGAATGAAATCCTGAAATTTGCATTAATATGGATAGGGTAGAGAGTATAATGCTAAATGAAATAAATCAGTCAGAGAAAGACAAATACCATATGATTTCACTCACATGTGTCATTTAAGAAACAAAACAGATGAACATAGGGGAAGGGGGGAAAAGAGAGAGTGAAGCAAACCATAAGAGACTCTTAACTATAGAGAACAGAGGGTTGATGTGGAGGGGATGGGTGGGGGAATGGGCTAAAGGGTGATGGGTATTAAGGAGTGTACTGTTGTGATGAGCATTGAATGTTATATGTAAGTGATGAATCACTAAATTCTACAACTGGGACCAATTTTGCTATATATGTTAACTAACTAGAATTTAAATAAAAACTTGAAAAAGAAAGAAAACAACTGCTAACCATATCCAGCTGATGATGAATCCCTAGAATAATCTTTACACCTAAAGGGCAGCCTATGACTTCAGAAAGCAAACACAAAAACAAAAGAGTAAATAAAACCCTTTCAGACTACATTAGCGGTGGTGTGTTTTTTTTTCCCCTTTAGTTGGTGAAGTGATAATATTTCATTAGGAAATTAAACATTTTCCTTTTAAAAAAATTAATGTTTATTTTTGAGAGAGAGAGAGAGAGCAGGGGAGGAGCAGAGAGAAAAGGAGACACAGAATCTGCAGTGGGCTCAAGGTTCCAAGATGTTAGCACAGAGTCTGACGTGGGGCTTGAACTCACAAACTTGGAGATCATGACCTGATCTGAAGTCAGAGGCTTAACTGACTGAGCCATCCAGGTGCCCTTAAACACTTTCTTTTTAAGAGAGTATGGCAACGTAGAGAATTCTGTATCTTGGCTGAAACAAATTCATTTGCCATAGGAAAAAATAACTAGACTGAAGTCTTAGCTGACCAGTGTGCCCCGGATGAACATTCCGGAGAAAACTATGAATGTATTCCCAGACTCGAGGCAATAAACCTATTCCAAACTGACCAGCTGAGAATAATGGTTATATGTTACCTAATTAGTTAAATAAGACCAGGATCAAATGGTCCAAGAAGTTAACAAATAGTAAACTAAGGTTGCTAAACAAAATCGGCTTGGGCCATGCAGTTCTGTGGGTTTATTAGTGAGTTTCTGTGCAATTTAATTGCTACCATTGTTATTTGGATTATGACTGTCAAGAACAGCATGAACAACAATAAAAACTACTGTCAAGAATTGTGAAAGATCTGATATTTTTATCCTACGTGCACACTAACAGATAAGCCTGCCATAGTTTTAAGAATGGTGGCAGAAAACATGAGACTTCTCCATCACAACAAGAGTAGTATCCAAAGTATCAGCATTTTCTTTTACCTTTTCCCTGTTCCTTAATTTCTTTATGGTGACACAGGAAGCCATGTTAGGGAACCCAGGTATTTTATACAGAGCCATACACAAATCTTCCCTTTGGTTTAGGGAGAGACACTGTCATCTTTCAAGGCAGGTTGCATCCTTGAAAAGATAATACAGAACAATGGTAGTCAGTGCCTTTGCTCACAAGATGTGCACAAATGCAAGAAACTAATGGAGAACTGTCTGCCCACATCTACTATTTACAACTTATTTGGCTTTATAAGGTTCTCAACTCTTCTAGGTTTCTGAAGAGGAAGCTAATCTGAACATCAAACATACTTTTGCCTGATGAAATCCTGTCATTTCACATGGTTGAAAAGAAAATTGTGGGAGTTAAGTTGTATAGAAATTCTATTAAAAACAGAAATCATGGATTATTCAAGAATTCATCAAGCCAGACTAAACTCTTCTTCCCCTAGGGATAACACATTCATCAGCAGTCCCTCATAAGTTAGATTGCTTATGTGTAAAATCAATTCTTGTGACCAATGTTACATCTTTAACTTCTCTAATTCAAAACCCAAATATCCATATGTGTGCCAAAAGACAAAAAGTAAATCATGACCTCATTTTGAAGTCTAGACAAGCTGCAAAGCATTTATTCTCTCTGTAAACATGCTTTTGCCTTATTTTCATCCTGATTTAGGAAATTATTTGTTGAAATAAATCTAACAATAGTCAAGTTTAAAAGACAAAAAAAACCTGGCAGTTATCACTACAGAATTCTTATGAAAGTAAAGTCTATGAAAAAAGGACTGTAATGCCAATGTTACTACTAAAATGTTATATGAACAGAATTGCTTTTATAGTTTGTTTTAATTTTAATCTATATTACAAGTAAGCATATGGTATAGGGAATAAAATTGCAAAAATTAAAATATTCATTTTACCTTATGATTTTTAAAAGTACTTCATTTCTGGGACAGCTGGGTGGCTCAGTTGGTTGAGCATCTGACTCTTGGTTTCAGTTCAGGTCATGATCTCACAGTTTCGTGAGTTTGAGCCCCACATCTGGCTCTGAGCTGTTAATGCAGAGCCTGGTTGGGATTCTCTCTCTCTCTCTCTCTCTCTCTCTCTCTCTCCCTCTGGCCCTCTCCCATTCATGTTATCTCTCTCTCTAAATAAATAAATACACATTAAAAAACATTGATGGACCTTTTAAAAGATCTGCATGATATATGTCAATGATTCTTCATCATAGAATCCTGCACTTTTTAACAGCTTGAGACACAAACATTTAAGTGACTAGTTTTGTAGGGCAACAGGGAATAATATAAAAATATTCCCAGCCTTCCAAAATGTGTGGAATTCCATACTTCTTGGCATAAAAACAAGTAAAATGGTGAAAAATAAAGAGATTCATTGCTATGTTGTACTTAATTAAAAGATTTTTTTAATTAACTTTTTTTTTTCTATTTTCTTCAGTCTATGCTCATATATTGGTAATGAAATCCACCCTTCCTCCCAATCCTGTAGATGAATTCCTGTTTCACTGCTTAGCTCTTTGGCGAGCATAATAGGACAAAATACTATTTCTGTTTGAAGATTTTGAAATTTAAGACACTAAATTCAATTTCCACACTTAAGTAAAATATTTATGATAGCTATGTATTTTTAAAGTTATTTATTTATTTTGAGAGAGAGAGAGAGCAAGTGGGGGAGGGTCAGAGAGACAGGAAGAGAGAAAGAATCCCAAGCAGGCTCCACACCATCAGCACAGAGCCCATTCTCACAAACCCTGAGATCATGACTTTGGCCAAGATCAAGAGTCAGAGGCTTAACTGACTTAGCCATTCAGGTGCCTCATGATACTTATATACTTTTAAATACTTATGCCATGTGCTAAATATTACACTAAGCACTTTAATGCATTATCGCATTTTAATGGGTCAGAAAACAGTTAACCTTTTCCAAGAAGACACAGCTAGAAAACAGTAGAGCAGAGATTCAAAGTAAGCAGCATTTTTTTTTCTAGTTTCAAGTTTTTGTTTAAATTCTAGTTAACATACAGTGTAATATTAGTTTCAGGAGTATAATTTAGTGATTCATTACTTGCATACAACACCCAGTATAAGTGGCTTTTAATTATTTTTTAAATTGAGGTATAGTTGACATAATATTTTATTAGTTTCAAGTGTACAATATAGTAATTTGACATTTATATACATTATAAAATGCTCACCAGGATAAGTGTAGTTATCAGCTTAATTATTAACAATATATGAAATAATTTCAGATATTAATTAGTTGATATACATTATCAGTTATCAAAGTGAAAGATGACTTCCAAAACACAAAGTAGACAAGTGTAAAGGAACTAAATAAATCCTAATTAATGGACTAGGCTTTTAAAACAAATTATCTCATTTAATTAAAAGATGATGCTGACAATAATATGGGACCACTGGTAAAAAGCAGGACATTGTTGATGCAGTTTTGGAGTGGTGGTGCGGATTTGGAGCCAATGGATAAGAAAGAATTCTTGAGACATCTTTGGTGCAAAAAAGTGATTTTATTAAAGCACAGGGACAGGACCTGTGGAAAGAGCTGAACTGGGGTTGTGAAGAATGACTGGTTATATACTATGGACTTGGAGGAGGTAAAGGCAAAAGGGAGGTTTCCAAAAGGACTTTCATATGCTAAAGAGGACTCATAAGATACTGGAGGCCTAGCTATTGTCAAGCTAAGTTGTTTTTTTTCTTCTAGCAAAGTATTAACATTAAGACAGTAGGGAGTTCCTGGAGGAATGTTTTACTCTGCCTATCTCAAGTATTTGTCAATGGGTTACAGGTTATAAAGAAATTTAATTTTACCTACCATTTCTTTCTCACTTTTACTCCCCACATCACTATGGAGGGGAGGGTGATGTTAGGGCTCCAGGAAACTGAGTCTATAGGTTTCTGAAGATTAGGTTATTGATAAGACTGCCTTTTTCTTATAATTTACTAAGACATTTGTAAAGTGATGGAGACTCATGTCCTGCATGACTGTGATCTCTAACAGATAACCTTTGGTTTCTCCCTTTCCTTTGTTCTTGGGCTGCCAGAAGTGCCTGAGAAATGTCACACATATCCCACCTGGGGAGGGGGGGCGTGCTGGCTTGTGCTTTGCCCTCAGTTTGCCTTTGTCTCCCTCATCATTGTAAATGAAGGCAGACCTTCCATATATATGTGTATCATATAAATGTGTATGTGTTGTGTATATCTGAGAAGCAAAAGGTGAAATAAGGATGAGAGAGTAAAGATGATGAGTTATGTTTTAAATGAATTGAGCTATAAGTCCTCTATAGGGAGGAGAAATCAACCCATGGGTATGACAACAGAAAGTGCTATCTGAACAAACAACCAAAGGAAAAAAAAAAAAAAACTAAGCACAGCAAAACAAGATGATAAATTCAGAAAATGCTATCTTTACAAGTGAAGGCACTTTTTAAATATTTTTTCAATGTTTTATTTATTTTTGAGAGACAGAAAGAGACAGGGCAGGAGTGGGGAGGGTCAGAGAGTGAGGAAGACACAGAATCTGAAGCAGGCTCCAGGCTCCAAGCTGTCAGCACAGAGCCTGGCGTGGTGCTCAAACCCACAAATTGTGAGATCATGACCTGATCGGAAGTCAAATGCTTAACCAACTGAGCCACCCAGGCGCCTGAGGCTTTTGTTTATGATAAACATATAATGGCTATTCACAGTAAGTAATGAACAATTGGTAAATTAATGCACTGTGCTTCTCTTTTGTTTCCTACTCCTACGGTTCACTGTTAATATAAATGCTTTTGTCTTTGTAGAGCTGTTGCCACATCATCAATGCAGGCTTGCTAATCCTAATAGCCCTTGTGTGGAAAAAAGACAAATATATATATATATATATATATATATATATATATATACACACATATACACACACACACACACAAACATTTACATACAAGTTTTGTTATCCCTACTAGATTACAATCTCCTCAAAAGGCAGTTCCCACATCTGATTTGTGTTTGTGTCCCTCAGAATACCAGAATGCTTCACACATTGTGGGTATTCAATAAATATATTTTTTAAATGTTTATTTACTTTTGAGAGAGAGAGAGAGAGAGAGAGCAGGGGAGGGACAGAGACAGAAGGAGACAGAGGATCCAAAGCAGGCTCTGCGCTGACAGAAGAGAGCCCTACATAGGGCTCCAACCCATGAAACCCACAAAACCCGAGATCACAAACCGAGCTGAAGCCAGATACTTAACTGACTGAGCCACCCAGGAGCCCTTTCACTAAATATTTTTAGGTAAAGACCCCTTCAACACAGAAGACCTTATTTAAATCACAATGCATTGCTGGAGAAGTGAATAAAGTACACCAAAGATGGCTGATTGGGGCTAAAATAAACTCTGGTCTCTAGCTTAGAGACCCCTCCTCTGGGTTCTTCTTCTTTGTTTGCTGCTCACGCAACCCCCCCCCCCCAAAGATATGGAAGCTGACGACTATAAATTACCCTCCCCACTTGCATTTGTTGCTCAGATCTTTGCCCAAATGGTCTCCTCTGAGCCTGCTGGTGTTAAATAAATCTCCAATCCACCAAGATCTCTGAGTGCCGCTTGGTTTTTCTGCCAGCGTTCCAGCCTGATTCCACAAGATATTTGGTTCCCTGACCAGAAAACCCAACCGCGCTGGCCCATTGTTGCCACTGGCTTGGGAAAGGGAAAATGGTGAGGTGGTGACAGAATGAGGGATTGCAAGGGAGAGGGCAAGCCCTGCTTGAATTTCAGCAGTCTCCCGCTCAGTTGCCTCAGGCCAGCCCCCGCTCCACCATTCCCGCTGGACTCGAGGAAACTTGGCAGGTGAGGACATGGACCTGAGGTCAGAACCATTATGGCTGGGGCCCAATCTAGTCAGGCCCACTCACAAGAGTGGAAGGGGGACCTGATCACTCCCCGAGACTTCAGAAGTCTCACAGGTAGGAATTCTATGGGAGGGAATGTAATAACCTCTGGTGTGAATGTGAATGTGAATGTGCTACTTGGTCTAGCTTGCCTGCCAAATTCGATTCTGTGGCTCCACAGGTGGGTGCCCTTGGGGTCCCCAGGGGCTCACGGAGTCTGAATGGGCCCATCTGAAATTCCATGATGGATGACACAAGGTCTGTGGCAGCATCAGAGTGGTTTCTGATCATGAGTCGCAGGGCTGGGACTGCTGCAGCTGAGCATTTCCTGGGTTTCTTCGGGACACAGACAGGAGGGCATCTGGCTGGTCTCCTCATTGGAGGGGGTGCCCCTGTCCCTCTGTCTTTGCAACTCCACCTGGTGGGAGCATTGTGGGGTCGGGACAGAGCAAGGAGGGGGTTTTTGGGAGACTGGAATTGCAATAGCCCCTGGCACATTGGGGACCCTATATGAGTTGGAATGGTCCACTTTTGGTGTGGGGGGGCCTTCTGGGGGAACCTTGGATGTCCCAATGGTCTGCTGCATCTGGCATATTGTCTGCAGAAACGCAGGTCACCCTGATCAATGCCCATGCATTGACTCCTGGCTTGAAATTGCCCCAAATCCTCTGCCTTGGGTGCAATTCATCCATAGTAAGAAGAGCCAGGTTAAGGTTTTAGCCACTTTATCCGGAAACTCACCCGGGGAGCCAAAGAAGCGACCCACCACTCTCCTAGTGTTCTGCCTCCTCATGACTCATTAGGCTCCCTCCCCCTCCCCTGAGCTTGAAACTCCTCCCCCTTCTGTCGCACCACCTCCACCGCCCATTTCTCCTCCCCTTCTGGGCCTGGAGAACCCTCCCCCACAAGGACCAGATGCCAGATTGTGCCCTAGGCCAGGCACAGGCACCCTCGGCCAGGGCCAGGTGCAGGCACTCTCCAGATGCCGGTCCACATCCGCTGGTACCAAGAGGCTCTCTGGGGTATCAGAGCAGGGGCTGAGAAGGCCATAAATATGCCCAGAAGCAAGGGGATTCCCCTCCCCCTGGGGATTATTATAAGAAACTATATGTGGCTTACACCCTGTTTGCTCCAGAGGCACAAAAGAACCATGACAAAAGGACAGAGAAGGTCTAGCCGCCAAAAGGGGGGAGGCCCAGAACCTCCTTAGCAAGGGGTCAATGAAGCTACTGCAAGGGGAAAGGACATTAAAAAGAATAAGTGTCCCAACCAGGGAAAGTCCCCAAACCCCAGCTGATATCAGGAGGAACCTTGAGAAGGGGACCTTATTGGTCTAGCCAAGAAAGAATCAGACTAAAAGGGGACACTGACTCTCTCTCCCTGTTCCTCTGCCTAATAGATGTAAAGGATTTTACCTCATATCCCAGGTTAACGTCTATAATTAGAGCCAACTGTGGTTAGTCTACCCCGGGACAGGGACTTTAAGGAATATTCCCAAGCAGTTGCTGCTTATACCTTCCCCTCCCCCTCATGTTTCTGCACCATCTTGGGTGTGGTCCTATTCCATCCTCCATGTCTCAGGCACCGTTGGTTCCTCCTCCCACCCTCCAAGTCAAGGAGCAAAGTGCGCCCCCCTTAGACCACCCATTTCAGATATCTCCACTGGTGCTCCAAATGAAAATTGACAATGGGGAAAAACTGATTGACTTTTACGTGGATGCAGGTGAAACATATTCGATGTTTAAACTAATTTATTGGACCTGTCTTTAAAGTTATCAGCAAAGGTCAAATAAGCTCATGTTATCTCTTTTGCAATTTGTTAATGATAGTTATTTTTTCTGTCTCAAAGTTTTCATGGGTAATTAAGATAACTTTCAAGGTCCTTGGTAACCTGAAACTTTCCAGATAGGATGGAATGCTAAAGCTTTGATTACTGAACATAGGTTTGTGTTTTTAACTTCTTATTGCTGAGAAATTAAGGCTATTCAGACCTATTAGAAAACATGCTTTGTACTTAATTACTTCATGAGTTTACCATTTAAAAAATTCTGATGTAAACACCTCTTAATTGATTACTAAATCCTCAATTGGAGACTAAGGTTTCCTAAGAGTTAAAATTCTGCTAAGTGTACTTAAGACTGATGAAAATAAAGAAAAGCAACCCTGTATGTAGGAAAGTAGGAGGTATATAAGAAAGATATAAAGAATGGAAATACAGTTTTGTTAAGGGTAGAAGAAAGTAATTTTGTCCTAAATGAGACTGGTTATTTGGAGAGAAATGGTTTTGGGACAAAATTTGAAGGCAAAAGAAGGTTGTAGAAGGTTGAGATGAATGGAATTTTAAAAGTACACTGGTATAAGGTTGAAATTCTGCTTTTCTCTCTGCTCAAATGACAAAGTTTTCTTGAACTGTTGATCTGCTCTTGATAAGACAATGCAAACAAAGGTCTGTCCTCCGGGAAAATCAAAGTTTTAGGTTTCATCTTTATCAGGTCTTTGATTACTTAGTTAAAACTTCTCAATGTTAAAGCTAGGTTTTGATAACAACTATATAATGCTATACATTCACCTTTGGGATCTTTTATTGCCACTTTGGTTGAATAAATAAAATTTTAAGATTTGTAATGATCTGTAATCCTATTTAGGGTGCACTTATGACTTCCTGGGGTTTCAACAAACTTCTCAGTATTTAAATGTTAAATGAAGTCTTCTTGACCAAGTAGGCCCTTTTATTTGGGATGCTAAGTTACTTGGAAAAGCACTGTCATACAATGGTAAACCTTAGGTTATATTGCACAGGTAAATGTTGTAACTGCCCAAATATATGCAATTCATAGAGTTTTAATGTTTTGATATAAGGTCATCACAATATTCTGATTACTTGAAATGTTATGTGTCACAGAGATAACCGAATTTCTTTGTCATTTGCATCATAATGAACTCTTATCAGATCTTTAATGATGTTTATTTCTGAGATTTTGTCATTTATAATCGTTCTTATTCTCTCACAAAACATGTTTCTCCTTCAAGAAGATTTATAAAAAGGACTTGAGGACAAATGCAGGTATTCGACATCTTTAAGATTAATACTAAAATGGGTAAGAATTTCCAGAACTAAAAAAATGCATTCAAATTGAACAAGAATTAGGAACATGGGATTAAATGAACTGAGGAAGATTATAGTTTCGTGATTCTTGTTGAAAATATTGCTGGTTCTCTAATGTTTCCTCTTCCAGATTAAGGAAACTGTCTCTTAAGATATCTATGATATACAAAAATGTCATAAAGTATTCATTTGTAAACTGAAGCATTTATCTTTTTGCTCTACATACTTCCCCTGAGATTCAAAAACTCTCAATGAGTATTCTTTCCTTCATGGTAATTAAAATTGTTTGCATAAGTTCAATAAGAATCTGTTCATCTTGTAACAGGTCACCATTGGAAATACTGGTTATTTTACCAAGGCTTTGACTGCAATATCATAATTGAGGATGACATTCATAGGCTCAGATATGACCACACAGCTTTAAGGAACCAGGGTTGGCTTTATAAAACATGGAGCCATAAAGCTCCTTGGAAATGTTGGCCTGGTGCCTTGCTTACAGAGTTCCCAGCAGCCTCACCAGGTGAGTAAAGAAGGTCACTTCCTGGCAGGTGCAAAACCTCAGGATATCTTGAGGACCTCATGAAGAGGAATTCGCCAAATTCTACAGGCACTGCAGGCTTGTCTGATGGCAAGTATTTGGCTTGGCTTCTGGCCTGGAGAGGCTACTAAAAGTTCAACCCGGACATTCATTATAAAAGGTTCCAGCAAAGCAAACTTTAAAAGATCCTCATGATCAATCACTATTCTTGCTGAGCCAGCTTTGTTAAGACTGGGTTTATTCTACAAATGCAAATGCATTGGTTTCAATTTGGCTATCTCTGGAAAGGAGGGATTTTTAGAGACAACAACTATGTTTCAACGATGCACTGTTATGGATGTTAAATTCTACTTATGATTGTCTTTAAATGTTTGTTGTTTGCCTAGACTAGACAACTTGAGGTAAACTCCAGAAAAATTATCACAGTATTTCATGTATAGGCAATCTTCTCTGCTAGTTATTCTATGGGGATAATAACAAGACCCCATGGGCATACGATTATTTAAACAACTGGAAAACAGGATGGATCTCTAAATATGCAAACCATATCTTCCTTAAACCTGATCTGACAGCTACCAGAAACCCGCCCCTTTCGAAGACTTGGAGATGGAATTTACAGATATGCAACCAAATAGAGAATTCATTTTCAGGTATCACCCCATGGGTCCATCACTCCAGAGCTAAGGCAAACTCAGAGTAACCTCAACCTGGCAAAGTGATCCAGATCCAGTCAACCTGCTTAAGCTGACCCTCAAAAAGACACTGGCCTCTGAGATCCCCAGCCCTGCTCCAGCCACACCCCAGAAACTGGCTGGCCTGCGCACGGCAGAAGCCAGAGGAATCAACGCATGAACCTAGCCCAGGGGTTTGGATGCAATTCTGCCAGCCCTTGCCTCTTACTGGTGTCATAGCCCTGATCTTACTTCTTACTGTTGGGCTGATAGAGACTGCACCAACAAGCTGGACATGGGACAAAAGATGCATGCTGGGTCTCACATACCTCCTCTGGATGAGAGGATTATTAAATATTGCCTATATATTATGATAACCTCTCTCACCCTCACAACTGCCACTTACCCACTTTGCCCCCAGGATTGTTATATGACAATAAGGGGGTCAAGGGCGTTCAGCACCTTCACCTCCCTCCACAAAGATTGCTACAAGGGAAAACACCCACTTTCTGTCAGTCACCCGGTACCCCAAGAACTAAGTATTGGACCATAGAGATAACCCAAAATGTCAGGAACCCATGTCACAACAAGGGCCTCCAGAGAGGGAGGCGAGCTTGCTACACTTACCTTCCTCAATGGGGGAATCTCAGATGGGGGAGGGGTGCAAGACAGTGCCCTTCAAAGGTTATAAAGGATACCCAGGACAGGGTAATAGAAGCCATAAAGGTGACCACTCCCCCAGAAGCCTACCAGGGTTTGAACCTTTCAGCCCTCAATCAGATGCTTACCAATTCCCCACTCCAGCATTGGGCCAACACTACTCTACATATCCTCCATAAAAAAGATAATCACTCCCAAACCTGCTGGATGTGCTTGCCCTTCAGCCAGAGGGCTTACTTAGCCACTCCTATCCCTTTGACCTTGGAAGCTCCTGGAAATCTCAAAACGAACACCTCTGTCTTAATCGGACCCCTGGCCACTGGGATCCATCTCACAAATGCCAACAATCTAATCTTTACAGTCCCTGAAGTTATGAATGGTACCTCTCTATGTGGAAGAAATATAACCTTAAAGAGGAATACAACCCTATGTTCAACCCCTGGGGTGTTCTATCTGTGTTCTAATTTGGCCTACCGATGCTTAGAGGCCAACTGGACTCAGATATGTTATTCTGTCTTCCTAACCCCAGAGATATCCGTATACACTGAAGATAAGTTGCTAACAGCCTTTAGCCCCAAGTCCCAGGCTAAACGGGGAATCCTGCTACCCGTTCTGATAGGAGCAGGAATTGCAACAGGAATAGGAGCTGGAATAGGGGGCATAGGTTCATCTATAGGACTATACCATAGACTATCTCAAGAGCTAAATGAAGACATGGAATGGGTGGCAGATTCTCTGGTAACCTTACAAAGCCAAATAAACTCTCTGGTGGCAATAACCCTCCAAAATAGGTGAGCCCTTGACCTCCTCACTTCAGAAAAAGGAGGGACTTGCATCTTTCTGGGGGAAGAATGTTGCTATTTTGTAAACCAGTCAGGAATAGTTACAACTAAGGTTAAGGAACTCAAGAAAAGAATTCAACATAGACAACAGGAAAGTATCCATCAATGGAAAGGATGGGATCTCACAGATTGGGCATCCTGGCTTCCTGACCTGGTGGGGCCCCTCCTCTCCATAATTTTACTTGTATCCATCAGTCCCTGTATACTGAATGTCGTGGCACGTTTTATTGAAAACACTGTTGCTCGCCAAACTACAGCACGCATCTTAGCCTTCCAAAATTACCAACCTGTAAAACTGAAAGGTGATGCCTACTAAAAGTTTTTTTCTAAAAGGCATCAAAGGGGGGAATGTTGGAGAAGTGAATAAAGTATGCCAAAGATGGCCGATGGGGCTAAAATTGACTCTGGTCTCTGGCTTAGAGACCCCTCCTCTGGGTTCTTCTTCCTTTGTTTGCTGAGCACGCGAAACCCCCCACAGATATGGAATCTGACAACTATAAATTACCCTCCCCACTTGCATTCGGTGCTCAGATCTTTCAAGAAATGGTCCCCTCTGAGCCGGCCGGTGTTAAATAAATCTCGGATCCACCATGATAGCCGAGTGCCACTTGGTTTTTCTGCCAGCGTTCCAGCCTGGTTCCATAACAGCATCACTTTGATGGTTCTTGTCATGAGAATACTAACTGGATTCATTCTATTGGCACTGTAACCACTGTAAAATTAGTTAGTAGTAGTATTTTTATCTTTCAGTCAAAACCTGTTTTGATCCAATTCCAAACAAGAAAACAAAGAACTTGAGAAAAGCAGAATAAATGAATTTTCAGTCCCAAAAACTAAGCCAGAAAAGAGGCAGGCAAAGAGATAAAGTAGATAAAAATGCTTGATAAGCATATCTGACTCTTCCCAGGTTTTTATCTTCCTCTCCCCAACTTCTAAAACGTCTTGTTTGTAGACATTAAATAATCTTTCTTAAAGCTGTTAACCAAATATTTTATACATGAGCCACTAGAATATCTATTTAGAATTGGTTAAAGTTCAAAGATGATTATATATATACAACTTTTTTTTGTGCCCTGCCTGTGTAGTTTGAGAAGGTAAACAAGTCAAAAATGAAAAATACACCCTGTGACAACAAGCATGAATTTACATGCCATATATAGGCACAATATCCAAAAGTTCATAAAAGATGAGGCTCAATTAAAATATTCATGGAAATGTGCACTGTTAATCAACATTTTAAAGTTAGGTGGTGTCTTACTACTTAACTACTGCCTTACAACTGGTCAGCAGAGATCGCTACCTGAACATAGTCCCAAATAAACATGACCTGTCTGATCCTGTAATTTATAAGTGTCCTTTCACCAATCCTTTTCTTTTTTTTTTGGTCTGTGTTTCATAAAGAGTTATAAGGATCTACATAGTAAAGGCACATATGTCAGATACAAGGATTTTAGAAGTCAGGATGGAAAATCAATTGGGCAGATAAAAAGGATTCTATAAAAAAAGACTGAATGGATTAATGCATACAATGTGCTATAAACAATGTCTGATACATATTAAGTAATTCATGTTAGTTTTTGTTATTACTGATATTATTATTTCCGTAGGTGAGGGAAGTGGTATTGGTGTATCGGTAATACTGGTGTATTTTGACTCAACTTTGGGTCAAAAAACTAGGCTCAAAATAATATATATATGATCACAAGCAAGTCATTTAAATTTTCTGGGCCTCACTCAGTGTCCTAATGTCCAAAAGAGTGACATGAGTACTTATGCTCATAAGTTATTAGGAGTATTTATGTGAAATATGATAATATATGTGAAAAGACTTTATAAATATAATAAGGATTTAATTCAATAAAATTTCTTGACTTTTCTCCCACTACTGTACTTCTCCCTTGAGTCTATCTAATCCCCATGGTTCCAACTATCCAGGCTGTGTCTGCTTTCTGAGGGTTCCCTGGTACTTCAAAACCATATTAAGATTTCTTTGCACTATTATTCTATTCTATTCTTCTATTCTATTCTATTCTATTCTATTCTATTCTCTCACACACACATACCACAAAACTTACTGGATTTCAGATCGGTTTCTTTCTTTTTCTCCTAGAATTCTATGTATTGTATCTTAAATAGTTCCCTGGACATAGACTAATTCCAAACCCTACCACTTCTTTTATAAAGTCATTATTCATTCTCCAAGCTGTGTAGTTTTCAGCTCTTTAAGAAAGACTTAGCTTAGTCTACCCAGATCCTCAGCTCCATAGCCTTAGTTACATGTAGCTACTTGATTCATTTTGATGTTGCATATGTTGCTCAAAATGTAGACTCTTGAGTCACATTCCTACAGATTCAATAGGTTTGCAGCATCCATGAATGATATTTTGAACAAGAATCCTGTGAGATTTCTGAAGCCAGTAGTCCCCTCACTACACTGTGAAAAAACAATGAAATGTTTATAGAAAACTTAATATTGAGTCTTTCACCAGTCCCCTAGTCATATCTTTGCTCTTACTGTTGCCTTCTTTCCATCTCTAATTGTAAAAACCTTGCTTATTTTTTGAGATCCAGCTCAAATGTGGTCTCCTAGTCAATTTCCCCCATACCTAACACAAATGTCCATTTCTATTGAATAAGATATGGAACATTATCAGCACTAGGGTACAAGGAAGGAAATATTGAGAGATCATAGAGTCTCTGGGCTTTACAAACCGAAGTTTTATATCTGAGTATCTGTCCTTGAGCTAATAGAAACTGGAAAGGAATACTGGCAGCTATATCAGGACCAACTACTGATAATGAGAAGTAAATAAAAAATACTTGTTAGCTAGAACACTGTACTAGTAATGAGTAGTCAAGTGATAACCCCAGTGGTCTCAGGGAAAAAGATGGCTGGTTACACAACTACCTAAATGAGCTTATGGAGTTGGGATTGGCCATATAATAAATAACAAAGAGGAAATAAGAGAGAGAAAGAGAGCTAACAGTAGGGTTGGCAGTGACACACGAGAAGAGTAGAAGGCTTGGGTATAGTTAATAAATGGCAAAATAGGGATTTGAACCCAGAGCAACCTAATTTCACCATACTAGTGGATTTTCAGACCTTAGTGTGACTTGGAATATAATTTAGGGAGTCTAGACATGGACTCAGGAATCTGCATTTAAAAAAGAACCAGTGCAAGTGGGCAGTCTGTAAATTATATGTGGGAAATGGTGAACTTTGCTTTTCACTGCTTTCTTGAGGCCCTATTTCTTTCCCTCTCCACATATCCATGTCATCTTTTCAGAGGTATCCAACTACCTAGCAGGCCCAAGCATTAAAAAGATAAATTCACTGAATTCTTTCCTCTTTGCCTCATCCTTGCAAGCTCTGGGTTCTTAAAATTAAACTCCTTTAAACTTCCCAAAATATGAAAGTAACTATCTTTCTGTGATAGCTTGGTAGTGGTCTCAGCAAGACATACTATTTCCTGAACACTTAAGCTCATAAATACATTTTTCTTTGTTAAAGTTAACTATCATCATCATCATCATCATCATCGCCTTACAATTTAGCAAGTACCCACTATGTGCTAGGTGGCATGGAGCATATCACATTCTCTCTTAATCTTCAAAAGAAAACTGTAAGGTTGATATTATTATCTTTATTTGTCAGAAGAAGAAATAGAGGCTTTGAGAGGGAAAAGTTAAGTAACGTTCTCAGTATAACCAACAGAATATGATAGTTTAAGCCACTACATGGGATTCGAACCCATGCAGTCATAACCTAAACTCTGCGCTCTTAATTGCTCAACCCTATAGCTGGTGGAAACTCAGATATTTCATGACTACTTATAAGCTCATTATTGTCTACAATAACTGGCATAAGTCAAAGAGACTGCCACAAAAATTTTAAAGGAAGGCAAAAGGACTTAGTTCAAAGCCAGAATTAAAATCCTTAATGATATTAGAACATGCTTGGTAAACCACTATTACCAAGCTCATACACTCATGATCAAGTATTTGCATGCTGCAAGATCCAGAGAAGTTTAATGATTTTAGAGGGAGACAAAATTGAAAAAATTGAGTAACTCCAGTTAAGTCACATATGAGAACTTTTAAATTTCTGTAAGGCCTATTGCTATGTTAAATATCATGCATCATCTCACAACAGAAGAAAGTTTTTTCCATGTTATAGGAAAAATATGCAATGGAGAACATTTTGTTGTAAAATAAGTTATAAAACAATGTAATCAACAATAGCATCTATTGGCTGTCTTTGGAAGCAAAATAATCAGAACGACATTGGAAGAAATAAATCATTAAAAGTTTAAAAAGGAAAAGTTGCACTGAACTGTTCATAAATGTTTATAAATTCATCAAAGATAACTAAAAAGAAAGTGAAGAAAACCATTTCCTCATGCATAATTCAGAATTGATTTTATAATATTCACTCCATTACTTTTAGCAAGTGAGCAAGTTAAGGGTATTTCTACTTTGGTACAACCTATTTATAATGGGAATCAACTTCCTCACACACAATTTGAGGAATTTATAAAGGGCCAATCAAGGGGCACCTGGATGGCTCAGTTGGTTGTTTCCAATTCTTGATTTCAGCTCAGGTTGTGGTCTTATGGTTCATGAGTTCAAGGCCCACATCCGGCTTTGTGCTGACAGCATGAAGCCTTCTTGGGATTCTCTTTCTCCCCCTCTCTCTCTGCCCTTCCCCTGTACTCTCTTTCTCAAAATAAACAAATTTAAAAAAAAGAAAGGGCCAATCAAGTGGCCACCTGTGTTTTTGTGACCTGTTTCTAAAGTCCTGTGAAAAATAGATTAGTCTGGATCATGGAAAGAGCCTAGGCAGTAGAGTTAAACATTAATAGTGAAGTCAATCAAAGATGAAATAATCTGTTGAATGATGGTCTAGAAATAGCACAAGTTTAACCAACAGGATATTAAAAAAAAAAAAAAAACAATACGGTAATTAAGACAGGCCTGCCAAATGAGGAAGTACAAAAGTAAACCACTGCTATAATTTCTGTGGAAATCAAGTTTACTAGTTAAAATTCACATTTTCTTTACCAACATTAATAGTAGCTGACTTTTGTCCTTCCTATTAGAATAATGCTAAAGTAAAATCCAGGGTATGGATCCTGGCTCTGCAAATTTACTGGCTATAAGACCTCAACCAAGTTACCCAAATACTTTGAGACTTGGTTTTCTTATATGTAAAATGGGCATACTATACCTATTTCACAGCGATGTAAGGACTATATGAGAGAAGAATGTGAAGTGCCTGACTTTGAACTTGGTACCTCCAAAACACTCAATAAATAGAAAGTCTTTCCACAACCATTTCCTCATTTTCTTCTACACATTCTTCAAACTCAACCCAAAGTTCCACCTTTCCTAGAATATATTTCAGGCACATTGATTTTCCTTATAGTATCTGAATTCTCTTAGCAGTGGTTTCTGATCTGTGGTCGAGATCACTGTGAGGAGGGAAAAACAGAGTTGTTACTGTAAATGATTTACAAAGTTCTAAGTACAGGAAGGATTTTCTAGAGACTGAAAGAATAAGTCTTGCACTGAAACATTTGACTATGTTTTCATATATATATATATATATATATATAGAGAGAGAGAGAGAGAGAGAGAGAAACCTATGTAACTTAAAATACAAATTCATTTCAAAGTGCTACCAAATTCATGGTAGCTTTTGTTATTATTTACTTTCTTAATCAATGGATAATAAAAATTCAACTACTATTATGGTTTATTTCCATATTTATATTCTGAAAAGCTGTATCCCACTATTACAAGTGTCTATCTATAGATGTATGATGCTCTCCAGTTGTTTACAGCAGACCTGGACTAGGGTGAAAGTGAGGCACTCACCTATAGAAAAATTTTAAGGGACTCCAAAAATCTTAGTAATCAATATAAATAATATTTTAAAGAAATTTGTAAAATAAAAATTAATGCAAAAAATATATGATGAAAAAAAAATCTAAATTTTAAATAGACACGATCCAATAAGGCCTGAAGGTCAAGTAAGTTAGGTATGTCAAGTCAGTTAGGTAAAGTAAGTTAGGTTAAGTGCAGGGTCAGATGCTGGTTCATAAACATATTAAGAATTTGATCCTGGGGGCCCTTGAGTGGCTCAGTCAGTTAAGCGTCTGACTTTGGCTCAGGTCATGATCTTGTGGTTTGTGGGTTCAAGCCCCGCATTGGGCTCTGTGTTGACAGCTCAGAGCCTGGAGCCTGCTTAGGATTCTGTGTCTCCCTCTCTCTCTGCTCCTCCAGCTCAGTCTCTCTTTCTCTCTCAAAAATAAACATTATTTTTTTTTTAAAAAAGAATTTGATCCTGCATGTCTAAGGAAAAAGGAAATACTGTATCATTTTTTCACAATATGAAAAGTGTTTTATAAAGTGTTCAGCTAAATGTTTGAAAGGGCACGCTAACCTATGCCTTGAGTGCTTTCACAAAAACTGCTGTCTTAGCATGCAAAAACCAGAGCAAGCACAGGAGAGAGAATGAGAAGAGAAAGAGATGGGTATGCATTTGAAAATCTGAATTTAGTGGGGTGCCTGGGTGGCTCAGTCGGTTAAGTGTTAGACTTTGGCTCAGCTCATGATCTCATAGTGCATGGGTTTGAGTCCCACATTGGGCTCTGTGCTGACAGTTTGGAGACTCAGGCCTACTTCAGATTCTGTGCCTCCCTCTCTCTCTCTGCCCTTACTCTGCTCGTGCTCTGCCTCTGTCTCTCCCTCTCTCTTTCTCTCTCTCTCTGTCTCTCAATATAAGTAAACATTAAAACATTTTTAATAAAAAGGAATAAAAAAAGAAAGTCGAATTTAGTAATAAGAAAAAAGTTCTGGGTATCAATTAAGCAATACAAATCTTGATGTTCAAGAAGGCTTACAGCTAGCCTATTATTTTCCAAAGGGAAGGCAAATCATCTTTATCATCATTATCATCACTACTCTTTATTGAATACTTACTGTATGCCAAGCATTCCACTGAGCTTCTTATTTAGTCATCATAATGATACTGTGATGTATGTGTAGACCTATTACCTTCATTTTATAAAGTGAGTTTCAGAGAGGAACTTGTATACAATGCTATACCTAGTAAAGGATTTTATAAACAACATGAATTTATCCAAATATATCCGTAATAATAATAATAATAATAATAACAAAAGCAATATTATCAAATAACATCAGTTATTGCTTTAAGCACTGTACTAACTATATTATCTGATTTAAATTTTAGAATAGCCAAGTAAGGTAGGTATTATTATCTCTGACTTACTGAGGCTTAGAAGTGTGCGTGTGTGTGTATGTGTGTGTGTGTGTGTGTGTCTATTTGAAGCAAATTTCTAATCACAAGATGGAGCCACTCCTGACTGGGGTGCCATGTCAGGAAACTAAAATTGAGATAACTTTTGTGTTCCTATACATGTTCCACTTGGCCAGAAACACAGTATATCCAGTCAGCCAATTCCAAAATGCCAGGCCAACTCTGGGCCTTCTCACCCCAAACAAGTTTGACTATGTGGCCTCAACCAACTAGATATTTTCTATTTTTCTCTTCCTTGTTCTTTATTCTTTATCCTATAAAAGCTTCCTGCCTTCGTGCCCATTTTGCAGTTCTCTAAATGGAGACTGTCTGCTTCATGAAGTGTTAAATAAAGTTTGTTTGTATTACCTAAATTGTTTAATCATTTTTAAAATACACACATATATACATATATGAATATACATATATATTTACCATTTACTATATGCCAAGTATTATGCTAACTATCACACACATTATTTCATTTAATTTCATTTGCTAATGTCCAGAGAATATTGCTACTACAGCCTTGTACCCAAAGCTGACACTTTTTCAACTGGGGTCTTCTAACAGCTTGGCATTATTGTTTATGCGGCTGAGTTTCATATAAGGCTCACTTACGAAAACGAATAAACATTACAAAACCAAGACCAAAGAAGACTCTTGGAATTTAAATGTAATATATTCACACTTTAATCTCAAAACAAACTACCTAGCATGCTTGTGTGTTTTTTCTGACAACTATGTGTTATTTTTCTACCCTAATAATCAATTTTCCGATTATATGACATCAAATGAGTGTCCAACAATACAATTCTGACACTACCTGTAGTTAGATTAGATACCACAAATTGGAGGGCTCAGTCTCAGGACTGCCCTCAATTCAGATGCCAGCCACTTATTTCTACGAGTGGGAATCCCAGGAAGCCCATACTTCCAACTACAAATTCAAGGGTTCCCACAACTATCCCTGCTCAAGATCACTAGAACAATTCACAGAACTTAGGAAAGTTCTAGGGAAAAAAAAAAAAACAAAAAACTCTTACTATTAGTTTATTGTAAAGGATAGAAATGAGCAGCCAGATAAAAAGGTACATAGAGTGAGGTTTGGAAGAATGCCAAGTGCAAGAATTTTGTCTCTATTGAATTCGTGCATCAGCAATTCTCCTGGAATGTGAATATATTCACCAACTCAGAAGTTCCCCAAACCCTGTCATTTTGAAGATTTCATGAACATTTCAGTATGTAGGCATGATTGATTAAATCACTGGCTACTAGTGATTGAACTCAATCTCTGGCCCATCGCCACTCCCTAGGGGTGGGGATGAAAGTTCCAACTTTCTAATCATTTGATTGTTTCTTCTGTAGCTCAGCTCTCATTCTGAAGATATTTTGAGGTCTTGCCCTGCCAAGAGCCACCATATTAGCATAAAATTAGGTGTGGTCATTATAAATAACAAAAAGCACTCTTATCATTCAGGAAACTCCAAGGATTTAGGAGTTCTGTGTCAGGAACAAAGGGCTATATATATATATATATATATACACACACACACACACACACATGTACATATATATATATACACATATATATGTATATATATACATACACATATATATGTTATACCACAATGGAATTCTAAAATTTAAATGACAAGTCATTGTGAAAACTGTTAGCACATTAATTTTGCACAAATTGAAATTGAACATTCTGTTTTGAACTTAACTACACTTAACTTTTCAGCAAAAATTTGACAAGCTCATCACAAAATTGATGATATAAATATCATATATTTATATGATTTATATGATTTATAAATAAATCATATATTTATGATGATATAAATATCCCCATTTAATAGCACTTTAGTTAAACTAATAACTGCTAGCAGTTGGTAAGAGTTAGGAATCCTCCTTCTAATCAGCTATAACAAAAAGTCAACTGTTTTGTAGCAGAGGACAAAAATCCCATAAAATAGTTTACTACTTTATTTAGATCCCTAGTTGCATATGGAAATGATTAAAAAAAGAAAATGTCCAAAACTATAACCCAATTTTTTCTATTCTAAAAATGACAAACAACAGATACTGATATCTTCAAAAGCTAATAATTTATACAAAATGAAATTCAATTTTCTTCATTTAAAGCCTAATGTCACAGAGTTAGCATGATGAGTATTCACTTGACTGCAAATTTACAAATAGAACTTCATCTGCAAATCCATATTTTTAGGTATATGTCTGGTGAAATGTGTCATTCTTGTCAACAGAAAACTATTTTCCTAAAAGAGTAAGAGTGGACAACACTTATATTCACAGGCTTCTACTAAAATTATATTTAAACTTATTTCTATGTGAAAATGTTTCAAGAGCAATCCACTATAGTTTTTCTGGCTTTTTTGTTTTCTGTGGAGCCACAGACTACCAACTAGTGAATGTATCAGCCTTCAATATGTCAACGCATTGTTCTCAGGAGCACTGACCTGGGAGTCAGTTGACTTGGAATCTAGTTCCTGAGCTGTAGCTCTTTATATATATAATGAGGTATTTTAAATAGCTATTTCCAAGGAAGCTTCCTACTCTGTCATGCTGTTGTTTAATGAAGTCTTCCACTTTAACAGACAGAAAAGCCAGATAGAATAAGTGATGTGCAATTCTCCCTGAATCTTTATCTCCTCTAGAAAAATAAGTTGGAAAAATAAGTTTTTCCTGAAGAGTGTTACATAAAGAAGTATACCTTCTAGTGACCACTCTTTCAACAGAATAGTTCTCTACTTAGTTTACAGGGATGAAATTGTTGATGTTAGAAGTACAAACAGCTAAAACTCTTCAACCTACTGTGACCTAATTCGGAACTCCAAGAGATTAATAATCTCATTTGGGGGAAAGTAACTATAGAAGATGCCTAGCATATTTTTGATCTTAAGGCAATTGAGAGAAACCCAGCTTTCATCCCATTTGGCTCAGTTTCAAGCTGAAATACAGGAATCCACTGGCGTATCTTCATGTCTAAGAGTCAGGGCCACACATTACAGAGATGAAAGTACTCAGGGTTTTTATGTTGAAAATAGTACTGCCAAGGGCGCTTGGATGGCTCAGTCAGTTAAGCGTCTGACTTTGGCTCAGGTCATGATCTCATGGTTGTGAGTTAGAGCCCCGCGTCGGGCTCTGTGCTGACAGCTTGGAGCCTGAAGCCTGCTTTGGATTCTGTGTCTCCCTCTCTCTCTGCCCCTCCCCACTCACTCTGTCTATCTCTCTCTGTCTCTCAAAAATGAATAAATGTTAAAAAAATTAAGAAAATAGTACTGCCAACTCAGGTCATGATCCCACGGTTTGCGAGTTCAAGCCCAGCATTCGGCTCTGTACTAACAGCTCAGAGCCTGGAACCAGCTTGGGATTCTGTGTCTCCCTCTCTCTCTGCCCCTCCCCCACTCATATGCTATCTCTGTCTCTGTCTCTCTCTCTCACTCTCTCTCTCTCAAAAGTAAATAAACAAAAAAAGAAAATAGTACTGCCAATATTATCATCACTTTAAACTTGTAGAGGATTTTAGAGTTTATAAAGTTTACCATAGTGTTCTCAAGGCTCTATTTAACCTATCTTGTGACTTGTATCCTAATTTTATCTCAAATTACTCAATTTGCTCTATCCACACCAGGGATTGCCTGTATTTTCAAATATGCCAAACTAATTTACTCTTCTAGGTCTTTGCAGTTGCTATTATTCTTCCTGAAATGTTTTTTTTCTTGCATGTCATCTACCTGGTTCTTCCTTCTTTCCTTTAGGACTATACAATTATCATCTCAATAGTGGGACCTTCCCTGACCACACTACCTGAAGTAAGTCTCTTGTTATGCTCTTAAACTAAACCCTGACCTCTTCCTTCATGGCACTTATCACAAGTTGTAATTACATATTTCTTTGTGTTTACTTCTTTAGTATCTTTATTTTCCATTAGATGTAAGCTTAATGAAAGCAGAGGCTATATCAATCTTGTTCATTGCTGAATGCCCAGGGCCTAGCACAGAGCCAAGCACATAGAAAATGCTCAAAGTATAATGAATGAATATACATTCACTCATTCTTTATAACAACCTCTGGAATAGGAAGAGCAACTACTGATATACTCATTTTCTAGTTGAGGTCACTCAGGTTCACAGAAATGAAATGATCTATAACATAGCTATGAATGGTGGAACTAAAACTCAACCTCTGAATTCCTACTCAAAATCCAATGTACTTTCTACTACACCACATGTCTAGTAACTCCCTAATTACTAGTAATGCCATATCATTTAGTCATTGGCACCTCCTCCATAGCTTCTGGAAATGAATTCTAGGCACAAGAGATGAATATGCATTACAGACTTCCTTAAAAAAGAGTTACCCAATTGTCTATGTTCTTTTCAAGAGTACCTCCATTTCATCCAACCACTCAGGACTCCCAAATTTTAATAATAGCATATCTTAAAATCTCTAAGTCCAAAATGTAATTTATAAGCTATAGCTCATGTGTCATACTAATGTCATTTTGTTGAAAAAATAGAATTATATATTCAAATAATATAAACAAAGTAAAGTGGATTGACTATGTACCATAGTTTAAAATGGACTGTTCTTCTTGTAAACACATTAATAATAATTACTACAAGGAGAGTCTATACATATTTATGGGCAATCCCTGGAATCATATTTTCTAGAGCCCTAGTATCTAAAATTGCCTGCTTGATAAAATATACAAAAGAATGAAGCCACCCTCTGTCAGTTTATTTTGTAATGATTTCTGTAAATTAGAGAGTGCAGAAATCCGAAAAAATGAGTGAAGTATGTTATCATGTGAGTTAACATTCCAGACATTAGTTCACCATTTATTGTACTAAGCCCACTGTTTGCTTAGGCTATTTAACAGCATGTACAGCTTACCAAAACTGAAAAAAAACAATGACAATTTATTTTCAATTACATTATTTAAAGAGTATTTGTAATTTAAAAGTTATTATTACTTAAAGCTTAAATAGCAAATGAATTTATTGTGCCTTTAAGACTTAACCAAAGACAGCAAGTAAGAAAATAAGTCATTTGTAAGGCAAAAATAAAAACTGATTTTCGTTATGCTAGAAAGCTATCAAAAGTTCCATTTGATAGTTTGTTCAAGAATTTTTGTGCATTCTTCACATACACTCAAACCCCAAGGGTTTTGCAAGCAATTAGGCAGGTTCTCTATTCTGAAGTAAATCTAGCAGAGTAAGGGCATATGGTAGTGGGAAATGTAAAGAACAAAACATTTTGGTTGTTTTTAAGTAGAAAAATAAAATGGAATTCTTAAATGAGAGATTAATTAATTGCTTTAGCAATGGCTTTAGTAATCGCCTTTAGATCACAATAAAATGTGGCAGTTTTAAATTCAAAACTGAAAAATTTGCACGTTTTTAACTGATTTGGGGTCTAGCAAGCGATTATTCAACATTTGGCATTTGGCATTCCATTTTTCACAATGATACCATTGTTGTGAAAAGCCCAAAGCATTTATTTCAGGTACAACTTTACAAGTTTCCTCATGATAGGCTTAAGGGATCTGTAATACAGGCAATGTTAAATCCAACTTTACCTAAGAAAAATAAAAGTAGTGACAGAATCAAGTGAATTGGCCGAGAATATATGATTTATCAATGGAAGAGCAGGGAATTCTATTAGTTTCCTACTGTCACAATAACAAATTATTACAAATTTAGTGGCTTCAATCAACACAGATTTATTCACTTACAGCTCTGGAGGTGACAGTTAGAAAATAGTCTAATGGGGCTAAAATCAAATGGTGGTAGGGCCAGTTACTTCTGAGGGCTCTAGATGGAATTTCATTTTCCTAGCCTCTTCTAGTTTCTAGAGGCTACCTGCACTTCTTGGTTTGTGACCCCTTCCTTGCATCACTCCAACCTCTTATTCCCATCATTATATGTCTTAATCACTCTTCTGTCATCAAATCTTCCTTTGTCTCCTTCTTATAAGGACCCTTGCAATTACATTTAGGGCCCACCTGATAATCTAAGATAATCTCCCCATCTCGAAATCATTAACTTAATCATACCAGCAAAGTCCCTTTTGCCATATAAGGTAATATTAACAGGTCCCGGAGATTAGGACCTGGATATCTTTGGGAGCTAGAGTTCAGCCTATATCAGAATAAAATTGAATCCACGTACATTCATGCTTCATCTACTAAACCAAGGATGACTTGCCCATGGCTGTATGGCCGCCATGAGTTCTTATTGGTTTTCTGTGTGACTCTGCGATTTTGGCAAAACAAATAACTCTTTCTCTCTCTCTCTCTCTCTCTCTCTCTCTCTCTCTCTCATTTACACATTGTTAAAACAGATTATCAATGTTCTAATTTAAAATGACAATTTTCTTTAAATGAACATATAATAAAAATAAAAATATAGATAAAGTATTTGAGTCAATTTTCAACACAGCATAACATTTTCATAGTAAAAAACCATATTGTTAAATTCTACCTTTAAGATGGTCAGGAGTAGACCAAGATGTAGAGTAAAAGCCAGGCCTACATACCAACATTTGAAAAAGATGGCTGGTCAATAGCACTGCTAGGAATTTACCCAAGGGATACAGGAGTGCTGATGCATAGGGGCACTTGTACCCCAATGTTTATAGCAGCACTCTCAACAATAGCCAAATTATGGAAAGAGCCTAAATGTCCATCAACTGAATGGATACAGAAATTGTGGTTTATATACACAATGGAATACTACATGGCAATCAGAAAGAATGAAATATGGCCTTTTGTAGCAACGTGGATGGAACTGGAGTGTTATGCTAAGTGAAATAAGTCATACAGAGAAGGACAGATACCATATGTATTCACTCTTATGTGGATCCTGAGAAACTCAACAGAAGACCATGGGGGAGGGGAAAAAAAGAGGTTAGAGAGGGAGGGAGCCAAAACATAAGAGACTCTTAAAAACTGGGAACAAACTGAGGGTTGATGGGGGGTGGGAGGGAGAGGTGGGTGGGTGATGGGTATTGAGGAGGGCACGTTTTGGGATGAGCACTGGGTGTTGTATGCAAACCAATTTAACAATAAATTTCATATTTAAAAAAATAATAAAAATAAATAAAAGAAAGAAAGAAAGAAAGAAAGAAAGAAAGAAAGAAAGAAAGAAAAGAAAGGGAAGAAAGAAAGAAAGAAAGAAAAAGATGGCTGGTAATTACCTAGTGAGTTCAAGTATAGCAAATGAAAAAAATCTAGATAAATTAGATAATTCCTTATCCCTACATCACCCCATCCCACTCCCAAAACATTTTTACATCTATAGATAAAAAAATTATTGGAGACTGCATCTGAATTATGAAGATTAGTTTTGATATAGGCAATTTATGTAAAATCACATTTGTTCTACCAGTGATGTCACTGATGTGCTGTGTGACCTTGGTCAAGTCTTTTTATCCTTCTGAAACTCAGTTTTATGTGTGAAATAAGTTTAAACAAGATGAAATTAAAAATTCCTTTCAGATAAAGTTATTACCATGAAGGACATAACCACCACCTAGAATAGATGTCCTTATTATAGTGAAGTACAGAGCAATCTAAAAACACTAATTGAAACTAGCAAAATTTCTAATCCTCACTCTGCTACCATTTCTTTAAGAATTCCAGGGCTAGTCACTTAATATTATCATATCTTAGTTTTCTGCCATTCATTGATGCTTAACAACCTTCATATAAATTAAGTATTCTATTGCTTGCCATCTTCATGAAGCTTGGAGAAGAATAGGGAGTATTATATTGCTCGTTAATTCTCCTTAATATGAGATGTGACCCATTTGTTTAGTCACAAAGATCTTAAGCATATAAAAGCAGGGAAACTTGCTTAAAATCTCTCTTGAGGAAGAAAATTTTGGAGAGTAGACATTAAAATAGGTCTGTGCTGGGCTCCTTCTGTCAAGCTGTGTCCATATCTCTCTATATGACATAGTCAGAAAGTTCATATGGAGATTAAGTTATATTGACAATCCATAACATAATCACTCTGCCCAGTGATGTGTCTCTCTCAACAAAATAGGCAGGCATGCAGGCACAATTCCTATGACGCCAGATTAGATAGTTCAGGGCTCTGATCAGAGTTTTATACAGACAATTGACAAATGATCAAATCATTGGAAAAAATGCTCAACTGTTCCTTATTTCCTATAGGGAAACATCCTACTTCTTCATTACTGACAATATTCTAAAACCTCCTATTTTTAATCCTCTATTTTCAATTCTCTAAACTGAGACTATTTAATTTGAACATTGGTTTATTAGATTCTGTAACAAATTGCCACAAATTTAATGGCTTAAACTAACACAAATTTGATATCTTAAATTTCTGGAGGTCAGAAATCCAACATGTTATAATGGGCTAAAATCAAGGTGTTGGCAAGGTTGCATTGTCTTCTGGAAGCTCTAGAAAAGAATCCATTTTGTTGCTTTTTCCAGCTTCTAGAAGCTATCTGCATTCCTTGGCTCATGGCCTATTCTTCCATTTTCAATCCAGAAATGCCTGTCAAACTGTTCTCATATGACATCAATCTGACACTGACTCTCCTGTCTCTATCTTTTACTTACAACAAAACTAGTGATGACATCAGTCCCTTATGGATAATCCAAGATAATTTCCCATCTCAAGATCTTTAATCACATCTGCAAAGTCCTTTTTGCCATGTAAGGTAATACAGTCACAGGTTCCAAAGATTAGGATGTGGACATCTTTGGGAGGCCATTACTCCGCCTACCATAATTGGTCTTAATACTAATTAATAATTAATCCATTGTGATTGTATGTAGGCATTCATCTATGTAAATTCACTCAGTGAATTCATCCAATAAAGGTGGCCATAGTAGCCCAATGATTGTAAAAATGCCCCTCTTCAATTTGCCCTAATAGAAAATAGGGGATTTGAAAATTACTATTCCACTTAATTATAAAACATAGGCACAGCTCTTATCTCTATCACATTTATTCCAAGTGTCACTGCCATCAGAGTCTCTCTCAGTCACAAGGACAATCTGAACACACCATTCATCTTAATATGCTTTTGTTAAAATTTATTAAATTTCTCAGAAATAAAAGTATATATGTCCAAAAGTACATTGAATACTTACAGTAATTTTTCAGGATTAAAAACTTTAAAGATAATTAGTGAAGCTCAAATTAGAAGGTGGCAGCCAAGATGGTAAAAGGCCTAAAATATATGCATTATATGGAATACTTGAGAGAACTAAGAATGCTCAGTCTGGAGACAGATATTCAAAAACTATTTTCAAAAAACTATAAGGAGACATGATGTGGGTCTTCCCTTAGATGAAGTGTTCTGATATCAAAGAGAGGATTTAGTACCAAAAAAAAAAAAAATCCAGACCACAAGGGAGAACTTAGAATGAACCACATTTTGGCTTAATTTGAAATTACTTTTATTTTATTTTTTAAAGTTTATTTATTGAGAGACAGAGAGAGAGAGAGGGCACAGGAGTTGTGGGGGAGCAGAGAAAGAAGGAGAGGGAGAATCCCAAGCAGGCTCCGCACTGTCAGCACATGATGGTGCCCGACTCAGGGCATGATCTGATGAAACGTGAGATCATGACCTGGGCCAAAATCAAGAGTCTGATGCTTAGTCGACTGAGCTACCCAGGCACCCCTTAAAATTACATTTAATAACTGGAGTTGTCTAACAATGAAACAACCTGTTTGAATAATTAGTAGAAGTTGTATTTATTAACTTAGTCGTTAATAGTAGTAGTTATGAACAGTTAGTAGTTAGTAGTAAAAGTTAACTGGAGCTGTTTAACAATGAAAAAATCTGAAGAATTACTAGAAGTATTAATGAAGAAGGGAATATTTAAAACACTATTTAAAAAAGGATGTTGCACTGAATAAAATGTTGGACACACTGGGCTGTAGGTCCAGTTTGCCCAGAAGATTCTATGCGTCTAGAATTAGACTTTGCCGATAGATACAATTTCTTCCACATAAAACTTTACACTAATGTTGCTTACTTTATTAAGGCAGCAACATCATTAATAAAAGTAAAGCAATTGATCAACAAGCATTTACTGAATATCTCTTTTGGCTTCAGGATTGAAGACATATATGATATAGTTCTTATTCTCATAAAGTTTAGTGGAATAGTTAGAACATAGCCATAAAAAGATAATGGAAAATATGATGAGCAGCCCTCGTGAAACACATAGACAATTAGTGCTAAAGGAGTTTAGATGAAGAGAGAACTACATTACTTTAAATATCCAGGAAAGACTATTTGTGA
Organism: Panthera tigris; assembly: GCF_018350195.1. Taxonomy (NCBI): domain Eukaryota; kingdom Metazoa; phylum Chordata; class Mammalia; order Carnivora; family Felidae; genus Panthera; species Panthera tigris. Next base: position 66,334,227 of record NC_056677.1, on the reverse strand, counting down.
GAGGGGGTAATAAATAAGACCAAAGCCTATGAAATGGGTGGAAAAGGATAACTCAGGTGGAGGAAACATGAGGAGCAAAGGCACAGAAGTGAGGATTTATCTGGCACATTCAGGAAGTGGTAAGCCCAGTTGTCTGACCCAAAGAGTGCCACTAATACAATGCTTTCTACTAATTACACACAAATGATTTTTAATACATGAATGAAGATGTTTATTTGTGTTCATACTAATGTGTAATAGAAAAAATAATTAGCATATTAAATCCATGATTCCACAGATACTATTCTATGGGATAAATTAAGTTCTTTATTCATGCATGCATCCATTGATTCCATAAGCATGTATTCATTACACACTTTCTGGTGACTGGGCCCTGTGCTACAGTCTGAGAACACAACAGAGATAAACAAAGCAAAGTTCCTGAGTCCAAGGAGTTCACAGACTTATAGATAAGATAGATATAAGCAGAAAATTATAATATGCAATGATATAAAAATATGCACAAGGTGTTACTGGAAATGTATACACTTTTAATGAGTGCTGAGATTCTTAAGTCATGACCTCCTATTTCTCAAGTTAAATATTATCAACATAACCCCAGCCATAATGAAAAAAAAAACTTTCATGGGAACAAAATTTCAGTTAATGTTTGGAAATTCAAAACATTCATCAAAGAATATACAAAATAAATGGGATGAATTTAGGTGTCTAAAAATCTGTCAAAGGCCTAATTAAAAAAATTGTTTTTTGGAAAAATATTAGTTATCTGCCCATACTTAGGTTAAGGTGCAGCATTTCTTTTTCTGGGGCCTTGAAATTATTTACAGTATAATTTGTAGTGACCCATAACTTTGGTTAACAGTCCAACTAGGATCATTCTATTTCCTTAGTCTTAATCATATAAAATTAACAGAATTGGTACTGGGGGTTGCAGAACTTACCTCAGGCTTTAAAGGCTTGAGAAAAGGCCTAAGTGTTGAGAGAAATATAGTCTCTACTTGTATAGAGCTTTTATGAAGAAGTCAGCTTTACCTAACTCTACATATCATTTATCAGGTCATTATCTGATCCATTGTTTTCTTTAGAAAAGACTGAAGTTGAGTCAGCTTTAAATCAGCAATCTCCAAGAAGAAACTATAATAACACCTCCTTCACGGTTTCTCTAATTACTGAGAAAAAAAAAATCTGTGTTTCCAATCCCAGAGTTGAAGAAAAAGGAAGGAAAAAAGACTACTGACAAAAAAATGACTGAACAAAGGATAATTAGTGGTCCTTTTATTATACTATGTAAAAAAATGGAGTATAAGGAAAATGCAGTGGGGTCATAAGGGAGACTAAAAATAAGATTTTTTGTATAAAATGAAGTTATTAAATACAAAACTTCTTAATCTCAGCTTTCCCAGATTAATTATGACCTGAAATAATGCCTTCTGATATCTATTCTTTTTTTTAAAATTTCTTAATGTCTATTTATTTTTGAAAGAGAGAGAGAGTGAGAGTGGGGGAGTGGCAGAGAGAAGGAGACAGAATCTGAAGCAGGCTCCAGGCTCTGAGCTGTCAGCACAGGGCCCGACACGGGGCTCAAACCCATGGGCAGTGAGATCCTGAGCTGAGCTGAAGAAGGATGCTTAACTGACTGAGCCACTCAGGTGCCCCTGATAACTATTCTTGATAAACTCTGTCTTGCCTCCACCTATGTGGTTCCAGTTTAAGCATATAACCTGTGCTTTAGCTCATCTTCCTGATTCACAAATTGTATTTTAAAGAAGTCATATTTGGGGTATATATGATAGGGTTTCACAAAATTTGTTTATAATTTAGGATGGTCTTGAGACTGGTACCTACTGCAAATTTGCCTGAAATAGTTGAAAAATACTCAAAGAGAGTAGATTTTTAATATTTTACAATTAAGTATAAGAGGTCCTAAGAGATTCAGAAGAAATGGAGGTGGGAAGGAAAATATTCAAAAAGAGAAAGATTATTAATGAAAAGAATGTGATTATTTTCAATAGCATGGGATTCCCTTTCCAGAACACAAAAATAAATATACTGAAGTCTATATGTGACAATTCTAATTTGGAAATGTGAAAATAATAAGCAGCATAATTAGCCTATTTTTCTAGAGTTGAAGGTCCTGTATGACTTTTTCTTAGTACCCTTTTCCTTCCTTAAAATACAACTTCTTTGAGACACAAATTTGCTATTAAATGTCATGTTCAACTAACTGCAAATCACTGTGCGTTCTTTAAGTTTATTGATTTTGAGAGAGAGAGAAAGAACACGAACATGGGAGGGGCAGGGGGTGGAGAGAATCCTAAGCAGGCTCCATGCTATCAGCACAGGGCCTGATGTGGGGCTGGATGTCTGGAGCCAAGATATCATGACCTGAGCCAAAATCAAGAGTCAGACACCTAAACCGATGACTGAGCCTCAGGTGCCCCAATCACTGTGCATTCTTACAAGGCCATAGAAAAGAAGCTGAGAGAGAGAGAGAGAGACAGAGAGAGAGAGACAGAGAGACAGAGAGACAGAGAGAGAGAAGGGTGGAGGGAGAAAGTGAGGGAAATAGTGAGAGAGGACAGAAAAGTCTACAATATTTCTTCTTAAAAAGAGTTCATTTTTCAAAGGAAAAAGAATAAGGATTCTCTTCTATGCCCAATATTAGAATTTCAAAATAAAATAAAGAGCTAACGTTTTCTTGAAACCTAATCTTGAACTAGTAAAAACAAACACACAATTCTAAGTTATAAAAGAAAAATAGAAAGGCCATCCTGCCTTGGCAGTTTTAACAAATTATTTTGGGCTGCTAATGAAAATTATTTTCTTTCAAAGGAATTCAAAGTACTTACCATTAATAACATTAAAAAAATCAAACTAACATTCAAGGGAAGTTGGGATAAGGTCATTTCTTCTATTTTACAATGGGGAAAAAACATAGAGATTAACCCATTATTCTAACATGTTGTATACTCCCTAATTCAGGGTTTTCTTGTTGATTAGTACACTAAAAATGGAAAGTATTCCAAAAAAGTTACTACTAAACAACGTTAAAAGTCACAGCCTTCAGTTAAGAGTTCTAGAACAGCATATAAGAAGAATTATCACCATGATCAAGTGGGATTCATTCCTGGGATGCAGGGCTGGTGCAACATTCGCAAATCACTCAATGTGATACATCACATTAATAAAAGAAAAGAAAAGAACCATATGATCCTGTCAATCGATGCAGAAACAGCATTTGACAAAATTCAGCATCCTTCCTTAATAAAAACCCTCAAGAAAGAAGGGATAGAAGGAACATACTTAAACATCATAAAAGCCATTTATGAAAAGCCCACAGCTAATATCATCCTCAATGGGGAAAAACTGAGAGCTTTCTCCCTGAGATCAGGAACACAACAGGGATGTCCACTCTCACCGCTGTTGTTTAACATAGTGTTGGAGGTTCTAGCATCAGCAATCAGACAACAAAAGGAAATCAAAGGCATCAAAATTGGCAAAGATGAAGTTAAGCTTTCACTTTTTGTAGATGACATGATATTAAACATGGAAAACCCGAGAGACTTCACCAAAAATCTCCTAGAACTGATACCTGAAGTCCGCAAAGTCGCAGGATACAAAATCAATGTACAGAAATCAGTTGCATTCTTATACACTAATAATGAAGGAACAGAAAGACAAATAAAGAAACTGATCCCATTCACAATTGCACCAAGAAGCATAAAATACCTAGGAATAAACCTAACCAAAGATGTAAAAGATCTGTATGCTGAAAACTATAGAAAGCTTATAAAGGAAATTGAAGAAGATATAAAGAAATGGAAAAACATTCCGTGCTCATGGATTGGAAGAATAAATATTGTTAAAATGTCAATAATACCCAATGCTATCTACACATTCAATGCAATCCCAATCAAAAATGCACCAGCATTCTTCTCGAAACTAGAACAAGCAATCCTAAAATTCATATGGAACCACAAAAGGCCCCGAATAGCCAAAGTAATTTTGAAGAAGAAGACCAAAGCAGGAGGCATCACAATCCCAGACTTTAGCCTCTACTACAAAGCTGTCATCATCAAGACAACATGGTATTGGCACAAAAACAGACACATAGACCAATGGAATAGAATAGAAACCCCAGAACTAGACCCACAAACGTATGGCCAACTAATCTTTGACAAAGCAGGAAAGAATATCCAATGGAAAAAAGACAGTCTCTTTAACAAATGGTGCTGGGAGAACTGGACAGCAATATTCAGAAGGATGAAACTAGACCCCTTTCTTACACAATTCACAAAAATAAACTCAAAGTGGATAAAGGATCTGAATATGAGACTGGAAACCATCAAAACTGTAGAGGAGAAAGCAGGGAAAAACCTCTCTGACCACAGCTGCAGCAATTTCTTATTTGACACATCTCCAAACGCAAGGGAATTAAAAGCAAAAATGAATTACTGGGACCTTATGAAGATAAAAAGCTTCTGCACAGCAAAGGAAACAACCAACAAAACTAAAAGGCAACCAATGGAATGGGAAAAGATATTTGCAAATGACATATCGGACAAAGGGCTAGTATCCAAAATCTATAAAGAGCTCCCCAAACTCCACACCCGAAAAACAAACAATCCAGTGAAGAAATGGACAGAAAACATGAATAGACACTTCTCTAAAGAAGACATCCGGATGGCCAACAGGCACATGAAAAGATGCTCAACATCGCTCCTCCTCAGGGAAACACAAATCAAAACCACACTCAGATACCACCTCATGAAGGTCAGAGTGGCTAAAATGAACAAATCAGGAGACTATAGATGCTGGAGAGGATGTGGAGAAACAGGGACCCTGTTGCACTGTTGGTGGGAATGCAAACTGGTGCAACCGCTCTGTAAAACAGTGTGGAGGTTCCCCAGAAAATTAAAAATAGACCTATCCTATGACCCAGCAATAACACTGCTAGGAATTTACCTAAGGGATACAGGAGTGCTGATTTATAGGGGCACTTGTACCCCAATGTTTATAGAAACACTCTCAACAATAGCTAAATTATGGAAAGAGCCTAAGTGTCCATCAGCTGACGAATAGATAAAGAAATTGTGGTTTATATACACAATGGAATACTATGTGGCAATGAGAAAGAATGAAATATGGCCTTTTGTATCAACGTGGATGGAACTGGAGAGTGTTATGCTAAGTGAAATAAGTCATACACAGAAGGACAGATTCCATATGTTTTCACTCCTATGTGGATCCTGAGAAACTTAACAGAAGACCATGGGGGAGAGGAAGGAAAAAATGGTTAGAGAGGGAGGGAGCCAAAACATAAGAGACTCCTAAAAACTGAGAACAAACTGAGGGTTTATGGGGAGTGGGAGGGAGGGGTGGGTGGGTGATGGGTATTGAGGAGGGCACCTGTTGGGATGAGTACTAGATGTTGTATGGAAACCAATTTGACAATAATTTTCATAATAATAAAAAAAAGAGTTCTAGAACAGTTGTGTTTTCTCTATAATGGCAAGTAAGTAGTATAATAATTTCACAACAAAATATGTTTTTCTGGAAATTAAACCTTTTAAAGGCACTACATTGGATATTACATTAGCCATGCCATATAATTCTCTTCATTAATAACACCATCAACTATCATAAGAACAATGCCTAGTACTTGGGCTTTAATGAATTACTAACTTGAAGGTGCTTAAACTGCTGATTTTGAGATTAAAGTCAATAAATCACAAGCCTCATGAAATAACCAATATATTGGAATATTCCTTTTGCCATGAGATTAGAGGGTACTGTTCTGTAGGCATGAACAACACCCAGAATGTTTCCCTCTAAAAAAGAGTGATACAAAAGAAGAGAAAAAAATACCATCAAACATATTTTAAGCTTTCAAAAACAAGGTAGGTTGTAAACTCTTTCAGGACAAACATCTTGTCCTTCACAGAGTTGAATATTTTGTCGTCAGATATTAGGAAATATATGTTGAGCTGATAACTAGTTGATTTCTATGAATTGCATAGTGCTTTACTTCCTTTGCATCCATGGTTACAAGAATCTGATCTCCCTCTTTACTACACAGAAAAAGGTAAAACATATTCTTCATTGGTCATGCAAAGTTCCATAATCTAAGTTCACAAGTCTAAGACAACAGAAAATAGAAGAAAGAAGTACTGCAGCATATTACCAAGGGAGGTTGAAGATTTCCTTCTTTAGAGATTTTACTAAGAGGAAATTGATTACAATCTTGGTGGGACAGTTCACAGGCAGTCCTTATTTGGATAGACTGGATGACTTCCTAGGCTTCTACCTAGATGCTTCTAATAGTTTATTTTCAGTACATTTGATGTTGATGAAAATAGAAGATACTGAAAGCCAATTTTTTTTACGAAGGGGAATTAACTTTCAATGTTAAACTCTAGGTTTATTAATAACAAGTGACATTAACAACCAAAAATATTTTTCCATGTCCTTTCCATCTAGATATAGTCTTTTTAGTTCACTAAAACACCATTATAAAAATTTGAAAGCCTTAATGCTATTTTAAGAACTATCTGGTACTAGGAGAAAATTTATCCACACCAACAACAGGGTCCAACTGGATTTCAATGCTTATTAACTCTTGGTATTTAGGCAACAATTTTTTTTGACAGAATTTACATGTTTGTAGCAGGGAGTTAGAAATATGGTGGAAGGGGAAAGGAGAGACTAAAATTATCTTTATTATCTAACAATTGGTGGCAACATGAGGAGAAATATTGTTTCAGCACTTAGCTTCTTTGCCATATACTTAATCAAAGGCAAACATATTGAATAGCCTGGCTATTCAAGTCTAGCTTAAGATACAGTCCTTATCAAATTTAATTGTAGCAATGGCATGAATTGAATCCAAAGTAAATAAAGCACGTTGATATGCAGAACCCTGAATGAAACAGTGAACCATATACTGTAGTTCGGAATCCTATAATCCTTGGAAAAGAAGGAAAGAGCTAGGAAGAGCACAAAGGGAGAGACAAAAATAAGATGGTTGAGGTAGTATAAATAAAGGAGTCAGATTTTTGTAACACATAACTGTTTACACAAAAGATCAAAGCTGGGGTGATCCCAAAGTGAAGGGATTATAGAGTGGTCTAAAAGGTATTTTTTAGACAATAAAACAGGAATCTAGCATCTTTGTTCCAGAATCCCAAAGTAACTGATAGAAATAGTAAGGCAATAAAACCACAAATCTTCATCTTGTTGCCATTGCTATATTTGGCTTTAATCAGAACTGTATAATAATCATACTTGTGCAAAATGTTAAAAAATAAGACGAAAGTGTAAATTGTGCTTAGGACCTATTTCCCACACCCTTCTCTGGTGAAATGGCAGGAAAACTGAGTAAAAGTTAAATTCAATTAATAAACTATCACTGCTTTTGGAATAGTTATTCAAGGTGAAGATCATTGTCAGGGCAACTGGAAGAGGTAGACAAAGTAGCTTGGGACATTTGTTGAGGGGCAAGAGAATGATAATTCCTGTGAGATAGCATACCGACTTGCACACTAGTCCCTAAATTGCTTCTGCTTTTGAGCCCCTCATATATACCTCCTTATTTGTAAACCACATAGTTTGGTACCCCAAATTGATGTCTCTATATGTTCTCCCTTATTCTGGCTCAGAGAAGAGGCTAAGGATTATTCCTGGCTGTTTTTTGCCCTCGAGGACCTGGATCCAGAGTTTAGCCCAGTGGATGACAGTAAATATTATATGAATGAATGAATGAATTTTGGAATAAGAGAATCCTCAGTACAGCCTAGAGATCTAGAATTGGCAGGGCCCATCCATCCTATCTAAGATTCTGCACTTGAGTATCTCTGCAAAATTTTTATATAGCATATGTATGTACACATATTATAAAGTTTGTTAAATGTAGAAGTACTAAACCAGAGCTCCATAAACACTATAAAATTGAATTTAATAATTTATGTGGATTCCCACATTTCTAATTTCTTTTCATTTATCTTTCTTTGTCTTTTGTTTTTTGAATTGCTTTCACCAGATCCCAAGTCAGCCCAGAAATCTTAAGGGGGTTATCTGACTAACTACTCATCTCCCAGCCCTATACTCCTTCTTGCCTCTTGGAAGCTAGATTAGGATTGAGAGTAGGGGGACTAAATGTAAAAGAAGAAACTAAAAAAAAAGGATAAATTGTACTTTCTTATGACTAAAATAATCCATCTAATAGAAGTTAGAGTTGAGAAGAGCAATATTTTCTAAAGAGTCAAAGTAGTCTTTGCCTGAACTCTTACTGAAGTAAGAGTAAGGTAAATTGTCCAGCTGTTCTTTATAATTTCTGTAAGAACTTTGACTTTCCCGCCTATTCTCTTACAAGGGTAATTTAAATTTGTCACTAAAAATAAAGACATTTTGCTACATAGTCAACACAGATTTTATATGGTCACTGAAATTAGCAAAGGCTTTTATACTTTTTTTTTTGTCTACTGCTATGCATTTTATTTATTTTTTTTAGCTTTCACCTTTTTTGTTGAGCTGATTTTTTTTTCAATATATGAAATTTATTGTCAAAATGGTTTCCATACAACACCCAGTGCTCATCCCAAAAGATGCCCTCCTCAATACCCATCACCCACCCTCCCCTCCCTCCCACCCCACATCAATCCTCAGTTTGTTCTCAGTTTTTAAGAGTCTCTTATGCTTTGGCTCTCTCCCACTCTAACCTCTTTTTTTTTCCTTCCCCTCCCCCATGGGTTTCTGTTAAGTTTCTCAGGATCCACATAAGAGTGAAAACATATGGTATCTGTCTTTCTCTGTATGGCTTATTTCACTTAGCATCACACTCTCCAGTTCCATCCATGTTGCTACAAAGGGCCATATTTTGTTCTTTCTCATTGCCCTGTAGTACTCCATTGTGTATATAAACCACAATTTCTTTATCCATTCATCAGTTGATGGACATTTAGGCTCTTTCCATAATTTGGCTATTGTTGAGAGTGCTGCTATAAACATTGGGGTACAAGTGCCCCTATGCATCAGTACTCCTGTATCCCTTGGGTAAATTCCTAGCAGTGCTGTTGCTGGGTCATAGGGTAGGTCTATTTTTAATTTTCTGAGGAACCTCCACACTGTTTTCCAGAGTGGCTGCACCAATTTGCATTCCCACCAACAGTGCAAGAGGGTTCCTGTTTCTCCACATCCTCTCCAGCATCTATAGTCTCCTGATTTGTTCATTTTGGCCACTCTGACTGGCGTGAGGTGATATCTGAGTGTGGTTTTGATTGTATTTCCCTGATGAGGAGCGACTTTGAGCATCTTTTCATGTGCCTGTTGGCCATCCGAATGTCTTCTTTAGAGAAGTGTCTATTCATGTTTGCTGCCCATTTCTTCACTGGGTTATTTGTTTTTCGGGTGTGGAGTTTGGGGAGCTCTTTATAGATTTTGGATACTAGCCCTTTGTCCGATATGTCATTTGCAAATATCTTTTCCCATTCCGTTGGTTGCCTTTTAGTTTTGTTGGTTGTTTCCTTTGCTGTGCAGAAGCTTTTTATCTTCATGAGGTCCCAACAGTTCACTTTTGCTTTTAATTCCCTTGCCTTTGGGGATGTGTCGAGTAAGAGATTGCTACGGCTGAGGTCAGAGAGATGTTTTCCTGCTTTCTCCTCTAGGGTTTTGATGGGTTCCTGTCTCACATTCAGGTCCTTTATCCACTTTGAGTTTATTTTTGTGAATGGTGTGAGAAAGTGGTCTAGTTTCATCCTTCTGAATATTGCTGTCCAGTTCTCCCAGCACCATTTGTTAAAGAGACTGTCTTTTTTCCATTGGATGTTCTTTCCTGCTTTGTCAAAGATGAGTTGGCCATACGTTTGTGGGTCTAGTTCTGGGGTTTCTATTCTATTCCATTGGTCTACGTGTCTGTTTTTGTGCCAATACCATGCTGTCTTGATGATGACAGCTTTGTAGTAGAGGCTAAAGTCTGGGATTGTGATGCCTCCTGCTTTGGTCTTCTTCTTCAAAATTACTTTGGCTATTCGGGGCCTTTTGTGGTTCCATATGAATTTTAGGATTGCTTGTTCTAGTTTCGAGAAGAATGCTGGTGCAATTTTGATTGGGATTGCATTGAATGTGTAGATAGCATTGGGTAGTATTGACATTTTGACAATATTTATTCTTCCAATCCATAAGCAGGGAATGTCTTTCCAAGGCTTTTATACTTTAAAGAGAATGCTTTCTGAAGTAATTTGGATATGTCTTGGTAAAGAAGATTGATTGAAAATTTCAATAAATAAAATAAAGATGTTTATTTGGTTTCATTGTTTTCTCATCACAAATATTCATCTTCTCTCTGTGTCATAATTTCTAAAATATTAATTCTTCAATATTTCAGCCACTAGTAATTGTGTTATTTAAAATTGATTCTACAATGAAATAAAAAAAAAAACAATGTTCTGATAAATCTAGGCTGGGGAAAGTGGCAAATAGGATTTTTCAGGGAAAAATTCTACTTCATTTAGTTTTGTTCTATTTTAATCACTCTAAAATAATGTTATTTTAATTCTTTCAACTATCTTCCTTTTTTCTTTTCATCCAACTACTCAAATGTTAGTCTACATACTCACCTCTTCATCATTACATAATGCATTTCTTTACACTTTCTAATATGGCTTCTGTCCTCAGAATTCCACTGAAAATGAAATTTTCAAGATCATTAATAATTTCCTTATTTTTAATTCAATGGCCTTTTCAAATCAATTTCTTTCTTTTTTTTACAATTTGTATATGGTACCAGCCTACAATGGTCACCTTTCTTCAAAACTCTTCCCTACTCCAGTTTCCACTAAAGGATGTTACTCTGATCTCTCTTAATGAATCCTCCTGTTTCCTTCTGCATCTGCTTCCTTTCACACCATCCTAAATGTGAACATCCACCAAGATACTGTGTTTGTTCTCAGCCCTCTTCTCATCTCACTTTATAATTCCTCCCTCCAAGTGAGCTCTTCTTTCCTATGGTTTCAAGCACTTCTTTGTGAATAACTCTAAAATCTGTCCTCTAGCCACCAACTTCCCCAAGTTCTAGTCACACATTTCTCACTATCAACTGCATATCTCCATTTGGATGACATGTTTGTACTTGAATTTAAACATGTCATCAATTTATGCATCAACAAATATTTATTTAGAAACTTACCATGTATAAGCATATTCTGGACAGTAAGGAGCTCATGGTCTGGTGGAGAAGGTAGGTAAGTTGTTATCTCCATTTAATTTTGAAATAGTACTATTCTAAAGTAGAGCTCTACAAAGGATCTTAAATACTGACAGGCCCGTCATTCTGAGAGGAGGAAAGCTAAGACATAAACTGTAAAAACATTGACTTGGCCTCCAAATCTGTTCTTTTATATACAGAAACCCACTTTATATGACTTAATTACTGTGGTAGAGACAATCTCTATAGCTTGAGAAAATGTTTAGAAAAACATTCTAATGCTATTTTTTTCCCTTTTCAATGTCTATCTTTTTAAACTTATTTATTTAAATTCAAGTTAGTACTAGTTTCAGTGCAGTACTAGTTTCAGGAGTAGAATCCAGTGATTCATCACTTATATATAACACCCAGTGCTCATCCCAACAAGTGCCCCCCCCTTAATTCCCATCACACATTTAGCCCATCCCCCCACCTACCTTCCCTCCAGCAACCCTCAGTTTGTTCTCTGTATTTAAGAGTCTCTTATAGTTTGCCTCCTTCTCTGTTTTTATCTTATTTTTCCTTCCCTTGCCCTAAGTTCACTTGTTTTCTTTTTCTTTTTAATTTTTAATATTTATTAGTTTTGAGAGACAGAAAGAGAGTGTGAGCAAGGGAGAGGCAGAGAAACAGAGAGATACAGAATCTGAAGCAGGCTCAAGACTCTGAGCTGTCAGCACAGAGCCTGACACAGGGCTCGAACCCATGAACCGTGAGATCATGTCCTGAGCCAAAGTAGGATGCTTAACCAACTGAGCCACTCAGGCGCCCCCATCTGTTTTGTTTCTTAAATTCTACATTATGAGTGAAATACAACAACATGCGATCTTTTTTATCATATGCTTTTACAAAATAAGGGCTCATTGGTAATCACATGAAATAAATGCTGCTATACATTTTTACTAAAACAAAACCAAAATAGACACATAAATTAATGCTTACCATTTCAACTTCAAATATTTTCAAGAAATCTTATAGTGGCATCAAACAGTGGTCCTTTTTGCAAGTGCGAGTATAAAATTAGGTCATAATGGCCTCACTCATTAGGAGATATTCTAACTACTTTTCTTTATAATTGTTGAAGCAGTTCATGTTTTGGCAACCCAATAATTCAGATTTTGCTTTTTGTTCCCCCAGAATCTCTCAGCATGAGGTATTGCACATTAAGGTATCTAATTGTTGTACCAAGAGCCCCTTTTGAGATGTTCTCTATATATTCCAAGCAACAATATGCTTGTGAACTGTTTACCTGCTTTTAAACATTATCCTAAAACGACAGTTCTAATATTTCTTTATCCACCCACATTATGCAGTAAAAAAAAATCAAATCCATCTCTATATATGAGAGATTTTCAAAAAGTAATTAGAAATTAATTTATAGAAAATTTACTTGGTCATCTAGACATAGATTATTTAGATAAGATTGTGTTAGATCCTTTGTGTTTTGAAGCATCATAGAGTGCATTACTTTTTATGAAATCTAGAGTCACTGGCTTTCAAAAGTACACATATGCTGTATGGCAGGTAGGACCTCTCCAGAGCAGTCCTTGATATTTGGGCAATATAAGAATTTCCTGGGATGTGTAGTTTTAGTTCTTGAGGTCAACCTTTTGGTAGTCAGACTGAATTCCAAGAGAGATATATAAACTTCTCTCTTAAGGTTCCCATGCAGAGTCTGATCATAACCAATTTTTAAGGGGATATAAGCACATACCAAACAAAAATTATTCTTTAAACTTCCAAATGTAATTGTAAGTACTAATGCAACTGGACAATAAGTCAATGTTTAGTCACAGTTTCCTCATAATATTTTTGTACTTGTCTTTCAACAAGCTTTTCTTAAAAATTCCAAGTCTGGTATAGAATTGGCCTTATCTTGTCACACTTCCTACTTATTCCCTTTAAAATTCACCAAGTCTTTGTCTCTGGAAAACTCTGTATATCATCCCACCACCCTTGATTGTCCTCTCAACATTGCTTAGAAAATATAAACTTAATATTCCTAAATTTTTAAATAGAAATTTATTGAAAAAGCCTCACCCCAACTACTGCATCTTTTGAGTTCAAAATAGCTGATACACAAGACCAAAAATATTTAAGTTTCTGAAAGTGTGAAATCAAATACTATAATTTTCAGTAATGGATTTCTAAAACACTTGTAGAAGCTTTCTTCCATGATACTCTCATTTTATGACAGCTATATTCCATTTGTCGGGGTTATGAGAAGTACAGAAAGGTTTAGTGACCTACACATCACATGGGCAATACCTCACCCTAAAGCTACCTGCTCTAGCTGAAAGCTTAAAATCCATTCTAAAAACAATTTCTCTCATCTACTTTTAGTTAGACTGCCTTACACAAGTAATTTTCTTATGTTGAGATAAAAGTACATATTCTGCATTCTAAGTAATAGAACATATTGAGCTATTATGACTTTGATTTTCTGCTCTGAAGAATTCTAAGTTCTCTACATGATATAACAGACCACCAGAATTATTCTTGGTGCTGCTATAAAGCAATTAATTAAGAAGTACTTTTCATGATTTACCCAGTTTGTCAGAAAACCAATTTTGCAATGACTTATAAATTAATTTTAAAGCCACATTCATAGTGGATAATCAGTAAATACCAACCAGAAGGCCAAATAGCATAGTTGTTAAGATCATGAGCTCTGGCATCAGACAAAGCTGGGGGAGGGGTGCTTTGCTAGCTCTCTTGACCCTGTTTCCTCTTCTTAAAAATGGACAATGTTAAGAGTACTGACTTTGTTGAGTTATCACAAGAATTCAATGATATAATGTATGTAAAGTTCTTACCACTATCCCTGGTACATTTTAAGAGCTCACTGGCAAATTATTTGCGTGAGAATTTTAAGTGAGATAATTTACCATATTTTTAACCTATCCTCATCTTCCTTCTAAATAAACTGAAATACCACACTGGACAGAATGGTTTCTGATATTGCAGCTACTATTAAGTATATATTTAGTGTTTTATTTTTATTTTTTAATTGTTTTAACGTTTATTTATTTTTGAGAGAGAGACAGAACACAAGTGGGGGAGGGGCAGAGAGAGAGGGAGACACAGAATCTGAAGCAGGCTCCAGTCTCTGAGCTGTCAGCACAGAGCCTGACGTGGGGCTCGAACTCACAAACCTCAAGATCATGACCTGAGCTGAAGTCGGACGCTTAACCAACTGACCCACCCAGGTGCCCCTATATTGACTGTTTTAATTTTAACATTGAGAAATATGCTGCACTTAATGATGAAATAATTGGCTAAGTGGTGGTGGTAAAACAGACAAAATTTTCCCAAATTGTAACTGTTAACTGAAATAAATATTCTCTGGTATTTAAAAGGTAAAGTTCTATTTGTTTTGACTCACTGTTGGAAATCCCCTAAACAAAAATGTTTGGCTTTAACTCCAACTCTGATAGGGTCTCATTTTCAGAAAGGACTAAGCCAAAGGGCCAGAACTCAGACTAGAATCCAGAACCAGAGTTTACAAGTCATACTAGTACTGCCTTTCTAATAAAGTTAGAAGGTAAGAATCAAAGAAAGCCATCTCTGAATTATGTTGGTTTATAGCAACATAAAAAAATTTTTTAGAGAAAAGAATCAAAGTCATAAAACTTCAATACATGGCACAAATGCTATTTTAAAATCTGCCCTTGGCTAGGCAATTTTTTCACTTTAGAGAAAGAGAGTACAAGTTGCAGGAGAGGGGCAGAGGGAAAGAGAAGGAGAATCTTAAACAGGCTCCTCTCACAGCACAGAGCATGATGCAGGGCTCAATCTCATGACCCTCAACCAACTGAGTCACCCAGGCACCCCTATGCAATTTTATTTTTATTTTAAAGAAACAACTAAAATGTATCTAAAACTGATGCTGCTAACCAACCCCCTTACTTCCCTCAGTTGCACCGAATTCATGTACAGATTATGGATGAAGACACATTTCCCTGCTTAGGCATCATATAGTCTTTTTTCCCAACATTTATTTATTGTTGAGAACAGAGAGAGAAAAGCATGATCAGGGGACGGGCAGAGAGAGAGGGAGATAAAGAATCTGAAGCAGGCTCCAGGCTCTGAGCTGTCAGCAGAGAGCCCAACACATGGCTCAAACTCACAAGCCATGAGATCATGACCTGAGCAGAAGTCAGGCGCTTAACTGACTGAGCCACTCAGGCGACCCAGGCATCATCCAGTGTTAAATGATAATTATAGATCCATAGTCACCTGAGATTTTAATGTACTATTGACCTAATGTTTGTTCAATACCTATACACTAAAAGGATGTGAAAATTATACAGTGTTTAGGAGTGGTTTCTGGAGTCAGAACAACTTGGGTTCTAATCCTAGTTCTGCCATTTGTAACTCTTTGATTTGAAGAATATACCTAATGGTTCTGGGTCTTAGGGATACTCTCAAGTGCATGAAATAGATATAATAATAGTACTTACATCCCAGTGTCATTATAAGGATTGAACTAATTAAGATTATGTATGTAAAACACTGGGCACAGTGCCTGATATATATAATGCATAAATAAATGTTAGCTTTTACTATTACTAGACTCAAATCTTGATTAGTCACATTAATGAACGAGTAATAAAATAAAAAACCTAGCAACACAGACACTGTATACTTTTATATATACAATCTTTGAATTTGTCATGATTTTTTAAAATTTATATTTAATTTTTGCCTAATGGTTCTGGCAATCTGCAAAACTTTAAACAACCTAATAAAGCCAAAATGTGAAGGACTGGGCTAGCAAATTAGCCCTTTGCTTAAAATTCTGCTCAACTGTAAATGTGTAAATGCCAGTTTTGGCTCTCTTATTAATAAAAAGTCATAATACATGAGGTGCCCCTTCTCTCTAAATATACGTTTGTTTAATCTTGGTCTGGATTGGAGGAAATAATTCAGTACTAGGTTTAAAAGGCTTCCTGGTGATGTTCGGAAGATGGCGGCATAGGAGGATGCTGGGCTCACCACGCATCCTGCTGATCACTTAGATTCCACCTACACCTGCCTAAATAACCCAGAAAAACACCAGAAGACTAGCAGAATGGAGTCTCCGGAGCCAAGCACAGACGAGAGGCCCACGGAAGAGGGTAGGAAGGGCGGAGAGGTGGTGCGCACTGCTCGGACTGGCGGGAGAGAGCCGGGGCAGAGGGGCAGCTTGTTGGCCAAGCAGAGCCCCCGAGTCTGGCTTGCAAAAGCGGAGGGGCCAGACAGAGTGTGTTCCAACAGCAAGCGGGACTTAGCATCTGGGAGGTCATAAGTTAACAGCTCTGCTCAGAAAGTGGGGAGGCTGGAGGACAAAGGGAGGGAGAGTTGCTGAGCCCTGGGATGACAGAGCTCAGTTTGGCGGGGAACAAAGGCACTCACCAGCGCCATCTCCCTCACCCATCCCCCAGCCAAAATCCCAAAGGGAACCAGTTCCTGCCAGGGAACTTGCTTGCTCCACAAAAACACCCAACGCTGTGCTTCTGCGGAGCCACCCATCTGGCAGCGGATCTGACACCCTCCCGCTGCCACCGGGCCCCTCCTGAAGTGGATCACCTAAGGAGAAGCGAGCTAAGCCTGCCCCTCCTGCCACCGTGCACCTTGCCTACCCACCCCAGCTAATACGCCAGATTCCCAGCACCACAAGCCTGGCAGTGTGCAAGTAGCCCAGATGGGCCACGCCACCCCACAGTGAATCCCGACCCTAGGAGAGGGGAAGAGAAGGCACACACCACCAGTCTGACTGTGGCCCCAGAGGTGGGCTGGAGGCAGACATCAGGTCTGACTGCGGCCCCGCCCACCAACTGCAGTTATACACCACAGCACAGGGGAAGTGCCCTACAGGTCCCCACCACTCCAGGGACTATCCAAAATGACGAAATGGAAGAATTCCCGTCAAAAGAATCTCCAGGAAATAACAACAGCTAATGAACTGACCAAAAAGGATTTAAATAAGATAACAGAAAGTGAATTTAGAAAAATAGTCATAAAATTAATCGCTGGGCTTGAAAACAGTATAGAGGACAGCAGAGAATCTCTTGCTACAGAGATCAAGGGACTAAGGAACAGTCAGGAGGAGCTGAAAAACACTGTAAACGAGATGCAAAATAAAATGGAAACGACCACGGCCCGGAATGAAGAGGCAGAGGAGAGAATAGGTGAACTAGAAGATAAAATTATGGAAAAAGAGGAAGCTGAGAAAAAGAGAGATAAAAATATCCAGGAGTATGAGGGGAAAATTAGAGAACGAAGTGATACACTAAAGAGAAATAATATACGCATAATTGGTATCCCAGAGGAGGAAGAGAGAGGGAAAGGTGGTGAAGGTGTACTTGAAGAAATAATAGATGAGAACTTCCCTGATTTGGGGAAAGAAAAAGGCATTGAAATCCAAGAGGCACAGAGAACTCCCTTCAGATGTAACTTGAATCGATCTTCTGCATGACATATCATAGTGAAACTGGCAAAATACAAGGATAAAGAGACAATTCTGAAGGCAGCAAGGGATAAACGTGCCCTAACTTATAAAGGGAGACCTATAAGACTCGTGACTGATCTCTCTTTTGAAACTTGGCAGGCCAGAAAGGACTGGCACGAGGTCTTCAATGTGTTGAACAGAAAAAATATGCAGCCGAGAATCCTTTATCCAGCAAGTCTGTCATTTAGAATAGAAGGAGAGATAAAGGTCTTCCCAAACAAACAAAAACTATAGGAATTTGTCACCACTAAACCAGCCCTACAAGAGATCCTAAGGGGGATCCTGTGAGACAAAGTACCAGACACATCACTACAAGCATAAAACATACAGACATCACAATGACTCTAAACCCATATGTTTCAATAATAACACAATGTAAATGGATTAAATGCGCCCACCAAAAGACATAGGGTATCAGAATGGATAAAAAAAACAAGACCCATCTATTTGCTGTCTACAAGAGACTCATTTTAGATCTGAGGACACCTTTAGACTGAGAGTGAGGGGATGGAAAACTATTTATCATGCTACTGGAAGCCAAAAGAAAGCTGGAGTAGCCATACTTATATCAGACAAACTAGACTTTAAATTAAAGGCTGGAACAAGAGATGAAGAAGGGCATTATATAATAATTACAGGGTCTATCCATCAGGAAGAGCTAACAATTAGAAGCGTCTATGCGCCAAATATGGGAGCCCCCAAATACATAAAACAATTACTCATAAACATAAGCAACCTCATTGATAAGAATGTGGCAATTGCAGGGGACTTTAACACTCCACTTACAGAAATGGATAGATCATCTAGACACACGGTCAATAAAGAAACAAGGGCCCTGAATGATACATTGGATTAGATGGACTTGACAGATATATTTAGAACTCTACATCCCAAAGCAACAGAATATACTTTCTTCTCGAGTGCACATGGAACATTCTCCAAGATAGATCATATACTGGGTCACAAAACAGCCCTTCATAAGTTTACAAGAATTGAAATTATACCATGCATACTTTCAGATCACAATGCTATGAAGCTTGAAATCAACCACAGGAAAAGTCTGGAAAACCTCCAAAAGCATGGAGGTTAAAGAACACCCTACTAAAGAATGAATGGGTTAACCAGGCAATTAAAGAAGAAATTAAAAAATATATGGAAACAAACGAAAATTAAAAGACAACAATCCAAACTCTTTGGGATGCAGCGAAGGCAGTCCTGAGAGGAAAATACATTGCAATCCAGGCCTATCTCAAGAAACAAGAAAAATCCCAAATACAAAATCTAACAGCACACCTAAAGGAAATAGAAGTAGAACAGCAAAGGCAGCCTAAACCCAGCAGAAGAGGAGAAATAATAAAGATCAGAGCAGAAATAAACAATATAGAATCTAAGAAAACTGTAGAGCAGATCAATGAAATCAAGAGTTGTTTTTTTGAAAAAATAAACAAAATTGACAAACCTCTAGTCAGGCTTCTCAAAAAGAAAAGGGAGATAACCCAAATAGATAAAATCATGAATGAAAATGGAATTATTACAACCAATCCCTCAGAGATACAAACAATTATCAGGGAATACTATGAAAAATTATATGTCAACAAATTGGACAACCTGGAAGAAATGGACAAATTCCTAAACACCCACACTCTTCCAAACTCAATCAGGAGGAAATAGAAAGCTTGAACAGACCCATAACCAGTGAAGTAATTGAATCAATTATCAAAAATCTCCCAACAAATAAGAGTCCAGGACCAGATGGCTTCCCAGGGGAGTTCTACCAGACATTTAAAGCAGAGATAATACCTATCCTTCTCAAGCTATTCCAAGTAATAGAAAGGGAAGGAAAACTTCCAGACTCATTCTATGAAGCCAGTATTACTTTGATTCCTAAACCAGACAGAGACCCAGTAAAAAAAGAGAACTACAGGCCAATATCACTGATGAATATGGATGCAAAAATTCTCAGTAAGATACTAGCAAATCGAATTCAACAGCATATAAAAAGAATAACTCACCATGATCAAGTGGGATTCATTCCTGGGCTGCAGGGCTGGTTCAACATTCGCAAATCAATCAACGTGATACATCACATTAATAAAAGAAAAGATAAGAACCATATGATCCTGTCGATCGATGCAGAAAAGGCCTTTGACAAAATCCAGCACCCTTTCTTAATAAAAACCCTTGAGAAAGTCGGGATAGAAGCAACATACTTAAACATCATCAAAGCCATTTATGAAAAGCCCACAGCTAATATCATCCTCAATGGACAAAACCTGAGAGCTTTTTCCCTGAGATCAGGAACACGACAGGGATGCCCACTCTCACCGCTGTTGTTTAACATAGTGCTGGAAGTTCTAGCATCAGCAATCAGACAACAAAAGGAAATCAAAGGCATCAAAATTGGCAAAGATGAAGTCAAGCTTTCACTTTTTGCAGATGACATGATACTATACATGGAAAATCCGATAGACTCTACCAAAAGTCTGCTAGAACTGATACATGAATTCAGCAAAGTTGCAGGATACAAAATCAATGTACAGAAATCAGTTGCATTCTTATACACTAACAATCAAGCAACAGAAAGACAAATGAAGAAACTGATCCCATTCACAATTGCACCAAGAAGCATAAAATACCTAGGAATAAATCTAACCAAAGATGTGAAAGATCTGTATGCTGAAAACTATAGAAAGCTTATGAAGGTAATTGAAGAAGATATAAAGAAATGGAAAAACATTCCGTGCTCATGGATTGGAAGAATAAATATTGTCAAAATGTCAATACTGCCCAAAGCTATCTACACATTCAATGCAATCCCAATCAAAATTGCACCAGCATTCTTCTCGAAACTAGAACAAGCAATCCTAAAATTCATATGGAACCACAAAAGGCCCCGAATAGCCAAAGTAATTTTGAAGAAGAAGACCAAAGCAGGAGGCATCACAATCCCAGACTTTAGCCTCTACTACAAAGCTGTCATCATCAAGACAGCATGGTATTGGCACAGAAACAGACACATAGACCAATGGAATAGAATAGAAACCCCAGAACTAGACCCACAAACATATGGCCAACTCATCTTTGACAAAGCAGGAAAGAACATCCAATGGAAAAAAGACAGTCTCTTTAACAAATGGTGCTGGGAGAACTGGACAGCAATATTCAGAAGGATGAAACTAGACCACTTTCTCACACCATTCACAAGAATAAACTCAAAATGGATAAAGGACCTGAATGTGAGACAGGAACCCATCAAAACCCTAGAGGAGAAAGCAGGAAAACATCTCTCTGACCTCAGCCGTAGCAATCTCTTACTCGACACATCCCCAAAGGCAAGGGAATTAAAAGCAAAAATGAATTACTGGGACCTTATGAAGATAAAAAGCTTCTGCACAGCAAAGGAAACAACCAACAAAACTAAAAGGCAACCAACGGAATGGGAAAAGATATTTGGAAATGACATATCGGACAAAGGGCTAGTATCCAAAATCTATGAAGAGCTCCCCAAACTCCACACCCGAAAAACAAATAACGCAGTGAAGAAATGGGCAGAAAACATGAATAGACACTTCTCTAAAAAAGACATCCAGATGGCCAACCGGCACATGAAAAGATGTTCAACGTCCCTCCTTATCAGGGAAATTCAAATCAAAACCACACTCAGATATCACCTCATGCCAGTCAGAGTGGCCAAAATGAACAAATCAGGAGACTATAGATGCTGGAGAGGATGTGGAGAAATGGGAACCCTCTTGCACTGTTGGTGGGAATGCAAATTGGTGCAGCCACTCTGGAAAACAGTGTGGAGGTTCCTCAGAAAATTAAAAATAGACCTACCCTATGACCCAGCAATAGTACTGCTAGGAATTTACCCAAGGGATACAGGAATACTGATGCATAGGGGCACTTGTACCCCAATGTTTATAGCAGCACTCTCAACCATAGCCAAATTATGGAAAGAGCCTAAATGTCCATCAACTGATGAATGGATAAAGAAATTGTGGTTTATATACACAATGGAGTACTACATGGCAATGAGAAAGAGCGAAATATGGCCCTTTGTAGCAACGTGGATGGAACTGGAGAGTGTGATGCTAAGTGAAATAAGCCATACAGAGAAAGACAGATACCATATGGTTTCACTCTTATGCGGATCCTGAGAAACTTAACAGAAACCCATGGGGGAGCGGAAGGAAAAAAAAAAGAGGTTAGAGTGGGAGAGAGCCAAAGCATAAGAGACTCTTAAAAAACTGAGAACAAACTGAGGGTTGATGGGGGGTGGGAGGGAGGGGAGGGTGGGTGATGGGTATTGAGGGCACCTTTTGGGATGAGCACTGGGTGTTGTATGGAAACCTATTTGACAATAAATTTCATATATTGAATAAAAAAATAAATAAATAAATAAATAAATAAATAAATAAATAAATAAAAGGCCTCCTGGTGGGCTATAAAGTATAACTGAAAGCAGATGATCAGATAATCACCAACAGCTTCTCACTATGTTTAATTTTATCAGTAAGAAACAAAATATAACCATGGATAATTCAATTAAAGCATAAAATATTTCTATAAAAGATATATGTTTGAGGCACCTAATTGCTCAGTCAGTTAACCATTGACTCATGACTGCAGCTCAGGTCATGACCTCACAATTCTTGAGATCAAGTCCCTCATTGGGTTTTGTGCTAACAGTACAGAGTTTGCTTGGGATTTTCTCTTCCTCTCCTTGCCCCTCCCCAGCTTGCACTCTCCCCCTCTCTCTCTCAAAAATAAATAAATAAACTTGGGGCGCCTGGGCGGCTCAGTAGGTTGAGCATCTGACTTCAGCTCAGGTCATGATCTCACAGTCTGTGAGTTCGGGCCCCGCATCAGGCTCTGTGCTGACAGCTCAGGGCTTGGAGCCTGCTTCAGATTCTGTCTCTCTCTCTCCCTCTGTCCCTCCCCTGCTCATGCTCTGTCTCTCTCTGTCAAAAATAAACATTAAACAAAAATTAAAAACATAAATAAATAAATAAACTAAAAAAAGATATATATTTGACTGTGTGATATATATTTTAGAGAAGAATTTAGAGATTAACCACAGAGAATTAGAACACTTAACCTGAGTGTATCTGAGGCATCAATTTTTTTTTTTCAGGTCAACTCAAGGGGAGCATTGACCTTACAGTTTATTGATCAAAACTCCTCCTCAGTAGAGAAATTAGTCTTTGAGCTAGAGACAAATCCACTTTATCTTTCTCTTCTACCAGATTATAAATCTAATTTTATACTAAATTTCCAAAATACATTCTTCTCTGAAACCATTTGACTTTTAAAAGCTCAAAAATCATCATCACCAATAATTGTGTTTTCCAACCCTCTTTAAGTTGGGCAAAATTATTCCAAAAACTTTGTCATTATTGTTTTGAAATTGAGGAAGTCAGTCATCAAATATAGAGCATCAGGCTGAAGGTGCTGATATTGAGTTCCTGCATTTGCCAAGTGAAAGCTATCATTTCCCACTGTTTAGAACATCCAAAAAGTATGTCAATGCGTTCATATGATGAACAGTTTCTGATTTTGTCCTTTTAAGTAGTTTATCAATACCTTTAAATAGCATTCAAGCAAATCTTGACAGTTATAACAAAGACTATAGCATACATCAAATCAATGTTCAACTTATAAATGCAGAGTCAGAACAGCAAAATACTCTGTCACCTAAAATACAATTACTTGGGAATCATATAGATGAATAGCTGTAGTTTAATTATTCCACATCTATATTATCCAAATGAAAAAAAAATACTGTGACTCATGCTTTGGTAATCACAAGCATTTGTTTTACTTAAATGTTTTTATAACTTGTATAGCAGATACTGTCCTAAAGAAAAATTATGTATATTTCATTTATTCATTAGTAATAGCTTATGTTTTAGCAGTCATAAAAAAGATCATCTTACAAATTTTATTTCATAAATAAAACCCCTAGAAATGATCTATCCTACCACAATCTTAACATTTCTACACCAAGCACACCTAGAATGTATAGAGACCAAACAATGGAGATTATTATGGGTCCAAGGAAAAGAAGTTTGAGAAAAAAAAAATAAAAACCTCTCAAACCAGTTAAAAATCTCTAAGCAATCATCACTCTAGCAATTCTGATCAAAGGCCAATATTGATTTTTGTTAAAAGTTATTGAAATTTATTTTTATAGGTCTGTGCTTATTATTTTTCCATTAAATACAAATTTATAGGGCATTACAATCTCGAGGAAAAAAAACCATGGTGTACACTTCTGTGTTACAGTGGGTCAAGACATGCACACCAGCTCTGAACAGGCAGAAACCACTAAATCACTTCCTATGAACAGACAACTTTGGAACTGCATTGCTACTAAATTGTTTCCATAAAAAGAAACAATATTAATGCCTGAATTTCCATACCTTGATCTATAAAAAACAGTTCCAAATGGGCATGTCTCTATCTCCCTGTCCTTGAGTGAATGGTCATCTACCCCATTTACTGGCATTCAGCTTTGGACATACTATCCCTCCTCCACATCAGCTCCTCTTTTTTCTAACCTCTGGGTGTGTGTGTGTGTGTGTGTGTGTGTGTGTGTGTGTACACAGACACACACATACTCAGGCAATTCTTCCACTTAAAGGGCATAGTTATTTCTGTGCCTCTCACCTCATATTCACATTTCTCTTCTCATGCCTCCTAGCTATCATGCACCAGTGGAACAATATATTTGTTGGTGGTTAAACACATGTTACTGGATTCAAACAGCTTCTATTAGATACAAATTCTGTGGCTTCTTACTTATGTGACCTTGGAAAGTTGTTTAACATTTCTGAACCTGTATTTCCTTAACCTAAAAAGAGAGATAATCATAAGACCTGAGTCATAGGACTAAAAATTGTCAAGAAAAAATTAGATAGTACTTGACACAATTAAGTGTTCCCACTACTATTATTATTATGACTTTCTAGAAATCCGTTGCAAAAATCAACATACTTACTTTCATTTCTAAATTTTTGAGAAGCAAGTGTTACTCTTCTGTATTCGGACAGAGTTAAGTAAATGTTTGAAAACTTTTCTGTTTTTTTAAATCAGGCTATGAGGGAAAAAGAGTCTTGAAATAAAAACAGAATAACTTAATATTGTTTTAGAATTATCATAGATCCTCCCCTGCCTGACAAAACATCTAATATTGGTTATTTTGTAACAACCATTAGGAAGAGTCAGAAAACCATCAGAAATTATCAGTCCAAAATCAAAAGCTTTCTTTTAAATGCTCTTCAGAGAACTACACTAAATCACTTATAAGACTATCTCACTTTGAGTAATTTTTGGGTTCCTATTATGATTTTTACCCTAAAATTTCTAAATTGTGTGTTAAAAACTATATGGTAGCAATCTTAAGGGAAAAACTTAGTATTGCCACTTGAATATTTCCCATTTATGTTATAAATGAGCTCTTCCTGAAGTACACTCACTTTATACCATTTTAGTATTATTTAAAAGTATGCATAATTTATAAAAAAATAAGAATTTATTTTGTCAATATGTATAATTTTGATAACAGGCTGAAAAGAACTATAATTACTTAAATAACAGACAAATCTAATTATGCATAAGAAAAAATTGAAACAAAACACAAATAGCATAAATATTTACTATTTGTAGAGTCTTCAACATTCTAGTCTAACAATGTACATAATAAGAGACAGCAGTTATTTTTTAAGGCCCTTAGAAACTTAAATCTTAATAAAGAGAGAGGTACAATTGTTCTTACTTTGATAGAAATTCTGAATGGAGTTTCTTTTTGAATATACTTTTGGAGGAGGGGTAGAAGAACAAGAAAGCAAAGAATAAATAGCAGTACTGTAACTGCATATCACCCAAAAGGAAACTAACTTCCTGATCTGTTCAATCTAATCAGGAATTTAACCAAAGTTATTAAGCTGGTCTTTCAAATTTTACAATTGTTATACTGGACTTGAGACTCTGAGCAACTCAAATGTTACTCTGAAATATCAGAATATATATGGATAATAATGAGGCAAGAAGCTCATAAAATAAAGTTCAAAGGCAATATAAAAAGTTCTCTTTATGTTTTCAACCTAAACTTGCCCAAAAAATGTAAAGTTAAGTATTCTACCTGAAAACTGTCTGAACATACCCACACACGGTGACCAGAGAAGATAAAGTTCAAAGTTCAAGGTTCCTGTGATTTCACATAAGCTTCAGTTTAATTTTTTTTTTAGTGTTTATTTATTTTTGAGAGAGAGAGAGAGAGAAACAGTGCTAGCAGGGGAGGGGCAGAGAGAGGGAAACACAGAATCCAAAGCAGGCCCCAGGCTCTGAGAGGTCAGCACAGAGCCCCATGCGGGGCTTGAACCCACGAATCGTGAGATCATGAACTGAGCCAAAGTGGGACACTCAACCCACTGAGCCACCCAGGCACCCCCAGAACCTTCAGTTTTATCCCAAACCCACTTAGGGGGTAAATAAACAAAACAAAAATAAACAATAACAGTGAAAACATGGAATAGCTGCTGCTCTAAAGCTCAGAAGAGGGATGCAGTTCCTACATCCTACATCCTGAACTCACACATAAGAAATGTGCTACTTACTGTTAGCTTTTCCCTTGAGTTGTGAAAAACAGGCACTTTCATTTATCATGGATATACACTCAGCTTTCACCCCAGTTTACCCTATTGCTCCCCACAGCTGCTGATATATTATTCTAAATTAAAAGCACATGAATCCAGTGGGGACCTGTCCTATCATTTTAAGAAGCAGCAACTGGAGGGGTGCCTGGGTGGCTCAGTGGGTCCTACTTCAACTCAGGTCATGATCTCAAGGTTCCTGGGTTCGAGCCCCATGTCTGGCTCTTTGCTGGTAGCTCAGAGCCTGGAGACTGCTTCAGATTCTGTGTCTCCCTCTCTGTCTGCCCCTCAGCTGCTCACGTTCTGTCTCTCTCTCTCTCTCTCAAAATAAGTAAATAAATAAATAAATAAATAAATAAATAAACATTAAAAAAAAAGCAAGTGGAGTCTGCCTCTACACAAGAAGCCACTTATTTTTTAGTTCCATTTTTAGTTCTCAATATAGTTGACGCAGTTAGAAATATTACAAGTAAAATCTTTTGAAAAAACAAAAAAGAAAAAAATCAAAATAAGGGGCAATATGGAAGGAAAAAACAGGCCCCTTGTCACGTTAAAGTTAAAAAAAACCCACAACTTTGCATCATTGTTCCCAAAATCCCCTCCCATTCTGCCTAGTTCTAACACTTTTTAGGCTGAATTTAAACACCCTCTCCCACACATTGGCAATATAACTCTCTGATTAAAGGGGTCTCACTTCAAAAATAATCACAATGCCTAAATAGGCCTCCACTCAATTATCTTCAGTTAGCAAGTTCTGCATCCTTACAGAACTGCACTCCTGCCCTTGATCTCAGTACCTAGAAGCACAAATGGCAAATTTCCCACTCCAGAAACTCACCAGTGTGTGATTTTACTTGCCTTCTTCCCCTAACCTTAAAGACCCTAAGCCACCATCTCCCATCTACCAAAACTCAGTAGCCTTCTTTTTCCTTCAAAGAAGAAATGTGGTTCTAACATAAGGCAAACAAAGCTAAACCCCATGGAAAAATGAAATCGATGCAACAAAGAGAAGAAACAGAAGAAGGGGAGGAGGGGTGGAAGATGTGTGTGTCTTCTGAAAAAACAGCCGCCAGAGGAACTTCAATTTAAGGGTTCTGGGGCAGAAGGAGACTGGTATGTAGGAAAACAAAGTGGTCTCCCCACCCTCCTTACCGCCGTAGAACCAGAGGAAGATGCAATATACACACGGATCACCATCCTGGGAACGATGGCCGGCCGCTGTTGTTTGGGTCCTGCAAAGGGCTAGAGAGCAGCTGCCTCAAAGGCTGGAATCCAGCTAGAGGTGGAACAGAGGTTGGAAGAGAAGGGTGGGGGAAGTTAGAAAGGGAAATTGCCAGAGACCCGCCTCCTCCCTTGACTGCTTTCACTGAGCTAAGAACACTGCAGTCTCAGCCCCAAAGCCCGGAAAACACAGGCTCATTTGCATCATTTCTATTTTTTTTTATTAGGGAATCTCGAATAACACCGCGAGATCTGTTGAAACATTTACTTTTTACTATTCTCTCCCCGAGAAGAGGTAGAGGAGAAAGAAAAAAACAAAAGAAAGGGTTGAATTAAATTATATTAAAATGAAGGACATTTTCCCACAGAAACTAAAAGTTCTGTGCATAACTTCCTGGTCAGAAATGTATGCAAATAAGACAGACCTTTCTTGAAATAAGAGGCTCTATGTTGAATACAGACACTGGTAAGAAAGCCCATGCCTTCCAAGCCTTGTGCATTTTAAGACTCCTATTATGTAGTGATTATCTAATGTTAGTTGGTAGCAGAAATTAGGCACTGAAGAAGTAACCAATGACACAGAAGGTTTAAGAAGTTTCAGGTTTCTCTAAGCCCAGAAACGGCAGGACTAGTTTTCTTTCTGTTTCGTTTTTTGTTATGATAGGGAATCCTGTCTCTGTGAAAATTCACAGGAGGCCTGACTGGCAAACTCAATAATGGAGGAAGAAATTGCAAACAATAACAAAATTGAAAATACAGTGTAAGAAAGTGAATGACTTTTTGCTTTGTTTTGTTTTTTTTTTAACTGACTGAAGAAAGGGAGTTTGAATCGTATGTTGCAGAGATGTTTAAATGATGAACAGAGAAAATAAACGGTTATTTATAACTCTAGGGAAATGAATAAACAATTGATAATGTCTAGAGAGGGACCCTGTACTTCAGAGTGTAATTTCATTATCCCAGATTATGTCATATGAACAGAAATAAGAAACTTGCAAGATGAATAAGAGTAAGGTGAGGTAGTCACTTATCTGTCCTACTTCTTTCCTTTTCCTTTGCAGTTTTTCCTCCCTCTCCATTCTAGTGGTGTAATCACCTTTGTCTAGGTTCATTCATTGTAATACCTTCCTAACTGTTCCCTATTCACAGGTTCTCCCTTCTTCAATCTATGTGATCCATACAACAACCTTGAAGGGTGGATATTATAACAATTTTACAGATGAAGAAACTGAGACTCAGGAAAATAAGTAATTTTCCCAATGTCATATAGCTGGTAAATTCCAGAGTCAGTACTAGACCTTAAGTCAACCAACTTCAAAGGCCACCCTCTTGCCCATCCTGTATCACATTGACCAGAATAAGGAAAGTACTCAATAATAGTTAGCTATCTTTCCTTCTAAAATATTACTTTCATACAGGGCACCTGGGTGGCTCAGTTGGTTGAGTGTCCGACTTCGGCTCAGGTCGTGATCTCACAGTTCGAGCCCCACGTCAGGCTCTGCGCTGACAGTTCAGAGCCTGAAGCCTACTTCAGATTCTGTGTCTGCCTGTCTCTCTGCCCCACCCCTGCTCATGCTCTGACTCTCTCTCTCTCTCTCTCTCTCAAAAATAAACACTAAAAAATTTAAAATATTACTTTCATATATCACTAAACATAGCTCTCCATAGACTATCAAATCAAACCTAAATTCTGTTTCTAAGGAGCTCCTTCCATAATCTGGCCCTACACTAGCCATAGTCTTATCCCTTCCTCCTCCAAACTAACTTCCCTACATAATCATTGTTGACTCCCCATTGAAATCACCATATTTATTCTCATTTTCATGCATTTTCTGTTTTTCTCTCATTCTTCACTTTTCCCCCACACCCTTTTACTCTTTTCTGTCCTCCTCATGTGTCTAACTCCTTCTCTAGATACAACTCAAAATCATTATACAAATGATCAGACAGAAATAAGTCAGGGTGATAAGCCACTTTCATTGTTGTCTAATTCAGGGTGACTGTTATTGTGCTTCCCAGTCCACAGGATAGGAAAATCTTCATTCAAGTTTTGATTTGGCAAAATGTACACAATTTTTCATATACATATATCGCCCAGACTCCTGTCTCTTAGTGGTCAACATGTATTCTATTTGGACATTTTGACCCATAGTCTCTTTTGAATTGAAAAAATAAAAAGAAAGAAAGAAAAACTCTTGTACTTATTCTATATACTCATAAAATAAATTTACATCTGCAGAGAACTGGATGGCAGAATGAATAATGAGTTCAGTTTATCTGAAACTCTCAGGAATGGGAAGATGGAATTCCTGGTATTCCTGGTATTCCTGGTATTTAATGAATTTTAAATCCAGATATATTAATCTAAGTGAAAATTTCACCAATAAACAAAATCTGTTGTCCCTTATTAACAATACTTGGGATACATGAGGGGACCGGCTTTACCAATATTTTTATCCTAGAAATTAACATTATAGATTATATTAGACTTACACCTTACTATATTCAACAATCCCTGGAATGTATATTCTAGAATAGACATTTTTGCTTCATTTTAATCTTATATAAAGTAGTTCCCCAAATCATTTCAATATAATTGTATTGGAAAGACTATGGCCTGATTAAAGTAAGATAGATCAAAGAATTTTCAAACAGTATTTGTGACTTATTGCCATAAGATATCATTTATTTATTTATTTATTTATTTATTTATTTATTTATATTTGTAAAATATAATTTATTGTCAAATTAGCTTACATACAACACCCAGTGCTCATCCCAACAAGTGCCCTCCTCAATGCCAATCACCCATTTTCCCTCTTTCCACCCCCGTCCACCCTCAGTTTGTTCTCTGTATTTAAGTGTCTCTTGAGGTTTGCCTCCCTCCCTCTCTGTTTGTAACTATTTTTACCCTTCCCTTCCCCCATGGTCTTTTGTTAGGCTTCTCAAGATCCACATATGAGTGAAAACACATGATATCTGTCCTTCTGACTGACTTATTTCACTCAGCATATGTGTACAATGGAATACTACTTGGTAATGAGAATTAAATCATGCCATTTGCAGCAACATGGATGGAACTGGAAATCTACCGATTTATTAACCAAATGTTAGTATTTTTCAAAATTTATAAAATAAGTTCATGCTGTGTTCAGAAAATTTAGCAAATATTGGAAAGAAAGAAAGTATCTGGAGATAACCATCTTTAATACATTGATGCAAGCCCTTCTAAGTCTAGTCAGGGATAGATGAGAGTGGGTGTGAAGGGTTGAGAGAAGTGGCAAGAAGGAAGAGAGTAAACACATTTTAAAAATTATCGTAGGATACATACTATTTTGTAAATTACTGTTTTTCACTTACAAAGTATTTGAAAAATTATCCCATGTCAGGAAATATTATTCCACATGATTTTTAATGGTTTTACATGGTTCCATTTCACAAACATACCAAAAGTTATTTATCCAGTTCTGCACTATTGGACATGTTGCTTGTTTTCAATTATTCTATATTGTAGTTAATGCTGCAGTATATGTTTATCTACAAATTTTTGTCCACACCTCTAATAATTATTTTGGAATAAATTCTTACATGTGGAATTGCTGGCAAACTAGATAGGCACTCCAGCCTATTAAAATGTTATCATTTGGGCCCAGCATTGCCCTGGTCTATACTGGAAAAGAATGTTGATTTCCTTGAGGAACTATCTGATGTTACCCCAATCACAAGAATGGAGCTGTGGAGGTATGAGTAGAGATTTTATGACTTTGGTCTTAGATATTGAAGTCTAACGACACTTCTTAGCAGGTTTTACTCCCCTCTCCTCCCTCACTGAGTTTTCTGATATAAGTTCCTAACCTTAGCACTTTTCTGATATGCAGGTAAGTTCCTACAAATGCTTCTCTGTCCCAAATCCCCTTTGCCGAGCCAGATACTCATACTAGTAATGGTGTCAGAATGAGTACACCACTACTCAAAATATATATTTTGGTTCCCTGTTTTGAATTTTTAGGCCAACTGCTGAGCTGGAGGGTATAGGATAGTTTCAGTGAGCTGTACACACAGTGATAAAATTGGAGTATAGGTGAAAAGATAGAATAAGAAGACAGGATTGAGGATATCTGTGATATGGGAGAGTTACATAACAGGAGTCTCATAATTTCTGGTAGAAGTGGATCATGCATCTTGCATAGGGTAAGAGCTAGAAGACATCTCATTCAGAAATTCTACCTCAATTTCAATCTCCATATTTCCTCCCTCTCAAACGTTTTCACTATATTCCACTGGGGGTTCTGTTTATGATGAGAAAACTCTTCTACATATTCAACCTTTTCCCCATTCTTTCTACCTCCTTGCCTGAACTGATACTTGTTTCTTCAGGGCAGCACTTTCCCTTCTCAAGTAGAGACTACTTATGCTGTCACACCCCATTCCGGGTTGGGAGTCTTCAGGCGGGTTATCTTCAGGAGAGAAGGTCTGCCTAGAAGCTTCATTTTCCTACTCAGCAAATGGCCCATGGGAAAAAGCAGCTCTAATTTATCACTGAGTTCTTTGGATTTGTAATCCATCCCCTTTTCTTACCCTGGTAATTCCTCACTCTTTTGACTAGGTCTTTGATATTTTTAAGAAGATTTTGTAAAGTGTCTTGTAACATTTAAATTGCCTTTTGCAAGAAGGTTGTTCCAGATCACCCAGTCCATTATTGACAAAAGCAGAAAATTTCCTATTTTTAAACTTTTGAGAAAGTGAAAATATTATTTAGCCCATAATACAAAAAGAAGACTACAAAATCACAATTAAGAAATAGTGAAATAGATGGAAAACATTACCATGTCAGCTTTTTTAAACATTACATTTAACATTCATCAGTATTTTACTTCACTTGAAAACAATTTGCAGTTTAGATTTTTCTCCTACAGCAGCAGAATTCGCAAATATACATAATGGTTGTAGAGAAATCACTGTCAAGCATAATTCAATGACTTACTTGGTGCTAAATGATTTTAAAATTAAAAACAAAGTTATAGGGGCACCTGGGTGGCTCAGTCAGTTGCGCGTCCGACTTCAGTCCAGGTCATGATCTCATGGTTCATGGGTTCAAGCCCCGCATCGGGCTCTGTGCTGACAGCTCAGGGCCTGCAGCCTGCTTTGAATTCTGTGTCTCCCTCTCTCTCTGCCCCTTCCATACTCACGCCCTGTCTCTCTCTGTCTCTCAAAAATAAACATTGAAAAAAATTAAAAAAAAACAAAGTTATAAAATATTAATATTTTATTTAACATTTATATTTGAGTAAGAAGATAGGTACATTTGAATTTTTAAAAATTTTGATACACTGTGGAGTGGTGTTTCCAAAATAAGAGTGCCTAGGTTTTTAAGTGTTCAAACAGTGTTTGAACAGTGTTCATCAAACAGTGTTGGATGAAACCACCAACAATGTTATTCAGTGATGCCCTGGTCTCCATGCTTCCATCTGCTCTGGCAGGTGGAAGATTAAGAATATATCTTTTCTTTATTAACAGACAACACATTAACACATACATATCTAAATTTAAAAAAATATTGCACTTTGGAGGACTTACTGTTGTTTTCTCCAAGTGTCACCATCAATGGCATTATCTGCAGTGGAAACAGAGTAGGTTAAATAACAGAGAATTGTGCTTAGGAGTTCTAAGCCTGTTTCAGTCACCTGCTACATGGTGATGTGCATCAGCAGGAACTTTAGGACTTGGTGCCAGAAGACATCTTGGAAGTACTGGGTCCAAAGTTCTGATCTCATCCAAGATGTTATGACCATAGTTGTAGCAGCTACAGGGTGCCACACACCCATGAAAAATAAATGTTCTGTGCTTGAAAAAGCAACGCTTAAAGATAATTTTTTTTATCAGCACTATACAGAATTGCAGCAGAGAGGTAGAACGCTATTTTATCCATTGTCCTTGAGCAGTAACAAAAAAAAGGTCTCAGGGAACTGAACAGAACTCCAGGCAAGAACAACAACTATTTCTAAACCCTGCTGATACTTGCCATAAGGGCTACTGGCCCATTAATCTTTCACTGGGTGTTACTGATTCCAGAAGAGTAGTGAGTCAACCTGTGAGGATAACTCCATTAGCATCACAAAGAGATGAAATGGTCTAGGTTGGAGGGTGCTTTTCCAAGTATTAGTTCTTCCAAATGAGGCCTGCTTTCAGATCCCTTCCTTACACACGTATACACACCACACCATACCACAATTCCACAATTTAAGGAATCAAAGATCCGAAAAGGACCTCAGAGATCAAATTCCCAGCTCCTTCCACATCCTGACAATAACAACAAGTAGTCATCTAGGCATTAATTGCAAACACCTCCAGTTACAGTAAACTCACAATTCCTGAACCATTCCTATAATGTTTTTGTTCAAGGTAAAATTTTAGAATTTTTTTCTGAGGTTTAGCTGAGCAGTTTCTTTTTATGTTCCTTTGATACTAATAATTCATAGTTATCAACTCATTTCTCTTCTTGTGAAAGCCTTTGCAATAGGAAGCCTTCTCTCCTCCAAGTTAATATTTCCAGTTTCTCTAACCAGTCTTTTTTTTTAACTATCCTTAATATGCTGTAATGTCCAGAGTCTTTCCTCTAAATAATGTTCCAGTTTGTCAATTTCTCTCTTCTGCAGAAGGTGGTCCCCAAAACTAAATGTCTTGTTCCAAGTATGATATGACTACCATGGTGTAGAGTACTGAGGGATTCTCATTCTGGACCATGTGTTTCTCTTTTAGTCCTCCTGCATGATGAGGAATGGCTTTTATCATTGCCATAATTTTTAACATACATATATATTTTTAAACATATATATATTTAATTTTTATAAGGTTTATTTTTGAGAGAGAGACAGGGATGGCAGAGAGAGAGGAATACACAGAATCCGAAGCAGGCTCTAGGCTCTGAGCTGTCAGCACAGAGCCCAATGTGGGGCTCATCCTCAAGAACCACAAGATCATGATCTGAGCCAAAGTCAGACACTTAACCGACGGAGCCACCCAGGTGCCCCGACACACCTGTTAATATATTAAGAGCTCTTTTGGATATGTTGTTTAGATGAATATCTGTGCAAAACTTTTGCACATTTTTTTATCTGTTTGTCTTGTTTGTTTCTATTCCAAATAGCAGCCTTACTACACATTTTTTTAAGTTTTAATTTAAATTTCTTCTTAGTAAACATATAGTGTAGCGTAATATTAATTTCAGGTATACAATATAGTGATTCAACACTTACATACAACACTCTGCACTGATCAAAAGTTCTCAGCTTAATCCCCATCATTTATATAATCCATACCCACCCACCTCTCTTCTGGTAACCATCTGTTTGTTTTCTATAGTCAAGAGTCTGTTTCCTGGTTTGCCTCTTTTTTTCCCCTTTTGCTCATTTGTTTTGTTTCTTAAATTACACATATGAGTGAAATCATATGGTATTTGGCTTTCTCTGACTTATTTCACTTAGCATAATACTCTATAGCTCTATCCATGTTGTTGCAAATGGCAAGATTTCATTCTTTTCTATGTCGAGTAATATTCCATGGTATTTGTGTATATATATAACATATATACATACCACATCTTCGTTATCCACTCATGGACACTTGGGCTGTTTCCATAAATGGGCTAGTGTAGATAATGCTGCTTTAAATATTGGGGTTTGTGTATCTCTTTGAACTAGTATTTTTATATTCTTTGGGTAAATACAGTGTAGTGCAATTGCTGGGTCATAGGGTAGTTCTATTTTTAACTATCTGAGGAATGCCCATACTGTTTTCCAGAGTGGCTGCACAACTCTGCATTCCCACCAACAGGGCAAGAGGGTTCCCCTTTCTCCACATCCTCACCAACACCTGTTATTTATGGTGTGTTTTTTAAACTTTATTTATTTTGAGAGAGAGAGAGAGACAGACAGACAGACAGATGTGGGGCTTAACCGACTGAGCCACCCAGGCACCCCTCTTATGTTGTTGATTTTAGCCATTCTGACAGGTGTGAGGTGATACCTCATTGTAGTTTTGATTTCCATTTCCCAGATGATCAGTGATCATGAACATCTTTTCATGTGTCCGTTGGCCATCTGTATGTCTTCTCTGGGAAAATGTCTATTCTGTCCATTGTTAATTGGATTATTCATTTTTTGACTGTTGAATTTTATAACATCTTTACATATTTTGGGTACTATCCCTTATCAGATATGTCATTTGTAAATACCTTCTCCCTTTCCCTAGGTTGCCTTTTAGTTTTGTTGACTGTTTCCTTTGGTGTGCAGAAGCTTTTTATTTTGATGAAGTCCCAATACTTTATTTTCCCTTGTCTTAGGAGGCATAGCTTGTAAGAAGTTGTACAGCCAATGTCAAGGAGGTTACTGCCTGTGTTCTCCAGGATTTTTAATAGTTTCATGCCTCACATTTAGGTCTTTAATCCATTTTAAATTTGTTTTTGTGTACGGTGTAAGAAAGTTGTACAGTTTCATTCTTTTGCATGTTGCTGTCAAGTTTTCCCAACACCATTTGTTGAAGAGACATTGTTTTTTTCCATTGGATATTCTTTCCTGCTCTTTCGAAGATTAATTGACCATATAGTTGTGGGTAAATTTCTGGGTTTTCTATTT
The DNA here is from genome assembly GCF_018350195.1 of Panthera tigris. Lineage (NCBI taxonomy): Eukaryota > Metazoa > Chordata > Mammalia > Carnivora > Felidae > Panthera > Panthera tigris. The sequence goes on along the minus strand of NC_056677.1, from coordinate 66,297,987 downwards.
TGTTCTATTGATCTATGTGCCTATTTTTGTGCCAGTACCATACTGTTTTTATTACTACACCCTTGTAATACAACTTGAAGTCTGGAATTGTGTTGTCTCCAGCTTTGTTTTTCTTTTTCAAGATTCCTTTGGCTATTTAGCGTCTTTTCTGTTTCTGTATAAATTTTAGAATTGTTCTAGCTCTGTGAAAAATTTTCATAGGGATTGCATTAAATGTGTAGATTGCTTGGGGTAGTATACATATTTTAAGAATATTTGTTCTGAGGCACCTGGGTGAACAAAGGATGAGAGATCACAACCAACACTGTCGAAATACAAACAATAATAAAAGACTAATATGAACAATTAAATCCCAACAAATTGGGCAATCTGGAAGAAATGGACAAATTCCTAGAAACATGTATAAAAGCTGAAACAGGAAGAAATAGAAAATTTGAACAGACTCCTAACCAGTAAAACAAAAATGTATCAATAATAAAAAATCTCCCAACAAAGAGTCCAGGGCTGAATAGCTTTCCAGGGGAATTCTACCAAACATTTAAAAAAGAGTTAACACTTATTTTTTGAAGCTGTTCCCAAAAACAGAAATGGAAGGAAAACTTCCAAACTCATTCTATGAGTACAGCATTTCCTTGATTCCAAAACCAGACAAAGACCTCACTGAAAAGAACTACAGACAAATTTCCTTCATGAACGTGGATGCAAAAATCCTCAACAAGATACTAACAAACCTGATCCAACAATACAGTTAAAGAATTATTCACCATGATCAAGTAGGATTTATTCCTGGGATGCAGATCTCATTCAATATCCACAAATCAATATCTGCAAATCAACCAATGTGATACATCACGTTAATAAAAGAATGGATAAGAACCACATGATCCTCTCAATAGATGCAGAAAAATCATTTGACAAAATACGGTATCCTTCTTTATAAAAAAACATCAAGAAAGTGGGGATAGAAGGATCATACCGCAACATCATAAAGGCCATATATGAAAGACCCGCCACTAATTATGATCCGCAATGGGGAAAAACTGAGAGCTTTCCCCCCTAAGGTCAGGAACATGACAAGGATGTCTACTTTACTCTCACTAGTGTTATTCAACATAGTGTTGGAAGTCCTAGCCTCAGCAATCATACAACACAAAGAAATAAAAAGTATCCAAATCGACAAGGAGGAAGTCAAACTTACACTCTTTGCAGAAGACATGATATTCTACATGGAAAACCCAAAGACTGTACCCAAAAAACTGCTAGAACTGATACATGAATTCATCAAAGTTACAGGATATAAAATCAGTGTTTAGAAATCTGTTGCATTTCTATGCAACAATAATGAAGCAGAAGAAGGAGAAATCAAGGAATCGATCCCATTTACAGTAACACCAAAAATCATAAAATACCTAGGAATAAACCTAATTGAAGCGGTTAAAAAACTATACACTGAAAACTATATAAAGCTTATAAAAAATGAAAAAGAAACAAAAATTGGAAAACCAGTCCATGTTCATGGATTAGAAGAACAAATATTGTACTACAATTTGGGCAGTATCGATACTACCTAAAGCAATCTACATATTCAATGTAATCCCTATCAAAATAACACCGACTTTCTTCACAGAGCTAGAACAAACAATCTTAAAATATTTATGGAAGCAGAAAAGACCCTTAATAGCCAAAGCAATCCTGAAAAAGAAAATCAAAGCTGGAGGTATCACAATTCCAGACTTCAAGATGTATTACAAAGCTGTAATCATCAAGACAGTATGGTACTGTCACAAAAACAGACAAATAGATCATTTGAACAGAATAGACAACCCAGAAATGGACACTCAAATGTATGGTCAACTAACCAATGACAAAGCAGGAAAGAATATCCAATGGAAAAAAATAGGCTCTTCAGAAAATGGTACTGGGAAACCTGGACCAGATATGCAGAGAATGGACCTGGATGACTTTCTCACACCATACACAAAAATAAACTCAAAATGGATGAAAGGCCTAAATGTAAGACAGGAAGTCATCAAAATCCTAGAGGAGAAAACAGGAAACAACCTCTTTGACATTGGTCACAGAAACTTCTTACCTAACATGTCTCCAGAGGCAAGGGAAACAAAAGCAAAAATGAACTTTTGGGACCTCATCAAGATAAAAACCTTTTGCACAGAGAAGGAAAGAATCAACAAAACTAAAAGGCTACCAACAGAATTGGAGGAGATATTTGCAAATGACATATCACGGAAAGGGTTAGTGTCTAAAATCTATAAGAACTTATCAAACTCAGCACCCAAAGAAACTAATCCAGTGAAGAAATGGGAAAAGACATGAATAAACATTTTTCCAAAGAAGACATCCAGATGGCTAATAGACACATAAAAAATGCTCAACATGACTCATCATCAGGGAAATACAAATCAAAATCACAATGAGATACCACCTACCACCTGTCAGCATGGCTAAAATGAACAACTCAGGCAACAACAGTTGTTGGTGAGGATGCAGAGAAAGAGGAACCCTTTTGCACTACTGGTGGGAATTCGAACTGGTGCTACCACTCTGGAAAACAGTATGGTGGTTCCTCAAAAAATTAAAAATAGAACTACCCTACGACCCAGCAATTGCACTACTAGGTATTTATCCAAAAGATTAAAAAATGCTGATTCGAAGGGGCACATGCACCCCCATGTTTATAGCAACATTATCAAAAATAGCAAAATTATGGGAAGAGCCCAAATGTCACTCGAGTGATGAATGGATAAAGAAGATGTGGTTTATATATACAATGGAATACTACTTGGCAATGAGAAAGAATGAAATCTGGCCATCTGTAGCAACGTGGATGGAACTGGAGGGTATTATGCTAAGTGAAATAAGTCAGTCAGAGAAAGATGGATACCATATGTTTTCACTCATATGTGGATCTTGAGAAACTTAACAGAAGACCATAGGGAAGGGGAAGGGGGAAAAAAAGTTACAAACAGAGAGGGAGGGAGGCAAACCATAAGAGATTCTTAAATACAGAGAACAAACTGAGGGTTGATGGTAGTGGGGGAGAGGGGAAAGTGGGTGATGGGCATTGAGGAGGGCACTTTTTGATACATACACACACACACACACACACACACACACAATGGAATGCTACTTGGTGATGAAAAAGAATGAAATCTTGCAATTTACAACAATGTGGATGGAACTAGAGCATATTATGCTAATTGAAATAAGTCAGTTAGGGAAAGACAAATATCCTATGATTTCACTCATATGTAGAATTTCAGATACAAAACAGATGAACATAAGGGAAGGGAATCAAAAATAATAAAAAAAAAACAGAGAGGGGAAGAAACCATAAGAAACCCTTAAACAAACTGAAGGTTGCTGGCAGAGTGTTGGGTAGGGTATTGGGCTAAATGGGTAAGGGTCATTAAGGAGGATACTTGTTGGGATGAGCACTGGGTATTATATGTAAGTGATGAATCACTAAATTCTATTCATGAAATCATTATTACACTATATGTTAACTAACATGGATTTGACTTTTTAAAAAATGGTATTTGGAAATCTGGACGGGGACATGCAGAGAATGGATGCAAAAAAAAAAAAAGGATTAGTATCCAAAATCTATAAAGAACTTATCAAACTCAACACCCAAAAAATAAATAATGCAGTTAAGAAATGCGCAGAAGGCATGAATAGACATTTATCCAAGGGAGACCTACAGATGGCTCACAGACACATTAAAATATGCACAACATTACTTATCATCATGGAAATATAAATCAAAACCAGGATTAGATATGTCCTCATACTTGTCAGCCTTGTCAGAATGGCTAAAATTAACCACTCAGAAAATAACAGGTGTTAAGGATGTGGAGAAAGGTGGACCCTCTTACACACTGGGTGGGAATGTAAATTGGGGCAGCCACTCACGAAAAGAGTATGGAGGTTCCTCAAAAGATTAAAAATAGCTCTACCCAATGATCCAGTAAATGCACTACTAGATATTTTCCCGAAGGGTACAAAAATAGTGAATCTAGGGATACATGTACCCTGATGTTTATAGTAGTGTTATCTACAATAGTCAAATTATGGAAAGATCCCAAATGTTCATCAACGGATGAATGGATAAAGAAGATGTGGTATATATATATATACACACACACACAAATGGAATATTACTCAGCAATTCAAAAGAATGAAAGCTTGCCATTTTTAATGATATGAATGAAGGTAGAGAGTATTATTCTAAGTGAAATAAGTCAGAGAAAGACAAATACCATATGATTCCACCCATATGTGAAATTTAAGAAACAAAACAAATGAACATAGGGAAATCAAAAAGAGAGGCAAACCAAGAAAAAGACTCTTAACTATAGAGAACAAACTGAGGGTTACTGGAGGGGAAGTGTGTGTGGTGGGGGAAGGGTTAAGTAGGTAATGTGTATTAAGGAGGGCACTTGTGATTAGCACAGCATATGTAAGTGCTGATTCACTAAATTCTACACCTGAAATTAGTGTTGCATTATATTGTTAATTATCTGGAAATTAAATGAAATCATGGAACAAAAATAAAATTGCACATGAAATATTACAAAAATTGACACATGTTGCACAACTTATTAAGTCTTGATTAATTTCAAACGGTTTAAATGCATACAGAATATATTAGAGTAGAAATCAATAACAAAAAGAAAACTAAAAGATTCCCATATGTTTGAGCAAATTAAGTAACATACTTCTAAACAATTCATGAATGAAAGTGAAAAATCCACCATTGAAATTAGAAAATTTTGAACTCAATGGTGAAAATGCAGCATACTGGAACGTGTAATAATAAGAGGTTGTTACGGCTGATGTCAAAGAGGTTATTGTCTGTATTCTTATCTAGAATTTTGATGGTTTCTGATTTCACATTTAGGTGTTAAATCCACTTTGGATTTATTTTTGTGTATGGTATAAGAAAGTGGTCCAGGTTCATTCTTTTATACGTAGCTGTCCAGTTTTCCTAGTACCATTTGTTGAAGAGACTGTCTTTTTTCCATCGGATATTCTTTCCTGCTTTGTCAAAGATTAGTTGACCATATAGTTGTGGGTTCATTGCTGAGTTTTCTATTCTCTTCCACTGATGTATTTGTATGTTTTTGTAACAGTACCATACTGTCTTGATAACTACAGTTTTGTAATATGACTTGATGTCTAGAATTGTGATGCCTGCAGCTTTGCTTTTCTTTTTCAAGATTGCTCTAACTATTCAGGTCTTCTGTTGTCCCTTACAAATTTTAGGATTATTTATTCTATCTCTGTGAAAAATGCTTGTGATATTTTGATAGGTATTGAATTAAATGTGTAGATTCCTTTGGGTAGCATAGACATTTTAAGAATATTTGTTCTTCCAATCCATAAGCATGAAATGTTTTCCCATTTCTTTGTTTCATCTTCAATTTCTTTCACCATTGTTTTATAGTTTTCAGAGTTTTCACATCTTTTATCTCTTTGGTTAAGTTTATTCCTAAGTATCTTATGGTTTTAGGTGCAATTGTAAATGGGACTGATTCTTTGATTTCTCTTTCTGCGCTTCATTACTGGAGTATAGAAATGCAACAGATTTCTGTATGTTAATTTTGTATCCTATGACTTTACTGAATTTGTGTATCCATTCTAGCAATTTTTTGGTGGAGTCTTTGGGGTTTCAATATAGAGTTTCATGTCATTTGCAAATTGTGAAAATTTGATTTCTTCCTTGCCAATTTTGATGCATTTTATTTCTTTTTGTTTTCTGATTGCCGAGGTTACGACTTCCAGTACTATGTTAAATAACAATGGTGAGAGTAGACATCACTATCTTCTGGACCGTAGAGGAAAAGCTCTCATTTGTTCCCCATTGAGGATGATACTAGCTATGGTATTTCATATATGTCCTTTATGATGTTGTGGTATGTTCCCTCTAACTCTACTTTGTTCAAGAGTTTTATCTTAAATTGATGTTGTACTTTGTCAAATGCTTTTCCTGCATCTATAAAAAGGATCATATGGTTCTCACCCTTTCCTTTTCAAATGTGGTGTATCATGTTGTCTGATTTGCAAATATTGAACCACACCTGTAGCTCAGGAATAAATCACACTTGTCTGGGTGAATAATTCTTTTAATGTTCTGTTGGATTTGATTTGCTTGTAATTTGTTGAGAATTTTTGCCACCATGTTTATCAGGGCTAGTAGCCTGTAGTTCTTTTTTTAGTGGAGTCTTTATTTGGTTTTGGCTTTGGGGTAATGTTGGCCTTATAGAATGAATTTGGATGTTTTCCTTCCATTTATATATTTTTTGGAACAGTTTAAGAAAAAAATAGGTATTAACTCTTCTTTAAGTGTTTGATAGAATTCAATTGTGAAGCCATTTGGCCCTGGGCTTTTGTTTGTGGGGAGATTTTTGATTACTGATTCCATTTCTTTGCTGGTTATCAGTGTGTTCAAGTTTTCTATTTCTTCTTGTTTCAGTTTTGGTAGTTTATATGTTTCTAGGAGTTAATCTATTTCTTCTAAATTGTGCAATTTGTTGGCATATAATGTTTCATAATATTCTCTTATAATTGTATATCTGTGATTTTGGTTGTTATTTCTTATCTCTCATCTATGATTTCATTTATTTGGGTTCCTTCTATTTTCTTTTTGATATATCTGGCTACAAGTTTATCAATTTTATTAATATTTTCAAAGAATCATCACCTGGTTTTATTGTTCTGTTCTACTGGCTTTTTTTTTTTGTCTATATCAATTATTTATGCTCTATCTTTATTATATTCCTTCTTCTGCTGGCTTTAGGCTTCATTTTTTTTTCTTTTTCTAACTCCTTTAGGTTAGGTTTCTGGTATTTATTTGACATTTTTATTGCTAATTGAAATAGGCCTATATTGCTATATACTTTTTCTGACAACTTTTGCTGCATTCCTAAGGTTTGGAACCATTGTGTTTTCATTTTCATTTTTTTCCATGTAATTTTAAATTTCTTTTTATGTCCTGTTTGAACCATTCATTGTTTAGTAGCATGTTGTTTAACCTGCATGTATTTATGGTTTTTCCAAATTTTTTTCTTGTGGTTAACTTCAAGCTTCATAGAATTGTGGTCAGAAATACCATATGAGTGGTATGATCTCTGTCTTTTTGTACTTGTTGAGGGCTGATTTGTGACCCAGTTTGTGATCTATTCTGAGCAATGTCCCATAAACACTTGAAAAGTATGTGTATTCTGCTGCTTTAGGATGGAAATATTCTGAATATATCTGTTAAGTCCATCTGTTCTGGTGTGCCATTCATAGCCATCGTTTCCTTGTTTACTTTCTGCTGAGATGATCTTTCCATTTCTGTAATTGGGGTGTTAAATTACCCTACTATAATTGATTATCAATCAGTTCCTTTTTGTTTGATATACTTTTTTAAATGTTTATTTATCATTGAGAGAGAGCAAGCACAAGTGGGGAAGGGGCAGAGAGAGAAGAAGATTCAGAATCTGAAGCAGGCTCCAGACTTTGAGTTGTCAGCACAGACCCTGATGTGGGGCTCAGACTCACGAACTGTGAGATCATTACCTGAGCTGAAGTTGGACACTTAACCAACTGAGCCACCCAAGCACCCCAATATTGATTTATATATTTTGATGCTGTCATGTTGGCAACATAAATATTTACAAGTTTTAGAACTTCTTGTATATAGTCCCCTTTATAACAATATAGTGCCCTTCTTTTTCTCTTGTTATAGTCTGGTTTAGAATCTGGTTTGTCTGATGTAATTATTACTACTCCAGCTTTATTTTAATGGCCATTTGTATGATAAATGTTTCTATATTCCCTCACTTTCAATCTGCATATGTCTTTAGGACTCAAATGAGTCTCTTACAGACTACATATAAATGGGTCTTGTTTTTTATCCATCCTGACATCCTGTATCTTTTGATTGGAGAATTTATTCCATTTACCTTCAGAGTAATTATTGATAGATATATATCTAGTGCCATTTCATTACTTTCTTGTTGTTTCTGGAGATTTTCTCTGTTACTTTCTAGTATTTGTCACTTTTGTTCTTTCCTTTTCACTCAGAGAGTTCCCTCTTATATTTCTTGCAGGGCTGGTTTAGTGGGCATGAACTCCTTCAGTGTTTATTTGTCTGGGAAATTCTTATCTCTCCTTCTCTTCCATATGACAGTCCTACTGGATAGAGCATTCTTGGTTGCAGATTTTTTTTCCCACTCAGCACATTGAATATATCATGCCACTCCCATGTGGTTTGCCAGGTTTATGTGGAGAGGTCTGTTGCTCACTTTATTGGTCTTCCCTTGTAAGGAGGGACTCCTTTTTTCTTGCTGTTTTTATGATGTTTTCTTTATGGTTATATTTTGCAAATTCAATTACAATATATCTTGGTGTTGGCCTGCTTTTGTTGATTTAAATAGGAGTTCTCTGTACCTCCCAGTTTTGGACATATGTTTCCTTCCCCAGATTGGGGAACTTTTCGTTATAATTTCCTCAAATAAACCTGCTGTCCCCTTTTCTCTATTCTTCTTATGGAGTCCTATATACAAATATTATTACTTTTGATGGAGTGACTGAGTTCCCTAAGTCTACTCTTGTGACCTAAAATTTTACTTTCTTCTTTTGTTCAGTTTTATTATTTTGTATAATTCTATCTTCTATATCACTTATTTGATTCTCTGCTTCTTCCATCCTCATGGTCATTGAATTTTGGTTATTGCATTGTTCATCTTATCCTAGTTTTTTATAGCTCTTTTATCTCTGTAGCAAGGGTCTCCCTGAAATCTTCCTTATTTTTCTCAAGTCCAGCTAGTATCCTTATGATGTTGCTTTAATTTATGGATCAGGCATATTACTTATACCTGTTTTGATTAGATCCCTGGTTGTGACTGTGACCTTTTCTTGTTTTTTCTTTTGGGATGAATTCCTCTGTCTTAGCATTTTGTCTAGGTCTCTGTCCTCTTCTCTGTGTTCAAAGTAGGTTATGTTATCTGCTCCTGAAGACAATGCCTTTATGAAGAAAAGGTCACATATTGCCCAAAACCTGGTGCTACAGGAAGTGTCTTTGGTTTGTGCTGTGTGCACTTTGCTGCTGTGTTTTAGCTGCTGTATCCCTCAGGTCAGTCATCTGTACTGTTTCTCGTTGCCTGCAGTGGGCAGTGTTTGGACCTTGGTTAAGGTGTCAGGAGTTTTAAGTTAGGTGAGCTCTGGTCTCCTTGCTAAAAGAGACACGATTCTATTTCCACTAGAACTGAAGCTTTGTAGAACTCTATGGTCAGTAGCCATAGCGTGTGCAGAACTGTTCTGCTTATCTTCTGGGGGTTGGGACTTGCTGCACTGGTCATTAGGTGCACTTGCATGAGAGAAGAGAAGCAGTATCAGTGGAGTGCAAGAGGGTGGGACTTGGTATAAGCAGTTTAGGCAGCCAGTGTTGGAACTATGTTGTTTAATGAAGTTGGTTTATGCTGAGGGGTGGGAGTGTATAATAGTGCCAGCCAGCTCCTTGATCCCTGGACAGGGGAGTCTGTGTTTGCTGTTCTCAGGGAAGCTCTTTCAGAGTATCAAATAACTTCCCCTTGTGCATCACAGGAATTTTTCAGATTGTTGATTTCATAGTGTCTGTTTCGGGTTACTTGCTTGCCTGAACACAATTGCGGCATACCTTGAACTCTACCCTATCCAGGACTGCTGACTTTTAAAATGACAAATTTCAGAGACTTGGTGTGGCAAGGACCTGTGATGGTCCTCTGGAAAAGGGTCTCTCTCACTGCACTGGGACAAATGCAAGTTTGACCCAGAAGGGCATTCATGGCACAGCATCAGGGCTTGGGATTTGGAGCAAAGCAGGCTAAACAGCCAGTGTCTGTGTTAGCCACCCTTAGCAGGGGTTTACGCTCCTGTGCTGAGGGGCAGGGGAGGAAACGGCACCTACCAGCTCTTTTGTCCCTGAAGAGGCTATGCTGCCTTTCACAGATGCACTCTAAGAAGAGGGAACAGTCTCTCCTATTTCATCTTAGGTAATAGATCATGCTGTCTGCCCCAGGGATACCTGCCTGCCTTCTCTCCAGAAATAGGGCAGTGCCCTGAGGGTTCTATTCCAGCCATGCCATGAACCTCTAAGACTCCAGTCTTTGAGCCCCACTGGTTGCAAAAACTCATGAAAATCAGCCCCTTTCATTTTCCCCAGCCAATGCCTTTGGGGAAGTGCTCTCTTTGAGCAATCTCCTGTGTTCTCCTTTCTCTCTCTCTTGCATTTCTCTGCAAACAGGGCTCCATCCCCTCCACAGCATCCATGATCTGTTTCTCCCCCAAAACATTCACTTCCTACCTTCCTTGAAGTGGCCTTTCCTGACCCTCTTGTTGTGCAGTTTGTTCTATCAGCCCTCAATTCAGTTTCTTGAGTATTCAGGTTAATTTGGTGGTTATCTAGCTGTGTTTGAGGCATGAGGCAAGCCTAGGGTCCTCCTACTACACCACCGTCTTAGGTCTCTCATTCCCCAATAATAAAGCTATTATTTATGTAGATGTAGATAGTAGTTACATAGTTGTGTTTATTTAAGTTAATGAAGCTGTACATTTGATTTGGACACTTTTCTTGTTATGTATGTCTTATATATGTTACATAATTAAATGTTTCTTTTTAAATAATAAACTAAAGAGACATAAAAACTTAATGAATGTTAGCAATATAACATTGTATGAAAATATTGTTTTAAAAGATTACTTATGGCATAAATCTTTCTTAAATTAAAAAAATAGCTAAAATTATATACATCTTCAGAATACATTTAAATTCAATAAAGCTAAATAAAGTAGAAATTCAGGGAACACTAAACATGGAATCAAGGTAAGTCACCCAAAGAAGTGGAATAGCAGGAGGAAAATATATGGTTAAATGTAAAATCATTGTCATGGTCTAACTTTCATTTTGGCTGTTGGGTTTGTGCATGCTTATTACATTATAAAAACTGATTTACTAAAATAAATAACTAAAAGTAATCCATGTATGAGAACAATCAAGAGAGTGTATATGTGAAAATATTTGTAATAAAGTCAATTCTGTGCATCTGAGATCCAAAATATTTTAAATAATTTAAAAATGATGATAAAAACATTTTCTGTCTATTTAAAAATGTGAGTGATATATATGTTTTCAAAATTATTTTAGAAAGTATGAAAGCATAATGTTTAAATTTGATCTAGAAGACACTTTTCCATCTTATATTAATAACAAAATAATTTTTTTCAAATTCCTTCCAAAAATTAAAATATAATATGTCTGCTCATTCTCCTTTCTACTACTCTAGTGATTCTATAAAGAAACTTAAATTAGCACTGTATTTCCAAAACTGTATTTTATAAAATATTAGTTTGAGATAATGTTGATAAGTAATGCACTCATACACACAACAAAATAGTTTTGTGCTCACATTTGGGAAAGACTATATATTATGTTTACCCTATTGGAAATCTATAATACACTTTAGTGTATTAAAACTCTGCAAGACTTTACAGAGTGCATGTGGCTTTTCACATGTACATGTGAAGACATATGTTTCACTTTGCTTAATCTCATCTTTCCTAAATTTATTGGGTCATAGAAGACATATTTTCTTTTTAAAGAACTACCCTATTAACATTCAATACTCTAAGGGACAACAGTATAGGTAACACCGGTCTACTGGTCTAGCATAATATATTCCTAGTAAACCCACACTAACTTAGAGTGATCAACATTTCGTTTACAAAGTACTTTTTAATATATTTAGAATCTTTCTTAGAATTATAGTGCTTCATTCAAATAATATTCTCCCACTATCAGTCTTATGGAAACTCTTTCATTCTTATTGTTAAGATAATTCAATTTCATTCACTACTATCCTCACTACTAAGAAGTTGTTCTCACAAACCTCATGGAGACTGAGAATTAGGATAAGAGTACTAAGTGTGAATAGCAAGTCTATCTGTAAATATTTGGAATGAGGTCATATGCTACAATAAAGCAGATGACTGGTACTATTATGAAAACATAAACTGCAGAAAAGAACACTTCTATTTTTAGACAATAAGATTGAAAATAAATGCTTTTGGAGTGGTTATTATGTGCAATAATTGTGAATAGCACTACATGTGCATTATTACCCCTAAATCTTCATAGAAATCATACAAAATAGCTATTATTATCCCTATTAACAGAAGATTAAACTAAGGTACAATGTTTAAGTACCTTGTTCAAGATCATGTAACTGGCAGAGAAGCATTATTTAAAAAGTAAGTTTATTTAATTTCATGTGTTCTTAGCCAGTATGCTATACTGCCTTCCTGAGGACAAAGACCACATTTTATTTACATCTTAATACTTCAGAATCCCTAGTAGTTGCTCAAAAATATTTGCTGAATGAACAAATGTATAAATGAATACATTTTAGCTAGATTAAGGGACATTCATGCATTCAAAGAATGTATGTGCTTTAGGTAAATATCTCTATCAGTCTTGGAATCTCAGTTCCTACTTATTAATGTTCTCCCCGACTAGTCTATTGAAGTCGGTCTAAATACCATCAATGTCTTCGAAATTAATCTTTGACATTCTGGAAACTAAACTGAAAGATTTTTTAAAAAGCTTAATAGATTTCTGCATACCTTTCAATAAAGGACTGTAGGATGTGTGAGGTCTCCATGAATAAGTGCAGCAGTGTAATAAATACACATATTTTAAAGATTTAATTCTTATTTTTGGCTAATGAGACTATTATTATACTAAAAAGTTATCATCTGAGGTATCACTAACTATTGTGATAGCATTGTCATCATATGTTAATTTAGGAGTTATAGAAAAACTATTTCACCATCCTAATTGACCACCTATTATAACTCCAGAGGTTCACAATCTCTTAAAGACAACAAATCTAAGTAAATAATTCTAATACAAGATAGTGATAAATGCAATAAGAGACAACAGCAAAGAAACTGTAGGAAGAAATTCATTAACATAGGTAGAACTGAAAAGCTTGTATTAATTCAAAACACAATGTACTGGGCAACTATCATATGCCGGATATTGTGCACATTGTGAAAGAGACAGAGGGACATTAACAAAAGAGTCTTACACTTAAGTTCATAACATTGTAGGAATGACTGAAAAGAAACAAAAAATTATAGTACTGACTGAGGAGTGTTATGGAAACTGCATATAAACAGTGGAGGAGAACATTAAAGGGAAAGACTAAATCTTGGATGAAATGAGGAAGGCCTGCTGAGGAGTTAACTTTTTTCTTTTAAAATGTTACTTATTTAGGAGGGAGTTAAAATGGCAGAGAAGTAGGCAGACCGGGAATTTCCTCATCCATCAAACACAGTTGTATTGAGCTCAGATCACTTGAAACACTCAGGCAATCTGTGGAGTGGCAGAAGGATCTCCACAGGTGGAGGGAGACAGCTTGGCAGGATCAAGTTGTGTGTATGTGAATTGGAGGAGATTAAATGGGTTAGGCACAGAGGGTAGAGGACCCTTTCTGTGCAGAGACAAAAGAAAGGGAACGGCAGAGGGCTTCTGTATCTGGTTAGTACAAGAGGAAAACCTCTCCAGAATGGAGACTGAGAAATACAATACAAGGAGTTACCAGTTTATATTTTGCAAACAGCCTTAGAAGCTGAAACTTGGAGGTTTCAAAAGCGTGTGACTTTCTCCAGAGCAAAGCCAGAGCTGTGTGTGCATGCCTGGGGGGGTGGAAACAAGCCAGCCCAGAGTGCTGTAGAGATCTCACAGGTGCACTGGGAAAGAATAGTCCCCTTCCTTGAGTACTGTGGGAAAGTTTATTGCCTCCCCAAAGGACAAAAGATGCTGCAGGTGCCAGCAGAAGGCCTTTTATCAGCAGGGCTGAGTGGTGCTACACCAGAACGGGGTACATGCAGTGCAGGGCCCCTTAAGACATCGGGTTTGAATTCCATCCAGAATGCCTAAGTGGTGCGGGAGTACTGTGGAGCAGGGCAAGCTGATCATCAGTGATATATTGTGAGGGCTTCCTGAACAGTGTGGGTTGAGATTCCCCGCCTGGGGAAGACAGTGTGGGGTGAGGCCATTTTTCTTCACAATACCAAAACAGTAGGACTTCAGAGAGCAGTAAAGCAGCCCCCAATGGAGGTGGGGCCCGGTTCTGCCAAACTCGGCCCCTATATGCCTGGCAACTGCTTATCTACTAGAGGAAAACTGTCACTGAGCCAACTGGACTACCTCTCCTCCAGACCAGCACAGCCACCACTCCCAGGCACCAACAGACAACTGTTTTTTTGTTTTTGTTTTTGTCACTTGTCTGTCTTTTGTTCTTCTCTTCACTTCTCTTTTATTTTTCTTTCTATCCTCTTCTTTTTTCCTTTTCAATTCAGGCTCATAGTTTCTGATTTGTTTTTGGTCAATTCTTGTTATATGTATATTACATACAAATTATGTATTATATATATAAATTTTGTTTTGTTTTGTTTGTATAACCAGGCATTTTTACTCTATTCTTTTTACACCTTTTCAATATCTTCTTTTTCTTCTTTATTTTCCTTTCTCTCTCTCTCTCTGGATTTAGCCTTTTGGTTTTCCTGATTCTCTGCTTGGTCTTCTTTTCTCCACTTTTATTTTTCTCCTTGTATGGTATCAGGCTTATACAACCCCCCCCCCTTTTCCTTTAATTCCAGGATTACCTCATTGAACAAATCAAAGTACACCTGTTTGGGGTATCTGGGTGGCTCAGTCGGTTGGGCATCTGACTTCACCTCAGGTCACAATCTCACAGTTTGTGAGTTTGAGCCCCATGTTGGGCTCTGTGCTAACAGCTAAGAGCCTGGAGCCTCCTTCATTTTCTGTGTCTCCCCTGCTGTCTGCCCCTTCCATGCTCATGCTCTGTCTCTCTCTGCCTCTCAATAATAAATAAACATTAAAAAAATTAAAATTCAGAGCACACTTGTTTGAAGCTCCAAACACTCCACCACTACAAGCAAGGAGGAGCTTTCAGAGGACTAAGAAGCCAAAGCACAACAGAGTGCGTGCAGCACACACCAAAAACATGTTCTGAAGTGTCAGGCCCTGGAAAGTATATAACCCCTATTTAATATAGTAGTACTCACAGGGGCAGGACACATAACAAAACAAGGTATTAAAACACACAAAAGACAGAAACTTTGCCAAAATGATGAAAGGGATGAATTCTCTCCAAAAGAAAATTGAGGAAAAAATAACAGCCAGAGAATTGCTCAAAACAGATATAAACAATATATCTGAAAAAGAATTTAGAATAAAAGTTATAAGACTACTAGCAGGGCTTGAAAAAGCATAGAAGACAGCAAAGAATCTATTGCCGCAGAGATAAAAGACATAAGAACTAGTCACAATGAGGGGTGCCTGGGTGGCTCAGTTGGTTAAGTGTCCGACTTTGGCTCAGGTCATGATCCCGTGGTTCATGGGTTCAAGCCCTGCATCAGGCTCTGGGATGACAGCTCGGAGCCTGGAGCCTACTTCAGATTCTGTGTCTCCTTCTCTCTCTACCCCTCCCCCACTTGTGCTTTGTCTCTTTCTCTCAAAAATAAATAAACATTTAAAAAAAAAGAACTAGTCACAATGAATTAAGAAATGCTATGAATGAGATGCAAAATAAACTAGATACAGTGACAGTGAGGATGGAAGAAGCTGAAGAGAGAATAGGTGAAACATAAGAAAAAATTATGGAAAATAATGAAGCTAAATAAAGAAGGAAAAGAAATTACTAGATCACGAGGGGAGAATTAGAGGGCTAAGAGGTTCCATGAAATGAAACAATATCCGTATCATAGGAGTTCCAGAAAAAGAGTGAAAGGGGCAGAAGGTTTATTTGAACAAATTATAGCTGAGAACTTCCCTAATAGGGGGAAGTAAACAGGCATTCAAGTCCAAGAGGCACAGAGAACTTCCTTCAAAATCAACAAAAACAGGTCAAAACCATGACAGATCATAGTGAAACTAGAAAAATAAAAAGATAAAGAGAGAATTCTGAAAGTGGCTAGGGACAAATGGTCCTTAACCTAAAATGGTAGACACATAAGAGTAGCAGCAGACCTGTCCACTGAAACTTGGCAAACTACAAGGGAGTGGCAGGAAATATTCAATGTGCTGAACAGGAAAAAATGCAGCCAAGAATCCTTTATAAGCAAGGCTATCATTCAGAATAGGAGAGATAAAGGCTTTCTCAGAAAAACAAAAACTAAAGGAGTTCATGACCTCTAAACCAGCTCTGCAGGAGATCCGAAGGGGGGACTCTGTGAATGGAAAGCAGCAAAGACTACAAAGGGCCAGAGACAACACCACAAACATGAAACCTACAGATAACACAGTGGCACTAAATCCATATCTTTCAATAATTACTCTGAATGTAAATGGACTAAATGCCCCAATCAAAAGACATAGGGTATCAGGATGGATTTTTAAAAAATCCATCTATATGCTGCCTAAAAGAGACTCATTTTAGACCTGAGGACACTTGCAGATTGAAAGTGAGAGAATAGAGAACAATCTATCATGCTAATGGACATAAAAAGAAAGCCAGAGTAGCCATTCTTATATAAGACAAGCTAGATTTTTTAAGACTGTAAAAAGAAATGAAGAAGGGCATTACATCATAATTAAACGGTCTATCCTTCAAGAAGACTTAACAATTGTAAATATTTATACCCCAATGTGAATGCACAAATATACAAATAAATTAATAACAAACATAAACAAATGTATAGATAATAATACCATTATTGTTGGGGACTTTAATACTCTGCTTACAACAATGGAAAGATCATCTAGGCAGAAAACCAATGAGGAAACAATGGTTCTGAATGACACATTGGACCAGAGGACTTAACAGATATATTCAGAACTTTTCATCCAAAAGCAGCAGAATACAAATTCTTCTCAAATGCACATGGAACATTCTCCAAAATAGATCACATTCTGGGTCACAAAACAGCCCTCAACTAGTATAAAAAGACTGAGATCATACCATGCATATTTTCAGATCACAATGCTATGAAACTTGAAATCAACCACAAGAAAAAATTTGGAAAGCCCCCAAATACATGGAGGTTAAAGAACATCCTACTAAAGAATGAATGGGTAAATCAGAAAAATAAAGAAGAAATTTAAAATATAGTGAAGCAGGGGAAGATGGCAGCATAGGAGGACGCTGTGCTGACTGCGTCCTGCTGATCACTTAGACTCCATCTACACCTGCCTAAATAACCCAGAAAACCGCCAGAAGACTAGCAGAACGGAATCTCTGGAGCCAAGCACAGATGAGAGGCCCAGGGAAGAGGGTAGGAAGGGTGGAGAGGTGGTGCACGCTACACGGACTGGCTACAGGGAGCTGGGGCAGCAGAGCCCCCGAGTCTGGCTTGCAAAAGTGGAGGGGCCAGATGGAGTGTGTTCTGACAGCAAGCGGGACTTAACATCTGGAAGGTTATAAGCTAACAGCTCTGCTGAGAGCAGGAGGGCTGGAGGACAACGGGAGGGAGAGTTGTTGAGCCCCAGACAACAGAGCACAGCTTGGCAGGAAACAAAGGCTTTCGCCAGCACCATCTCCCTTGCCCATCCCCCAGCCAAAATCCCAAAGGGAACCAGTTCCTGCCAGGGAACTTACTTGCACCACGCAAACACCCAACGCTGTACTTCTGCGGATTCATCCCTCCTGTGGGTCTGACTCCCTCTCAGTGCCTTAGGGCCCCTCCCGAAGCGGATCACCGAAGGAAGAGTGAGATGAGCCTGCCCCTCCTGCCCCCGTGCACCTTGCCTACCCACCCCAGCTAATACGCCAGATCCGCAGCACCACAAGCCTGGCAGTGTGCAAGTAGCCCAGACGGGCCACACCACCCCACAGTGAATCCTGCCCCTAGGAGAGGGAAAGAGAAGGCACACACCAGTCTGACTGTGGCCCCAGTGGTGGGCAGGGGGCAGATATCAGGTCTGACTGTGGCCTGCCCACCAATGCAAGTTATTCAAGACAGCACAGGGGAAGTGCCCTGCAGGTCCACACCACTCCAGGGAATATCCAAAATGACCAAATGGAAGAATTTCCCTCAAAAGAATCTCCAGGAAATAACGACAGCTAACGAACTGATCAAAAAGGATTTAAACAATATAACAGAAAGTGAATTCAGAATAAAAGTCATAAAATTAATCGCTGGGCTTGAAAACAGTATACAGGACAGCAGAGAATCTATTGCTTACAGAGATCAAGGGACTAAGGAACGGCCAGGAGAGGCTAAAAAATGCTATTAATGAGCTGCAAAATAAAATGGAGACGACCATGGCTCAGATTGAAGAGGCAGAGGAGAGAATAGGTGAACTAGAAGATAAAATTATGGAAAAAGAAGAAGCTGAGAAAAAGAGAGATAAAAAAATCCAGGAGTATGAGGAGAAAATTAGAGAACAAAGTGATGCACTAAAAAGAAATAATATACGCATAATTGGTATCCCAGAGGAGGAAGAGAGAGGGAAAGGTGCTGAAGGTGTACTTGAAGAAATCATAGATGAGAACTTCCCTGATTTGGGGAAGGAAAAAGGCATTGAAATCCAAGAGGCACAGAGAACTCCCTTCAGACGTAACTTAAATTGATCTTCTGCATGACATATCATAGTGAAACTGGCAAAATACAAGGATAAAGAGAAAATTCTGAAAGCAGCTAGGGATAAATGTGCTGTAACATATAAAGGGAGACCTATAAGACTCTTGACTGATCTCTCTACTGAAACTTGGCAGGCCAGAAAGGAATGGCAGGAGATCTTCAATGTGATGAACATAAAAATTATACAGCTGAGAATCCTTTATCCAGCAAGTCTGTCATTTAGAATAGAAGGAGAGATAAAGGTCTTCCCAAACAAACCAAAACTGAAACAATTCATCACCACTAAACCAGCCCTACAAGAGATCCTAAGGGGGATCCTGTGATACAAAGTACCAGAGACATCGCTACAAGCACGAAACCTATGGAAATCACAATGACTCTAAACCCATACCTTTCTATAATAACACTGAATGTAAATGGACTAAATGCGCCAACCAAAAGACATAGGGTATCAGAGTGGATAAAAAAACAAGACCCATCTATTTGCTGTCTACAAGAGACTCATTTTCGACCTGAGAACACCTTCAGATTGAGAGTGAGGGGATGGAGAACTATTTATCATGCCACTGGAAGTCAAAAGAAAGCTGGAGTAGCCATACTTATATCAGACAAACTAGACTTTAAATTAAAGGCTGTAACAAGAGATGAAGAAGGGCATTATATAATAATCATAGGGTCTATCCATCAGGAAGAGCTAACAGTTGTAAATGACTATGTGCCAAATACAGGAGCCCCCAGATATATAAAACAATTAACCACAAACATAAGCAACCTTATTGATAAGAACGTGGTGATTGCAGGGGACTTTAACACTCCACTTACAGAAATGGATAGATCATGTAGACACAGGATCAATAAAGAAACAAGGGCCCTGAATGATACATTGGATCAGATGGACTTGACAGATATATTTAGAACTCTGCATCCCAAAGCAACAGAATATACTTTCTTCTCAAGTGCACATGGAACATTCTCCAAGATAGATCACATACTGGGTCACAAAACAGCCCTTCATAAGTATACAAGAATTGAAATCATACCATGCATACTTTCAGACCACAATGCTATGAAGCTTGAAATCAACCACAGGAAAAAGTCTGGAAAACCTCCCAAAGCATGGAGGTTAAAGAACACCCTACTAAAGAATGAGTGGGTCAACCAGGCAATTAGAGAAGAAATTAAAAAATATATGGAAACAAATGAAAATTAAAAGACAACAATCCAAACACTTTGGGATGCAGCGAAGGCAGTCCTGAGAGGAAAATACATTGCAATCCAGGCCTATCTCAAGAAACAAGAAAAATCCCAAATACAAAATCTAACAGCACACCTAAAGGAAATAGAAGCAGAACAGCAAAGACAGCCTAAACCCAGCAGAAGAAGAGAAATAATCATAAACTTTCCAGGTGTGTCTGCTTTAACAATCACATGGACAGCCAGAGTGCCCAAGAAAAAAAGGCCAATCTACAGAGAAGTCTTCTCAGAAGAAAGTGCAAGAGAGATACCTGTTAATTTACTTGTTGAATAGGGGCGCAGTGGTGCACTGCACTTGGGGGTGCAGTGGTGATCATGATAGGCACTTGGGGGTGCAATGGTAATCAGAACAGACAAAAATATTTTCCCTATGAGGCTTACATAATAGCGTGGAGGACAGAAAATAAGAAAAGAAATAAGTAAATTAAATAGCATATTAGAAACTAATAAGTGCTATGGAGATAAATAAAGAAAGAAGGGATAGGGAGATTAGCTTTAAATGTGGTCATCAGAGAAGGTCTCCTGGGAAAGTTATATTTAACTAAATACAGGAAGAACCTAAAGAAGCAAACCATGTACAGGCATACAATAGACATGCTGCAGGTATGGTTCCAGACCACTGCGATAAAATAAATATTGCAATAAAGCAAGTCAACTGAACTTTTTGGCTTCCAAGTGCATATAAAAGTTATTTTTACACTATGCTGCAACCTATTAAGTGTGCAATAGTATTATGTCTAAAAAATATGTCTTAATTTAAAAATTCCTTACTTCTAAAATATGCTAACTATAATCTGAGCTTTCAGTCATAATCTTTTTGCCAGTGGAGGGTCTTGACTCAAAGTTGATGGCTGTTGACTGATCAGAATGGTGGTTGCTGAAGGCTGAGGACATGGCTGTGGCAATTTCTTAAAATAAGAAAACAAGTTTGCTCCATTGACTGACTCTTCCTTCCAAGAACTATTTCTCTATAGAATGTGATCCTGTCTGATAGCATTTTACCCACTATAGAACTTCCTTCAAACTTGGAGTCAATCCTATCAAACCCTGCCCCTGTTTCATCAATTAAGTTGAGATAATATGTTAAATCCTTTGTTGTCATTTAAACAATATTTACAGCGTCTTCACCAGGAGTAGATTCTATGTCAAGAAACTACTTTATTTTCCCATCCATAAGAAGCAATTCCTTATCCATTAAAGTTTTATTGAGAAATTGCAGCCATTCAGTCATGTATTCATGCTTCACTTCTAATTTTAGTTCATTTGCTATTTCCACCATTTCTGCAGTTACTTCCTCCACTGAGGTCTTGAACCCCTCAAAATCATCCATAATGGTTGGAATCAACTTCTTCCAATCTCCTTTTAATGTTGGTATTTTGATCTCTTCCTATGAATCACAAATATTCTTAATAATATCTAGAATGGTAAATCTTTTCCAGAAGGTTATCAATTAACTTTGCACAGATCCATCAGAGAAATTACTATCTAGGGAAGCTATAGCCTTACAAAATGTATTCCTTAAATAATAAAACTTAAAAGTTGAACTTACTCCTTCATCCATGAACTGCAGAATGGATGCTGTGACAGTAGACATGAAAAACAATTTTAATATCATTGTACATCTTCATCAGAGCTCTTGGATGACCAGGTGCATTGTCAATGGGCAGTCATATTTTGAAAGGTATCTTTTTCTCAGAAGTAGGTCTCAACAGTGGGCTTCAACATTCAGTAAACTATGTTGTCAACAAATGTGCTGTCATTCAGGCTTTGCTGTTCCATTTATAGAGCACAAGGAGAGTAGATTTAACATAATTTTTTAAAATGTCTAAGAATGGGGGGGGTAAATATCTAGTAGTACAATTGCTGGATTGTAGTGTAGTTCTACTTTTAACTTTTCCAGGAACCCCTATTCTGCTTTCCAGAGTGGCTGCACCAGTTTGCACCCTACCAGCACTGCAAGAGGGTTCCCCTTTCCCAATTCACACCAATACTTGTGGTTTCTTGTGTTATTGATTTTACCCATTCTGACAGGAGTGAGGTGGTATCTCATTGTAGTTTGGATATTCACTTTCCTGATGATCAGTGATGTTGAGCATCTTTTCATGTGTCTGTTGTCCATCTGTAAGTCTTTTTGGGAAAAATATCTATTCATGTCTTCTACCCATTTCTTCACTGGATTATTTGTATTTTTGGTGTTGAGTTTGCTAAGTTCTTTATAGATTTTTGATACCAATCTATTCTATATGTCCTTTGCAAATACTTTCTCCCATTCTGTAAGTTGCCTTTTACTTTTTTGTTGATTACTTCCTTCTCTGTGCAGAAGCTTTTTATCTTGATGAGGTCGCAATAGTTCATTTTTCTTTTATTTCCCTTGCCTCTGGAGACATGTCAAGTAAGAAGTTGTTGCAGAAGGTCATAGAGATTGCTGCCTGTTTTCTCCTCTAGGATTTTGATGGTCTCCTGTCTCACACTTAGGTCTTTCATCCATTTTGAATTTATATTTGTGTATGGTGTAATAAAATGGTCCAGGTTCATTCTTCTGCATGTTGCTGTCCTGTTCTCCTAGCACCATTTGCTGAAGAGACTGTCTTTTTTCCATTGGATACTCCTTCCTGCTTTCTTGATGATTAGTTTGCCATATACTTGTGGGTCCATTTCTGGGTTATCTATTCTATTCCATTGATCTATGTGTCTGTTTTTGTGCTAATACCATACTGTCTTGAGAATTACAGCTTTGTAATAAAGGTTAAAGTCTGGAATTGTGATGCCTTCAACTTTGGTTTTCTTTTTCAACATTACTTTGGCTATTTGGGGTCTTTGGTGGTTTCATAAAATTTTTAGAATTGTATGTTCTAGCTCTGTGAAGAATACTGGTGATATTTTGGTAATGATTGCACTGAATTTGTAGATTGCTTTGGGTAGTATAGACATTTTAACAATATTTGTTCTTCCAATCCATAAACATGGAATGGTTTTCCATTTCTTAGTGTGTTCTTCAATTTCTTTTATAAGCTTTCTATAGTTTTCAATGTATATATATTTTACCCCTTTGGTTGGGTTTATTCCTAGGTATCTTATGGTTTTTGGTGCAATTGTATATGGGATCAATTCTGTGATTTCTTTTTCTGCTGCTTCATTATTGGTGTATAGAAATGCAACTGATTTCTGTACACTGATTTCATATCTAAGACTGCTAAATTCATGTATCAGTTCTAGAAGTTTTTGGTGAAATATTTCTGGTTTTCCATGTAGAGTATCATGTCCTCTGCAAAGTGTAAATGTTTGACTCCTTCCTTTTCAATTTTTATTTCTTTATGTTGTCTGCTGAGGCTAGGAGTTCAAGTATGATGTGGAACAACTGTTTTGAGTGTGGACAAGCCTGTAATGTTCCTGAACTTAGGGGGTAAGCTCTCAGGTTTTCCCCATTGGAGATGATATTAATTGTGGGGATTTGGTATATGGCCTTTATGATGTTGAGGTATAGTCCTTCTATCCCTACTTTCATGGGGGTTTTTACCAATAAAGGATACTTTATTTTGTCAAATGATTTCCTGGTGTCTATTGAGAAGATCATATATTTCTTATTTCTTATTCTTTATTCTATTAATGTGGTGTATCACATTGATTGATTAGTGAATACCAAACTAGCCCTTCAGCACAGGAATGAATCCCACGTGATCATGGTGATGTTTTAATGTACTATATTAGATTTGATTTGTTAGTATTTTGTTGAGAATATTTGCATGCAAATTTATCAGGGATATTGGCTTGTAATTCTCCTTTTTGGTGGGGTCTTTGGTTTTGGAATCAAGGTGACTCATCAAATGAGTTTGGAAGATTTCTTTCCATTTATAGTTTTTGAAACAATTTGCAAAGATAGATATTAACTTTTCTTTAAATAGCTGATAGAATTCCCCTGGGAAGCCATCTGGCCCAGGAATCTTGTTTATTGGGAGATATTTGATTACTTATTCAATATCTTTGCTGGTTATGGGTCTGCTCAAATTATCTATTTTTTCCTATTTCAATTTTGGTAGTCTGTATATTTCTAAAAATTTGACCATTTCTTCCAGATTTCCCAGTTCATTGGCATATAATTTTTCATTGTATTCTCTTATCAGTGTTTGTATTTCTGTGTTTTTTGGTTGTGATCACATTCATTCAGGATTTTATCTATTTGGGTTCTTTGTCTTTTCTTTTTGGTAAGTCTGGATAGGGGTTTATCAATTTTGTTAATTCTTTCAAAGAACCAGACCCTAATTTCATTTTTTGTTCTGCTTTTTTGTTTTTTTTTCTATATAATTTATTTCTGCTCTAATCTTTATTATTTCCCTTCTTCTGTATTTAGGCTTTATTTGCTGTGCCTTTTATAGCTCCTTTAGGCATAAGGTTATATTGTGTATTCAGGGCCTTTCATGTTTCTTGAAATGGGCCTGGATTGCAATATACTTCCATCTAAGACTGCCTTTGTGGCATCCCAAAGGGTTTGAATTGTCATGTTTTAATTTTCAGTTGCTTCCATGTATTTTTTTTAATCTCTTCAATTTCCTGCTTAACCCATTCATTCTTTAGTAGGATGCTCTTTAACTTCCATGTATTTGAGGGCCTTCCAAATTTTTCCTTGTGTTTGACTTCAAGTTTCATAGCATTGTTTTCTGAAAACATGCATGGTATGATCTTGATTTTTTGTACCTATTGAGGGCTGATTTGTGACCAATTATGTGATCTATTCTGGAGAATGTTCCATGTGCACTTGAGAAAAATGTGCATTCTGGTGTTTTAGGGTGAAATCTGAATATATGTTAAGTTCATCTGGTCCAGTGTGTCTCTCAAAACCACTGTTTCCTTGTTGATTTTCTTAGATGATCTGGCCATTGTTGTAAGGGAGGGGTATTAAAATCCCCTAGTATTATTGTATAATTATCAATGAGCTTCTTCATGTTTGTTATTAATAATCATATATTTGTGTGCTCCAATTTGGGCACATAAATATTTACAGTTGTTACATCTTCTTGATGGATAGACCCCTTAATTATGATATAATGCCCTTCTTCACCTCTTGCTACAGTCTTTGTTTGAAAATCTAGTTTATATCAGGGCACATGGGTAGATCAGTTGGTTAAGCATTCAACTCTTGATTTCAGAAAAGAAGGGGTGTCTGGGTGACTCAGCCAATTTAGTGTATGACTTCGGCTCAGATCATGATCTCATGGTTGGTGAGTTTGAGTTGGTGTCAGCATGGGACTCTGTGCTGACGGTGCGGAGCTTGCTTGGTATTCTCTCACTCCCTCTCTCTCTGCTCCTTGCCTGTTTATGCACTCTCTCTCTCTCTCAAAATAAATAAATATTTTTAAAAATCTAGTTTATCTCATATAAGTATGGCTACTCCAGCTTTCTTCTGACATCCATTAGCATGATAGAAGTTTCTCCATCCCCTCACTTTCAATCTGCATGTGTCTTTAGGTCTATAATAAGTCTTTCGTAGTCAGCATATAAATGGATCTTGGGTGTTTTTTTTTTTAATCCATTATGCTACCTTATGTCTTTTGTTTGGAGCATTTAGTCCATTTACATTCTGAGTGATTATTGAAAGATATGAATTTAGTGCCATTCTGTCACCTGTAGAGTTGGTGTTTCTGGTGATGTTATCTGGTCCTTTGTAGTCTTTATTGCTTTGATCTTTATTTTTTTCCTCCAGAGAGTCCCCCTAAAAATTTCTTATAGGGCTGATTTAGTGATCATGAACCCCTTTAGTTAGTTTGTTTTTTGTCTTAGAAACTTTTTATTTCTTCCCCTATTCTGAAGAACAGCCTTGCTGGATAAAGGATGCATGGCTGCATCTTTATCTGATTCAGCACGTTGAATATATTCTACCACTCCTTCCTTGCCTGCCAGATTTCAGTGAATAGGTCTGCTGCTAACCTTATATGTCTACCCTTGTAGCTTTAGAACTTTTTTGTTCCTAACTGCTTTCAGAACCCTCTCTTCATCTTGTATTTTGCAAGTTTCACTATGATATGTCATGGTGTTGGTCTGTTTTTGTTGATTTTGAGATGAGTTCTCTGTGCCTCTTGGACTTAACTGTCTGTTTCCTTTCCCAGATTAGGGAAGCTTTCAGCTATAATTTGTTCAAATAAACCTTCTTCCCCATTTTCCCACTATTCTTCTATTTGGACTCCTATAATACAGATATTGTTTCATTTAATGGAATCACTAAGTTCCCTAAGTCTCCCCTCATGATCTAATACTTCTCTTCCCCTCTTTTCAGCTTAATTATTTTCCATAATTTTATCTTATATATCAACCACCCTCTCCTCTGCTTTTTCAATCCTCACTGTTACTATGTACAGTCAGGTTTGCATCTGTTACAACATTTTTTTAATTTCTGCCTGACTAGCTTTTAGGTCTTTGATCTCTGGAGCAAGGGTTTCTCTGGTGTCTTCCATGCTTTCCTCAAGCCTAGCTAGTAGTCTTATGACTGTTGTTCTAAATTCTTGTAAGATATATTGCTTATATCTTTTTTGAGCAAGTCCCTGGCTGTGATTTCTTCTTGACATTTTTTTTTTTTTTTTTTTTTTGCGGACAATGCCTCCAACTTCTCATTTTGGTTAAGTTTCTGTCTTTTTTGTGTTTTAAAAGCTTGTTATGCTTCTTGCACCTGAGAGTAATACTCTATTAAAAAGGGGTTATACACTGTCCAGGGCCTGGCATTTCAGTAAGTGTTTCTTGTGTATGCTGTGTGAGCTCTGTTTTGTTTTGCCTACTCTTTTCTACTGTCACTCCTCTGCAGAGCCCCTCCTTGATTGCAGTGTGGAAGGTATGGAGCTTTATCTAGGTGTGCTTTGGTTTGTTGGTTAGAATAAGCCTGGAAAAGGGGGGGGGGTAGCCTAATCCCAAAAAAAGGTAAAAGTAAAGGGAATTAAAAAAAACAGAGAATCAAAAAACTATAAGACTGATTCTAATTAAAAAGAAAGAAAAAAATTGAAGTATGATCCAAAAAAAAAAGAGAAAATGAAATAAAACAAATAAGAAATTATATGCCTGATTCTAAAAGAAAAAAAGGAAGAAGAAAGGAGAAAAAAAGTAAGCCTCATCCTATTCCCACCAGTACTGCAGGTGTCATTTTGAAGCACCTGGTTTTCAGTACACTTGGTGCATTCAGGGTGCTGCTTACGCTAGTCTTCTGGAAGAGAGGTCTGCTGTGTTGTCTCAGAGTCAGTCTTGCTCCAGTAAAGAAGCAGTTGCCATGCTCAGGGGGTTTGGTTTAAGTGGGTCCCGCCTCCACTTGGGGTTGCTGTGCTGCTCTCTAAAGTCCCACCATGTTGGTGTTGGGGAGAAAATGGTGGCACTCCAATCTCCCATCCCTGGACAGGGGATCTCATACCCCTGCTGTTTAGTCAGCTCTCACAGAAAAGCATGGATAGTCAGCTCACCCTGTGCCACTGCTCTCCTGCATTTTTTCTTTGGCACTCAGCTGGGATTCAAAACTTGAAGTCTTAAAGGACCTAGCACAATGTGGACCCAACCCACCTCTACTCAAGATTAGAGCCTCTTCACGCTGTGTCTGAAGTTCTTTGTCCCAGCAAAACAGTCCCACGCCTACACAGTGCATGGTATCAATGGTGTAGCACCACTAAAAGCAGCAACAAGGTTATATTCCCTCTAGGTATGCCTCTGTGCCTGCTGATAAAAGGCCTCTTGTTGGAACCTACACGGTCTTGTGTCCTTGGAGAGGCAATATACCCTCTTCCAAAAGTACTCCAAGAAGGAGAATGTTCTCTCCCAGTGTACCCTGGAGATCCCTACAATGTGCTATGCACTCCTAGGCCAGCTCCCTACTTCTCCCCAGAGTGCACACCACAGCTCTGCTCCAGAGTAAGTCATGCTCTTTCAAAATCTGCAAACACTGTGTGCCAAAAACCATGTGACATTCAGTACTTCTCTCTCTCTAGTCTGTAGTCTAGAGAGGTTTTCCTCTTGTGAAAAGTGATGCCACACTCATTCAACTCCTCTATCTTTCTCTTCCTTTTGTCTCTCTTCTTGGAAAGGGTTGCCTCCTCTTGATGGCACCACAGGTGTTCTCTGACCCAATGCACTTCCATGCACCTCGCACCTGCCATGTTGTCTCCTTCCAACCCAACTCCTTCTGCCAGTCCTCAGATCGATTTCCTGGGTGTTTCAAGTGATCTGACCTCAATACAGCTGTGTTTGAGGGCTGAGGAAAGCTAACGTTCCTACTACTTCTCTGCCATCTTAACTCCTCCCTGAACAAATACCTCTTTAAGATAAGTAACAAATATAGAATTATTAATAATTCTTTACTTGGGATGCCATCTCTCCTATACTATCTTTACCTCCTTAGTAAAGCCTTTTCTGATCTCCCCACTTTTATAAAGTGTTGGTTGCTTCTTATCCTGATTTCCATACTATTTTGAACATATATCAATTATATCACATTTCAAACTACATAGGTACACCTATGTCTGTACTAGATTGTGAGTTCCTCAAAAACCAGAATCAAATATTTGTATCCTCAGTGACTAATGCAGTGGCTAGGCTCTGAGAAGTGCTCTATGAATATTTGTGGAACAAATTACTGTGAATTATAGTTGGGCTAATAATAATTATGTTCTACTAGCATTGATTTCGTTGCTATTTCACAGTTGGAGGCAAAATGGCACTATGTCCCAGGAAGAACTGAAAATTTAAAACGGTAAAACAGGAAATAAAACACAATTAATTTTCTATGTAATTATATTAGCAAAAAAATTATGCTGAGATTTTGGTAATGAATTTCTGAACTAAGATTTAAAAGCATAAATACTTGATAAAATAAAAATTAAAAGAACTGAAATGTAATTAAAAGAGCATAGGCTCTGGAATCAAATTCACCTGAATTTGAATTCTGACTTCACAATTACTAGCTAGAAGTTTGGGTCAAGGTGGCATAGTAGTAGGGGACCCTATGCTTATCTTGTTTCTCAAACACAGCTAGATAAATATCAAATAATTCTGAATACCCAGGAAACCAATCTGAGGACAGAGAACAAACTACACAACTAGGGGGAGAATAGAGGCCACATTGAGGAAGGTAGGAGGTGTAGAGATGTGACTTGGGGGAGAAAAGAATTATGAATGCTACAAAGGTGAGGATGCTCTGATCAGAGAGAGAGAGAGAGAGAGAGAGAGAGAGAGAGAGACAGAGATCAGTGTGCAGGTGATTGCACAAGAAAAACACTTTCCCAAAACCATTGACTGGGAAAATGAGAAGGGCTGATTATTGCAAGTTTTTATAAGCAGTGGAGCTCAAAGTCTGACGTTCTTAGAAGTATGCTGGGGTGGAGCTTGTGGGCATAGTGGTATTCTGGTGGAGAAGGAAGGAAGAAACCCGGGAGCAGAGTGTGGTCCGAGGGTCCCTAGAGTCACACTGGGAGAGACAGTTACCCTTCTTGGAGTGCATTTTGGAGAGATGGCACTGCCTCTCAGGGGACAAAATTGCTGGCGGGTGCCATTGAGCTGCCCCATTCATTAGCATAGACACAGAGGTACCTGCTGAGGGCAGGTAGCTTAGATGCCAGCTTTCTGTTGTGCTTCACCACAAATTCCAAGTTCCTGCATGTTTGTGTGATTGCCCTTCCAGCACAAAACAGCACCAGCCACAGCATGGTGAGATCCTCCTCCAGAGGATCAGCACAGGTCCACACCACACAAAGTCCCTCAAATTTGGAGTTTTGTAACCCACCCAGTGTGTCTGCAATAAAACACAGGAGCCCTGTGCTGCCGAGTGGGCAGATGGCTCAGACACAGACAGGGTGAAGGCAAGGATCTTGGGATCTCTGGGACACATGAAGGGAGATTATTCACTCTTCTGTGAGGGCTTCCTGAACAGTGGTGGGTAGAAATGCTCCTCTCCGGGTATGAGAGAGGGGGATGACACCATTTTTATACCCTGACCAACAGCATGGACAGATTTCAATGAGCAGCACAGCACCCACAGTGAAGGCTTCAGAATCTTACACCATGACCCATCCCCCTCTACTCGGCAGATGCTTTTTTAATAGATGCAGAAAAAAAATCATTTGATACAATACAGCGTCTATTCTTGAAAAATACCCTCAATAAAGTAGGGGTAGAGGGAACATACCTCAACATCATAAAGGCAATCTATGAAAGACCCAGTGCTAATATCAACCTCAATGAGGAAAAAGTAAGAGGTTTTCCTCTATGGTCAGAACAAGACTGGGATGTCGACTCTCAAAATTGTTATTTAGTATAGTACTGAAAGACCGAGCCTCAGCAATCAGACAACAAAAGGAAATAAAAGTCATCCAAATTGGCAAGGAATAAGTCAAACTTTCACTATTCTCGGATGCGTTGATACTCCATGTAGAAAGACTCCACCAAAAATTGCTAGAACTGATACATGAATTCAGTAAAATCGCAGGATACAAAATCAACATACAGAAATCTGTTGCATCTCTATACACCAATAATGAAGACACAGAAATTTCAGGAATCAATCCCATTTTCAATTGTACCAAAAAACCATAAGAAGTATAGGAATAAACCTAACCAAAGAGGTAAAAGATCTATATTCTGAAAACTATAAAAGACTTATGAAAGAAATTTATGTCGACAAAAAGAGGTTAGCCTGGGTGGCTCAGTCAGTTAAGTATCTGACTTTGGCTCCAGTCATCATCTCATGGCTTATGAATTTGAGGCTCACATCAGGCTCTGTGCTGACAGCTCAGAGCCTGGAACTTGCTTCAGATTCTGCATCTCTGTCTCTCTCTGCCCCTTCCCTGCTCACACTCTGTATCTCTCTCTCTCTTTCTCTCTCTATCTCTCAATATAAACATTTTAAAAAATTTCAAGATGACACAATGAAATGGACAAACATTCCATGCTCATGGACTGGATGAATAAATCGTTAAAATGTCTCTACTACCCAAAGCAATCTATACATTTAATGTAATCCCCATCAATATACCACTAGCATTGAGAGACCTGGCTAGTTCCATCAATGGAGCAAATGACTCTTCATCTTAGGGTTGTGAGTTTCACCCCCACATTGGATGTAGAGTTTACTTAAAAATAAAAATCTTTTTGGGGTGCCTGGGTGGCTCAGTCGGTTAAGCATCCAACTTCAGCTCAGTTTATGATCTTGCATTTTGTGGGTTCGAGCCCCACATCGGGCTCTGTGCTGACAGCTCAGAGCCTGGAGCCTGCTTTGGATTCTGTGTCTCCCTCTCTCTCTGTTCCTCCCCTGTTCACACTCTGTCTCTCTGTCTCTCTCAAAAATAAATAAAATATTAAAATAAATTTTTAATAAAGTTAAAATATTTTTAAAAGCTATTGAGAGACACTACAATTAAAAAAGTTACCACCAGAATTTTTCACAGAGCTAGAATAAACAATCCTAAATTCTGTATGGAATTCCAAAGGACCCCAAATAGCCAAAGCAATCTTGAAAAAGAAAAGCAAAACTGAAGGCATCACAATTCTGGACCTCAAGCTATATTACAAAACTGTATTCATCAAGATAGTATGGTACTTGCACAAAAACAGAAACACAAATCAATGGAAAAGAATAGAAAACCCAGAAATGGACCCACAACTATAGGGTCAACTAATCTTTGACAGAGGAGGAAAGAACATTCAGTGGAAAAAAGACAGTCTCTTCAACAAATGGTGTTGGTGAAACTGGGCAGCAACATGTAGCAGAATGAAACTATACCACTTTCTTATACCATACTCAAAAATAAATTCATAATTGATTAAAGACCTAAATGTGAGACAGCAAACTATCAAAATCCTAGAGTAAAATACAGGCAGCAACCTCTTCAACCGTGGCCATAGTAACTTCTTACTAGACACATCGCTGGAGGTAAGGGAAACAAAAGCAAACATGAACTACTAGGGCTTCATGAAGATAAAAAGATTCTGCGCAGCAAGGAAAACAATCAACAAAACTAAAAGGCAACCAACGTAATGGGAGAAGATATTTGCAAATGACATATCAGATAAAGGGTTACTATCCAAAAACTATAAAGAACTTATCAAACTTAACAGCCCAAAAGCAAATAACCCAGTGAAGAAATTAGCAGAAGACATGAATAGACATTTTCCCGAAGAAGACATATAGGTGGCTAAGAGACATGTGAAAAGATACTCAACATCACTTTTTATCAGGGAAATACAAATCAAAACCACAATGAGATACCACCTAACACTTGCCAGCATGGACAAAATTAACAACGCAGGAAGCAATAGATGTTAGAGAGTATAAGGATAAAGGGGAACCCACTTACACTGTTTCTCGGAATGCAAACTGGTGCAGCCACTCTGGAAAACAGTATGGAGTTTCTTCAAAAAGTTAATCATAGAAACTCCCTAAAACCCAGCATTTGCACCAGTAGGTATTTACCAAAAGAACACAAAAGTATTAATTGGAAGGAGCACATGCACCCTCATGTTTATAGCCGCATTATCAACAATAGCCAAATTATGGAAAGAGCCCAAATATCCATCTACTGATGAATGGATAATGAAGCAGTGCTATGTATATATGATGGAATATTACTTTGCCATTAAAAAGAATATCTTGGGGCGTCTGGGTGGTTCTGTTGTTTAAGCATCTGACTCTTGATCTCGGCTCTGGTCATGATCTCATGGTTTGTGCAATCGAGCCCCATGTTGGGCTCTGCACTGGCAGAGCAGAGCCTGCTTGGGATTCTCTCTTTCTCTCTCTCTCTGTCCCTCCCCTGCTGGCTCTCTCTCTCTAAAAATAAGTAAACTTAAAAAAAAGAATGATATCTTGCCATTTGCAATGATGTGGATGGAGCTAGATTATATTATGCTAAGCGAAATAAGTCAGTGAGAGAAAGGCAAATACCATATGATTTCACTAAAATGTGGAACTTAAGAGACAGAACCGATGAACACAGGGGAAGGAATAAAAAAAATGAGAGGGAGGCAAACCACAAGAAATTATCAACTGTAGAGAACAAACAGGTTTGCTGGAGGGGAGGTAGGTGGGGAATGGGCTAAATGCATGATGGGTATTAAAGTACTTGTAATGAACACCTCCCATTGTATGTAAGTGATGAATCACTGAATTCTACTCCTAAAACCAATATTACACTTTTTGTTAACTAGCTAGAATTTAAATAAAAATTTGCAACAAAAACAAAGAAACAAATTATGACTGAAAAAACAATTATTAGCTATATCATTTGTAAAATAATCACCAGAAATAACTCATATAACACGTAAATAGTTCCTAATACATAGTAAGCTTCCAATAAATGGTAGCTGTTCTTACTAATTTAATCTGGAGAAAACAGGGAATATTTTACTAATAATCACCAAAGAGTGGCTCTGTGAAGGTCTGACCCAAGAGAAAAATATAAAAAGTCCATTTCCTCCTCTTTTCTCACTCCCATTCTCACCCCAAACTCTCCCATGAAAGCATTATGATCATTACCTTCCTAACTTATGCCAAGAACCAATCTAAAACATAGCTGTTCTCTCTTCCTGAAGATCCTGGTATAGATCTTCCCTACAGAAGAAAATAAATCATTTTGTAATTCACACTTTTCTGATGGCAAGCATATAATTGTTTAGAATTAAAAAGCTTTTTTATCCAATTTCTACTGGGTTAGACTAAATCACAATACTGTCAAGCCAGGAAAGTAATTAAGCAGAGAAGGTACACTGAGTCAGTATACTTTGTTGGAAAAATTACAGGCCAAAAGTTGAAATAGGAAACTTGATTTCTGTTCTTAACTTTGCTAATCACTTAGAAATCTTAGGTGAGT
This sequence comes from Panthera tigris, assembly GCF_018350195.1. Taxonomy (NCBI): domain Eukaryota; kingdom Metazoa; phylum Chordata; class Mammalia; order Carnivora; family Felidae; genus Panthera; species Panthera tigris. The sequence continues at coordinate 66,264,259 of NC_056677.1, read as the reverse complement.
TGTTTTATTGCTCTAGGTCTCAACTTCCTCACTTGTAGATGATAAATTCTATGCTGAAACAACTGGCCCAAATTTTGGGAAAAAAATAAAAAAGCTGTATCCCAACTCACTTCTTAAATGTATAAAGTCCAGACAACTGCACAAATACTTTACTATAAAAAGTGAAACTACATAATTTCTAGAGAGAAGTGTTAAAACATATGTTTATAATTTGGAGGGAGGAAGTTCTTCTAAAAGAAAACACAAACAAGAAGTCATAAATAAAAAGTGATACAGCTACATAAAAACTTAAATCCTCTTTTGGAAAAATATACTTCTGTAAACATCTCAAAAGATGAAAGAGAAAAATCACGTAGAAAAATAAAGCTCATGGGGCAACTACATGGCTAAATTGGTTGGGCGATATCTTGGGGCAAGTGGCCTTGATTTCTGCTCAGGTCATGATCTCACAGTTTCTGGGTTTAAGCCCTGCATCAGGCTCCATGCTATTAGCACAGAGCCTGCTTTTATTCTCTCTCTCTCTCTCTTGAAATAAATAAATAAACTTTAAAAAAAAGGCTTTAAAAAAAGAAAACTAAAGGTTATGTTCAAATAATTCACAGAAAAAGGATACAAATGGCCATCAAACATATAAAAAAGTTGTTCAACTTACAATTAAAGACATATACATCAAAAGGAGATATTTTAATCTATCCAACTGGTAAAAAATAATATATTTTAAAATACTAAATGCTGGTCAAGGCAACGGAAGTGAACATTCTTCTGTGTTGGTGAGAGTGTAAAGTGGTGCTGCTCTCCAGTGCTAATTCTTGCTACAAGTCTCCGAAGCACTTTGTTTCAATCCTTCTCAGAGATACCCCTCTTCCAGTATTCCTAGTATCTGATTTGGCATCCTACAGACACATTTTAATCTGGAACACTGTGTGCAAATAGGTACATTGGTCTTGCTAACCCATCCCCCATCACCTCCTCTGCCTTGAGGAAAGTTCAAAGTCTCCTTCAGTATGGCTCCTTTCCTCTCTTCTACTCTTTGGGATCTCTTCCTTTCTGATAAGCAATTTCCAAAAATTTCAAGAACCTAGCCAGTAAAATTCTCAAAGCATAGCCATTAGCAACTGACTGAGAAGAAGAAACACAAAGATTTGGATAAATTCTTGAAATGGAAACAGAATACAAATTAATATATAAAGGAATTATCCTGCCACAGTTATTTAGTCATTTATTTAAGTAATTTCCACACCCAATGTGGGGCTCAAACTCATAACCTCAAGATCAAGAGTTATATGCTCTTCTGACTGAGCTAGCCAGGTGCCCCTTGCCACAGTTATTTTAAAGATAAAATTAAAATGGCTAAAATGTAATAGGATACTACTTTCTATGGGCAAAAGTTATCATAAACTTACAAAATAATATTTCTATTTTCAAGAGCTACAAAAATAATATTTTTCACAGAACAAGTCATACCTCATGAACCAAAATAGCATGTATTTTATTACTTTTTAAAAATCTTCAATGTTGGGGCACCTGGGAGGCTCAGTCAGTTAAGCATCAGACTTGGGCTCAAGTCACGATCTCACAGTTCATAGTTCAAGCCCTACATCGGGCCCTGTGCTGACAGCTCAGAGCCTGGAGCCTGCTTCAGATTCTGTGACTCCCTCCCTCTCTCTACCCCTCCCCCACTCATGCTCTGTCTCTGTCTCTCAAAAATAAATAAACATTACATTGTTAAAAAATCTTCAGTGTGGACTTTTTCCAGGAGAAATTAAGTGATGAATGGCAATTAATCTCATAATAAATTTAGAAGTGAATTAGAATATGAAAACAAAAGGAGATGGAAGGAATAATTCTATTTTCCCTTCAGTTTGAATCAGCAATGAATTCATATATGAAATAGTCTAAACAATATAAACTATTTAATGAACATATTTAAAAATATTTTCTAGTTTGTACTTGGACAACACAACTCTGAAAGCAAGGGAAAATGTTCCAAAAATATATTTAGTTTATAGGAAATAATGAAAATATGTAAATGTAGATTTATACTATTATCATTAAATGTATAAGAACTGAACATTCCCATTTGCTTGAATGGTTACTCACTTGAATAGAAAATATAATTTTCCAGTGTTAAATGTGTGGGAAATGAATGAAGTATGTCAGCTATTTAACAAATTGATCATAGATTGACTTAATAAAAAGAGGATAGGCATATGCACCCCAATGTTTACAGCAGTGTTCTCAACAATAGCCGAATTATGGAAAGAGGCCAAACGTCTATCAACTGATGAATGAATAAAGAAAATGTGGTGTGTGCATACACACACACACACACACACACATACATACATACAGTGGAATATTACTCACCAATTCAAAAGAATGAAATCTTGCCATTTTCAACCATATGAATGGAGGTAGAGAGTGTTATTCTAAGTGAAATAAGTCAGTCAGAGAAAGACAAATATCATATGATTTCACTCATGTGTGGAATTTAAGAAACAAAACAGAGGAACATAGGGGAAGGGAAGGAAAAATAAGATAAAAACACAGAGGGAGACAAACCATAAGAGACTCTTAAATATAGAAAACAAAGTGAGGGTTGCTGGAGGGGAAGAGGGTTGGGGTATGGGCTAAATGGGTGATGGACATTAGGGCACTTGTTGGGATGAGCAGTGGGTGTTGTATGTAACGAGTCACTAAATTCTACTTCTGAAGCCAATACTACATTCTATGTTAACTAACTTGAATTTATAAGAATAAAGAGAATAGAAACAAACAAACAAAAAGAATGATTCTTTCAAAATGAAGGTAAGTAAGAAATAAGTAAATGTTTTCCGCCATGTCCTTAGAATTTAAGAACACAAGAGATGTATATGAATGATCTCCCAAAAAATGACTCTTAAGAGATATTTCTTAATGGATCTCCTCCAGGAGAACTTCTTTTCTCTCTTCCTCCCTGCACTCTTGCTTTGCTGTGTACTCAAAGGTATTTTCAGACTTAATACCATTATTGTACAGCTGTTTGTTCATTTATCCTCTTAATGGAAAATGCAGTTAGTGAGAACAACAGCATACATTGACAATTTCCCAAAACAAAATCTACTTGAGTTCTACTACTTCATCAGAATATTTGTATGTACAGTTTGAAGATTGAAGCAAACTAGTTTTAACTTTTTTATCACACTTTAGCTATGTTTAAATATGTGTAGATATTTATTTCAAGTAATTTACAATAAAATAAAACAATTTGGAGGTTATATGGTGCTTATTATAAAATAAGCTGATATGTAAGGCTCTAAGTGAGTGGATGAAAGCCTAAAACAGAGAGTAGGGGAAAAATCTCTAGTATGATGCAAAGTTAAGAGAATCCAGCATTTAACTTTAGCCTCTTATTAAAATGGTATCAGTTTACTATATCAAATATTTTTATTAGTGAAGAAGTTGGTTTCTTACACACAACATATTTGATAGGTTGCCACTATTTTCTCAGTGAAGGGTGATTGTTTCTAATCAACACTCATTGATGGGACAGCTGAACTATACCAGAAAACTGATTTATCTTTTCTTGAAAATAGGCTGTAGTCTCATGTGGGCAATATGTGGCATTTATCAAAAAATTTTTTATTATTTTTTAATAAATTCTTGCTATAAATGTAACCAGCATTAGTGAGCTTTCTAAGGAGATAGAAAAAGCCTGAAGCATTAAAGCAAATTAAAATATAAAAAGCCAAAATATAATTGTTTTAAAGATGCCATTGTCTTAGTGTACCATAATATTCACACAAATTGTAGAAGTCTCCCAAACTACATCTTAGTAGTTTATTAGCCATGGACTAATATTTATGCTTCTATAAGATAAGGCTGATAGTAGGAGCACCTGGGTGATTCAATTGGTTAAGCCTCTGACTCCTGGTTTCCACTCAGGTCATGATCTCACAGTCAGTGGAATGGAGTCCCATGTCTGGTTAGGATTCTCTCTCTCTCCCTCTTCCTCTGTTCCTCCCCTGCTTCCACTCTGTCGCACTTCCTCTCTCAAAATAAATAAATAAACTTTAACAAAAGATCAGGCTGATGGTAAAATATTAGAAAAAATAAGATTTTAAAACTCTTATATTTCATGCAAAAATACAAATTAAGTTTAATAGAATTTAGTAAATTTAAAGGAAACATAAGTCCTTATAGCTAAAGTAAAAAACTTTGGAACTCTTTTCGAGTAAATGAGGACACCTACGAGAAATGGAAAATTTTCAAATAACTTTTAGCCAACAGAAATACTTTCAAGTAAAATTACAGATGAGCTAAAAGTTATTCCAGAGTTTCAGCTAAGTGCTGTAATCAATCCAAGCAATTCCTCAGATCAATCTTCAACAAGACTCAAAAATAAGTGCATTGATGTATTTGGTTCACTGTAGACTTACCATTTATTTTGCTCTTTGAAAATACCAACCAACAATATATTTAAAACACAGAATTTTGGGGCGTCTGGGTGGCTCAGTCGGGTAAGCGTCCGACTTTGGCTCAGGTCATGATCTCTCTGTTCCTGGGTTTGAGCCCCATGTCGGGCTCTGTGCTGACAGCTCAGAGCCTGGAGCCTGCTAAGGATTCTGTTTCTCCCTCTCTCTCTGCCCCTCCCCTGCTCATGCTCTGTCTCTCTCAAAAATAAACATTTACAAAAATTAATAAATAATAAAACATAGAATTTTAATTACATACTAAAAGTGTTACATCATTATTTGTTAGCAATAGTAGGTAGTTTTCTGATTTTTTCATTTTTTGTAAATATAATGGAAACAATAATGGTAATGGATGATGCCAAAATCAAAGATAATTTAATAGATAAAAGCAAATATCTTTTTACTAATCAATCAGTATTTTTGAGATCCCATTGCACATAAAGCAGTGCATACAGAAATACTTCTAATTATGTAACATATATATCATTCTAAACTATAAACAGGACATTTGACGACCTCTTTTATTTTAACTGCCTAGCACCCCTTTTCTCATAAATACATAATCTTAATATTCTCTTTTGGATTATCTTTCTGTTTAATGTTGGTTTCTTTCCTCTATAATTTTTCATATCTTTCTGTGTCTTTTCCCAATGGTTACCCAGTGGACATGCTAAAGTTTCTGTAGGTTTTTAGAGGGTTGTAGGTATACTTAATACTCAGGGGAAATTAGAGAGTCCAGTGGAGAGTTGTCTAACAATCAACCTTTATAGTCAATAAACAATTGTAAAAGAGAAATAAGCCAATTTAATTTTATAAAAACTGAGCCAAAAAAGTCTTAATTTGACAATTATATAAAGATTAAAGCCTTACTTAAAAATAATTTATCAATTTTAGAAAAATAGTTTTTAAAGTTAGTAAATTCATAGAAACTATGTAGAATATGATGTGCTGAGAAAATATTCAGGCAAGGCGAAATAAGTATATAAAATTTTAAATCAATGTGAAATTTTAGGACTGAATGGTTGGGGAAAATCAGGTTTGCTTGTGTCATATGAGTGGTACAATTTAAATTCTATAACATAATAAGAAAGCAGGATCTTTTAGGGCAGAAATGATTGGAGAAGGCTTTTGTCAAAGAGGTAATATTAGATTTGAATCTGAGCAGTTTTGGTAGACATTTGATAGGCAAAGATATAACAGAATGGGTCTGTAGATAATAATACAGCAAATGAAGAGTCTAGGGCAGGTTGGTTTGTATAAAAGGCCACCTGATTAATGATTAGAAAGAACATGGTATGTGGTAGGTCAAGAATTAGAGAACTATGTCACAATTAGAATATTTTCTTATGCATGCATGACTATTTTTTCAATCTGACAAGACATAAATCACAGTTGCAACAAGTCAGGCAGCAAGGAAGAAAAACTGACCAAAAAACAAAAATGCTGACAAACTTAAGAGGTATCTTAGATCTCACTGACTACACATTTGTGCTTTGCCTCAAAACTAAGCCTGACTTCCCAAGGCTTCACATGATCATTTGTTTCAGTCCACTTGGACTAGGCATTCTTTTCCCTAACAAGTACAAATATTTCCTGTATCTGCATTTGCTGTTAACAGTCTATTCAACAGTTCAGAGCCAAGTCAAATATCACCTTCTCAACAAAAATTTTCTCCAATGATCTGCCCTAAATGATAGTTCCCCTCTGTTATAATATCAAACTTAGATTGTACCACTCATATGATAAAGCAACCTTGATTTATAAATATGCATGCAACTGCTTGCTCTATGTTAAAAATTATAAAAATCCTAAGGGTAGAAACTATGTAATTTAACTTTGCATGCCAGAGAGTTTTGTCTTTTTACAGGTTAGTCTACAAAACCAAAATCCAATTCAAAAAATAATGCTAAATACGAATTTGTTGAGTAAATGTGTTCCAGTGTTGCCACATTTTTCATTCCCTTCATGTTTTTTTTTTCTTATCCTTTTGAGGCAATCCTCATTTTGTACCCAATTTTTATACTTACATTCTAACTCTTGGAACATAAAATGATTGAAAAATATCTAGGCTCGCTCAGTGATGTTTTCACCATAAGGGCAAAAAGAGGCCTCTAGAGGATCTAAGGATGATTCCAATAACTGTGGGCAAAGGAAGCAATATAAATGTCTTCTTAATTTACTTACTTGAATCAGAATACAATGAGATTGGAGAAGGGAAGTTGACTTGTAATCAAACTGTCTTATACTACTGGATCTGTTTAATTCCACAGTATAGATGGCTGGGGAAGAATGGGCAAAAATTTAAATGATGGGTTCTTCTGTTAGGCCATATTTTAGTTTGAGGGGATGCTTCTGTATTATGTAACAGCTATGAATATTAAATTTTTAAACTGGCAATTCCAATTTTTTAGTACACATGAACACAAATGAAACTCCCCCTTTAGGTAGCTGTGCAAAATATTAATTTCCTTTTTAAATTAAACTTCCAGAATAAGGATTTGGCCTGTCGTTGGAGCACTTTTAAACCCAATTACATGTTACAACAACCAAAGTAAGGTACTCTGAGAAAGGGCTTCAGGACCTGGAATCTCCATTTCTACCCACAATTATCCTCAAGTACAGTATTTGCCAATTCCCATCCCCACTCCCACAACTTTTAGGTCTCAGGAACTAACTTTGGAAGGCAGATAGAAGTCTCTTTTAGAGGAGAAATCCGCCTAAGGATGGGTTAAACTATGGTGAGGCTAAGGAGACACTATCCTTCGGCATAAAATGTAAGAACTCCAAAACTCAACAATGAAGATAAATACTTAATGCACTATTTTAAATATCTAAATCAATGTACCAAAGTCCATGATGAACAAAATACCAACATTTTTCAAAAAGGATCCTACCCTGTGCTTGCATGACTCACCTCAATCGCCTCACCCTAATCTGAGTTTTGGGCCCATCCTTAAATTTTGTGGCACAGATGAGTGCCTTTTAATCACCTGATCCTAGTCCAGGCTCTGAGTCCTAAACACACTTTTGCATGGCACCTTCCTGAGTCCCTTCACTAAATGCTACCTTTGGATTCAAAATCCCTTGTATCAGCACTTTAACTCTGGATAGACCTTTGTTATTACAAACTTAACTCGAGGTCCCATTCTTGGTGTATGCTTACCAAGTGGGATATCAGGTGTCTGTGCCCTCAGGCTCTTCTGCTCTTCCAGCTCTCAGTTTTCTTTCAACTCTTCACCTGCAGGAGACGCAACATTTTGGCACCCTCCTCGTGCCAGGACCACAATACTGCTTTGGCGGAAAGTTCCCACAACCAGAGAAACAGCTTCAGTCTTCTCTACTTTCTGAATCAGTACTCCCCCCCCCCCCCCCCCCCCCCCCCCCCGCCCAGTTCATCTCCATCCTCCTGCCAGAGGTAGAATGTGAAGACTGGAGCCTATACTCAACACGGTCTCAAAAACACTTTATCCCTGGAAATAAGTAAAAGTGGTGGTTTTGGAGACTGTGGAGAAAGCAACTGCTGTGACTTTCGCCTGTTATTACAACATAAAAGAAAAACAAAATCAAGACAACTCTGGCTTTCCCGCCAGTCTTAAGCTTGAGCATTTTGCATTTATCAAGTCCGCGTGCTCCTCCGCCACACCAGCGGTCTGAAAAGGCAGCCTTAGCAGGGCGTCTGACAAGTCTGTGGACCACGCCCCTGGGTAGATCAGCTTTCTTTATTGGTCTCACTGCCTGTCATTCAAATCTGGCTCCCACTCCAGCTAACCATTCACGTAGTTTGGTTGCGTCTTGGTGCGTTTAATGTTGCCAATAACGAGGTGGTGTTTTGTTTTGTTTTGTTTTGTTTTGGGGTTTTTTTGTTTGTTTGTTTGTTTGTTTGTTTGTTTGTTTTGCCGAGTACAGGTCGTGCTGCAATTAGTTCATTGAAAACTCAGTTGCTCTCTGAGCGCTTGGGCAGAGACTGCTTTCGGCTTTTTTTCTGCTGATTAAGATCTCCTGTAGAGAGCTGCAACAATGCCCAAAAGAAAGGTAAGTGAAATAGGAAGATAGAAGGGGAATTAGAGACTGAAATACATATTTCCTAATCCGTAGAGGTTTTAGAAAGCATTTTGGCTTCTAGTTCGATTTTGTGATGTACTGAATGGAAGGGGGAAAGAAAGGCAAAGAATGATCAGTGTAAGATTAAGGATGGTCTTGAATGCAACTAGTAGTTCACTTTCGGCTTGTTTTGTTTAAGGGAAATAATCGTTTAAGAGGTGTCTCCATGCTGAATTACAAACAGCCATAGCGTTGTGCTGTCGCTTCCTACCCCACCTCCCTTCCTCCGCTTACCCTATTGGAGAACACTTCTCTTAACCACACTTCCAGGCACCAGTTTCCTCCTCAGCCTCCGGCTTTTCTCCGGGAACCGTCCCGTTTGGGGTAACGAAAGCCACGGCTTTCTCCCGTATTTGCCTTTGTTCTTCCCGTTTTCTTTTTCCTTTTTCCTCTTCCCTCCTCCACTTCTTGTCATGCCAGATGGCTATGCAATGGTAATCCTGTGCCATTAGGCGGCGCAGACTTCAAACTGTCTTAAAGAAGGAGAGAACCACCTCTGCAATTAGCAACTTTAGGGCTATGAGATCTGGGGTTCTCCAAACTCTTTGTGTAAAGGTGGAGAGATGGCAAGAGAACTGCGTAAGGTAAAAACTATTGCTGATGTTGCGGTAGCGTGGATTTATTCACTTTTAGACATGCAGAATTGATTTGAGGTATTCAAGGGCTACAGGTATTCTGCAAACCCTCATTTCAAAAATTGTGACTCCTCTCTTGGACAAGAGATAAATTTACTACCAGTGTTTATTTGAATATTTGTTTGTTGTTTTGGGAAGGGGGGTGTCCCTTAGTAGTGAAATTGAACGCTGTTTCATTGCTTCATAAAATTGGAAAACACTGTGCTGATGTAAAGCAGTGTGATTGTTTTGATATTATTCCTATTTATCCGGCCACCTTCCCTATTTCTAAAACATAGGAATAAGACCGAAATTCCCCTGTGCTCTGGGGCTGTATGAATCATGTAATAGCTTGATAATTCCCAGAATAAAGGGCTGCTCAAATACAAAAAGCAATGGTTTTTAGTAACCATCCCATTTCCTGAGATTCCCTCTGCTGAGCTTTTCTAGGCTTGTGCAATGGGTCGTGCTATTTTACAGATCTGACAGCAACCTTGTAGCAGGTAGTGGCGGGAAGTTTTAAAGCCCATGGCCAGCTCCTCGGAATAATGCATTGACGTTGCAGGGGTTCCCTCCATAAAAGAAAAAGAGGGAAGGAAGGAAGGAAGGACCGAAAGGAAGGAAAGAAAGAAAGGGAAAGAAGGAAAAAGAAAGAAAGAAACAAAGAAACAAAGAAAGAAAGAAAGAAAGAGAGAACAAAGAAAGAGAAAGCAAGCAAGCATTGAAACATTGTGGGGTTTGTAGTTTTTGTATGAAGGACTTGGAAAAAATTAATCCAGCCAGTAGAGAGGATCAGATAAGTACAATTGCATATAAAACATAAGGCAAAACACAGGGAAATTGCGGGAAGTTCCTCCTTCATTCTGCCCACCCCCACACTTTTTTTTTGGCTTTAACACTGGCTACAGCAGGTGGATTTTAAAATTTTAAAGGTTTGTTTGTAGGAGATGCAATTTACACAAAAGGATGGAATTATTAGTTGTGTGAATTTATGTCTTGAGAATGCATTTGCATCTTGGTGCACATTTGCACATTAGCGGACAGCAGTATGTAGCATGCTACTAGGAAATAACACGTGGCTACTTGAGCTGGAATCCAGGAAAAAAGTCATAAGTGGTTATGTTACAACTGTAATCCATATGCAATATTTTCTAATCTATGTGTTTATATCGATGACCTGATTCCTGTGTGGTTTTCTCCTCTGTATAGGCTGCCAGTCAAGATGGCACCAGGCAGGGGGTGAGTTTTTTTTAGTTTTAGAATATGACTGAAAAAATCCACTTGTTTTATGAATTTGAGACACACAAGCAGCTAAAAATAGATGCTGATTTGTATATTTGTACCATATGAGTATGAATATGGTATGCTAGTGAGCTCTCTCAGAAATATAGCAGGTATTGAAAATTACAAACTTCTTGGAATTTAGGACCTTATGCTTGTTAAGCTCTGAAGAGAGTTTCTTCCTTTTAAGCAAAAAAAAAAAACAAAAACAAAAACAAAAACAAAAAAAAACAAAAAACAAAAAAAAACATCTTTGTCAGTTTGCAAGAAGGGGCTATATTCTTATTTCTAAATATGCTCCTTGTTATTAGCCATTGTGTTCATTTAGCTTAGCATTTGAAGTTTAATTTGAGATATTTTTCTTTAGCTGTATAAAGGGTCCAGGGTAGGGGAAATAAAAATTTATATTTCTACTATATATTCTACTCAAGTTTACAACTGCCTCTTTAAAAACAATGCTCATGTAGTGTTGCACTAAATATTTTCACAATATAAATAATTCTAGTTTTGTGTGTCCATAATTCTGTTAACTGTTTTTTTTTTTTTTTTTTTTTTTTACTTATAGCCAAAAAGAAGATCAGCCAGACTGTCTGCTGTAAGTGGTCTTTTTAAAACGCTTCTCATGTATTGTAAAATGTACTTTTAAAATTCAGGGAATCCTACACAATACTACCTATTTAGTACAAGATTTATTTTGGATGTTGTTGTAAAAAATTTCACACTAAGGACATGTTTGTTTGTTTGTTTTTCCTAGTGCTTGGTCCGAACTATACCCATTTATTGAAATTAAGAGGTTGGATTTCATTATTAGTAATCTGTCTTCAATTATGATTTTTTCCTCCCCCCAACCATGACTTGTGTTTTTTGATGCAGATGCCCGTGCCCATTACACCAGAGTTGAAGCTCAAAAGAACATCGATTACAAAGGTAAAATTCAACATGCAATGTTGACAGAAGATTACTCTTCTTTAGAAATAATTTTTTTGGAGGGGCGCCTAGGTGATGTGGCTGTCGGTGAAGCATCTGACTTCGGCTCAGGTCATGATCTCAGGGTTCATGGGTTTGAGCCCTGCATCAGGCTGTATGCTGATAGCTCAGACCCTGGAGCCTGCTTTGAATTCGGTGTCTCCCTCTCTCTCTGCCCCTCCCCCACTCACTCGCACACGCGCGCTCTCTCTCTCTCTCTCTCTCTCTCTCTCTCAAAACTAAACATTAAAAAACATTTAAAAATAATGTTTTTGGAAAGGCATACAGCTGATCATTTTGCTTTCTTTACTTTCTGTTTAGCTAGTAATATGTTATATTATACCATATGGTACATGTAAACTTTTTGAGTAAAGAATATTTGTTCACGTTCTGTGATTGTCTACCGTATTTTGACATTTTTATTAGGAAGAAACAAAATAAAATTTTAGTTGGGTAGACTTGTAAAATATATATGCCTTTGACATCATATAGTCACAACACCAATATTGCTGGAAAAACAAAAGGTGTAAACTGTAGTAACCAAAATAATGCTTTGTAATAATAGTAGTAACTAACATTTGATAATACTTTACAGTTTGCAAAGTGTTTTCACATAAACTATTTTTATTTTTATTTATTTATTTATTTATTTTTATTTTTCAATATATGAAATTTATTGTCAAATTGGTTTCCATACAACACCCAGTGCTCATCCCAAAAGGTGCCCTCCTCAATACCCATCACCCACTCTCCCCTCCCTCCCACCCCCCATCAACCCTCAGTTTGTTCTCAGTTTTTAACAGTCTCTTATGCTTTGGCTCTCTCCCACTCTAACCTCTTTTTTTTTTTTTCCTTCCCCTCCCCCATGGGTTTCTGTTAAGTTTCTCAGGATCCACATAAGAGTGAAAACATATGGTATCTGTCTTTCTCTGTATGACTTATTTCACTTAGCATCACACTCTCCAGTTCCATCCATGTTGCTACAAAGGACCATATTTCACTCTTTCTCATTGCCATGTAGTACTCCATTGTGTATATAAACCACAATTTCTTTATCCATTCATCAGTTGATGGACATTTAGGCTCTTTCCATAATTCGGCTATTGTTGAGAGTGCTGCTATAAACATTGGGGTACAAGTGCCCTTATGCATCAGTACTCCTGTATCCCTTGGGTAAATTCCTAGCAGTGCTATTGCTGGGTCATAGGGTAGGTCTATTTTTAATTTTCTGAGGAACCTCCACACTGTTTTTCAGAGTGGCTGCACCAATTTTCATTCCCACCAACAGTTGCAAGAGGGTTCCCGACATAAACTATTTTTAAATGAACATAATTGATATTCTATACTCTAATGTTATGGCTAATGACATTAGAAATAGAAATAGCCTCAATATTAAGTTCGTTTCTCCATGTTGTTATTTCTTTCTTTCTTTCTTTCTTTCTTTCTTTCTTTCTTTCTTTCTTTCTTTATAACTGTGTGCAAATATAATACTAGTAATTTTTTAAACTGCTTTACTGAGGTATGACTGATATTTTAGAGATTGGTTAACTTCCTAAAATCATAAATGCTTAAAGCTAGGAGGAACATTAAAATCCTCGAATCCCATCATTTTGTGATTGGAGAAACTGTAAATTACAGGCATATTTATAAATCGCTTTGAATTATTTGATTAAAAGATACTGCTGGGGCCGCCTGGGCTGTTCAGTTGGTTGAGCGTTCAACTCTTGATTTTGGCTGGGGTTATGAGCCATGGGTTCCAGCCCTGCATCAGCTCCACGCTAAGTGTGGAGGCTGCTTGGGATTCTCTCTCTCTCCCTCTGCCCTTCTCCCTGCTCACATACTTTCTCTCTCAAAAATAAAAAGAAAGATACTGTTAAAACTAGGGCAAGTGAAGTTTTAGTAACAAGTAACAACAGGAGAGAAAAGTTTAAAAAAATTTTTTTTCTATTTAACATTTCAAGGTCACTATTCTATGAAATTGGGTACTCAATTTATAGGCTATTAAGATAGTAAACACTTTATTTCCATTAAAATTAGAAGATAATGTTATAATAAAACAAACACTATATAATCCTGGACTTTAAAATGCGTTATTATACTTGACTCTCTGTTTTTCGTGTGTTAAAATAGTAATAATATATCTATATTGTATTTTATAGTTTCTAAAGCAATTTCACATATATTTTACCATTTGTTCCTAATAACACCCCTATGAGGTAGGTGGAATTACTCTTTTTTACATATAAAAAAACATGCACAAAAAGATTTATACTTTTGCTCAAGATCACATCAAGTAAGTAGCAGATCCAAAATTCAAACACAGGTTTTCTGGCATCTTCACCCAGTGCTCTTTACTCACATAGGCAAAGAGCTTTCTTGGTAAAGCAATCATGATTCAAGTCATTTCAAAACTTGTAGAACGTATATTGAATCACTTATGTCCCCAGGAAATCTCTTAAAATATATATAAAGTGATGCCCTTGCTAGTGTTTCTCTTAATTATTAGTCACTGGAGGCTTTGCAATAAACAAAACCCTGTTGCTAATTATTAGACATGACAGATAAACTGGCCCCCTCTAGTCAAAAAGAGTTAATTTATAAAAATCTAATCTGATGCAGGCAATTAGCTTTGAGTGGTCAATGGTCAGTATTCTAACTTGTTGCTTCTCATCTAAAAGAAAATGTATTTGATTTATATCAGAAGAATATTATTCATTTTTAATGCTGCTTTGGGTTTACAATGGAGGTAAAAGTGTCGAGTGATGATTTTATTGATATTAAGTTTATATGGATATTTTAATCTTTTTATAAATCATTACAGCAGCTGATAAAATAACCTGGGCCATTTAATTAGCACACCACTTAAGTTGTATATTTGTTTTTATTATTCTGTGTTGCTGGACAGAAAATGAAGACAGAACATGATACGATGGAAAAAAACACAGATACAAGTGCCAAAGCAATAACTGAAAACAAGAAAGAAGTCATTAAAGAAGAATATAGTGATGAAAATGGAGAAGCCAAAATTATGGAGGTATTTTAAATATTAACAGATTTATCCATTTGAAAGATCAACAATGGGTACAACTGAAGGAAATCTTGTTTGACTTGCAGTTTAAAAGTTGAGAAACATTAAATGAGTAGTGGTTCTATACTGTGTTAGTCCATTCCAGCTGCCATAACAAATACCACAGACTAGGTAGCTTATAAATAACATAAATTTATTTCTTATAGTTCTGGAGGCTGAGAAGTCCAAGATCAAGGCACCAGCATTTTTGGTGTCTGGTGAGGACCTGCTTTCTGTTTTATACACAGCAGTCTTCTTGCTGTGTCCTGACATGACAGAAAGGGTGAGAGAGATCTCTGGGGTCTCTTTTGTAAGGACACTGATCTCATCCATAAGGGCTCTTCCCTCATGACCTAATCACTTCTCATAGGCCCTACCTCCAGGTAGGGGATTAGGTTTCATCATATAAATTATGGAGAACACAAATATTCAGTTTATAACATATAATAGTATTGAAGGGGAAAATAAGAAAATGAATTTAAAATATGAGAGTTTACAGGTATAAGTAGTGAGAATATTGGGTTTGCATTGCTATTGGTAGAATAATGACAGTGATCATGACTTAGTAATAATAAAATGACTTTTATTAAATAGAGAGCAATCCTTTATTCCTTTTGTTGGCAAATGGTCTATTCATAAATCCCTTTGCAAGATCATATGATTCTTTTCCCCTTGCAGATTGCAAAACAAATTATTATGTAAATGTTTCTTATAGATCTTTATTTGCATATTTAATGCATACCATAGTTTTTGATATTGCAGTAAAACACTGAAAATGGGATGTAGTGCCAAATATACAAACCAAAGCTGTGCAAATAGGGAAAAAAATTTTGTAAGTGATCCTATGCTATATGGTGAAAGACTTTTATTTCTTATTTACATTATTTTTTGTTTAAATTTAGTCAGTTAACATACAGTGTAATACTAGTTTCAGGTATAGAATTTAGTGAGTCCTCACTTACATACAACACCCAATGCTCATCACAAGTGCCCTCCTTAATACCCATCACCCATTTAACCCATCCCTACACCAACCTCCCCTCCAGCAAACATCAGTTTGTTCTCTGTAGTTAAAAGTCTGTTTTCTGATTTGGCTCTCTTTTGTTCCCCTATGTTCATCTGTTTTGTTTCTTAAATTACACACATGAGTAAAATCATGTGGTATTTATCTTTTTCTGACTGACTTATTTCACTTAGCATAAGGCTCTTTAGCTCTCTCTAGCTCCATCCATGTCTTCACAAATGACAAGATTTCAATCCTTTTTATTCCATTGTATGTATGTATATATATGTATATATGTATGTGTGTATATATATATATATATATATATATATATATACACACCACATCTTATATATCCATTCATCAGATGGTGAACATTTGGACTTTTCCCATAATTTGGCTATTGTTGATAATGCTATAAATATTGGGGTGCATGTATCCCTTCAAATCACTATTTTTGTATCCTTTGAGTAAATGCCTAGTAGTACAATTGGTGGAACATAGGGTAGTTCAATTTTTAACTTTTTCGGGAAGCTACATACTATTTTCCAGAGTGACTCCTCCACTTTGCATTCCAACCAACAGTGCAAGAGGGTTCCCCTTTCTCCACATCCTTGCCAACACCTGTCATTTCCTATATTGTTAATTTTAGCTGTTGAGACTGGTGTGAGGTGATATCTTATTGTAGTTCTGATTTGTATTTTCCTCATGATGAGTGATATTGAGCATCTTTTCATGTGTCTATTAGCCATCTGGATGTCTTCTTTGGGAAAATGTCTATTCATATCTTCTGCCCACTTTTTAACTGGATTATTTGAGTGTTGAGTTTGATAAGTTCTTTATAGATTTTGGATACTAACACTTTATCAGATATGTCATTTGCAAATATCTTCTCCAATTTCATTGGTGGCCTTTTAGTTTTGTTGTTTGTTTCCTTTCCTGTGCAGAGGCTTTTTATCTTGATGAAGTCCTGATAGTTTATTTTTGCTATTGTTTCCCTTGCTTCAGGAGATATATCTAATAAGAAGGTGCTATGGGAAATGTCAAAGAGGTTGCTATATGTGTTATCCTCTAGGATTTTGATAGTTTCCTTTCTCAAATTTAGGTCTTTTATCCATTTTGAATTTATTTTTCCATATGGTGTAAGAAAGTGGTCCAGTTTCATTCTTTTGCATGTTGCTGTCCATTTTTCCCAACACCATTTGTTGAAGAGACTGTCTTTTTCCCATTGCATATTCTTTCCTGCTTTGTCAATGACTAATTGACCATACAGTTTTTGGTTCATTTCTAGGTTTTCTATTCTGTTCAATTGATCTATGTGTCCATTTTTGTGCCAGTACCATACTGTTTTGATCACAGCTTTGTAATGTAACTTGAAGTCTGGAATTGTGATGTTTCCAGATTTACTTTTCTAAGGTTGCCTTGGATATTTGGGAACTTTTGTGGTTCTATACAAATTTTAGAATGGTTTAGCTCTGTGAAAATGCTGGTGGTATTTTGGTAGGAATTGCATTCAATGTGTAGATTGCTTTGGGTAGTATAGACATTTTAACACTATTTGTTCTTATAATCCATGAGCATGGAATATTTTTCCATTTCTTTGTGTCATCTTCAATATCTTTCATAAATTTTTTATAGTTTTCAGAATAGAGATCTTTTACCTCTTTGGTTAGGTTTATTCCTAGGTATCTTATTGTATTCGGTGTAATTGTAAATGGGATCGATTCCTTGATTTCTCTTTCTGCTGCTTCATTATTGGTGTATAGAAATGCAACCTATTTCTCTACACAATTTTGTATCCCGTAACTTTATGGATTCATGTATCCATTCTATCAATTTTTGGTGGAGCCTTTGGGTTTTCACTGTGTACAGTATTATGTCAACTGCAAAATTTGAAAGTTGGCCTTCTTCCTTGATGATTTGGATGCGTTTATTTCTTTGTGTTTTCTGATTGCTGAGGCTAGGACTTCCAGTACTATGTTAAATAACAGTGGTGAGAATGGATATACATATCTTGTTCCTGACTATAGAGGAAAAGCTCTGTTTTTCCCCATTAAGGGTAATGTTAGCTGAGTTTTGTATATGGCCCTTATGATGTTGAGGTGTGCTCCCTCTATCCCTACTTTGATGTGGGTTTTTATCATGAATGGATTTTGTACTTTTTCAAATGCTTTTTCTTCATCTATTGAGAGGATCATAAGATTCTTTTCTTTTATTAATGTGTTGTATCACATTGATTCATTTGCAAATATTGAACCACCCTTGCAACCCAGGAATAAATCCCATTTGATTGTGAAGAATGATTTTGTCAATGTATTCTTGGATTTGGTTTGCTAGTATTTTATTGAGAATTTTTGCATCCATGTTCATCAGGGATATCAGGGCTATTGCCCTGTAGTTGTTGTTGTTGTTGGTGGTGGTGGTGGTGGTGGTGGTGGTGGTGTGTGTGTGTGTTTTAGCAGAATTCTTACCTGGTTTTGGTATCAGGGTAATGCTGGTTTCATAGAATTAATTTAGAAGTTTACTTTCCATTTCTATTTTTTTGGAATTGTTTAAGAAGAATATATATTAACTTTTCCTTAAATGTTTGTTAGAATTCCCCTGTGAAGTCATCTGGCTCTAGACTTTTGTTTGTTGGGAGATTTTTGATTACTGATTCGATTTCTTTGGTGGTTATCAGTCTCTTCAAATTTTCTATTTCTTTCTGTTCAGTTTTGGTAGTTTATGGTTCTAGGAATGTATCCATTTCTTCCAGATTCTCTGATTTGGTAACATATAGGTTTTTTTTGTAATATTCTCCTATAATTCTATTTCTGTGGTGCTGACTATTATTCCTCCTCTCTCATTTGTGATTTTATTTATTTGTGCCTTTTCTCTTTTCTTTTTGATAAGTCCTGCTAGGGGTTTATCAATTTTATTAATTTTTCCAAAGAAATCAGCTCCTGGTTTTTGTTTGTTTTTTCTGTATCATTTATTTCTTCTCTAATCTTTATTATTTCCCTTCTTTTGCTGCTTTTAGGGTTTGTTTGTTGTTCTTTTTCTAGCTCCTTTAGGTGTAAGGTTAGGTTGTTTATTTTAGATTTTTCTTGCTTCTTGAGGTAAGCCTGTATTGTTATATATACTTCCCTCTTATGATTGCTTTTGCTGCATCCCAAAAGTTTGGACCATTGTGTTTTCATTTTAATTTGTTTCCATGTATTTTTAAATTCCTCTTTGATTTCCTGGTTAACCCATCATTCTTTAGTAGGATGGTCTTTAACCTCCATGTATTTGTGGACTTTCTGGATTTTTTCTTGTGATTGACTTCAAGTTTCATAGTACTGTGGTCAGGAAATATGCATGGTATGATCTCAGTCTTTTTGTACTTGCTGAGGTCTGAGTTTTGACCTAGTATGAGATCTCTTCTGGAGAATGTCCCATGTTCACTCGAGAAGAATGTGTATTCTGCTGCTTTAGGATGAAATATTCTGAATGTATCTGTTAAGTCTATCTGGTCCAGTATGTCATTCAAAACCATTGTTTCCATGTTTATTTTCTGTTTAGATGATCTGTCCATTGATGTACTTGGGGTTTTTAAAGTCCCCTATTATTATTATATTATTGTCAGTGAATTCATTTATGTTTGTTATTGTTTTATATATTTGGGTGCCTCTATGTTGGGTGCATAAATATTTATAATTGTTAGATCTTCTTTCTGGATAGTCCCCTTTATTATGATATAGTGCCCTTCTTTATCTCTTGTTACAGTCATTGGTTTAAAATCTAGTCATTCTGATATAAGTATTGCCACTCCAGCTTTGTTTTGATGTCCATTTGAAAGACAAATGTTTCTCCATCCCCTCACTTTTAGTCTGCATGTGTCTTTAGGTCTAAAATGAGTTTCTTGTAGGCAGCATCTAGTTTGGGCTTGTATTTTTATCCATTCTGACACCCTGTGTCTTTTGATTGGAGCATTTAGTCCATTTCCATCCAAATTAATTATTGATAGGTATGTATTTAGTGCAATTTTATTACTTGTTTTGTCATTGTTTCTGGAGATTCTCTCTGTTCATTTCTAGTCTTTGTTGCTTTCAGTCTTTCCTTCCCACTCAGAGTCCCCTGTAATATTTCTTGCAAGACTTTTTTAGTGGTCACCAACTCCTTTAGGTTTTTGTTTTGTTTTATTTTGTTTTGTTGTTGTTGTTTTTGTTTGTTTGTTTTTGTCTGGGAACCTCTTTATCTCTCCTATCCTGAATGATAGACATGCTGGATAGAATATGCTTGGCTGTAGATTTTTACCATTCAGTACATTGAATCTATCATGCCACTCCCTTCTGGCTTGCCAAGTTTCTGTGGAACCTTATTGGTCTTACCTTGTACTTTATGGACTTCTTTTGTCTTGCTGCTTTTAGAATTTTTGTTGTTATTGTTTATCACCATATTTTGTATATGTAACTACCATATGTCTTTGTGTTGGCCTGCTTTTGTCAGTTTTGATGGGAGTTCTCTTTGCCTCTTGTATTTGGACGAATATTCCCTTCCCAAGATTAGGGAAGTTTTCAGCTGTATTTCCTCAAGTAAACTTCCTGCCCCTTTTCTCTCTTGTTCCTGTGGGATGCGTATGATAGGAATGCTATTATGTTTGATGGGGTCACTGAGTTCTCTAAGCCTACTCTCATGATCCAAAATTTTTCTTCTCTGTTTTGTTCAGCTTCATTATTTTCCATATTTCCATCTTCTATATCACTTATTTGTTCCTCTGCCTCTTCCATCTTGTGGTCATTACATCCAGTCTGTTTTGAATCTCAGTTATTGCAATTTTCATTTTGGCTGGATTGTTTTTTAGCTCTTTTATCTCTGTGACAAGTGCCTCCCTAATATTTTCCATGCCTTTTTCAAGACCAGCTAGTATCCTTACGATTGTTGCTTTAAATTCTGGATCAAGCATATTACTTATGTTTGTTTCAATTAGATCCCTGGCCATGACCTTTTCCTGTTATTTCTTTAGGGATGAATTCCTCCATCTGGGCATTTTTCTAGGTCTCTATCTTCTTCTCTGTGTTAGAAAAGCCAGTTATGCTTCCTGCTCCTGAGAGTAATGGCTTTATGAAGAAGAGGTCATATAATGTTCAGGGCCTGGCTCTTCAGGAAGTGTCTGTTGTGTGCTGCATGCGCTCTGCTGCTGTGTTTGGCTGCTCTATCCTTCAGGTCAGTCATTTATAAGGGTTGTTCTTGCCTGCAGTGGGAAGTGTTTGGACCTTGGCCAGAGGGTTGCAAATTTTAACTAGGTGTGCTCTGGTCTGCTTATTAAGAGATCTGATGCTATTTCGACTAGAGCTGAAGCTTTGCAGAAATCTGTGGTCAATAGAAGTGGTGTGTGTGGGAGGTCGTGCTAGTCTTCTGAGGAAGGGGATCACTGCACTGGTCCTTAGGCACACTTGCCTGAGAAAAGCAGTACCAGCAGAGTACAGGGTGTTAGGACTTGGTGTAAATAGGTTAAGCAGCCAGTGTTGTTCCTGTGCTGTCTACTGAGGTAGGTTTATGCTGAGGGGCAGGGGAGGGAAATGGCGCCAACCCATTCCTCTGTACCTAGGACCTCTAAATCTCTAGTCTTTGAGCCCCACTGGTGGCAAACCACAAAAATCAGCCTCTTTCATTTTCCCAGCCAATGGCTTTGGGTAAGCATTCTCCTTGTGCGTTTTCCTGTGTGTTCCACTCTCTCTCAACTTTCTCTGCAACCACAGATCTCTCCCTTCCACAGCACATGTGATCCATTTCACCCCCAAACCACATCTCCATACTTTCTGCCTTCCTTGATGTGGCCTCTTCTCTCCCTCTAGTTGTGTAGTTTGTTCTATGAATCCTCAGGTAAATTTCTTGGGTATTCAGAATCATTTGATAGTTATCTAGCTGTATTTGAGGGATGATGCAAACCTATTATCTGCCTACTATGCTACATCTTAGCTCTCCCCCACAGCCTACCCAGTCAAAGAGTTTTCAAGTAACTTTTACAAAGAAAACCTAAATCTCACCATTATAGAAACAAAATATTATTTCCTCAAAAGAATGCATTTTATTTACTCACTGAGAATTGCTGATATAGAATATATGTCATTTTTCCATATTTACTCTGTTTCCCATATTTGTAATGAAAATTATTTATATGAATATATTTTCCTGAATTTATTGTTCCAAATATCCATTTCTACATATGTGTGTGGAATTATTTTAGTTAATTATATCTCTTAGGATGTTTTCCTTATATCTTGATATTTGGGAGGTGTTTTTCACAATAAAATTACTTTCTTATAAATGGAGATCATTCTTTTTATAAAAGAATAATTATAAAACAGCTATAACTCTGTCTAAATACTTAAGGAGAACAATTCCAAATTTATAAATATAATCTTGTTTATTTCCTCTCTCTATATAGGCACCAGCTCCTGAAAAAGAACTTGAGGAAATGAACGAAGAAAAAAATGAAGATGTTGAAGGAGAGGGAGTAGAAAAGAATGAAGCAGTGTCACCAGCAAGAAAAGAAGATGAGAGATATCAGAAAGGAGATGGAGAAGATCAATACAAAAAAGAAGAGAAAGGAGAAGATGGGCAAGAGAACAAAGATAGAAAAGGAAAAGAAGATAGAAAAGAGGATGAAGATAGGAAAGAAAAAGAAGAGGGAAAGGAGGAAGAAGACAAAAAAGAGAAAGGATATGAAAAAAGAGGTGAAGATGGAAAATGGAAAGAAGATAGCAAAGAGAAAGAAGAAGAAAGAGAGAAAGGACATGAAAAAGTGGATGAAGATGGAAAGGGAAAAGGAGAAGATAGCAAAGAATTGGAATGTGAAAAAGACAAAGGAGAAGAAAAACTGGGAGAAGAAAGAAAAAAGAATGAAGATGAAAAGGAGAATAAAGGTGGAAAAGAGGATGAAATTGGAAATGAAGAAGAAGATGGAAATAAGCAAGAAGGTAGAAAAGAGAAAGGAGAAGATGGAAAGGAGGGCAAAGATGGAAAAGAGGAAGATGAAACAGAAGAAAATGGAAAGGAAGATGGGAAAGATGGAAGAGATGGAAAGGAAAATAAGAAGGCTAAATTGGGAAAGGAAGTAGCTGATAAAGAAGAGGCCAAAAAAGATGAAAAAAAAGGAGAATCTCAGAATATTGTTTAAAGCTTCCCTATATAGTATCATAATTTGGTAATATGTGCCTCCATGTTGTAATGTTAATAGAGATGAATATTTTTTATCAAATATTGTATAAACACAACTTTTCTTTAGCATCAATGTAATTTCAGAACATCTTCATGCTGATTATTCATCACAAAGTAGCTAACATGAAACCTTTTTACATTTTGTGATTATAATAGTGGAATATATAAAAATATTCTTTCAACTTTTTGAGTGACTTTCCTTTTGTGTAAGTTATGTATTAAATCTGTGAATTTTAATTTTACTTGTATGTGATCAAGTCACAATGTGGGGATATCATGAAAGATTGTTACAACATTCTTATGGTTCTCTAGGTTGTTTTTATTAAAAAAAAGTGAACTATTTTCTGTAATGCAAAGAGTTAGAATTCTTTCCCAAAAATAACTTTATTAACAGCTTGTGAACAAATAAAATTGTAATTCCATTTTAAAAAGATTTACACATTTTTTTTCAAAAGGACAGTTCTGATTATACATGTATCCACAAAATTTTACTGGGTTGATCTTAATAAAAATTCTCTTCAAAAATAGTTGTAGTTTTTTATATCTCTAAAAATGTAGTTAGTGAAATATTATAGCATTTAATTTTTTATATTGTGATATTCATAAAAATTTAAAAGTTTTTTTGCACTGAGATAAAATTAACATAAAATTTACCATTTTAACCATTTCCAATTCAGTGGTTTTTAGTACATTCACAATGTTGTGTGATTACCACCACTACCTAATTCCAGGACATTTTCACCCAAATAAAAACCAAAGTGCCAATTAGTAATCTTTATATTCTCAACTCCCTCCTCACCTGTCCCTGGTAGCCACTAATTTAGTTTCTTTATAGATTTGCCTATTCTAGATATTTCATAAAAATAGAATCATGCAACGTGTGGCCTTTGTGTCTGGCTTCTTTCACTTAGGATAATGTTTTCAGGTTCATTGATGTTGTAGGATGTATCATTACTTCATTTATTTTTATGGCTGAATAATATATTACATTGATATACTACATTATTTCTTGATGAACATTTGAGTTGTTTCTATGTTTTCTCAATTATGTATAATGCTGTTATGAATATCCGTGTACATGTTTTTGTGTATATATATATTTTTATTTCTCCTAGGTATATATTCTAGGAGTAGAGTCACTGGACCAAATAGTCATGCTATAACTTTTTGAGGGTCTTCCAGACTGTTTTCCAAAGTGGCTTCAGCATTATATATTCTCACCAGCAATATAGGAGGGTTCTAATTTCTCCACTTTCTTGTCAATACTTCTTATAATCTATATTTCATTATGTAACCATCCTAGTGGGGTGATATGGGGGTGATTAAAATTATGGTGATTTTGATATGCATTTCCATAATGATGTTGAGCATCTTCCCATGTGCTTATCAGCCTTTTGTGTATCTTTGGAGAAATGTCTAAGAAATCCTTTGCTCATTTTCACTTGGGTTGTCTTTTTAGTATTGTGTTGTAAGATGTGTACATATTTTATATATAAGTGCCTTATCAGTTATAATATTTGCAAAAATTTTCTCCCATTCTATGGGTTGTCTTTTCATTTTCTTGATAGTGTCCTTTGATGCATAAAAGTTTTTAATTTTGATTTAAGTGTAATTTACCTTTTCTTTCATTGCTTGTGTTTTGTGTGGCATATCTAAGAATCTGGAGCCAAACCCAGGTCACAAAGACATACATCCATATATCTTAAGAGTTTTATAGTTTAACTCTTACATTTAAGTCTCTGATATATTTTGTGTTAAATTTTCTACATGGTGTGAAGTAGGGGTCCAACTTTATTAATTTACATGTGGTCATCCATTTGTTCAAGCACCATTTCTTGAAACACTATTTCCCTATTGAATAGTCTTAGCACTCTTCAAAAATGAATGGACCATAGACGTATGGATTTATTTCTGCACCCTCAAATCTATACCATTAATGTATATGTCTATATGTCAGTACCATACCTTTGATTACTGTAGCATTGTAGTAATTTTTGACATCAGAGAGTATGTGTCCTCCAATTTTGTTCTTGGTTGTTCAGGGACCCTTATAATTCCATATAAGTTTTAGGATCAGTTAGTCCATTTCGCCAAAGAAAAGGCAGTTGAAATTTTGCTTAAGGATCACAATAAATATACAGATAAGTTTTGAGAATATTGCTATACCAAGAAAATTTTCTTTCAGTACATTAACACAGGATGTCTTCTCATTTATTTAGGGTAGCTTTCATTTCTTTCAGCAATATTTTGCAGTGCTTTATATACCAGTCTTATACCTCCTTTATTAAATTTATTCCTAAGTGTTTTATTATTTTTGATGCTATAAATGGATTTCTTATTTCCATTTTGGATTGTTCATTGCTACTACCTAGACACAACTGAGTTTTGAATATTAATCTTGTATCCAATTTTGCTGAACTAGTTTATTAGATTTGGTAGGTATTTTGTGGATTCTTCAGAGTTTTTTTTCTAATTTTTTTTTTAAAAATTGTATCCTGCAACTTTGCTGAATTCATGTATCAGTTCTAGCAGACTTTTGGTGGAGTCTGTCAGGTTTTCCATATAGAGTATCATGTCATCTGTGAAAAGTGAAAGTTTGACTTTATCTTTGCCAATTTTGATGACTTTGATTTCATTTTGTTCTCTGATTGCTGATACTAGGACTTCCAACACTATGTTATACAACAGCGGTGAGAGTGGACATCCCTGTTGTGTTCCTGATCTCAGGGGGAAAGCTCTCAGTTTTTCCCCATTGAAGGTGTTATTAGCTGTGTGCTTTTCATAAATGGCTTTGATGATGTTTAAGTATGTTCCTTCTATCCCAACTTTCTTGAGGGTTTTTAGTAAGAAAGGATGCTGAATTTTTTCAAATGCTTTTTCTGCATCTATTCACAGGATCATGTTTCTTATCTTTTCTTTTATTAATGTGATGTATCATTTATTGATTTGTGAATATTGAACCAGCTCTGCATCCCAGGAATGAATCCCACTTGATCATGGTGAATAATTCTTTTTATATGCTGTTGAATTTGATTTGCTAGTATCTTATTGAGAATTTTTGCATCCACATTCATCAGGGATATTGGCCTGTAGTTCTTCTTTTTTTGTTGGGTCTCTGTCTGGTTTGGGAATAAAAGGAATGCTGGCTTCATAGAATGAGTCCAGAAGTGTTCCTTCCCTTTCTATTTTTTGGAACAGTTTGAGAAGGACAGGTACTATGACTATTTAAAAAAATTTAAGTTTATATATTTATTTTTAGAGAAGAGAGAGCAAGCGGGGGAGGGGCAGAGAGAGAGAGAGAATCCCAAGCAGACTCTGCGCTGTCAGCACAGAGCCTGACACAGGGCTCAAACTCATAAACTGTGAGATTGTGACCTGAGCTGAAACCAAGGGTCAGATTCTTTTTATTTCTTTTTTTAATGTTTTTAATGTTTATTTTTGAGAGAGACAGAGACAGAATGCGAGTGGGTTAGGGGCAGAGAGAGAGAGAGGGAGACACAGAATCCGAAGCAGACTCCAGACTCCAAGCTATCAGCACAGCCCGATGTGGGGCTCAAACTCACGAGCTGTGAGATCATGACCTGAGCCAAAGTCAGACGCTCAATGGACTGAGCCACCCAGGTGCCCCCAAGAGTCAGATTCTTAATCAACTGAGCCACCCAGGTGCCCCCAGAGTTTTCTATTCATAAGATCATGTCATTTGTAAATAAAGATCATTTTGCTTCTTTCCAATGTGGATGTCTTTTTCCCTTTTTTCTCTTGCTTGATTTCCTTGGTTTTAAAAAGACTCCATGAATATTAAGAATAAAAAAGGAAGTAAGTAAATCCAGAAGTCCAGCTTCCAAAGCATACAATTCTGACTCTTTCCCAGAGCTGGGAAACCTTTTCATACCATTTCATATCATGTCTCAAAATTTACTAAAATGCTACAGTAATCAAAACTGACCTAAAAGGGCAGGTTAAATCTCTAAGCACATTGTCTATAACCTCCCACTTCCTAGCCAAATTCTGCAGCCACAGAAAATGTACTGTCATAACTTCCAATATAACAACTGGTTTTTTAAACACCTTAGTCCCTTTCATTTCCAAGGCTAAAATAAAAGTAACAATGCTTGTTTTCTCTTAAAAAACACATTCCAAGTGATGGGTAGAAATATGGTAATGAGTAATCTTAACTTTTCATGTGAAATTCTACCCTCTACATAAAGCAGTTAGCCATCTTCACCTTACAACACTTTTTAACTATATATCTATTGATATATATATATATATATATATATATATATATATAGCATTCATATTACAAGAATGTCATAGTATACTACAGAAGGATCATTCTTTCACACTACGAAACTAAACACTTCTCCAGGACTTGTATTATTTTTTGATATTTTCATTGGATCCTACATTCCCTTTACCATAAAAACTTTGATACACACAATTTCTCTTCTAAACGTTTCAAAAATAGTAAGTTGTGAAGGGGAGAGTGGAATAGAGGAGTGTTAATTTAAAGAAACAGTATACCATCACTATAAGTGAAAGTGGATATAAATTATAAATCTATACCAGAAAAATACTTAATAAAATTATGGAGAAACAGACAAAGGTATGCAAAAATCTTTAGGAAATACCACAGAGAAAAGTTGTTTAAGAAATGTACTTGGAGTTTTCTTAGTAATATGAAGTATCCTTTATTAACTATCTCATTGGCAATGCTAGTTTTTGGTAATATACTGATTCATCACAGTAATTGATTTTCTGAGTATATAGTGTTGAAGTTTTAATAAAAGTTCTGTCATGACTTTAAAGTGTTTGCCCTATTAATAAGCATGTTTTTGGCTAGTTATAGCATGTCTCAGGATAAAAATTTTTAATGTGAATAACCTTTGAAATCATTTTCTAACTAGATGGTAAGGTATAATTCAGTTTATTGCTGTACCTTGATAAAAAAAATAACTATACATAATATTTCAGGGTATATCTGCTACATAAAACAAAGCCTGCCCTCAGTGTTTCCCTCTAATAACACCTAAAATGTTTCAAGCTGAACATTATTAATCCTTATAAAAGTCCCATGTTTAAGACAGTGTCAGCAAAAGGAGACATAGAGCTAGGGCATGTCAGAGTTGGAGTCCAATCTCATAATAAACCATAATATAATAAGTATTATTGATGACCTACTAAGATCACACAGATAAATACTGACACCATTTTTAAAGGTTAAGGTTTTTTTTTAATTTTATTTTTTTATTTTTTAATATTTACATCGAAATTAGCATATAGTAAAACAATGGTTTCAGGAGTAGATTCCTTAGTGCCCCTTACCCATTTAGCCCATCTCCCCTCCCACAACCCCTCCAGTAACCCTCCATTTGTTCTCCATATTTATGAGTCTCTTCTGTTTTGTCCCCCTCCCTGTTTTTATATTATTTTTCTTTCCCTTCCCTTATGTTCATCTGTTTTGTATCTTAAAGTCCTCATATGAGTGAAGTCATATGATATTTGTCTTTCTCTGATTGACTAATTTCGCTTAGCATAATACCCTCTAGTTCCATCCACGTAGTTCCAAATGGCAATATTTCATTCTTTTTGACTGCCGAGTAATACTCCCTTGTATAGATATACAACATCTTCTTTATCCATTCATCCATCGATGGACATTTGGGCTTTTTCCATACTTTGGCTATTGTTGATAGTGCTGCTATAAACATGGGGGTGCATGTGTCCCTTCAAAACAGCACACTTGTATCCCGTGGATAAATGCCTAGTAGTTCAATTGCTGGGTCATAGGGTAGTTCTGTTTTTAGTTTTTTGAGTAACCTCCATACTGTTTTCCACAGTGGCTGCAGAAACTTACATTCCCACCAACAATGCAAAAGAGATCCTCTTTCTCCACATCCTCGCCACCATCTGTTGTTGCCTGAGTTGTTAATGTTAGCCATTCTGACAGGTGTAAAGTTGTATCTCATTGTAGTTTTGATTTGTATTTCCCTGATGATGAGTGATGTGGAGTATTTTTTCATGTATTGGTTGGCCATCTGGATGTCTTCCTTGGGGAAGTGTCTATTCATGTCTTTTGCCCATTTCTTCACTGGATTAATTGTTTTTTGGGTGTTGAGTTTGATAAGTTCTTTATAGTTTTTGGATAGTTTCTGATATATCATTTGCAAATATCTTCTCCCATTCTGTCGGTTGCCTTTTAGTTTTGCTGATTGTTTCCTTCACTGTTCATAAGATTTTTATTTTGATGAGGTCCTAGTAGTTCATTTTAAAGGTTAGGTTTTGAAAATCCTCAAATAGTAATGTTTTGGTCCTAAAATAAATATTTTTATTCAAGGTACTATTGCAACAATTTTCCAAAATTAAAAAACAGAATTGTTGAAACAAGTTGGTTAACATGTAAGGAACAGAGAAAAAGTCCAAAATCAGCTTCAGTTTAGAACCTCCTGTGCTGAAATGAAATTAAGTTAAATCTAAACCATGATAGAAGGTAAATGACTTATGTAAAGGTGCTTTTTCAGAATACAGAAAAGGATTTTTAATGTAATAACTACTCAATAGATATGATTTTTATCTTAAAATACATGAATTCAAGACAATTACATACTTTTAATAATGATACACTTGCCTCCCATGAATAGTCCCAAGGCAATGGTCTTTCAGATTATATTGACGTCCTTAAATTGGAAAATGGTAAGTAGACAAAAGTCTGATTTTGTATGGAGTAATAACCATTTTCTCTAACATATTATCTCTCTAACTTAGAGCTGTTCATTCTTATTGTTTATTACAGACTTTGAAAATATTTTTTTGAAATTTGTTTTTCTCATTTTATTTTATTTTAATTAAAAAAATGTATACTTATTTTTGACAGAGACAGAGTTCGAGTGGGGGAGGGGCAGAGAGAGGGAGACACAGAATCCAAAGCAGGCTGCAGGCTCTGAGCTGTCAGCACAGAGTCTAATGTGGGGCTCGAACTCACAAACCATGAGGTCATGACCTGAGCCGAAGTCAGACACTTAACCGACTGAGCCACCCAGGCGCCCCAAAATTTGTTTTTCTCATGAACATTTTCTTACATATTTATATAAAGTATCACATAAAAGTGTAGATCAAGGTGGTTTTCCTGTCTTTCAAAGAGTCAAACATTAAATCTAGAAAAATTAAATATCCTTTAAGAAACAAAACAATGATTTAGTATATGTTATCTGATAACACAGGCATTTAATCTTTTAGCAACTATATTATGCAGTCCAGGCTTTGTGGAATTTACTAAATAATATAAATTAACCCCAATGTTTATAGAAATTGAATATTACAGATCATATAAGGGAAAGGATGTGTGTGTGTGTGCGTGTGTCTGTGAGTGTGTGTGTTTCCAGAGGAGAGAGAAAGGAGTAATTACAAAGTGAGATGGATGATTTTGAAATATTTTAGTATTAGTGGTTTAAAAGGCTATTTTTTTCATACAGATTAGGCACTCTGACCAAGGGTTAAATAAATCTTCAAA
Source organism: Panthera tigris (assembly GCF_018350195.1). NCBI lineage: Eukaryota > Metazoa > Chordata > Mammalia > Carnivora > Felidae > Panthera > Panthera tigris. Next base: position 66,234,078 of record NC_056677.1, on the reverse strand, counting down.
TATTTAGCACATATAAAAGTGTTTACTACGTGCCAAGCACTTTCGTAAGCATTTTTTATATATTATACATACATGTAAAAAACACATTTACATATAATAAACCTATGATACAGGTATTATTATTATTATTTTCACTTTATAGATAAGAAAACAAAAGCACAAAGTTCAATAGTTTAGTTTACTTGTATGAAATTCATAATTTCTGGGATTTGAACTAGGTTATGCTGTCTCTAAAACAGAAGTAACCCACAGGCCAATTTTGCCCAATAGACTTTTTGTTTTGATTTGTAAAAATACAAATCCAATGAGAAATGACAAGTACTAACCAGTGTTGCAATTTAGATTCTTTAATTCATTTAATCAATAAATATTTCTTGAGTACCTACTATGTGTCAACTAGGTACTGTTACATCTGTGAAGAAAATAGAGATTTCCTTTGCTCTCATTGATCTTATTTTCCAGCAGAGGAAATCAATATATTTTTAATTACATAAATAATTAAATGGTTACAACTTTTTAAATGTGATTACAACTTTTTTAATGTCATAGAGGAACAGTAAGGTAGCTAAAAGACAATATGACAGAGACAGAAGAATAGTGAGGTACCTAAAATACTGAAGCTAGCATTTGTAGGAGGTTAGAGGTGCTAATTTTCATGTAACATAGTGTCTAATTCATTCACCCAGACATATGAGTTCATTGAACTCAGCTGTGAGGTTCTCACTTGAGGTTTTCTGGGCCTGGAAAACTATGTATTACTTCTGCTGCATTTTGTTAGTCAAAAGAAACCAAAGTTCAGCCCAAATCCAAGAGAAAGAAAATAAACAAGGCAACAAATACAGGGAGGCATAGTTTATTGCAGACCCATATTTGGAGATTAGCTACTATGAATCTCAGTTCTCTTGTTCTCTGTTTACAGAACCCCTACATCAATGTTGGATCTTCCAGATTAATCGTCAACTATAAAATATCTTTTCTCTTATTTTTTCTCTTTTTTTCATCTTTCTGGGATTGTTCTTATATTCAATATGTTTATTGAATTTTATTTAACAAAATTAATGTTTATTTTTGAGAGAGAGACAGAGTACAAGCTGGGGAGGGGCAAAGAGAGACGGAAAAACAGAATTCGAAGCAGGCTCCAGCCTCTGAGCTGTCAGCATAGAGCTTGACACGAGGCTCAAACCCAGGAGCTGTGAGAGCATGACCTGAGTCAAAGTCAGACGGTTAACCAACTCAGCCACCCCAGGAGACCCTGTCTATTGAATTTTATATTTCTTTTTTTATTTTTAATTTCCATCAGCTCTTTTTGTTCTATGATTTTCTTTTTGTCATATCAGGCTATGCTTTTTTCTTAATGTAACATTTTTCTCTCCTTTGTCTTCCAGTATCAATATTACAACAATTTACTGCTTTTCTTTTTGCTTGGTTTGTTTTAAATTTTCTTCTATTCCCTGGATTGCTACATTTCCTCCAATGTCCTCCATCTCCACTTTATCCCCTTTTTGATTTGTTTTGGTAACTGCCTTTAATGTTAGTTTTCGCTCAAATTCCAGGTGATTTAAGACATTTAACACTTATATTTTAGAATGAGACACTAAAAAGCTTATTGGGTGGAGCTTTGCAACTAACAGCATCATTAGCTGATGTGTAGGAATCTCACCATTTTATGAGCAGCATCTACCAATGTCATTCTCCATGAGCCTTTTCTCTTCAGTTAGTGAGTTTCTTTAGAGAGGAACCATTCAAACTCCTGTATGAATATATAAGCTTGACTACAGATATTCTGAAAACCCAACATACATGAGGAGCTGTGAGCCTCTGTGTTAGTCAGGGTTCTCCAGAGAGACAGAACCAATAAAAGATAGATAAATTAGATACATCATTGATTGATACATAGATAGATGATAGATTAGATAGATTTATTGTAAGAAATTAACTTACATAATTATGGAAACTGGCACATCTAAATCTGTAGTATGGGCCAGCAGGCTTAAAATCTAGGGGCGTCAACATTTCAGTTCCAGTCTGAGGCCAGCAGCCTAGAAAACCGGTAAAGCCAAAGGTGCAGATGTAGGTAGTCAGCTAGAGAATTACTTCTTTTCTCAGGGAAATCAGTCTTTTTGTCATATCCAGGCCTTCAACTAATTGTATTAGGACAACCAACATTATAGAAGGCAATCTGCTTACTCAAAGTTCATGAATTTAAATATTAAGTTCATCCAAAAATATCTGCCAAATCGACACATAAAATTAACTATTACAGCCCCATTGATTATTATGTACACTTTCAATTAATCACTGTGATGTTTTCAAAAGGCCCCTTACCTCTCTCCTTAGTTGTGCCTAGTATCACAGAGTCCAGTGCCCTTTTGTTCCAAAGTCTCTAGTAACTAAAATTGTAGCCTATGGATACTTTGACCAATAGAATGAGGCAGAAATGGACTGAGTTGACATTAGAGGTTAAATAATACTTTGCTGTGTTAAGCTATTCTGTACATTATAAAATGTTTAACAACATCCCCAGTTTCTACTAACAGGGTGCCGGTTCCATCCTCCCTCCACTTGTGAAAGCCAAAAATGTCTTCAGATATAGCTAAATCCCCTGGAGTAGAGGCATAAATAAATAAATGAATAACCCTCAGTTGAGAACCACCCATTAGTGGGTTCTGTTTCCTAATTCTTGGAACACTCACTTTTGGAATGTGTGCTCAGGAGCACTCCAACCTCCATGTGAAATGTCTGACCACCCTGAGATAACCATGCTAGGAGGAGGCCTATGACAGAGAGAAATGACCAATTAACCCTCAATTGTTTCTGCCATTCCAGCTGAGGAGCCAGACACATAGGTGAAAAAGCCACCTTAAACAGCCAGTGAAGTTTTCAGATCACTCTAGCGTCTGCTACCATTCAACTGTAGTCATTTCAGGGACTCCAAATGAATACTAAGCTGATCCCTATAAGTTCACAGAATCTTGAAAGATAATAATAAATTTTTATTTTAAGCCATTAAGTTTTGGGATAGTTTGTTGCAAAATATAAGTAAATGGAATGTAAATTATCAAGGAAGTAATGCAAGAACATTTTTTAGGACTAAATCACTTAAAATTCTGGGTAAAAAGATTTATCAAATGCCCAGCACAATAAATTAAAAAGGAAAGATATCAAGGGACATCATCAGGAAGTTTTGGGACATTATGCATTAAAAGAACAACCTAAAAGCTTACAATTTTTATTCTCTCTCCCTCTCTTACCCCCCTTCATTGTGTGAGTGTTCATGTGCACATTTTTTTGTTTTAAGTTTTTATTTAAATTCTAGTTACTTAATATATAGTGTAATATTAGTTTCAGGAGTTGAACTTAGTGATTCATCATTTACATATAACACCCAATGCTCATTACAAGTGCCCTATAATACCCATCACCCATTTAGTCCATCACCCTGCCCACCTTCCCTCCAGCTACCCTCAGTCTGTTGTCTATATGTAAGAGTTGATTTTTGTCTCTCTCATTTTTTTCTTTCCCCTATTTTTAGCTGTTTTGTTTCTTAAACTTCATTTATGAGTGAAATAAATGGCCTTTGTCTTTCTTTGACTTATTTTGCTTAACATAATACATTCCATCTCCATCCATGTTTTTGCAAATGGAAAGATTTCATTATTTTTTATGGATGAGTAATATTCCAGTGTGTGTGTGTGTGTGTGTGTGTGTGTGTGTGCGTGTGTGTGTGTGTGTGTGTGTATGCCACCACTTCTTTGCTTCTTTATACATTCATTAGTCAATGGACATTTGGTCTCTTTCCATAGTTTGGCTATTGCTGATAATGCAGCCATAAACATCAGGGAGTATGTGCCCCTTCAAATCAGGGTTTTTGTGTCCTTTGGGATAAATACCTAATTGTGAAATTGCAGGGTGGTAAGATAGTTATATTTTTAATTTTTTGAGGAACCCTCATACTGTTTTCCAGAGTGGCTGTACCAGTTTGCATTTCCACTAACAGTGTAAGAGTGTTCCCCCTTCTCTGAATCTTCTCCAACATTTGTTCTTTCCTGAGTTGTTAATATTAGCCATTCAGACAGGTGTAAGGTGATATCTCACCAGAGTTTTGATTTGTATTTCCATGATGATGAGTGATGTTGAGCATCTTTTCATGCATCTGTATGTCTTCTTTGGAAAAATTTCTGTTCATGTCTTCTGCCCATTTCTTTATTGGGTTGTTTTTTTGTATGTAGAGTTTGATAACATATTTAGAAATTTTGGATACTAATCCTTTATCAGATACACCATTTGCAAGTATCTTCTCCCATTCCACAAGTTGCCTTTTAGCTTCATCAATTGTGTCTTTCACTGTACAGAAACATTTTATCTTGATGAAGTCCCAATAGTTCATTTTTGCTTTTTTCTCCCTTACCTCCAGAGAGGAGTCTAGCAACAAGTTACTAAAACCAATGTCAGAGAGGTGCTGCCTGTGTTCTCCTCTAGGATTTTAATGGTTTTCTGTCTCACGCTTAGGTCCTTCATTTTGAATCTATTTTTTGTGTCTTGGGTAAGAAAGTGGTCCAGTTTCATTCTTTTGCATGTTGCTGTCCATTTTCCCAACACCATGTGGTGAAGAGACTGTCTTTTTTCTGTTGGATGTTCTTTCCTACGATGTTGAAGATTAGTTGACCGTGCAGTTGTGGGTCCATTTCTGGGTTTTCTATTCTGTTCCATTGACCTATATGTCTGTTTTTGTGCCAGTACCATACTGTTTTAATGACTACAACTTTATAATATAACCTGAAGTTCACAATTGTGATGCTTCCAGCTTTGCTTTTTTTCAAGGTTACTTTGGTCATTTGGGGTCTTTTGTGGTCCCATACAAATTTTAGGACTATTTTTTCTAGCTCTGTGAAAAATGCTGGTGACATTTTGGTGGGGATTGCATTAAATGTGTAGATTATTTTGGGTAGTACAGACATTTTACCATTATTTGTTCTCCCAATTGATGAGTGTAGCATGCTTTTCCATTTCTTGGTGTCATCTTCATACAAAAATCTGTTGCATTTCTATACATCAATGAAGCAGCACAAAAAGAAATCAAGGAATCAATTCCACGTTTTACTTAAAGGATACAAAAATACTGATTCAAAGGGATACATGCACCCTGATGTTTATAGCAGCATTATCAATAATAGCCAAACTATGGAAAAGCCTAATATCCATCAACTGATGAATGGATAAAAAAGTGGTGGTCAAAAAAATGAAATCTTGCCATTTGTAACAATATGGATGTAGCTAGAGTGTATTATGCTAAGTTAAATAAGTCAGAGAAAGGCAAAAACCATATAATTTTATATATACAGCATAATTCTACATCGTATATGTAGAATTTAAGAAACAAAATAGATGAACATAGAGGCAAAAAGAGAGGTAAATCATGAAACGGACTCTTAAGTATAGAGAACAAATTGATGGTTACTGGAAGGGAGGTGGGCGGCGGGGATGAGTTAAATACTGATGGGTATTAAGGAGGCACTTGTAATAACCACTGGGTGTGGTGTGTGGGTGATGAATCACTAAATTCTACATGTGATACTGGTGTTGCACCCTATGTTAACTAACTAGAATTTAAATAAAAACTTGAAAAAATAGATGTTACTTGATGGTTTATGTTATTGTTAAGGTCAATAACAGGCTATTAGTATTTTAGTTTTGCAGGAATCAAATGTTATACAGAGATTCTTGACTATGTGGGAGGTTGGCACCTCTAACCCCCATGTTCAAGTGCCAACTGTATATAGTGAACTGGTCTTTGACAAAGAAGCAAAGGCAATACAAGGAGCAAAAATAGTCTCTTCAACAAATTACACTCGAAGAAGTAGACATTCATATGTAAAAAGTGAACGTATACACAAACCTTATACCAATTGTAAAAATTAATTCAAAGTAGCTCATAGCCCTAATTGTAAAACACAGAAATATTAAAATCATAGAAGATAACATAGAATAAAACCTACATGACTTTGGCTGTGGTGATGTCTTTTCAGATGCAATACTAAAGATATGATTCATGAAATTAATAACTAATAAATTGGAATTCATTAAAATTAAAAACTGCTCTGTCAAAGACACTATTAAGATAATTAGAATATAAGCGACAGTCGTGGAGAAAGCATTTACAAAAGATACATCTGGTAAAAGACTATTATTCAAGTTATAAAAAAAAAACAACACTTAAATCTCAATAATATGAAAACAAACAACCCAACTAAAATGTGAGCCAAAGCTTAACAGACATCTCATGAAGTAAAATATACAGAGTACAAATATACATAGGAAAAGAGGCTCTACATCATATATCTTCAAGTAAATGTAAATTAAAATATCTCAATAATGAGATACTATTACACACCTATTAGAGTGACCAATGTCCACAACACTGACAGCACCAAATACTGGTGAGGAGCTGCTGGAGCAATAAAAATTCTCATACATTTTTGGTAGGAATGCAAAACGGTACAACCATTTTGGAAGATTTTTTTTGAAGCTTCCTACAAAGCTAAACATAATCTTACCATATGAGCCAACAATCAGATAAGTAAGGTATTTACTTAACAGATTTAAAAACTTATATCCACACCAAAACCTGCACACAGATATTTATAGAAGTTTTATTTATAATTGCCAAAACTTGGAAGCAATTAAGGTGCCCTTATTTCATTAGGTGAATGAATTAATAAAATGCAATACATCCAAACAATAGAATATTATCCCACACTAAAACAATGAGGTATGGAGCAATGAATAGACATGGAGGAAGCTTAAATGCATATTACTAAGTGAAAGAAGCCAATCTGACAAGGCTACATACTGTATGATTCCAACTATATTACATACTGGAAAGGGCAAAAATATGGAGATAGTGAAAAGATCAGTGGTTTCTAAGAGTTGCAAAAGGTAAAGATAAAGAGGTAGGCACAGAGAACTTTTAGAACTGTAAAAATACTCTAATATTATAATAATGGATATATGTCATTATACTTTTGTCCAAACCTATTGAATGTACAACAGCAAAAGTTAACTCTTAATTAAACAATGGACTTTATGATGTGTGTCAATGTAGGTTCATCCTTGGTAAAATTGTACCATTGTGTTGAGTGATGTAGATAATGGGGAGGCTATGAATTTGTGGGGGCAAGAGGTATGTGAGAAATCCCTGTACATTCCTCCCAATTATACTGTAAATATAAAACATCTCTTAAAAATTATCTTTAGTTAAGAAAATACAGAAAACTCAGTTCAATTTGAATTTCAAATAAGCATTAATTTTTTTTAGTATAAGTATGTTCCATGCATTGGTTTCTTTTGACCTATTTAATAGATCAGTAGACACAGAATAAATTCAAAATAGTTCTTGAAGAACTACTGTGAACAAAGGCTCTACAGACAATTAAGTTTCCTAAAGGAAAAATATAATACATATATTAATATGAAAAATTTTAAAAGGAAGAGAATTTGCATAATTCATTTTATAAAACTAAGATATCCAAGGCAAAACATAGGAAAAATAACACACTAAAGAAAAATATCTTTATCTTAATAAATTGTGTCTAAGAAGTCCAAGTAAAATGTTATAAATGGAAATTGAGTACATTGAAACAATACATATTGACAAATCAGGGTTTATTACAGTAATATAATGATAATGTAATATTGAGGAGTATATCACTAGAACACATTGACAGTTTGAAGCAAAAAAAATGACATTATATACTAACACAAGTAAAAATAATAAAAATATCTTTCATTTAATGAGTGCTTACTCTGTGCAGACTGAACAAGAGTCCAAAAGGGTATTTGAAAAAATTAAAACCAATTCCAGATTTTTTTATAGTTTTACTACACCAAAAATAGAAGCTTAATATGATCTAAAGTGTGTTTTAAAAACATACACATAAAAAGTGTCAAAGAAAACATAGAACTATTAATAATAACTTTCTCTGGGGAAGTAAAAATTAGAAGTGGGAATGGGCTATATGAAGTGTAGGCATTTCACCTTTTATTCTGTACACGTTGGTATTATTTGACTTTTTAATGATGAAAATATATTTGTGTGTTATTTGTATAATGTTTATAAATGGTTGCATATTTAAGGTAACAAAGAGCATCTACTATTGGTAAACAAAGAGCATCTACTATTGGTATTATACCGTAATCTACAAAGCAGAGGGTGCTTGCTTTTGACGAAATTATTTAAAGTTATACATATATTCTATCCATTCAAGTTAAACTCTAAAGAGGAAAAAGAAATTGCAGTATTTGAAAGAGAAAGAAAACTTTTTTATTTGTTGATGTTATGTCTTAACCCCAAAAAATCCAAGAGAATCAAATGAAAAACTTCTGTAGCTAATGAAAGAGTTCCATAGAGAAATGAGTTAATAAACAATACACACATTGCAATAGCTTTTCCTTATAATATAAGCAATAATCTTAAAAATACAATAGGAACAATGTTTTTTCTCTATAGCAATAGAGAATATAAAAATTTTGAAAAAACTAAATAATAAATAGATAGGACCTAGAAAATTAAACTATGAAGTTTCACTGAAAGGACAAAAAAAGGTAAATTTCTATAGGTATATCTCTAAAATCTTTTCAAAATAGCCTACAGATTTCATGCAATTTTTAAAACATTCTTAAAAGAATTTGCTTAGAAACAGCAAAGTGTATTTCTAAGGATAAATCAGAAAAACAGTCCAAAGTTTTAAACAAAGAATAATAAGGGAAAACTTTTTCTATCACATGTTAAAACATATTATAAGACAATAATAATTAAATTGTATGGAATTGATGCACAAACTGAGAAATTAAAACAGAATAAAAAACTTTAAAACTTACTCAAATATACAAAAATGTAATAATAAGTGTTGAATTTTATTATTACTTTAAATTTTTGTTTATTTTTTTAATTCTAGTATAATTAGCATAAAGTGTTATATTAGCTTCAGGTGTACAATATACTTATACAAAAATTCTATACATTACTTATTGCTCACACAGTAAATGTTCTCCTAACCTCCTTCACCCATCACCACACCCACCTCACCTCTGGCAACCACCAGTTTGTTTTCTATATTTAGGAGTCTGGGTTTTTTGTTTGTCTCTATTTATTCATTTGTTTTGTTTCCTAAATTCCATAGGTAAGTGAAATCATAGGATATTTGTCTTTCTCTGACAACTCAACACCAAAAAGAAAAAACAATTAAAAAAGACATGAGCAGAAGACATGAATAGACACTTCTCCCAAAAAGACATACAGATGGCCAACAAACACATGAAAAATGCTCAACATCTCTCATCATCAGGGTAATGCAACTCAAAATCACAATGAGATATCACCTCACAAATGTCTGAATGGCTAAAATCAATAACATAAGAAACAAGTGTCCATGAGGATATGGAGAAAAGTAAACTCTTGTGCACTGTTAATGGGAATATAAACTGGTGCATCCACTGTGGAAAACAGTATGGAGCTTCTTCAAAAAATTAAAGACAGAATTACCATATGATCCATAATCACATTGGTGAGAATTTCCCCAAAGGAAATGAAAACTCTAATTAGAAAAGATATATTCAGGGGATCCTGGGTGGCTCAGTTGGTTAAGCGTTCGACTTCAGCTCAGGTCATGATCTCACGGTTTGTGAGTTTAAGCCCTATGTCAGGCTCTGTGGTGACAGCTTGCTCAGAGCCTGGAGGTTGCTCTGGATTCTGTCTCCCTTTCTCTCTGAGCCCCCCGCCCTGCTCACACTTCGTCTCTGTCTCTCTCAAATAAATAGATAGATAAATAAATAAATAAACAAACAAACATAAAAAAAAAGAAAAGATATATTCTTCCCTATGTTTGTTGCAGCATTATTTACAATAACCAAGATTGGAAGCAACTGAAGTGTCCATTCACAGATGAATGGATAATGAAGATGTGGTATGTATATATGTATATGTATGTATATATATATATATATATATATATATATATAATAGAATACTACTCAGTTATAAAAATAATGAAACATTATCATTTGCAACAACATGGATGGATCTAGGAGGTATAATGCTCAATAAGTCAGTGGGGAAAAGATGTATTGTTTAGTTAATGCTACTGAAATCATTGATTAATTATATGGGATAGAGTGTAGGGAAATAGATCCTTACTTTATGCCATTCTCTAAAGATAAAACAAATCTAGGTGAATTAGTTAAAATAATCATAGTCAAATTAGGAGAAAATATGAGTAATTCTTAAATTTTAATAATGGAAATAATTTTAATTGTAAAAAAAGAGGAACTATGAAAAGACAGGTATGTCTACATGAATTTGAAAATTATGTATAAAGAAAATGAACACATTTAAAAGACAAATGGCAAATGAGAAGTACAGTGCCACATATCTGGAAGCCAAAGGATTACTATTATTAATATATAATGAGCTCTTATAATCATTAAGATAAATAGGAATAGCCCAATAAAATGGTTAAAAGGCCTGAATAAAAAAAATGACAAAAAGTTAATTACCAATAAATATTAGAAGACATTAATTTACAAGTGATGAAAAAATGTCAAGCGATGAGATAAAATATCTCTTGTGATCCAATATTTGTTTTTTAAATCCCTGAAGTTATAAGAATGCAATAGGGACCTATGGTCATCACAACACAAAATATTCCTTAATCAAATGAATGCTTATAAAATTAATCCTTACTCAAACTTTTTCCGCCACTTCACACTAATGCTAATTCCTAAGTATTTTGACATCTTTATCAGTTGGTCACTAATTATGTAATATGAGCATACATATGAAAACATATTGCAAATACAATGCAAATTGATTCCATATTAAAATTGCATAGATTGCAAAAGATGCAAGATTTTATGAAATCAATAAAAGAAATGATGGGCAACAGCTTAAGTAACAAACTAAGATACTGATAAATGTAGCTATTGCAGATTTAGCTCAGTTCAAACTGAAGATGATAAAATCTACCACAATGATAATATAGCTACAAAATAGAAAGCTGGAATATCAAACGACTGAGAGCCATCTGAGAAACTTGATGAAACCCATAATTTTTGAAAATAACTCTTTTCAAATAAATGGTAGACATGATATCACGTATGTCATTGTTTTGTTGGAAAAATTACAGTCTTGTCCCCATATTAACACTTGACTATATGCTTAAGTGTAATTATTAATTAAGTGTAATTATTACCTACTTTAATTAAATATAAGATAAAATAAATTTATTTTTATAATTTATTATTTTATTTTCAAAAATAAACCCCAGGGCACCTGGGTGGCTCAGTCGGTTAAGCATCTAACTTTGACTCACGTCATATTCTCACAGTTCGTGGGTTCAAACTCCACATCAGGCTCTGTGCTGACAGCTCAGAGCCTGGAGCCTGCTTCAGATTCTGTGGCTCCCTCTCTCTCTCCCCCTCCCCCACTCGTGCTCTGTCTCTCAAAGACAGATAGACGTTTAAAAGAATAAATAAATAATAAAATAAAATCACAATCCAACAATTTTTCTTTAGTATTTAACATTATAAGTGGCCTTTCTTTCTGATTCCAATAGTCCTTAAATAGTAAGAAATCCTGGTTCATTTTTCACCTATCAGATTAGGTAGAATTTTGAAACAATGATAACATTCTTCGTTAGTGAGAGTATATAAGGAAGCAAGTATCTCTATTTACCTCTGATAAGAAGTTAAACAGTACAAGTTTACAGAGGGCATTATAACAATCTATATCAAAAGGTTTACAATTTTACACTGCTTGAATCAGTGATTCCATTTATAAGAACTTTATCTTTAGAAATAGAGATATGAATAAATATGTTTGCATAAGGATGCTCATCATGCTATTTATAATAGATAAAATAAATCAACAATATCAATGTCTAACATAGTAAATTTTTACCTGAATTATTTAATTACTCCTCAAAACAAATCTATGAGATAGATACTTCTATTGACTCCATTTTCTCAGATGAGAGAAAAAAGAGGCAGAAAAATCTTAAACATTATAGTGTCATAGATATGCATGTATTTTTCTTAATTCAGTTACATTAAATTTTTAATATTTTATAATGAATAAAATGTAGTATAAATAAAATAATTATACATATAATTGTACTAGATCAAGAGTTCTCAAACTGGGATCTAAAGATTTCTGTGTGTCCCAGGATATATCTATTCCCATCTACCTTTGAATACATAAAAGTTTTAAAACATTTTTGTTTTAATCATTTTTAGTTTTCATTTCAAAGATATTCTAATGATTTTCTGAATTACTTGGGTATCTGCCATGAGATTTTAGTGCCCAGGTTATTATTTATGCTTATGACCATATTAGTGCCCAATGATCACATAAAGTGAAGATGTTTAACATTCCTTAAGCATGTATGGCTACATTATTTGATATATCCTGATGTAAAAGGTTTGAGCCTTGCAACTGCAGAACCTACATTAAATTCTTTTACCTTCATTGTATTTCTCAGTATCTGATATTTTTATTTTTATTTACTTGTTTGTTGGTATATTTTCTGTTTCCAACCACTAGAATGTATGCTTTACGAGTGCAGGAATATCGTCTGTCTTATTTACTGCTGCATCCAAGAACCTGAAATACTGCCTGGCATAAAACAAATGTACAATATATTTAAAGTTCAATGAACAAATAAAAAACACATCCTGATTTTCTACTGGACATTGATGAAGGCTGAATGTTAAATATTGCTCTTCAACTGACCATATGACCTAAAATGTCCATCGTGAATTACATGCCGATTCATGTACTTATAAGGTACTCGGTCATCAAGTGGTGGTACTACATAGAATACTCATCCTAAGCCCATCCTAAAGCCCCAAATAAGTAGGATTGACAGTTTGCTTACACTCTGTGGAGTGTCTTATTCTGTCACACTATTGTAACTTTCTTGATTTGCACTATTTACCCATGAAGTGTTGACCTATGCTGAGATTGATTTCAGATATATGACTCTTCACAGTAATGCTTGCCCAAAGTGGACAGATCTGGCATCATAGACCCACTCAGGAGAAATGGGAAGACCAAAAGTGGAAAGAAAGACACACAAAGGGAAGAGCTTTATAGGAGGGTGTATTTTAAGCAGATATATTCCTGTCTACTTTGCCTAGAAGGAAGAATAGCCTAAGGTCAGAATATACACCGATTCATAAACAGTAACAAATGAGCTAGTCAGAAATTAGGGATTTAGAAGGATCACAATTGATTAGAATAGTTAAAGGGAGAGAGGATAAATTTTTCCAAATGGACTCAGTACCATAGTATATTCAAATCCCGGATCCAGGGGAAGATGGCAGCGTAGGAGGATGCTGGGGTCACTGTGCGTCCTGCTGATCACTTAGATTCCACCTACACCTGCCTAAATAACCCAGAAAACTGCCAGAAGATTAGCATAAGGGAGTCTCTGGAGCCAAGCGCAGACGAGAGGCCCACGGAAGAGGGTAGGAAGGGCGGCGAGGTGGTGGGCACTACACGGATTGGCGGGAGGGAGCCGGGGTGGAGGGGCAGAGCAGAGACCCCAAGTCTGGCTTGCAAAAGCAGAGGGGCCGGACAGAGAGTGTTCGGACAGCAAGCAGGACTAAACATCTGGAAGGTTATAAGTTAACAGCTCTGCTCGGAGAGCGGGAAGGCTGGAGGACAACGGGATGGAGAGTTGTTGAGCCCCGGACAACAGAGCTCAGCTTGGTGGGGAACAAAGGCGTTCACCAGCGCCATCTCCTTTGCCTATCCCCTAGCCAAAAGCCCAAAGGGAACCAGTTCCTGCCAGGGAACTTGCTTACACCGTGCAAACACCCAACGCTGTGCTTCTGCAGATCCATCCCTCCGGCAGCGGGTCTGACTCACTCCAGGTGACACAGGGCCCCTCCCAAAGCAGATCACTGAAGGAGAAACGAGCTAAGGCTACCCCTCCCACCACCGTGCATCTTGCCTATCCACCCCAGCTAATACACCAGATCCCCAACACCACGAGCCTGACGGTGTGCAAGTAGCCCAGACGGGCCACCCCACCCCACAGAGAATCCCGCCCCTAGGAGAGGGGAAGAGAAGGCACACACCAGTCTGACTGTGGCCCCAGCGGTGGGCTGGAGGCAGACATCAGGTCTGACTGCGGCCCCGCCCACCAATGCAAGTTATTCAAGACAGCACAGGGGAAGTGCCCTGCAGGTCCGCACCACTCCAGGGACTATCCAAAACGAACAAAAGGAAGAATTCCCCTCAAAAGAATCCCCAGGAAATAACAACAGCTAATGAACTGATCAAAAAGGATTTAAATAGTATAACAGAAAGTGAATTTAGAATAATACTCATAAAATTAATCGCTGGGCTTGAAAACAGTATACAGGACAGCAGAGAATCTACTGCTACAGAGATCAAGGGACTAAGGAATAGTCAGGAGGAGCTAAAAAAATGCTTTTAACGAGCTGCAAAATAAAATGGAAACAACCACACCTAGGATTGAAGAAGCAGAGGAAAGAACTAGAAGATAAAATCATGGAAAAATAAGAAGCTGAGAAAAAGAGAGATAAAAAAATCCAGGAGTATGAGGGGAAAATTAGAGAACTAAGTGATGCACTAAAGAGAAATAATATACGCATAATTGGTATTCCAGAGGAGGAAGAGAGAGGGAAAGGTGCTGAAGGTGTACTTGAAGAAATCATAGCTGAGAACTTCCCGGAACTGGGAAGGAAAAAGGCATTGAAATCGAAGAGGCACAGAGAACTCCCTTCATACGTAACTTGAATCGATTTTCTGCATGACATATCATAGTGAAACTGGCAAAATACAAGGATAAAGAGAAAATTCTGAAAGCAGCTAGGGATAAACGTGCTGTAACATATAAAGGGAGACCTATAAGACTCGTGACTGATCTCTCTTTTGAAACTTGGCAGGCCAGAAAGGAATGGCAGGAGATCTTCAAAGTGATGAATGGAAAAAAATGTGCAGCTGAGAATCCTTTATCCAGCAAGTCTGTCATTTAGAATAGAAGGAGAGATAAAGGTCTTCCCAAGCAAACAAAAACTGAAGGAATTTGTCACCACTAAACTAGCCCTACAAGAGATCCTAAGGGGGATCCTGGGAGACAAAGTACCAGACATATCACTACAAGCATAAAACATACAGACATCACAATGACGCTAAACCCATATCTTTCTATAATAACACTGAATGTAAATCGATTAAATGCGCCAACCAAAAGACATAGGGTATCAGAATGGATAAAAAAACAAGACCCATCTATTTGCTGTCTATAAAAGACTCATTTTCGACCTGAAGACACCTTCAGATTGAGAGTGAGGGGATGGAGAACTATTTATCATTCCACTGGACGTCAAAAGAAAGCTGGAGTAGCCATACTTATATCAGACAAACTAGACTTTACATTAAAGGCTGTAACAAGAGATGAAGAAGGACATTATATAATAATTACAGGGTCTATCCATCAGGAAGAGCTAACAATTATAAATGTTTATGCGCCAAATACCAGAGCTACCAAATATATAAAACAATTACTCATAAACATAAGCAACCTTATTGATAAGAATGTGGTAATTGCAGGGGACTTTAACACTCCACTTACAGAAATGGATAGATCATCTAGACACATGGTCAATAAAGAAACAAGGGCCCTGAAAGATACATTAGAGCAGATGGATTTGACAGATATATTTACAACTCTGCATCCCAAAGCAATGGAATATACTTTCTTCTCAAGTGCACATGGAACATTCTCCAAGATAGATCACATACTGGGTCACAAAACAGCCCTTCATAAGTATACAAAAATTGAAATCATACCATGCATACTTTCAGACCACAATGCTATGAAGCTTGAAATCAACCACAGGAAAAAGTCTGGAAAACCTCCAAAGGCATGGAGGTTAAGGAACACCCTACTAAAGAATGAATGGGTCAACCAGGCAATTAGAGAAGAAATTTAAAAATATATGGAAACAAATGAAAATTAAAAGACAATAATCCAAACCCTTTGGGATGCAGCGAAGGCAGTCCTGAGAGGAAAATATATTGCAATCCAGGCCTATCTCAAGAAACAAGAAAAATTGCAAATACAAAATCTAACAGCACAACTAAAGGAAATAGAAGCAGAACAGCAAAGACAGCCTAATCCCAGAAGAAGAAGAGAAATAATAAATAACAGAGCAGAAATATACCATTCATGTTTCTACCAACATTTGTTCATGACCACTATGTTATTACCTAAGAAGACTGAAAGTTTTTCTACAGCTTTCCTCTAAGATATACTCCCTCTGCTAATATATTATAGGACAATAGCACTTTATCAAAGCCATAAAATACCTTTTATTTGTTTTCGGAACCTCTTTATACATATCTCTGGGTCTAGAGACAACAACATAAATTTTGAATCATTTTGCTTATTTTAAAAACAAAATATAATAGTTTAATGTGCTGCCTCTAGGTGGTGATCATGTCTGATAATCCCTATATCATTATTATTTTAATTAGGTTACTGTTTGGGCAAAAAAGCAACATTTTAAGATAAAACTTGAGAAGAATCATTATACCTACAGAAACAGTAGGACTGTCTCTGTGAATTCACATACATAAATATTCCTTTTAAACCATTACAAAGCACTGCATATGCATATATCCGTTAGGACATTTCACAAATGTTGAAATAAGATACACAGCTATAATGATTACAATGTGCTTGATACATATAAACTCACAGATCATATATACCTAATTATTTCATTTACAAAATCATAGAAGTACAAATATTACATAATAAAATATTCATGTATTTAACATAAAGGAAATTTAGGGTAAAGGAAATAAAATAATTAAAAAAAACATTTTATCTTTGGAGAATACATAGCTTCAAATTCAAATAGAAATCTGCCAATTCTGACCAGCTTTTAAAGATGACCAAAGTACATAAAAGTACATAAAATCTGTACAAAGTACAGATTTGTTCTTTAAGGGGGAATCTTCTTGTAAGGTCTTACATTTTTTAAAATTTAATTCTAGCTTAGTTAGCATATAATGTTATATTAGTTTCAGGTGTACAATATAGTGATTCAACAATTCCATACATTACTCAGTGCTCAACAAGATATGTGTACTCTTAATCTTTTTAACCTATTTATAAGGTTTTACATTTTAATTGATATTACTTGCAACCCTTAAATATCAAACAAGTATCAACCAAACACACCAAGTAGAAGAAGGGACAGCAATGAACAGCTGGACAGAGTTGGAAACAGTAAATAGAAGAGAATAGTATCATTGTAGTAAGTTTCCTACAGGTGAAAAAGCCTACAGATTTCCTTTATACAGTGTTTTGAGTTCTTTGAGAATTAGTGGGCAAAATGGTAAAGGCCATCTTTGGAATATTATTGTATTTATGGGCCTAACCCAGTGTTCTGTTCTGTTTGAGCAAGAGAGTTGCCATAAAATATTTTAGCTAACTAAATAAGACTTACAAAATGTGCTACTCCAGCGGTTCTCAAATTTTTGTTCTCATAATTCTTTTGCGTTAAAACATTCTTAAGGAGCCCAAAGATCTTTTTCTTAAGATTGATAAGAATTAAAAAAAATAATTATGTGTTAATTTATTAAAAATAACAAAAATAAATTTATTACATGGTGATATGAATAACATTTTAAAGAAAAATAGCTACATAATCCATAATGAAAATTTACTAAGAAGAGTGACATTGTTTTGTATGTTAGAAAATTTCCTTCATGTTTAGCGCAATAGAAGATACCTGGGTTCTCAATTTGCTTCTGTAGGCAATCTGTTATGACATCATGCATTTTGTAAACTTTGGATAACACCACTGTACACTTATGATGGAAATAAAAATGGCAAATAATTTTGTAAACTGATTAAGAAAATTGTTTGACTCATAGGATCCCTTGAAAGTATCTCAGGATCCCTAAGGGTTTTTCTACAATTGAAGACACAAACAACTTCTTTTTCAAGTTTATGTTCATACATTATTTTGAGAACTGTTTAAATAAATACATAACAGAGCAATAGAAAATTATTACTGTATGTATGGACTTAATATTTTCCTTCTCTTCTGTGACATTTGCTCATAATAAGTACCTTTAAATATACCTCAACTGCTATACCATTTTTCATTCAACAAGTAGAGAAAAAACTCAACATTGTCTTTTAATTTTGTTGATCTTTTTTTTTGTTGCACAAGGTATCTTTAATTTGATGAGGTGTCATTTATTTTTGCTTTTGTTATTTGTGCTTTAGGTGTCGTATCCCAAAAATCAATGCCAAGATCAACATCAAGGAGCTTTGTCATATTTTCTTCTAGAGGTGTTATGGTTTGGAATCTTACATGTAATTCTTTAATCCATTTTGACTTAATTTTGGAACTTTGCATAAGATGAGGGTTCACTTTCATTCTTCTCCAGTTTTTCTAGCACCATTTATTAGAGATATCTTTTTCCCATTGTGTGCTCTGGGTGATCCTATAAATAATTGGTTGACTATATATATGCATGGATTTATTTATAGGCGCTCTATTCTGTTCCATTGTATATATGTGTCTCTTTTTATGCCAATATCATACTGTTTTGATTACTATAGCTTTGTAATATAATTTGAGATCAGGCAGTATGATTTCTCCAACTATGTTCTTTCTCAGGATTGTTTTGGCTATTCAGGGTCTTTTGTGGTTTCAAATGAATTTTAAGATTGTTATTTCTATTTCTATAAAATATGCCATCGAAATTTTGGTAGGGATTGTATTGAACCTATAGCTGTCTTTAGGTAGTATGGACATTATAACAATATTAATTCTTTCAATACAATAACACAATATATCTTTCCAGTTATTTACATCTTCTTGATTTTTTCCATCAATGTCTCATAGTTTTCAGTGTAGATATTTTACCTCATAAATTAAATTTATTCTTATTTTTATTTAAATCCAAGTTAGTTAACATATAGTGTAATAATGGTTTCAGAAATAGAATTTAGTGATTCATCACTATATATATCTATATCTATCTATCTATCTATCTATCTATCTATATATATATATATACCATGTCTTCTTTATCCATTCATCAGTTGTTGAACAATTGGGTTCTTTCCATACTTTGGCTATTGTCGATAGTGCTGCTACAAACATTGGGGTGCACGTGCCCCTTCAAATCAGCACTCCTATATCCTTTGGATAAATACCTAGAGTGCAAATGATGGGTCATAGGGTAGCTCTATTTTGAGTGTTTTGAGGAACCTCCATACTGTTTTCCAGAGTAGATGCACCAGTTTGCATTCCCACCAACAGTGCAAGAGGGTTCCTCTTACTCTGCATCCTTGCCGACATCTGTTGTTTCCTGAGTTGTTCATTTTAACCATTTTGACAGGTGTGAGGTGGTATCTGATTGTAGTATTGATTTGTATTTCCCTGATGATGAGTGATGTTGAGCATCTTTTCATGTCTGTTAGCCATGTGGATGTCCTCTTTGGAAAAGTGTCTATTCATGTCTTCTCCCCATTTCTTCACTGGATTATTTGTTTTTTGGGGTGTTGAGTTGGATAAGTTCTTTATAGATTCTGGATACCGACCCTTTCTGTGATATGTCATTTGTAAATATTTTCTCCCATTCCATTGGTTGCCTTTTAGTTTTGCTAATTATTTCCTTTGCTGTACATTAGTTTTTATCTTGATGAGGTCCCAATATGTTGTTCATTTATGCTCTTATTTCCCTTGCCTTCAGAGATGTGTTGAGTAAGAAGTTGCTGCAGCTGAGACCAAAATGGTTGTTGCCTGTTTTCTCATGTAGGGTTTTGATGGTTTCCTGTCTCACATTTAGGTCTTTCATCCATTTTGAGTTTATTTTTGTTTATGGTATAAGAAAGTGGTCCAGGTTCATTCTTCTTCATGTTTTACCAACACCACTTGTTGAAGAGACTGTCTTTTTTCCATTGGATACTCTTTCCTGTTTAAGTTGAAGATTAGTTGGCCATATATTTGTGGGTCCATTTCTTGGTTATCTATTTTGTTCTGAAATATGTGTCTGTTTTGTGCTTTTTTTTTTTTTTTGAACACTACTTTGGCTATTCAGGGTCTTTTCTGGTTCCGTACAAAATTAAGGATTATTTGTTCTAGCTCTATGAAGAATGCTGGTGTTATTTTGATAGGGATTGCATTGAATATGTATATTGCCTTGAGTAATATTGTCATTTTAACCGTATTTGTTCTTCTAATCCATAAGCATGGAATCTTTTTACATTTTTTCGTGTCTTCTTCAATTTATTTCATATCTATAGTTTTCAGTGTATAGATTTTAAACCCCTTTGGTTAGGTTTACTCCTAGGTATTTTGTGGTTTCTGGTGAAATTGTGAATGGGAACCATTCCTTGATTTTCTGCTGCTTCATTACTGATACACAGAAATGCAACCGATTTCTGTGCATTGATTTTATATCCTGTGACTTTGCTGACTTCATGCATCAGTTTTAGTAGTTTTTTGGTGGTGTCTTTTGGGTTATGCAGGTAGAATATCATGTCATCTGTGAAGAGTGAAAATTTGACCCCTCCTTGCTGATTTGGATGCCTTTTATTTTTGTTGTTGTTGTTGTTGTTATATGATTGCTAAAGCTAGGACTTCTAACACTATGTTGAATAACAGTGATAAGAGTGGACATCCCAATGATGTTCCTGATCTCAGGAAGAAAGCTCTCAGTTTTTCACCATTGAGGATGATATTAGCTGTGGGTCTTTCATATATGGCCTTTATGATGTTGAGGTATGTTCCTTCTATCCCTACTTTGTTGAGGGTTTTCATCAAGAAAAGATGCTGTATTTTGTCAAATGCTTTTTCTTAATGTATTGAGGGTATCATGTGGTTCTTTTATTAATGTGATATATCACATTAATTGATTTGCAGATATTGAACCAATCCTGCATCACAGGAATAAATTCCACTTAATCTTGGTGAATAGTTCTTTTAATGTATTGTTGGGTCTGGTTTCATAGTATCTTTTTGAGAATTTTTGCATCTGTATTCATCAGGGAAATTGGTCTGTAACTCTCTTTTTTAGTGGAGTCTGGTTTGGAATCAAGGAAATACTGGCCTCATAGAATGAGTTTGGAAATTTTCCTTCCATTTCTATTTTTTGGAACAGCTTCAAAAGAAGAGATGTTAACTCTTCTTTAAATGTTTGGTAGAATTCCCCTGAAAGCCATCCAACCCTGGACTCTTGTTTTTTGGGAGATTTTTGATTACTGATTCAATTTCTTTGTGGGTTATGGGTCTATTCAAATTTTTTATTCCTTACTGATTCAGTTGTGGTAGTTTATATGTTTCTAGGAATTTGTCCATTTCTCCCAGATTGCCCAATTTGTTGGCATATAATTTCTCATACTATTCTCTTATTATTGTTTGTATTTCTGCATTGTTGGTTGTGAGCCTTCCTCCTACATTTGTGATTTTATTTATTTGGGTCCTTTTTCTTTTTGATCAAACTGGCTAGGGGTTTATCAATGTACTTAATTCTTTTAAAGAACCAGCTCTTGCTTTCAATGACCTGTTCTGTTTTTTTTTTAATTTCAATATCATTTATTTCTGCTCTAATCTTTATTATATCCCTTCTTCTGCTAGTTTTAGATTTATTTGCTGTTCTTTTTGCAGTTCTTTAGGTGTAAGGTAAGGTGGTTTATTTGAGACCTTTATTCATTCTTTAGGAAGGCTTGGATTACTACACACTTCCCTCTTATGACCACCTTTGCTGCATCCCAGAGGTTTTGGGCTGTCATGTTTTCATTTTCAATGGTTTCATGTACTTTTTAATTTACTCTTTAATTTCGGTGTTAACCAATTCATTCTTTAGTAGGCTATTCTTTAATCTCCAAATATTCATGGCCTTTCCAAGTTTTTCTTCTGGTTGGTTTCAAGCTTCTTAGTGTTGTGGTCTGAAAATATACGCAGTATTATCTAGATTTTTTGTACTTGTTAAGGGCTGATTTGTGTCCCAGTATGTGATCTATTCTGGAGAACGTCCCATGTGCACTGGAGAAGAATGCATATTCTGCTGCTTTAGGATGAAATGTTCTGAATATACCTGTTATGTTCATCTGGTCTAGTCTGCAATTCAATGCCATTGTTTCCTTGTTGATTTTCTGCTTACATGATCTGTGAATTGCTGTAAATGAGGTGTTGAGTCCCTTACTATTATGGTATTATTATCAATGAGCTTCTATATGTTTGTGATTAATCAATTTATATATTTGTGTGTTCCACTTTGGGGACATAAATATTTAAACTTGTTAGATCTTCTTAGATAGACCCCTTAATTATGATATAATGCCCTTTTTCAACACGTGTTACAGTCTTCACATTAAAATCTAGCTTGTATGATATATATATGGATAATCCAGCTTTCTTTTGATGACCTTGGCATGATAAATGTTTCTCTATCCCCTTACTTTCAATCTGCAGGTGTCTTTAGGTCTAAAATGAATTTCTTGTAAGCAGCATATACATAGGTCTTGTTTCTTTGTCCATTCTGATACCCTACGTCTTTTGATTGGGCTGTTTAGTCCATTGATATTTAGAGTGAGTACCAAAAGATATTAATTTAGTGACATTGTCTTGCCTGTAGAGCTGGTGTTTCTGGTGATGTTTTCTGGTCCTTTATAGTCTTTGTTGCTTTTGGACATTTTTATTTTGTTTTATCTTTTCTCCACTCAAAGAGTACCCCTTAAAATTTCTTGCAGAGCTGGTTAAGTGGTCACTAACTCCTTTAGTTTTTGTTTGTCCGGGAAACTCTTTATCTCTCCTTCTGTTTTGAATGACAGCCTTGCTGGATAAAGAATTCTTGGCTGCAAATTTTTGTGATTCAGCACACTGAATATATCCTGCCACTCCTTTGTGGCCTGCCAAGTTTCTGTGGATAGGTCTGCTGCAAACCTGATCTGTCTTCACTTATAGGTTAAGGACTTTTTTCCCTTGCTGTTTTCAGAATTCTTTCCTTGCCTGAGTATTTTGTGAATTTGACTATGATATGCCTTGGTGATGGTCAGTTTTTGTTGAATCTAATGGGAATTCTATGTGTTTCTTGGATTTTGATATCTGTGTCCTTCCCCAGATTAGGAAAGTTTTCTGCTATAATTTGTTCACATAAACCTTCTTCCCCCTTTTCTTTTTCTTCATCATCTGGGACTCCTATGATTCAGATGTTTTTCTTTTTTAATAAGTCACTGAGTTCTCTAAATCTTATATCATGATCTTTTGACTTTGTTTCCCTCTTTTTTCTACTTCATTATTCTCCATAATTTTATCTTCAATATCGCTGATTCATTGCTCTGCTTCGTCCATCCTTACTGCTGTGGCATCCATTCAAGATTGCATCTCGGTTATAGCATTTTTAATTTAGGCCTGACTATATTTTATTTCTTTTATCTCTGCAGAAAGATATTCTGTTTTTTTCAGCCCAGCTATTATTCTTATCGTGGCTCTAAATTCTAGTTCATACATCTTGCTTATATCTGTGTTGATTAAGACTGTGGCTATCATTTCTTCCTGTTCTTTATTTTGTGATTAATTCCTTCGTTTTATCATTTGGGAGGAAGAAAAAAATTAATAAATTAAAAAGAAAACAAATTTAAAAAAACAAAAAAAATCAAAGAAAGGGAGCTAGACTTAGGTGTGTTTCGGTCTACGTTTGGAGAGAAGCTTCATAGAATAAAGATAAAAGGGAAAGGAAAGGGAAAAAAAGGTAAGAAAAAATTTAAAAATTAAGAAAAATTTATATTATAAAATAGAATAACATAAAGTAAATAAAATGAAATAAAGGATTAAAAAATTAAAAATAAAGTAAAAAATAAAAATAACTTTTTCTCTTTCTATATCCAAGAAAGATAAAGAAGAGGAAAAGATAAAAGAAAATTTAAGTAAAAACAGAAGCAAAGAAAATGAACAAATAAGGGAACCAGCAAAAAGAATGAAACCTGAATGAAGTTACATCCAGTTTCCCCTAGTACTGAATCTATGAAGCACTCTATAGTTGGTACACTAAGCAGGTGGAATTACTTGTGCTGGTCTTCTAGGGGATGTGCTTGGAGGGTGCAATTGGGTGGGACTTGCTTTAATGGCTCCATTCTCCACTAGGTGGTGTTGCTTAGCTTACTGGGTTGGATCAGTGTGTGGGAGAGGTGCAAATGGCTTCATCCAGCTCCATAGTCTCTGATGCAGGAACTTCGTGCTCTCACCAATCTGTGATTAAGCACCCCTGCTTTGTCTCAGGTTTCTGTCGACTCCCTGCCTCTACCTTGTCTGTGTCCAAGCTGTCTGCCTGTCAAACAGCACCTCCAACCAGTGTTTTATCTCAGATTGGGCTGTTTCAAAACCACACACTTCAGAGACCCCCATGGCTTGGACACATGCTGACTCTTTGGGGCAGGGTCTTGCTGAGCAATGGTCAGGTGCAGGTTTGCCCCAGAAAACATTCATGTGATCATGCAATGGCAGAAGTTCAGAGATTATGGCAAATCACAACACACAACTAGTGCCAGGTTTTTCCACACTCTGGCATCTTTGTACCAATACCAACAAATGTGTCTGTTCTCTGGGATCTGCTGGGACCTTTGCCTGTGGGGAAGACCTATGGTCTCTACCAAATGCTTCTCCCATGTGTACACAGACCCCTGAGACCCCACTTCCTCATCAGAGAACTTCCAGGCACTGAACTCTGAAACTTCAGACTGCACTCCACTGTGTACAGAATCCTAGTGGTATGGAAACCCTCTCCTTTCTCCCTGTCAATGGTTTTGGAGAACCGATTTCTTATTCAGTCCCCTGTGAATGTTTTCACGCTTTCTCTCTCTTTCTCTACATCTACTTTTGGGGACAGTGCTTTTCTTGCATGATCCCAATGCACCATACTGTGCCCCTTCCTCTTTCTCTTTCTTCCCTCTCTTTACAAAAATGGCTCCCTACCCTCTGTGGCTTTTCTATCCCCCAGTTCACCTCTCTGTACCATTTGCCTACTAAGTTCTGTGGCTCAAGTTATGCAGATTGTTGTGTTAATCCTCAGACCAATTTCCTAGGTGTTCAGAATGTTTTGGTGCTGATCTAGCTATGTTTAAGGGACAAGACAAGGTCAGGGTCTACATGCTGCTCCGCTATTTCAAAACAAGAGTTTAAATTTCTTCTTAAACACTTTTTTTTATTTCTGATGTTATAGTAAATTAGATATTTTAAAATTCCTTTTTCATATTAATTGTTGATGTATAAAAATTCAAGTGATTTTGTATCTTTTTTGTATTTTGCAACTTTTTAATGTACTTATTAGTTCTTAATGTTTTTTGGTGTAGTCTTAAGATTTTCTCCATATAAAATCATGTATACTTAAAATCTTCTAAGAAGGTAGGTCTTATGTTAAGTGTTCTTACTACAAAAAATAATAATGATGACAATAATAATAAAGAGGATAAGAGGAAACTTTGGGGAGTGATGCATATGCTTGTGGCCTTGATTATATTAATGGTTTCACAGGTATATATTTATCCCCCAATTCATTGGGTCATTATATTACATATGTATAGATTTTTACATGTTGATCATACCTCAATAAATTTTTTAAATAAATAAATAATAAGCAAGAATTTTGTCAGAAAAAGTAAAAAATAAGATCACATCATCTGTAAATAGAGACAATTTTACTTCTTTATTTCTAATTCAGATGACTTTCTTAAATTTTTCTTGCCTGATTGCTCTGGCTAATACTTCCAGTACCATGTTGAATAGGAATGGTAACAGTAGGTGCCCTTGTCTTGTACCTCACTTTAGAGGCAAAGAGTTCAACTTTTCAACACTGAGCACTAAGTTACCTGGGGTGTGTCATATATGGTGTTTATTGTGTAGAGGTACATTCCTTCTATACCCAATTTGTTGAGAAATTTTATTATGAATGTTGTATTTTGTCAAATGCTTTTTCTTTATTAAGATAATCATTTGATTTTTATCCTTCATTCTATTAATGTGACATATCACATTTATAGATTTGTGTACATTGAAACATCTATGTATCTCAGGATGGTGTATGATCCCTTTAATGTGCTGCTGAATTTGTTTTGTTAGTATTTTTTTTCTAATATGAAATTTATTGTCAAATTGGTTTTCATACAACACCTAGTACTCATCCCAACAGGTGCCTTCCTCAATGCCCATCACCCACCCTCCCCTCCCTACAACCCCTCACCAACCCTCAGTTTATTCTCAGTTTTTAAGAGTCTCTTATGGTTTGGTTCCCTCCCTCTCTAACTTTTTTTTTCTTCCCCTCCCCCATGGTCTTCTGTTAAGTTTCTCAGGATCCACATAAGAGTGAAAACATGGTATCTGTCTTTCTCTCTATGACTTATTTCACTTAGCATAACACTCTCCAGTTCCATCCACGTTGCTACAAAAGGCCGTATTTCATTCTTTATCATTGCCAAGTAGTATTCCATTGTGTATACAAACCACAATTTCTTTATCCATTCGTCAGTTGATGGACATTTAGGCTCTTTCCATAATTTGGCTATTGTTGAAAGTGCTGCTATCAACACTTGTCTCTGTATTTATTAGCGATATTAGCCTGTAGTTTTCTTTTCTTGTCAAGCCAATCTGGCTTTGAGGTCAGAGTAATTTTAGTCTTGTAAAATACATTTGGGAGTTCTCCCTCCTCTTTGATTTTCAAGAAGATTTTGGGAATAATTGGTATTAATTTTTCTTTAAATCTCTGGTAGAACTCACCAGCAAAATCATCTAGTTTTAAGCTTTTCTTTATTGGGATTATTTTTATTGAATTATAATAGACATCAAAAGTATATTATATTTAGGTACACAAGATAATAATTTGATATTTGTATACATTATGAAATGACATCATGATAGGTCTACTTAATATCACCATACAAATTTATTACAGTATTATTGACTGTAGTCCCTATTCTGCACATTACATCACCATGATTTATTTTATAAATTGAAGTTGGTACCTCATAGTACACTTCACCAATTTAATTCATTCCCATGTGTCCCTCATCTCTGGCAACCCCCAGTTTGTTCTTTCTATCTATGAGTCTTTTTCTATTTTATTTTGTTTATTCCTTTGTTCTGGGCTTTTTTTTAGATTTCACATATACACGAAATCATTTGACATCTGTCTTTCTCTGTCAGAATTATTTCACTTAGCATAATACCTCCAGGTTTATCCATGTTGTTGTAAATGGCATGATCTGGTTCTTTTTCATGGCTGAATAATATTCCATTGTGTGTGTGTGCATGTGTACATATCACATCTTCTTTATCCATTCATCTATTAATGGACATTTATGTTGCTTCCCTATCTTGGCTATTGTAAATAATGCTGGAAGGAGCATATGGGTGCATGTATCTTTTTGAATTAGTGTTCTTGATTTCTTTATATAAATACCCAGAGGTGGAATTGGAATGTATCTTGGTGTATTTTACATGGAATTCTCTTGGCTTCCTGGACCTGGATGTCTGCTTCCTTTCTCACATTATGGAAGTTTTCATCCATTATTACTTCAAATAACTTTTCTGGCTCTTTCTCTCTTCTCCTTCTGGAAGCCAATAATGAAAATATTACACTGTTTGATATGGCCCCAGAGGTGCCTTAAGGTTTCTCCCTTCTTTTAATTCCATTTTCATTTTACTCTTCTCTGGGTGTTTTACATTGTTTTGTCTTCCAGCTCAGTGATTTATCCTTCTATTTTATTTATTCTGCTGTTTAACCCCTCTACTGTATTTTTCAATTCAATTATAACTTCTGTTTGCTACTTTCTTATACTTTCTATATCCTTGTTGAAGTTTTTGATGTGGTTACACATTCTTCTCCTGAAATTGGTGATCATCTTTATGACCATTGCCTTAAATTCTTTATCAGGTAGGTGGCTTATCTATTTCATCAGGTTTTTTTTCCCTAGGGTTTTGCCTTGTTCTTTGGTTTGGAACATATTCTTCTGTTTCCTCATTTTGCCTGTCTCTCTGTGATTATATATATATATATATTATAATATAATATATATATACATATAATATATAATAATATATATATAACATATATATAATTATATTATATTATATATATATTATTATATATATATAATATATATATACTTCTGGGACACACATATATATGGAAATGGCCACCTCTCTCCTCAATTTTTAAGGAATGGTCTTATGTAGGAGTACTCCTATGTGTCCCAGAAGCACAGTATCCCCTGGCCACCAGAGCCAGGTGCTATATAGGTATATCTCATGTGGACTGTGTGTACTTGCCAGCTTGATAGGGCTGTGGCCACTCTGAAGGGAGGGCAGAGTGGGGACACTCACCACAAGCAGTTGTATCTCAGTCTCTGCACTAGGTAGATGGAGCTAAGTGTGCTTGCCCAAGCTAATTAAAGATTGAGTACTATGAAGAAAAGTTGTGTCTTGAGGCACTCACAGCTCAGCTTGGCTGTACTTCTGTGTGGGGAGGGTGGGGCTTAGGGTGATTGCCCATCCTGGCTCTACATGGAGTATGTGTGATTCAGGGCACTTGCCAAACCCAGCTGTAGCTTGGCTGCTATGTGAGGGGAGTGGGTCTTTAGGCACTGGACTGTCCCATTTGCATCTCTGTTGCTGAGCAAAAAGATTGGTACTCAGGATACTTGTCCATTCTGATGGTACCTTGGTCTCTATCTGAATTGGATGGGACTTGGGGTGCTCAACTGGCCCTGTTGTGCCTTTGGTGATGTGAAGGGTAGGCAGGGTGTTCACCTAGCCCAGTTACAGTGCAATGTGGGAAGAGCACATGCCAGAGCTAACAGACTAGAGAAAGGGCACCAAAAATTATGCCGTTTATCTCTCACCAGCAGGTTAGGTTGCATTTGCAAAAAATGGAATCTTCCAGCACTTTCATCCCTGGATAAAATCCCTGTAGGTCTCTGTCTCTCTGTCAGCTTTTTAGAAATTAATTAGTCTCCCTTACTTATGGTCCAGACACTTTTCAATCTATTTTGTTTGCTCTGCATCTCAGTGTGTGTGGGTTTGTGCACAAATCTTTTAGAGGTGGAATCTTTTAACCCTATAGTTCTATTCTTCTCTTAACCCCCATTGATTTTCAAAACGAGACTTTTGAGGGGCTTGTATTTAAGGGTCAGGGTGACTGGTGAAGGACACACACCCTTCACTCCTCAAAGTAATGTCTCATATTTTGGGGATTTCTCCTTATTGTGGGATCACTGTTTCTGGTGTGGGGTCTTGGACAAGGCCATGTCTCTGCTTCTCTTATTCTACACCATGTGTCTCCTTGTCTTTCATTGTAAAGGTGTTGTTCATCAAGTTCTCAGGTCCTTTTTAGAGAAAAATTATTTCATATGCCCCTGTAAATTTGTGCGTCCATCGTGAAGGTGAGTTCGGGATCATTGTATGCCACCATCTTGAATCTTCCCCTTTGTTGATAAGTTTTTGATTACTGCTTCAATGTCCCTGTTATTGCTCTGTTCAGATATTTTATTACTTCATGATTCAGTCTTGGAAAACTGTGTGTTTCTACAAATTTATCCATTTTATTTCTTATAAACTATTTAGTTGGTGAACCTATAATTGTTCATAGTAGTCTCTTACAATTCTCTTAATTTCTGTGGTATTAATTATATTATTTCTTTCATTATATTTTTAATTTTAGCCATCTTTTTTCTTAATCTAGTTAAAGATTTTTAATTTTTAAAATCTTTTTAAAAAGCCAACTCTCACTTTCATTATTGTTTCTATTGCCTTTCTAATTTCTATTTTATTTCTGCTCTAATATTAATAAATATTGCCTATCTTCTTCTAACTTTGAACATAGCTTGTTTTTCTTTTTTAGTTACTTAATGTGTAAATTTAAGTTATTTATTTGAGATCTTTCTTTTCTCTTTATGTACATATTTTTTGTTTTGTTTTGTTTTTTACTTTCCTCTTAAGAATTCTTTAATTGCTTCCCACAAGTTTTGGTGTGTTCTGTTTTCATTTTCATTTTTGTCTAAAGATATTTTTTTAATTTGCCTTTTTATTTCTCCTTGGTCCATTGGTTCTTCAGAAGTATGTTAATATCCATGAATTTGTGATTTTTTTCAGCTTTTCCCTGTCATTTACTTTTAGTTTCATACCATTGTGGTGGGAAAAGACACTTGATATAATTTAATTCTTCTTGAGTACACTAAAACTTGTTTCATACTCTAAAATATGATCAAGCCTAGAAAATAGTCCATGAATACTTGAGAAGGATATGCATTCTGCTGTTATTGGGTAGAATTGTCTGTATATATCTCTTAGGCTTATTTGGTTCATAGTGATTTACAAATCTGCTGTTTCCTTATTTATTCTCTATCTGGATGATGTTTCCATTGTTGATAGTGGAATATTAAAGTCCTCAACTGTTGTTATAGTGCTGTTTATTTATCCTTTTAGTTCTGTTAGAATTTGGTTTATATATGTAGGCAGTACAATTTTGGGTGGAAAATTGTTTATAATTGTTATATCCTGTTTGTAAATTGGCCTCTTTATTATTATATAATGGTCTTCTTTGTCTATTATTACCATTTCTAGCTTAAAGTCTATTTTGTCTAATAAAAATATAACTAACCATGCTTTCTTTTGGTTATCATTTCCTGGAAATAACTTTTTCCATCCCTTCCTCTCAGTATATGTGTCTTTAAAAATGAAGTGAGTCTTTTTTACACAGCATATCATTGAATCTTTTTAAAAATCCAGTCAGCTACTATTTGTCTTTTGATTGGAGAATTTAATCCATTTATATTTAAAGTAATTATTGATAGGTAAAGACTTACTATTGCCATTCTGTTTATTACTTTTAGATTGTTTTGTAGATATTTTTTTCTTTCCTTCCAATCTTGTTATTTGTTTTTGCAATTTGACAATACTTTGTAATGGTATACTTTATCTTAAGGTTTTGTGTATTTACTAGAGTTTTTTGTTTTAATTGTTACCATGTGGCTTATATGGAATATCTTATCTTTATAATGTCCTATTTCAGGCTGATAACTTAACTTTAATAAGACACATAAAATTTATTCTTTCACTCATCTCCCTCATATATTAGGTTATTGATGTTACAATTTATGTTTTATGTTGTGTACCCAATAACAAATTGTTCTGGCTATGGTTATTTTAATATCATTGTTTTTTTTACCTTTTAAACTATACCTGTAAGTAAATTATGTACCACCATTACAGTATAGGAAATCTAATTTTGACTACTATATTTTTAACATTACCAGTGAGTTTCACACATGTGTTCATATACTTTTAAGATGTTAATTCACACCCTTTTATTTTTGCTTGAAAAAATGCATTTTAGCATTTCTTACAAGACATGACTAGAAGTGATGAATTTCATCAGTTTTGTTTATTTGAGAAAGTTTTTATTTCTCCTTTATTTTTGAAGAAAACCATTGTTGGATATAGTATTTTTGATTTACAATTTTTTCTCTCAATATTTTATACATATTATCCCTTGCTTTACTGGCCTGAAAAGTTTTTTGTTGAGCTATCCACTGATAGTATTTTAAGGATTTTCTGTGTATGGGATGAGTCACTTTTATATTCCTGCTTTCAAAACTCTAATTTTGTTTGAGTTTTGATAATATCATTAAAATGTGTCTTGGTGTAGTCCTTTACCTGTCCAACATATTTGTGGTCCTTTGGACCTCATGAACTTGGATGTTCATATTTTTCCCTATGTTTGGGAAGTTCTCAGCCATTATTGCTTTACATATGCTTCCTGTCTCTTTTTCTTACTACTGTTATTATGGGATTCCAATAATGCATATATTCTTTCTTTTAATGGCACCACATAAGTCCTGCATGCTTTCTTCACACTTTTTCACTTTTTCTCTTTTTGCTACTCTGGATAATTTCAAATTAGCATTTTGTAGCTTGTTTATTAAATTATTATTTAAATTCCACTTAGTTAACATAAAGTGTAATATTAGTTTCAGGTATACAATACAGTCATTCAAAACTTCCACACATTACTCACTGGTTGTCAAAAGTGTCCTCTTTAATCCTCATTACCTATTAAACCCATCCCCACATCCAACTCCCTTCTGGAAATGAAAAGTTTGTTCTCTATTGTTAGGAGCCTATTTCTTGGTTTGACACAATCTCTTTTTTATTGTTCCTTTGCTTGTTTATTTTGTTTCTTAAATTCCACATATGATTGAAATCATATGGTCTTTGTCTTTCTATGATTTATTTCACCTAACACTAAACTCTCTAGTTCTACCCATGTCATTGAAAATGACAAGATTTCATTTTTTCATATAGCTGAGTAATATTCCATTGTGTGTGTATATATATATATATATATATATTACATATATACATAATTCTTCATATATATATATATAATTCTTCATATATATATAATTCTTTATCTATTCTTCATCCAGTGGATATGTAAGCCATTTCCATAATTTAGTTATTGTAGATAATGCTTCTATAATCATCATAGTGCATGTTTCCCTTTGATTTTGTATCTTTGCATTTTTTGGGTAAATAACTAGTAGCGCAATTGCTCTATCAAAGGGTAATTTTATTATTTATTTATTTATTTATTTAAATTCAAGTTACTTAACATATAGTGTAATATAAGTTTCCAGAGTAGAACCCAGTGATTCATCACTTACACAGAACACTGAGTTCTCATCCCAACAAGTGTCCTCCTTAATGCGCATCACCAATTCAGCCCATCCACCCAGCCCACCTCCCTTTCAGCAACCTTTGGTTTGTTCTCTGTATTTAATAGTCTCTTACAGTTTGCCTCCCTCCCTGTTTGTATCTTATTTTTCCTTCCCTTGCCCTATGATCATCTGCTGTGTTTCTCAAATTCCACAGATGAGCTAAATTATGTTATATCTTGTCTTTCTCTTATTGACTCATTTTGTTTAACATAATACACTCTCTAGTTCCATCCACATTGTTGCAAATAGCAAGACTTCATTCATTCTTTTTCATCACTGAGTAGTATCCCATTGTATGTATGTATGTGTGTATATGTATATATATATACCACATCTTCTTTATCCATTCATCAGTTGATGGAAATTTGGGCTCGTTCCATAGTTTAGCTATTGCTGAAAGTGCTGCTATCAACATTGGGGTGCATGTACTCCTTCGAATCAGCATTTTCATATTCTTTGAATAAATACCTAGTAGTGCAATTGATGAGTCATAGGGTATTTCTATTTTTAATCTTTTGAGGAACTTACATACTGTTTTCCAGAGTTGATGCACCAGTTTGCACTCCCATCAACAGTGCAAAAGTGTCCTCCTTTCTCCATTTCCTAAAATCTGTTGTTGCCTGAGTTGTTCATTTTAGTCATTTTGACAGGTGTGAGGTGGTATCTCATTGTGGTTTTGAGTTTTATTTTCCTGATGATAAGTGATATTGAGCATCTTTTCATGTGTCTGTTAGCCATCTGGATGTCTTCTTTGGAAAAGTGTCTATTCATGTCTTCTGCCCATTTCTTCACTGTTGTTCAATATAGTATTGAAAGTGCTAACCTCAGCAATCAGACAACAAAAACAAATAAAAAAACATCCAAGTTGGCAAGGAAGAAGTCAAATTTTCACTCTTCACAGATGACAGGACATTCTGCATGATATACCAAAACACTACTACATCTAATACGTGAATTCATCAAAGTCACAGGATATAAAATCAATGTACAGAAATTAGTTTCATTTCTATACAGCAATAATGAAACAGAAGAAATAAATATTAAGGAATCGATCCCATTTACAATTACACCAAAAAAATAAGATACTTAGGAATAAACCTCATTGAAAAGGTGAAAGACCTGTGTGCTAAAAACTATAAAAAGCTTCTGAAAGAAATTGAAGAAGACACACACACACACACAAAAAATGGAAAAAAATTCCATGTTCATGGATTGAAAGAACAAATATTGATAAAATGTTGATAATACCAAAAGCAATCTACACATTCGATGCAATTCCTATCAAAATAACACCATCATTCTTCACAAAGCTAGAACAAACAATCCTAAAATTTGCACGGAACCACAAAAGTCCATGAATAGCCAAAGCAATGTTGAAAAAGAAAAAGCTGGAGGCATCACAATTCAGGACTTCAATCTGTATGTATTACAAAGCTATAATCATCACCAAAGTATGGTATTGGCACAAAAACAATGGAACAAAATAGAGAACCCAGAAATGGACCAAGTATTTGGCCAACTAATCTTCGACAAAACAGGAAATAGTATCCAATGGATAAAAGACAGTCTCTTCAGCAAATGGTGCTAGGAGAACTGGACAGCAACATGCAGAACAATGAAACTGGGCCACCTCTTATACCATACAAAAAAGTAAATTCAAAATGGATGAAACACCTAAATTTGAGACAAGAAACCATCAAAATCCTACAGATGAAAACAGGAAGAAACCTCCTTGACCTAGGCCACAACAACTTCTTCATTGACATGTCTCCAATGGCAAGGGAAATAAAAGCAAAAATGAACTATTAGGACTTCATCAAGATAAAAAGTTTCTGCATAGTGAAGGAAACAATCAACAAAACTAAAAGGCAACCAACATAATGGGAGAAGATATTTGTAAATGACATATTGGGTAAAGGATTAGTATCCAAAATCTAAAGAACTTATCAAACTCAATGCCTCCCTGTTTTTATTTTATTTTTCTTTCTCTTCCCCTATGTTTATTTGTTGTGTTTCTTAAATTACATACATGAGTGAAATCATATGATATTTATCCTTCTCTTCCTGACATATTAT
Organism: Panthera tigris; assembly: GCF_018350195.1. Taxonomy (NCBI): domain Eukaryota; kingdom Metazoa; phylum Chordata; class Mammalia; order Carnivora; family Felidae; genus Panthera; species Panthera tigris. Next base: position 66,199,174 of record NC_056677.1, on the reverse strand, counting down.
TCCACTCCCTTCTGGCTTGCCAGGTTTCTGTGAAAAGGTTTGCAGCTAACTTTATGGTTCTTTCCATGTAAGTTAGGGACTTATTTTGTCTTGTTGATTTTAGAATATTTTTATTCATTGCAGTATTTTTCAAATTTAACTGTAATATGTCTTCATGTTGGCCTGCTTTTGTTGATTTTTATGGAAGTTCTCTGTGCCTCCTGCATTTAGATGTCTATTTCCCTCCCCAGATTAGGGAAATTTTCAGCTATTATAAATTTTCAGCTATTTATTATTATATTTCAGCTATTATTATTTTCCTCAGATTAAACCTTCTGCCCCCTTTCCTCTTTCTTCTTCTTCTGGAATAATGTAATTAAGTTTGATGGAGTCGCTAAGTTCTCTAAGTCTACTCTCATTATCCATCATTATTTCTTTTTTTCAGCTTCGTCATTTATTCATTCTTCTGCTTCATCCATCCTTTTGTTCATTATGTCCACTCTGTTTTTGAATTTCAGTTATTGTATTTTTCATTTCTGTTAGGTTGTTTTCTTTTAAGAGAGAGAGAGCGGGAGAGAGGGGCAAAAGGAAAGAGAGAGAATTCCAGGCAGGCTCCATGCTGAGCATGGAGCTCAGTGTGGGACTCAACCCCATGACCCTAGGATTATGACCTGAGCCAAAATCAAGAGTTGGACGCTCAAGCAACTGAGCCACCCAGGTGCCCCATGACATATTGCTTTTAACTCCTTTGTGTCTACAGTAAGGATGTTCTTTCTGTCTTCCATGCTTTTCTCAAGTTCAGGGAGTATTTTTATGATTATTGTTTTAAATTCTCCATCAAGCATATAACTTATACCTGTTCATGACTTTTCTTGTTCTTTCTTTTGGGATTGGTTCCTTCATCCTGGCATTTTGCCTAGGTCTTTGGATTCTTGTCTGTGTTAGAAAAGCCTGTTTATGTTTCTTGCTCCTGAGAGTAATGGTTTTATGAAAAAGAGGTCCAATAATGTCCAGAGCCTGGTGCGTCAGGGAATCTCTGGTGTGTGCTGCATGCACTCTGCTGCTATGTTTGGGCTGCTCTGTGTCTCAAGTTATTTGTCTCCAGAGGTTCTCCTTGCCTGCGGTGGGCAGTGTTTGGACCTCGGCCAGAGTGTTGAGAGTTTTAACTAGGTGTGCTTTGGTCTCTTGTTGAATGACACTATATGCTACTTCTACTAGAACTAAAGCCTTGCAGAAGTCTATGATCTGGGGACTTAATGTATTTGGGGATTTCTGCTGGTCTTCAAGAGGGGAAGCAGCTCTCTGTACTTGTCTTTAGGCACACTTGCTTAAGAAAAGCATTTCCAGCAGAGCACAAGAGCGCTGGATTTGGGGTAAGCAAGTTAGCCAGTGTTGCAGCTTTGCTTTTTTACTAAGGTTGGTGTCTGCTGAGAAGCTGGAAAGGGAAAGCTCTTTTGTCCCAGGAGAGAGGAGTCCATCTTTGCTGCTCTCAGGCAAGCACTCCCAGAACAAATTTTTCTTCATACATCCTAGGCATTTTTTCAGATCACTGTTTTCACACTGTCTATCTCTGGGTTACTTGCTTGCCTGAAGAAATGCAGTGCACTTTGACCTTTATCCCAGCCAACATTTCTGAGTTTTAAAACTCCAAACTTTAGGGACTTGGTGTTGTGGGGAACTGTGCTTTTCTGGGAGAGGTCTCACCACGCTGGGACTGATGCAGGTTTGACTGAGAATGGTAGTGGCCCAGAATGCAGGATCATGTGATATTGGACAAAGCAGGCTAAATAGCCAGTGCCAGAGTTAGCTGTCCTCAGTGGGTGTCTCTGCACCTATGCTGAGAGCCTGAGGAGTGAAATGTCACCCACTGGCTCTTCTATCTCTGGATAGACAACGCCACCTCTCACAGATGCACTCCCAGAAGAGCAGGGTCTATCCTCATATGCCTTTGGTGATCTTCCATTTGTGCCATCTGTCCCATGGTTGCTAGCCTGTCTTCTCTCTAGGAGTAGAGCAGCACCCTCATGTCTCCCTCCCAGCCAAGACTGTGGCCCTTAAAACTCCAGTTTTTGAGCCTTGCTGGTTGCAAAAACTCATGAAAATCAGCCCCTCTTGTTTTTCCAGCCATTGGCTTTGGGGAAGTATTCTCTTTGTGCATATATCTGTGGTTCCTCTCTCTAGCGCCTTTCTTCACGACCAGAGCTCTGTCCCCTCTGCAATACCTTCAATCCCTTTTGCCATCAAACCACTTTTCCAAAGTTCTTACCTTCCTTAGTGTGGCTTCTTGTTTCCTTCTAGTTGTGTGATTTGTTGTATCAGTCCTCAGGTGGACTTCTTGGGTATATATAACAAATATATATAACAAAAAGCCAATATAACAAAAAGCCAACTATAAATGCTTTCTCTCAATACCATATCTCTTAGGGGAAAATATAGACAAGAAAACTATTCTTATTTTATTAGCAAAAATAATGGTGCATATACAGCTTTGTAAAAATAGCAAAATTTCGGGGGAGGAGCCAGGATGGCAGAACAGCATGGAAGTTTCTTGTGTGTCTCATGTCCATGAAATACAGCCAGACCAACACTAAACCATCCTACACACCTTGAAAACTAATTGGAGGATTAACACAACAATCTGTACAACCTGAACCACAGAATTCAGCAGGTACGCGGCACAGAGAGGTGAATTTGGGGAACAAGAAGCTGCAGAGGGTAGGGAACTGCTTTTGCAGGGAACAGAGGATGGAGACTGGGGAACGGGGGGAATACAGGAAAAGCACCCCTCCCCAAAAGCAGCTGGAGAGAAAGTGGAAAATTGGAAACGGCTTTAGGGACTAAACTAAAAAGGGACAAAGGACAAAGGAGAAAGGAGAGGGTTTAAATTCTATTAAGACTGTAAACAAGGGGAGTGCAAAGGCTGCAACTCCGCAGCTCGATACCTGGTGATGCTCTGGTGGAAAGGGCGAGAATCCCCAGGAGTAGAGTGGGGTCCAGGAGGTTGTCGGGCCACATGGGGAAAAGAGGTTCCACTGCTGGAAGGACATTTGGTAGAGACTGTTGAAGCCACCTGATCCCAGCAGACCCCAGAAAATGGCCACATTTGCTGTGCTAGAACAAGGTCAAGTGTGAAGCCTGGTGCCAGATGTGTGTTGTGATTTTCCATAATCCCTGAAAAGCTGCTGCTACACTATCTCACCAACTTTTTCTGGGGCGGGCTGGCACCTGGCCACAGTCTTGGGGCACGAGCAGCAGCAGGGTCCAGCAAGAGTTCCTGGATGCAGCCAACATTCGGCAATTGCTCATTCGGCCATTGCTCAGTAAGACCCTCCCACAGAGGGACAGAACAGGTCAAAGCCACTGTCCTTCAGAAGTAATGGTCTGAGGAAACCAGCCTTATCTGAGATAAAACTCAGGAGAGAGGTACTGCCTGGGGCCTCATGATGAAGAGTGAAAAAGTGGGGAGTGGATGAAAACTCAAGACAGAGGACAAGTGCGTGATTGCTGATCTAGGAGAACAGACTGGGTAGCTGGGTGGTGCCATTTTCACCACTCCCGTGCATGCGCAAACACACCTATGAGCTCCACAACAATCCACCCCAGCAGGCTAGAAGCGCCATCTAGAGAAGACTGGCGCTGTTACACTGAGCCCCGCTCAACTGAGCCAACTTTGCTCTTGAAAACCACAAGTCTCACCGCTGGCTTAGTTTATGGACTATAAAGCGCTACATAGACTGAATTCTAGGGGAAACAGTAATTTCAGTCCTACTTCAATCTGTTAGCAGATTCATCTATTCAATTTTCTTTCTTTTTTTTCTCTTTCTCATTTACACTTCTTTTCTTTTTCTTGAATACAGAAAGAGAAAAAAATTCATTTTTATTTTCAATTTCTACTAGAACATTTTACTTAATTTTTATACTATATTTTTCATTTTTATGTAATTTTTTATTCAAATTCTATTTTACTTCCATCATTTTATTTTAGTATACTGCAGTGTATTCACTTTTTCAAATTTTCAAACGATTTTCTTTTTTTCTTTCTTTATTTTTTTATCTTTTTTCTTTTTCATTTCTTTTTTTCTTGAATACAGAAAAAGAAAAAAATTCATATTTATTTTTAATTTTTATTAAAAATATTTTTCTTTAATGTTATTTTCTAATATATTCTTTACTTTTGTGTATATTTTTTCAAATTCCATTTTACCTCATCATCTCATTTTAGTCTACTTCATTGTACTCATTTTTTCAAGTTCTCAAACAATTTCCCTTTTTTTTCTCCACCCCATTTTTTTTCTCTAATCTGTCAAACTATTTTCAACATCCAGACTAACACACTCAGGATCTAGCATCATCTATTAGATTGTGTGTGTGTGTGTGTGTGTGTGTGTGTGGTTTCAGTTTTTAATTTTAATATTATTTTAATTTTAATATTTTTAATTTCAATTTTTCTACCTCATTAATTCCTTTTCTCCAATCAAAATGACAAAATGAAGGAATTCACCCCAAAAGAAAGAGCAGGAAAAAACGACAGCCAGGGATTTAACCAACACAGATGCAAGCAAGATGTCTGAACCAGAATTTAGAATCACGATAATAAGAATACTAGGTGGAGTCGAAAATAGATTAGAATCCCTTTCTGCAGAGATAAAAGAAGTAAAAACTAGCCAGAATGAAATTCAAAATGCTATAACTGAGCTTCAATCAAGGATGGATGCAGTGGCAGCAAGGATGGATGAGGCAGAACAGAGAATCAGAGATATAGAAGACAAACTTATACAGAATAAAGAAGCAGAAAAAAAGAGGGAGATTAAGGCAAAAGAGCACGATTTAAGAATTAGAAAAATCAGGGGTGCCTGGATTGCTCAGTCAGTTAAGCGTCTGACTTCGGATCACGTCATGATCTCATGATTTGTGAGTTCAAGCCTGGCGTCGGGCTCTAAGCTGACAGCATGGAGCCTGGATCCTGCTTCAAATTCTGTGTCTCCCTTTCTCTCTGCCCCTCCCCACTTTGTGCTCTGTCTATGTCTCTCAAAAAAATAAATAAATGTGAAAAAAGAATTAGAGAAATCAGTGACTCATTAAAAAGGAACAACATCAGAATCATAGGGGTCCCAGAAAAGGAAGAGAGAGAAATAGGGGTAGAAGGGTTATGTGAGCAAATCATAGTGGAAAACTTTCCTAACCTGGGGAAAAACACAGAAATCAAAATCCAGGAAGCACGGAGAACCCCCATTAGATTCAACAATTACCAACCATCAACAAGGCATATATCATAGTCAAATTCACAAAATACTCAGACAAGGAGAGAATCATGAAAGCAGCAAGGGAAAAAAAGTCCCTAACCTACAAGGGAAGACAGATCAGGTTTGCAGCAGACCTATCCACAGAAACTTGGCAGGCCACAAAGGAGTGGCAGGATATATTCAGTGTGCTGAATCACAAAAATTTGCAGCCAAGAATTCTTTATCCAGCAAGGCAGTCATTCAAAATAGGAGAGATAAAAAGTTTCCCAAACAACAATTAAAGGAGTTTGTGACCACTAAACCAGCCCTGAAAGAAATTTTATGAAGGACTCTCTGACGGGATAAAAGATGAAAAAAAAAAAAAAATATATATATATATATATATATATATATATAGACCAAAAGCAACAAAGATTAGAAAGGACAAGAGAACACCACCAGAAACTCCAACTCTACAAGCATCATAATGGCAATAAATTCATATCTTTCAGTACTCACTCTAGATGTCAATGAACTGAATACTGCAATAAAAAGACATAGGGTAACATAATGGATAAGAAAATAAGATCCATCTATATGCTCTTTACAAGAGACCCAATTTAGACCTAAAGACACCTTCATTGAAAATAAGGGGATGGAGAACCATCTATCATGATAATGGTCAACAAAAGAAAGCCACAGTAGCCATACTTACATCAGACAATCTAGACTTTAAAATAAAGACTGTATCAAGAGATGCAGAAGGGCATTACAATCAAGGGGTCTATCCACCAAGAAGACCTAACAATCATAAACATTTATGTGCCAAATGTGGCAGCACTCAAATACATAAATCAGTTAATCACAAACATAAAGAAACTCATTGATAGTAATACCATAATAGTAGGAGACTTCAACACCCCAATCACAACAATGGACAGATCATGTCATCAAAAAATCAAGGAAACAATGGCTTTGAATGACACACTGGACCAATAACTGAACAGATATATTCAGAACATTTCATCCTAAAGCAGCAGAATATACATTCTTCTCCAATGCACATGGAACCTTCTCCAGAATAGACCACATACTGGGACACAAATCAGCCCTCAACAAGTACAAAAAGATTGAGATTATACCGTGCATATTTTCAGACCACAACGCTATGAAACTCAAAATCAACCACAGAAAAAATGTGGAAAGGTAACAAATACTTGGAGACTGAAGAATGAATGGGCTAACCAAGCAGTTAAAGAGGAAATTAAAAAGTATATGGAAGTCATTGAAAATGATAACACCACAAGCTTAAACCTCTGAGATGCAGCAAAGGCAGTCATAAGAGGAAAGTATATAGCAATCCAGGCCTTCTAAAGAAGGAAGAAAGATCTAGATAAACAATCTAACCTTACACCTTAAGGAGCTGGAAAAAGAACAGCAAATAAAACCAAAAACCAGCAGAAGACAGTAAATAATAAAGATTAGAGCAGAAATTAATGCTATCAAAACCCAAAAAACAGTAGAACAGATCGATGAAACCAGAAGCTGGTTCTTTGAAAGAATTAACAAAATTGATAAACCACTAGTGAGTTTGATCAAGAAGAAAAAGGAAAGGACCCAAATAAGTAAAATCAAGAATGAAAGAGAAGAGATCACAACCAACACAGCAGAAATTAAAAAAAAATAGTAAGAGAATATTATGAGCAATTACATGCAAATTAAATTGGTAATCTGGAAGAAATGAATAAATTCCTAGAAACATATACACTACCAAAACTGAGACAGCAAGAAATAGAAAATTTGAACAGACCCATAACCAGTAAGGAAATCGAATTAGTAATCTGCCAAAAAACAAGAGTCAAGGGCCAGATGGCTTTCCAGGGGCATTTTACCAAACATTTAATGAAGAGTTAACACCTATTCTCTTGAAACTGTTCCAAAAAATAGAAATGGAAGGAAAACTTCCAAACTCTTTCTATGAAGCCAGCATTGCCTTGGTTCCCAAACCAGACAGAGACACCACTAAAATGGAGAACTATAGACCAATTTCCCTGATGAACATGTATGCAAAAATCCTCAACAAGTTATTAGCCAACCAGATCAAACAATACAGTAAAAAAATTATTCACCACAACCAAGCAGAATTTATACCTGGGATGCAGGGCTGGTTAAATATCCGTGAAACAATTAACATGATTCATCACCTCAATAAAAGAAAGGACAAGAATCATATGATTCTCTCAATAGATGCAGAGGAAGCATTTGACAAACTACAGCATACTTTCTTGACAAAAACCCTCAAGAAAGTAGGGATAGAAGGAGCATACCTTGAGATCACAAAAGCCATATATGAATGACCTAATGCTAATATCATCCTCAATGGGAAAAACTGAAATCTTTCCCCCTAACGTCAGGAAAAAGACAGGGATGTCCACTCTTGCCACTGTTACCTCAACATAGTATTGGAAGTCTTAGCCTCTGTAATCAGACAACACAAAGAAACAAAAGCCATCCAAATTGGCCAGGAGGAGGTCAAACTTTCACTCTTCGCAGATGACATGATACTCTATATGGAACATCCAAAAGATTCCACCAAAAAACTGCTAGAACTGATCCATGAATTCAGCAAAGTTTTAGGATATAGAATCAACGCACAGAAATTGGTTGCATTCTTATGCACCAACAATGAAATGACAGAAAAGAGAAATCAAGGAAAAGATCCCATTTACAGTTGCACAAAAAACCATAAAATACCTAGGAATAAATCTAACCAAAGACGTGAAAAACCTATACACTGAAAGTTATAGAAATCTTATGAAAGAAATTGAAAAACACACAAAAAAATGGGAAAATTATTCCATGCTCCTGGATAGGAAGAACAAATATTGTTAAAATGTCAATACTACCAAAAGCAATCTACGTACTCAATGCAATCCCTATCAAAAATAACACCAGCCGTCTTCTCAGAGATGGAACTAATAATCCTAAAATTTGTATGGAACAAGAAAAGACCCGAATAGCAAAAGAGATCTTGAAAAAGAAAACCAAAGCAGGAGACATCACAATCCCAGACTTCAAGCTATACTACAAAGCTGTAATCATCAAGACAGTATGGTACTGGCACAAGAACAAACAGATCAATGGAACAGAATAGACAACTCAGAAGTGGGCCCACTAACATATGGCCAGCTAATCTTTGACAAAGCAAGAAAGAATATCCAATGGAAGAAAGTCTCTTCAGCAAATGGTGTTGGGAAAACTGGACCAGTTTCTTACACCATACATAAAAATAAACTAAAAATGGATGAAAGACCTAAATGTAAGACAGGAAGCCATCAAAATCCTCGAGGAGAAATCAGGCAGCAACCTCTTTGATCTTGGCCACAGCATCTTCTTACTCAACATGTCTCTGGAGCAAGGGAAACAAAAGAAAAAATGAACTACTGGGACCTCATCAAAATAAAAAGCTTCTGCACAGTGAAAGAAACAGTCGGCAAAACTAAAAGGCAACCAACAGAATGGGAGAAGATATTTGCAAATGTCATATCAGATAAAGGGTTAGATCCAAAATCTATGAAGAACTTATCAAACTCAGCACCCAAAAAACAAATATAATCCAGTGAAGAAACGGGCAAAAGACATGAATAGACACTTCAAGAAAGGCATCCAGATGGCCAACCTACACATGAAAAAATGCTGAACTTCACTCATCATCAGAGAAGTACAAATCAAAACCACAATGAGATACCACCTTACACCTGTCAGAATGGTTAACATGAACAACTCAGGCAACAACAGATGTTGGTGAGGATGCAGAGAAAGAGGATGTCTTTTGCATTGTTGGTGGGAATGCAAGCTGATGCAGCCACTCTAGAAAACAGTATGGAGGTTCCTCAAAAAACTAAAAACAGAACTACCCTATGACCCAGCAATTGCACTACTAGGCATTTATCCATGGGATACAGGTGTGCTGTTTTGAAGGGACACATGCACCCCCATGTTTATAGCAGCACCATCAACAATAGCCAAAGTATGGAAAGAGACCAAATATCCATCGATGAATGAATGGATAAAGAAGATGTTGTATATATATATACAATGGAGTATTACTCGGCAATCAAAAAGAATGAAATCTTGCCATTTGCAACTACGTGGATGGAACTGGAGGGTAGTATGCTAAGTGAAATTAGTCAATCAGAGAAAGACAAAAATCATACGACTTTAGTCGTATGAGGACTTTAAGAGACAAAACATGAACATAAGGGAAAGAAAAATAATATAAAAACAGGGTGGGGGACAAAACAGAAGAGACTCATAAATATGGAGAACAAACAGAGGGTTACTGGAGGGGTTGTGGGAGGGGAGATGGGCTAAATGGGGAAGGGGCACTAAGGAATCTACTCCTGAAATCACTGGTGCACTATATGCTAACTAATTTGGATGTAAATTTTAAAAAATGAAAAATAAAATTAAAAATAAATTAAAAATAAATAAAGGTGACACAAGAAAATTTTAAAAAATAGCCAAATTTCTCAAATAAAAATATATAACAGTTACCATACACACCTTCTGATCCCCATCAAGCTGACTTTGTTTCCATAAACTTCAACATATCTCATGTATGATATTGTTTAATATATATTGTCTGAATCAAAATGTTTATAAGGCATTGACCAATCCTGCCATATCTTTGTGTGACAATTCCAAAAGCTAATGGAACTGCACTCTCTCTATCAAAATCTTTGGAAAATATTTCCAGCCAAATCAAACCAAACAAAAATAGTATATAGTAAAAGGAAACTGCAGAGTAGGAGTTGAAAGACTAGCTATTATTGCATGTTATTTTTTTATTGAGCAAACATGACTAAACAGAAAGATATTTGAAGGCTTAGTAATTTCCATCTAAGGTATGTTGCTCTCTTCTTAAATAAGCAATGCCTTATACTGTGAAACTTCAAATCTGGCTCAATTTCATAATTTCTTACATACAAAATCTCATGAATTTTATTCCCTGATTATTTTAGGGTCTAGATTTTTATTCATCATAACATTGTCTGGGAAAACTGATTACATCACCCATCGGGAACAAAAATTCCCACAATTGCTGATGTTGTGTGATTGTGTGATTGTGTCTGTGTGTACATGTGTGTGTTAAATAATGACATATTTTATTCCTGTTTTCCTTTCGTTTTCGTTTGTTTGTTTGTTTTTATTTATTTTTTTGTTTGTTTTTAGGAAAAAGCTTTTCTTTTAATCCCAGGAAGATACCCACTGAAATGTTCTAAAAAGAGAACTATTTCAAAAAAGTTCAGATGATTATTTTTCCCATAGAAAATAGAGAGTGCACATAAGATAGAGGGAGTGGAGATGGAAATGTTGTCCTATTGCTATTGCTATGTGTATTCAATGAATCTCTGGAGAGCTGAAGAACCAAAGTCATGAAAATACAAATGGAAGAAAGACAAGGATGAGGCTCTGAAACATTAAAACTTTTTTTTTTTCAATTTCTGATTCCAGGCATATCTAGCATATTACCTGGATCAGAAGCAGTGAAATTAAACAAGTTAAGGCAAATTATGATGTTTCCTCAATGAGCAGCAGGGACCATTCAAGCCATCTTATGCATCAAACCCTTCAAATTCTGAAGTGCCCCAAAATTCCATCCTGTTTCTTGTGCTTCAATCTCTGGTTTTGTGAACATGGATGAGATGTCCTTAGAGCACAGACTGTATTTGGACTGCACAACTCCCATAGGCCAAAGTCTTCTCAAAAATCTTTTTTCATTGTTATTATACAATGAGAGAGAAAATCCACATTTACACATTTACACTTGTAACCAATATTCAGATTTACTGTAAAATACGTGGAAAATAAAATAGTTTAAAAACATGGGGCACCTGGGTGGCTCAGTCAGTTAAGCGTCCGACTTCGGCTCAGGCCATGATCTTGCAATTTGTGAGTTCAAGCCCTGCGTCGGGCTCTGTACTGACAACTCAGAGCCTGGAGCCTGCTTCAGATTCTGTGTCCCTCTCTCTCTCATCCCCTCCCCTGCTCATGCTCTGTCTTTCTCTGTCTCTCAATAACAACTAAACATTAAAAAAATAAAATAGCTTAAAAATAAAATCGTGTATTAGAGGGATTCCTGGGTGGCTCAGTCAGTTAAGAGTCTGATTCTTGGTTTCAGCTTAGGTCATGATCTCATGGCTTTGTGGGGTCGAGCTTCCAGTGCAGAGCCTGCTTGGGATTCTCTTTCTCCGTCTCTCTCTGTGAAATAATCATCATTACATGTTTATACACACACACACACACACACACACACACACAAATTGGAAACTACAGGTTAATTTAAAGGTTTACAGATTTATTATCTGATTTACATCAAAATATCTTTTTAGCATTAAAAAGCTACAAAAATGTAGGACAATTTGTACCTGAAAAAATTTTAGAATGCTTAGCTAAACTATGAATTTTGTACAAATAACATAATGGAGCAATACCGAATGCCCAGACCTTGATTTCTAAATATTTTCTCCAATTTCAGGAACCAGGACTCAAGGAAATGGTGGATACTAAGGGTGTAGCAGAAAAAACACAAGATGAGTATATTAGTAAGGGTTTTCCAGAGAAACAGAGCAATTAAGGTGTGTGTATGTGTGCATGTGTATTTGTGTGTGACAGAGAGAGAGAGAGAGAGAGAGAGAGAGAGAAATTATAGGAATTTTGTTTATGCAATCATGGGAGCTAAAATGTCCCAAGATTTGCAGTCATCAAGCTGAAGGCCCAGGACAGTTAATGGTGTGTTCCAGTTTCAAGCTAAAGGCCTGAGAACCAGGAAAGTTAATGGTATCATTAACTGAAGCCAACAAGCTCATCTGAAGCCAACAAGCTCAAGACTGATGTTTCTGTTTGACTTGAAAGGCAGGAATAGTCTGATGCTCCAAATTAAGGCTATCAGGCACAAAAAGTTTTCTCTTACTTGAGGAATGGTGAGAATTCTTGTTCTATTCAGGCCTTCAACTGATTGAATGAGGGGCACCCACATTAAGAAGGGCTACCTTTATTCCTTAGTCTACTGATCTGAATGCTAATCTTATTCCAAAAACCCTCACAGACATACTCAGAATAATGTTTGACCAAATATCTGAGTACCTAATGGCCCAATCCTGTTGATACATAAATTGACCACAATAAGAAGGCTAGAGCATCTTGTAGTGCCAGAAAGTAAAAAAGTGCTCAAGAAACAAAATGATGAGGAATATCAAAGAGATATAAGAACCAGTCTGAAAGAGTTCCAAATGGTCAAATCTGAAATAAATAATTTGAACAACAAAATAAATATTATAGTACTGGATTATAACCCAAAGTATAAAATAAACATCCAGGAGTTAATAATGATATAAATAAATGAAAGAAAGAAAGAAAGAAAGAAAGAAAGAAAGAAAGAAAGAAAGAAAGAAAGAAAGAAAAAAGAAAGAGAGACATTTCTCTACAGAATTCCAAATGATATATATAGAAACTTCCCTTCCTCAAGGGAAATATATACACTCACACCTTGGATATGGACTAAACTTAGTGATTTGCTAACAAAACCAGACTAAGTAAGGAGAAATAAAAGAGCTGTTATAGACTAAACATTCTCCCTCAATTCATATATTAAAGCCCTAACCCCCAATGTGATAGTAATTAGAGGTGAGGCTATCGGGAAGTAATAAGTTTCAATTAAGTAACGAGGGTTGGACCCTTATGATGGGATCAGTGTCTCTATGAAGAAAAGAAAACAGAGATTTCACTCTCAGTGTATGCACAAAGAAGAGGTTATGTAACCATACAGCAAGGAAAGCAGCCAGCTACAAGTCAGAAGGAGGGCTTTTATCAATAACTAAATCTCCTGGCAACTTGATCTTTGAATTCCTAACATCCAGAACTCTGAAAAATAAATGTCTGTTGTTTAAGCTACCCAGTCTATAGTGTTTTGCTGTGGCAGTCTGAACTACAGTGGAGGAACCTATCAGACAGAAACTACCTTAAGCAAGTGATTAAAATCAACATCATCAATGTTGCTATGTTAATAGCATACAGCCCCTGATAATATGATGAGAAGGGCACTTCATCTCTGTGGAATTCTTCTTACAACCCATAACCACTGTGTACACCTGAGGGAAACATGAGAAAACCCCAAGTTGAACTACATTCTATAAATCATCTGACCAGAATTCCTCAAAATTCTCAAGATCAAAAGAAAGGAAAGATTGAGAAACTCACAGGCCAAAAAAACTAAGGAGGCATAATTATTCAATGCAAAGTGGTATTCTGGACTGAATCCTAGAACAAAAAAGGTCATTAGTGGAAAAGCTGATAAAGTTCAAATGAAGTCCCGAATTCAGTTAATAGTAGTGTACCAATGTTGGTTTCTTAGTTTTGACAAATACTCCATGTTACATTACTATGTTAACAAAGGGAAACTGGGTGAAGGACTTCTCTTTACTATCTTTGCAACTTCTCTGTAAATCTAAAAGTATTTTACAAGAAAAAGTTTTTTTTTTAAATATGAGGAGTCTTATAGTTGACACCATTATTAAAAAGTAAATTACACAGAGGTGCCTGGATGGCTCAGTCACTTAAGCATCTGACTCTCCGTTTCAGCTCAGGTCATGATCTCACAGTTCGCTTGTGAGTTTGAGCTCTGAGATGTCAGTGCATAGCCTGTTTGGAATTCTGTCTCTGCCTCTCTCTCTCTTTGCTCCTGTCCCAGTCGCTCTGTCTGTCTCTCTCTCAAAATAAATAAACTTTAAAAAGTAAATCACATAGGGGCTCCTGGATGGCTCAGTAAGTTAAGTGCTCGACTTAGGCTCAGGTCATGATCTCAAGATTTGTGGGTTTGTACCCCACATGACAGCTTGGAGCCTGGAACCTGCTTCAGGGTCTGTGTCTTTCTGTCTCTCTGCCCCTCCCTCACTTGCACTCTGCCTCTCTCTCTCTCTTAAAAGTAAATAAACATTAAAAATTTTTAAAGTAAATTACATAAATTTACACTTAAATAAATCATATTAAAAACAAAAGGAAGAGGGAGCTTGGGAAGATGGCAAAGTAAGAGAACCCTGAGCTCACCCCATTCTACATTTTCAACTATATATCATCCACATCCAATTCAATAAACTGGAGAGCAACCTGAAGACTCAGAAAACAAACTTCACAACTAAATATAGATGAGAAGTTGCATCTGAAAGGTTAGGAAGTTGAGAAAGGAAGAAGGAGGCTACCCACAGGAAGGAGAGGAGCTGCATTCGAGAAGACAGAGAAATGGGCCCTGGCACCAGGGGTCTCACACCGAGAAGATTAATCTGATAAATTCGGCTTTAAAAACCAGGGACTTCTGGTTAAACATCTGAATTCAGCTCAGGTCATTATCTTGCGCTTCGTGAGTTCAAGTCCCATGTTGGGCTCTGTGCTTATAGCTTAGACAGAGCCCGGAGCCTGTTTGGATTCTGTGTCTCTCTCTCTCTCTCTCTGCCCCTCCCCCACTCGAGATCTGTCTCTCAAAAATATAAGTGAATAAACTTAAAAAAAACAGAGGGGCTGAATTTTGTGAGTTTATAAAAACAGTAAGACTTGGAACCTGGGGCTTTAAAAGTCATTTGACTCTGCACTGGGCTAGCCTAGAGGACCAGTGATAGCTGGGTCCATCCTTAAAGAAACAGCAGCCTGTGTGGAAAGGCAACATAAAAATGAGTGTACACAATGCTAGGAGACAAATGAGAGACAAATCTGTTCATACTAATTTTGGAACATGTTGGGGGACTTCTCTGAAAACCAGGGAGCTGGCAGTCACCATTTTCGTCTCCAGTCCCACAGCATAAACACCAAGACACTTTCGGGTGGTGGAGGGGTTTGCACAGACACTTGCTACCTAACCTTCTAGCAGTGTACTATGCACAAAAGTTCTCCTGAGGTCCCACCCACTCCAAGCCTGCTAGCCTGTGCCCTAGTCTCAGGGAAATTTTGTTAAAGCTGCATGTGTGCCCTACCCAGCAACTGAGTGAACAGTGGCCACCATGCACCACACATGTCTGCCACAATGCCCAGACCTGTGCCCCCAGCATCTATCCTGCACTGGGCCCAGTGTCCCAGAGACATCCTCATGTGCCAGGTCCAGCCTCATGCCCCTGGCTGCTCCAGCACACAGCCCCAGTGACTGCAGCCCTTCATGGGAACCAGCATGGAACTAGTGATCCAGTGCAAATTTTGTTAACACTGCTGTTATGTTCCCAAGTTCCCTGGAGGGCACACCTCCTCAAAGCTGGCCTGCCTGGGTCCCACTAACACCACAGAGAACAAGCACAGTCCACATTAGGCAGAAAGTCAATATGGATGACTAAACTTTAAAGAAAAGTGACTCAGACACAAAAGCAGTGCATAAGCAACACACATAGGATACTCTCCTGAAGTGTCCAGTACTGATGAACAGGGGGCACTGCACTGCAAAGCATTCCAGGATTGTCTTTTCATAAAGTCACTACTTTCAAGAGCAAAAGACACATCTGACTTTCTTAACACAAAGAAACATGCCCAGAGGGGCAGACAAAATGAGGAGACAGAGAAATTCATCCCAATTGAAAAAATAGGATAAAACCACAGACAGAGATCTAAGCAAATCACAAAACAAGCAATAAAGTGGCAATAAATACAAATCTATCAATAATTACTTTGAATGTAAATGGGCTAAACACTCCAATCAAAAGACATAGGGTGACAGAATGGATTAAAAAAAAAAAGAACAAGACCTGTCTATATAATGCCTACAAAAGACTCATACTACATTTAAAGATACCTGTAGATTGAAAGTGAAGGGATGTGTAAACATCTATAAAGCAAATGGGTGTCAAAAGAAAGCCAGAGCTGGCATGCCTGGATGGCTCAGTCAGTTAAGCATCCAACTTTGGCTGAGGTCATGATCTCATGGTTCTTGGGTTCAAGCCCCTCATTGGGCTCTTGAGCGTGAAACCTGCTTTGGATTCTGCATTTCCCTTTCTCCCTGCTCCTCCCCCACTTCCGTGCTCACTTTCTCTCTCTCTCTCTCTCTCTCTCTCTCTCTCTCTCTCTCTCTCTCTCTCTCCCTCTCTCTCTCTCAAAAATAAATAAACATTTAAAATATTTTAAAAAACGAAAGCCAGAGTAGCAGTAGTATATTGGAAAGGTAGACTTTCAAGCTAAGATTGTCACAAGAGGCAAAGAAGGACAGTATATAATCATAAAGGAAACAATCCAATAAGAAGATATAATGATTGTAAATATTTATGCACCCAACATAAAGCACCCTGATACATAAAACAGTAACAAACATAAAGAAACTAAAAGATAATAATACAATAAAAGTAGGGGACTTTAACACCCCACTTACATCAATGGAAAGATTATTTGAACAGAACATCAAAAAGGAAACAATGGCTTTAAATGACAAACTGGAATGGATGGATTTAACAGATATACTCAGAACATTCCACCCTAAAACAGCAGAATTAACATTCTTTTTTTAAGTGCACACAAAACATTCTCCAGACTAGATCACCTATTAGCCCACAACAAAATCTCAACAAATTCAAGAAGATCAAAATCATATCATGGATATTTTCCAGCCACAAGAGTAAGAAACTTGAAGTCAATGACAAGAAAAAGAATCTGGAAAGACCACAAATACTTGGAGGTTAAATAACATGTTACTAAACAGTAAATGGGGCAACCAGGAAATCAAAGAAGAAATAAAAAAAATTACATGGAAACAAATGAAAATGAAAATGCGATGTACCAAAACCTCTGTGATGCAGCAAAAGTGGTTCTAAGAGGAAAGTTTATACAAATACAGGCCACCTCAAGAAGCAAGGTAAATCTCAAATAAACAACCTAACCATGCACCTGAAGGAGCTAGAAAAAGAACAGCAAACAAAACCTAAAACCAGCAGAGGGAAGGAAATAATAAAGACTAGAGAAGAAATAAATGATATAGAAACTAGAAAAACAATAGAAGAAACCAATGAAATCAGTAGCTGGTTCCTTGAAAAAAATCAATAAAATTGATAAGCCTCTAGCCAGACTAATCAAGAAAAAAAGAAAGTACTCAAATGAATAAAATCATAAATGAGAGAGGACGAATAACAACCAAAGCTATAGAAATATAATAATAAAAGAATATTATGAAAAACTAGCTGTCAACAAATTGGATGACCTAGAAGAAATGGATAAATTCTTAGGAAGATAAACTACAAAAACTGAAACAGGAGCAAATAGGAAAATAGAACCAACCAAAAACGAGCAAAGCAATTGAGTTAGTAATAAAAAGAAAAGCCAAAAAACAAAAGTCTAGGACCAGATGGCTATGGGCAAATCCTACCAAACATTTAAACAAGAGTTAGTACTTATCCTTCTCAAACTATTCCAAAAAAATTAAAAGGAAGGAAAACTTCTAAATTCATTCTATGAGGCCAGAATTACACTAATACTAAAAAGAGATAAAGACACCACTAAAAACAAAAGAACCACAGGCCAATATCCTGTGATGAACATAGGTGCAAAAATTATCAACAGAATACTAGCAAAATGAATTCAACAATACATTAAGAAAAAATCATTCACTATGATCAATTATGACTTATTCTTGGGTTGTAAGAGTGGCTCAATATGTGGAAATCAATGTGATACATCACATCAGTAAGAGAAAGATAAAGGCATATGATCATTCTAATAGATGCAGAAAAAGCATTTCACAAAGTAAAACATCCATTCATGATAAAAACCCTCAACAAAGTAGTTCTAGAGGGAACATTCCTCAACATATTAAAGGCCATCTATGAAAACCCCACAGCTAACATTACACTTAATGAAAAAAAAAAAAAAACTGAGAGTTTTCCCCTAAGGTCAGGACAAGAGAAGAATGTCCACTTTCACCACTTATTTTCAACATAGTACTGGAAGTCCTAGACACAACAATTAGACAACAAAAAGAAATAAAAGGAATCCAAATCAAGAAGGAAGAAGTAACATTTTCACTATTTGCAGATGACATACTATATATAGAACACCCAAAAGACCACCAAAAAACTACTGAACTGATAAATAAATTCAGTAAGGAACATAAAATCAATATACAGAATTCTTTTGCATTTCTATAAGCCTATAATGAAGAAACTGAAAGAGAAATTAAGAAACCAATCCCATTTACAATTGTACCCAAAATAATAAGATACCTAGGAGTAAACCTAATCAAAGAAGTGAAAGACCTGGACTCTGAAAACTACAAAATACTGATCATAGGAATTGAGTGCAACACAAAGAAATGGAAAGACATTTCATGCACATAGATTGTAAGAAAAATATTGTTAAAATGTATACTACCCAAAGCAATCTACACATGTAATGTAATCCCTATCAAAGTACCAATAGGGGCACCTAGGTGGCTCAGTTGATTAAGCATCCAGATCTGGATTTCGGCTCGGATCATGATCTCACAGTTCATGAGCTGGAGCCCCACATCAGGCTCCATGCTGTCAGTGTGGAGCCTGTTTGGGATTCTCTCTCTCCCTTTCTCTGCCCCTCCCCAGCTCTCTCTCTCTCTGTCTCTCTCTCAAGTGAACAATGAAAAAAAGTACCAACAGCATTTTTCACAGAACTAGAATGAGAGATCCTAAAATTTCTATTGAACCACAAAAGACCCTGAATAGCCAAAGCAATCTTGCAAAAGAAAAGGAAAGCTGGTGGCATCACAAATTTGGACTTCAAGTTATATTACAAAACTGTAGTAATCAAGACAGCATGGTACTGGCTCAAAAACAGACACATAGATCAATGGCACAGAATAGAAAACCAAGAAATGAACCCACAACTATATGGTCAACTAATCATTGAGGAAGCAGGAAAGAATATCCAATGGAAAAAAGTTTCTTCAAAGAATCGTGTTGGGAAAACTGGGCAGTAACTTGCAAAAGAATGACACTGGACCACTTTCTTACATCATTCACAAAAATAAATTCAAAATGTATGGAAGACCAAAATGCAGGAGATCACAAAAGTCCTTGAAGGGAGCACAGGAAGTTATGTCAATGACATAGACCATAGCAACATTTTCCTAGACATGTCTCCTGAGGCAAGGGAAACAAAAGCAAAAATAAACAATTGAAACTACATCAAAATAAAAAGCTTTGCATAACAAAGAAAGAAATCAATAAAATTTAATGACAACCTACTGAATAGGAGAAGATATTTACAAATGACATATCACATAAAGGGTTAGTATCCAAAATAAAGAACTTCTACAACTCAAAAAACAAATAATCCAATTTAAAAATGGGAAGAAGACATGAACAGCCATATCTCCAAAGAAGACTTATAGATGGCCTACAAACACATTGAAAGATGCTCAACATCACTCATCATCAAGGAAATACGAATCAAAACTACAACGAAACATCACCTCACACCAGTCAGAATGGCTAAAATCAACAACACAAGAAACAGCAGGTGCTGGATAGGATGTGGAATAAAAGGAATCCTCTTCCACTGTTTGTGGGAATGCAAACTAGAGTGCCTATGATGGAAAACAGTATGGAGTTTCCTCAAAAAGTTAAAAATGGAATGACCCTATGGTCTTGGAATTGCACTACTGGGTTTTTACCAAACAATACAAAAACACTAATTCAAAGTGATACATGCACCCCTATGTTTATTGCAGCATATTTACAATAGCCAAAATATGGAAGGAGCCCAAGTGTCCATCAATAGTTGAACAGATAAATATGTGGTATATATATACATAATGGGATATTATTAAGCTATAAGACTGAATCTTGCCATTTTTAATGAGAGTATAATCTCAGCAAACTTAAGTCAGTCAGAGAAAAAATACCATATCATCTCACTCATATGAGGAATTTTAGAAACAAAACAAATGAACATATGAGGGAAAAATGACAAACCAGGAAACATACTCCTAACTATGCAGAAGAAACTGAGGGCTACTGGAGGGGAAAAGGGCAGGGGGATGGGTTAAATAGGGAATGGGTATTAAGGAGGGCATTTGTTCTCATGAGCACTGGGAGTTAAATGTAAGTTATGAATCTTAAATTTTGCATCTGATAATAATATTACATTGTATGTTAACTAAGTGGAATTTAAATAAAAATTTGGATAAATAATAAATAAAATAAAATAAAATAAAATAAAATAAAATAAAATAAAATAAAATAAAATAAAATAAAATGAAATATGATCCAAGAAAAAAAGACTGAGACAAACCAAGAGAGAGACTCTTAACTATAGAGAACAAACATGGTTTCCAAAGGGGAAGTGGGTTGGGGATTGAAATAAATGATTGGGATTAAAAAGTACACTTACCACAATGAAATTATGTAAAATAAAAAACTAATTTAAAAACAATGATCAAAAGATACTTTATTATGAAAATCTTAATTTCAATATATTTTATAGAGTTAGAGGTATTGTTTAGGTTCATGAGGCAAAGAGAAACTTTACTGGAAATATTTTTGCCTTTTGTTGCTGTAAACTCTAATGGGAATATTCAGAGAATGAATTTAACAGGTAACTACCAAGAAGAAAAGCTATAAATCAGATAAAAATGGATTGGTAATCCCATCACTTATAGTGTGAACTTGTGCAAATCACATAACTTCTGTAAATTTGGGGATAACAGTTCTCCCTAACTCACTGAATTGTTGTAAGATAAAATGACATAATAATTGTGAAGTGCTTACCTCATGCCTTGCACTTAATAAGCATACAATAAATGGTAATAATAATTATGATAAATGAAAATGGATTTATATTAAATTTCCTTCCACTGGGTGTATTGTGACTGGGCATAGTGTGAAAGCTGAAGCATTAAATTTTTTATTTATTTGCCAAACATTTGCTGAGCACTTTTTTTTTTTCTTTATAATGTGCTAAGAACTCTAGGGGACAAAAAATTGACTGAGAGGGTTTTTCCTTTCAGGGAGCATTTAGTTTAACAACCTTAAAATTATAATGCAAAATATGTAATTAAAAAAGTCACTTGTACTCTCTTGTCAGCAATAATCCCTTTCTCCCTGGAATTCTATTCATCCTTCACAAGTCACAATTTTGTGTTCCTCTGTCTTTAGTATGTCTTTCTTCCTAAGCATAGCATTCTGGCTCTCTCCCTCCTTCCTTGACTGTTGTTATATTAGCTCTCTTATCAAAATCATTATGTTTTCACTTACTTATCCCTGTATCATTGTTTTTGTGTTAATAATCAACCTGAGTTTAAATTCAAAAATCTTTTCGATAAGATACAGATTCAAGTTGATATATGTTCACTGGTCAAGGTACTAGGTGCATAAACTGAGCATATAAAGGAAAGGATATTAAAAGAAAAATATCAGGAGATCTTACCCACAGAGTAATGGGCAATGAAGAGAAATTTAAGAACATATCTCTGAGTAGGGAGAAGAATCTGTCCCTCATGCAAAAAGGGTTGAAAGGCAAGGAGAATATGTACATCAACAAGAAGATTTAGCAGAGTTGTGGGTAGTGTAGTTTTATTAAACATTGAAAACACATAGAAACATCTTACAGATAGTATAACATCAGTTATATCAGTCATGAAATTGAACAGCTTTACCATGCATTTATAAGTTTAATATAATAAATAAAACAATCTTTATTCATTAAAAGTAGACTAAAATTTAAAAAACACAAATGGAGCCTCACTTATCATAAAAACATGATAACCAGACTTAATTCTGCAGCTGCGATTTTATCTTTGTTTGTTTGTTTTGCTTTGCACTGAAAACATGGCCATTTTTATTTATTTATTTATTTATTTATTTATTTATTTATTTATTTATTTTTCAATATATGAAATTTATTGTCAAATTGGTTTCCATACAACACCCAGTGCTCATCTCAAAAGGTGCCCTCCTCAATACCAATCACCCACCCTCCCCTCCCTCCCACCCCCCATCAACCCTCAGTTTGTTCTCAGTATTTAAGAGTCTCTTATGCTATGGCTCTATCCCACTCTAACCTCTTTTTTTTTCCTTTCCCTCCCCCATGGGTTTCTGTTAAGTTTCTCAGGATCCACATAAGAGTGAAACCATATGGTATCTATCTTTCTCTGTATGGCTTATTTCACTTAGTATTACACTCTCCAGTTCCAACCACATTGCTACAAAAGGCCCTATTTCATTCTTTCTCATTGCCATGTAGTACTCCATTGTGTATATAAACCACAATTTCTTTATCCATTCATCAGTTGATGGACATTTAGGTTCTTTCCATAATTTGGCTATTGTTGAGAGTGCTGCTATAAACATTGGGGTAAAAGTGCCCCTATGCATCAGTACTCCTGTATCGCTTGGGTAAATTCCTAGCAGTGCTATTGCTGGGTCATAGGGTAGGTCTATTTTTAATTTTCTGAGGAACCTCCACACTGTTTTCCAGAGTGGCTGCACCAATTTGCATTCCCACCAACAGTGCAAGACGGTTCCTGTTTCTCCACATCCTCTCCAGCATCTATAGTCTCCTGATTTCTTCATTTTGGCCACTCTGACTGGCGTGAGGTGATATCTGAGTGTGGTTTTGATTTGAATTTCCCTGATGAGGAACTACGTTGAGCATTTTTTCATGTGCCTGTTGGCCATCCGGATGTCTTCTTTACAGAAGTGTCTATTCATGTTTTCTGCCCATTTCTTCACTGGGTTATTTGTTTTTCGGGTGTGGAGTTTGGGGAGCTCTTTATAGATTTTGGAGACTAGCCCTTTGTCCGATATGTCATTTGCAAATATCTTTTCTATTCCGTTGGTTGCCTTTTAGTTTTGTTGGTTGTTTCCTTTGCTGTGCAGAAGCTTTTTATCTTCATAAGGTTCCAGTAATTCACTTTTGCTTTTAATTCCCTTGCCTTTGGGGATGTGTCGAGTAAGAGATTGCTACGGCTGAGGTCAGAGAGGTCTTTTCCTGCTTTCTCCTCTAGGGTTTTGATGGTTTCCTGTCTCACATTCAGGTCCTTTATCCATTTTGAGTTTCTTTTTGTGAATGGTGTGAGAAAGTGGTCTAGTTTCATCCTTCTGAATATTGCTGTCCAGTTCTCCCAGCACCATTTGTTAAAGAGACTGTCTTTTTTCCATTGGATGTTCTTTCCTGCTTTGTCAAAGATGAGTTGGCTATACGTTTGTGGGTCTAGTTCTGGGGTTTCTATTCTATTCCATTGGTCTATGTGTCTGTTTTTGTGCCAATACCGTGCTGTCTTGATGATGACAGCTATGTAGTAGAGGCTAAAGTCTGGGGTTGTGATGCCTCCTGCTTTGGTCTTCTTCTTCAAAATTACTTTGGCTATTCGGGGCCTTTTGTGGTTCCATATGAATTTTAGGATTGCTTGTTCTAGTTTCGAGAAGAATGCTGGTGCAATTTTGATTGGGATTGCATTGAATGTGTAGATAGCTTTGGGTAGTATTGACATTTTGACAATATTTATTCTTCCAATCCATGAGCACGGAATGTTTTTCCATTTCTTTATATCTTCTTCAATTACCTTCATAAGCTTTCTATAGTTTTCAGCATACAGATCTTTTACATCTTTGGTTAGATTTATCCCTAGATATTTTATGCTTCTTGGTGCAATTGTGAATGGGATCAGTTTCTTTATTTGTCTTTCTGTTGCTTCTTTGTTAGTGTATAAGAATGCAACTGATTTCTGTACATTGATTTTGTATCCTGAAACTTTGCTAAATTCATGTCTCAGTTCTAGCAGACTTTTGGTGGAGTCTATCGGATTTTCCATGTATAATATCATGTATTCTGCAAAAAGTGAAAGGATAACTTCATCTTTGCCAATTTTGATGCCTTTGATTTCCTTTTGTTGTCTGATTGCTGATGCTAGAACTTCCAACACTATGTTAAACAACAGCGGTGAGAGTGAAATCCCTGTCGTGTTCCTGATCTCAGGGAGAGCTCTCAGTTTTTCCCCATTGAGGATGATATTAGCTGTGGGTTTTTCATAAATGGCTTTTATGATCTTTAAGCATGTTTCTTCTATCCCGCCTTTGTCAAGGGTTTTTATTAAGAAATGTTGCTGAATTTTGTCAAATGCCCTCTCTGCATCGATTGACAGGATCATATGGTTCTTATCTTTACTTTTATTAATGTGATGTATCACGTTGATTGATTTGCGAATGTTGAACCAGCCCTGCAGCCCAGGAATGAATCACTTGATCATAGTGAATAATTCATTTTATATGCTGTTGAATTCGATTTGTTAGTATCTTACTGAGAATTTTTGCATCCATATTCATGAAGGATATTGGCCTGTAGTTCTCTTTTTTTTACTGGGTCTCTGTCTGGTTTAGGAATCAAAGTAATACTGGCTTCATAAAATGAATCTGGAAGTTTTCCTTCCCTTTTTATTTCTTGGAATAGCTTGAGAAGGATAGGTATTATCTCTGCTTTAAACGTCTGGGAGAGCTCCCCTGGGAAGCCATCTGGTCCTGGACTCTTATTTGTTTGGAGATTTTTGATGACTGATTCAATTTCTTCGCTGGTTATGGGTCTGTTCAAGCTTTCTATTTCCTCTTGATTGAGTTTTGGAAGAGTGTGGGTGTTTAGGAATTTGTCCATTTCTTCCAAGTTGTCCAGTTTGTTGGCATATAATTTTTCATAGTATTCCCTGATAATTGTTTGTATCTCTGAGGGATTGGTTGTAATAATTCCATTTTCATTCATGATTTTATCTATTTGGGTCATCTCCCTTTTCTTTTTGAGAAGCCTGGCTAGAGGTTTGTCAATTTTGTTTATTTTTTCAAAAAACCAACTCTTGGTTTCATTCATCTGCTCTACAGTTTTTTTAGATTCTATAGTGTTTATTTCTGCTCTGATCTTTATTATTTCTCTTCTGCTGGGTTTAAGCTGTCTTTGTTGTTCTGCTTCTATTTCCTTTAGGTGTGCTGTTAGATTTTTTATTTGGGATTTTTCTTGTTTCTTTAGGTAGACCTGCATTGCAATGTATTTTCATCTCAGGACTGCCTTTGCTGCATCCCAAAACGTTTGGATTGTTGTATTTTCATTTTCGTTTGTTTCCATATGTTTTTTAATTTCTTCTCTAATTGCCTCGTTGACCCATTCATTCGTTAGTAGGGTGTTCTTTAACCTCCATGCCTTTGGAGGTTTTCCAGACTTTTTCCTGTGGTTGATTTCAAGCTTCATAGCATTGTGGTCTGAAAGTGTGCATGGTATGATTTCAATTCTTGTAATTATGAAGGGCTGTTTTGTGACCCAGTATGTGATCTATCTTGGAGAATGCTCCATGCGCACTTGAGAAGAAAGTATATTCTCTTGCTTTGGGACGTAGAGTTCTAAATATATCTGTCAAGTCCATCTGATCCCATGTATCATTCAGGGCTCTAGTTTCTTTATTGACCGTGTGTCTAGATGATCTATCCATTTCTGTAAGTGGAGTGTTAAAGTCCCCTGCAATGACCACATTCTTATCAATAAGGTTGCTTATGTTTGTGAG
The DNA here is from genome assembly GCF_018350195.1 of Panthera tigris. Lineage (NCBI taxonomy): Eukaryota > Metazoa > Chordata > Mammalia > Carnivora > Felidae > Panthera > Panthera tigris. The sequence continues at coordinate 66,173,443 of NC_056677.1, read as the reverse complement.
TAATTGTTTTATATATCTGGGGGCTCCCGTATTCGGCGCATAGACATTTATAATTGTTAGCTCTTCCTGATGGATAGACCCTGTGATTATTGTATAATGCCCTTCTTTATGTCTTTTTTTTTAATGTATGAAATTTATTGTCAAATTGGTTTCCATACAACACCCAGTGCTCATGCCAAAAGGTGCCCTCCTCAATACCCATCACCTACCCTCCCCTCCATCCCACCCCCCATGAACCCTCAGTTTGTTCTCAGTATTTAACAGTCTCTTATGCTTTGGTTCTCTCCCACTCTAACCTCTTTTTTTTTCCCCCTACCCCATGGGTTTCTGTTAAGTTTCTCAGGATCCACATAAGAGTGAAACCATATGGTATCTGTCTTTCTCTGTATGGCTTATTTCACTTAGCATCACACTCTCCAGTTCCATCCACGTTGCTACAAAAGGCCATATTTCATTCTTTCTCATTGCCACATAGTATTCCATTGTGTATATAAACCACAATTTCTTTATCCATTCATCAGTTGATGGACATTTAGGCTCTTTCCATAATTTGGCTATTGTTGAGAGTGCTACTATAAACATTGGGGTACAAGTGCCCCTATGCATCAGTACTCCTGTATCCCTTGGATAAATTCCTAACAGTGCTATTGCTGGGTCATAGGGTAGGTCTATTTTTAATTTTTTGAGGAACCTCCACACTGTTTTCCAGAGTGGCTGCACCAATTTGCATTCCCACCAACAGTGCAAGAGGGTTCCCGTTTCTCCACATCCTCTCCAGCATCTATAGTCCCCTGATTTCTTCATTTTGGCCACTCTGACTGGCGTGAGGTGGTATCTGAGTGTGGTTTTGATTTGTATTTCCCTGATGAGGAGCGACGTTGAACATCTTTTCATGTGCCTGTTGGCCATCCGGGTGTCTTCTTTACAGAAGTGTCTATTCATGTTTTCTGCCCATTTCTTCACTGGGTTATTTGTTTTTCGGGTGTGGAGTTTGGGGAGCTCTTTATAGATTTTGGAGACTAGCCCTTTGTCCGATATGTCATTTGCAAATATCTTTTCTATTCCGTTGGTTGCCTTTTAGTTTTGTTGGTTGTTTCCTTTGCTGTGCAGAAGCTTTTTATCTTCATAAGGTCCCAGTAATTCACTTTTGCTTTTAATTCCCTTGCCTTTGGGGATGTGTCAAGTTAGAGATTGCTACGGCTGAGGTCAGAGAGATCTTTTCCTGCTTTCTCCTCTAGGGTTTTGATGGTTTCCTGTCTCACATTCAGGTCCTTTATCCATTTTGAGTTTCTTTTTGTGAATGGTGTGAGAAAGTGGTCTAGTTTCAACCTTCTGCATGTTGCTGTCCAGTTCTCCCAGCACCATTTGTTAAAGAGACTGTCTTTTTTCCATTGGATGTTCTTTCCTGCTTTGTCAAAGATGAGTTGGCCATACGTTTGTGGGTCTAGTTCTGGGGCTTCTATTCTATTCCATTGGTCTATGTGTCTGTTTTTGTGCCAATACCATGCTGTCTTGATGATGACAGCTTTGTAGTAGAGGCTAAAGTCTGGGGTTGTGATGCCTCCTGCTTTGGTCTTTTTCTTCAAAATTACTTTGGCTATTCGGGGCCTTTTGTGGTTCCATATGAATTTTAGGATTGCTTGTTCTAGTTTCGAGAAGAATGCTGGTGCAATTTTGATTGGGATTGCATTGAATGTGTAGATAGCTTTGGGTAGTATTGACATTTTGACAATATTTATTCTTCCAATCCATGAGCAGGGAATGTCTTTCCATTTCTTTATATCTTATTCAATTTCCTTCATAAGCTTTCTATAGTTTTCAGCATACAGATCTTTTACATCTTTGGTTAGATTTATTCCTAGGTATTTTATGCTTCTTGGTGCAATTGTGAATGGGATCAGTTTCTTTATTTGTCTTTCTGTTGCTTCATTGTTAGTGTATAAGAATGCAACTGACTTCTGTACATTGATTTTGTATCCTGCAACTTTGCTGAATTCATGTCTCAGTTCTAGCAGACTTTTGGTGGAGTCTATCGGATTTTCCATGTATAATATCATGTCATCTGCAAAAAGCGAAAGCTTGACTTCATCTTTGCCAATTTGGATGCCTTTGATTTCCTTTTGTTTTCTGATTGCTGATGCTAGAGCTTCCAGTACTATGTTAAACAACAGCGGTGAAAGTGGACATCCCTGTCGTGTTCCTGATCTCAGGGACAAAGCTCTCAGTTTTTCCCCATTGAGGATGATGTTAGCTGTGGGCTTTTCATAAATGGCTTTTATGATCTTTAAGTATGTTCCTTCTATCCTGACTTTCTCAAGGGTTTTTATTAAGAAAGGGTGCTGGATTTTGTCAAAGGCCTTTTCTGCATCGATTGACAGGATCATATGGTTCTTATCTTTACTTTTATTAATGTGATGTATCACGTTGATGGATTTGCGAATGTTGTACCAGCCCTGCATCCCAGGAATAAATCCCACTTGATCACGGTGAATAATTCTTTTTATATGCCATTGAATTCGATTTGCTAGTATCTTATTGAGAATTTTTGCATCCATATTCATCAAGAATATTGGCCTGTAGTTCTCTTTTTTTACTGGGTCTCTGTCTGGTTTAGGAATCAAAGTAATACTGGCTTCCTAGAATGAGTCTGGAAGTTTTCCTTCCCTTTCTATTTCTTGGAATAGCTTGAGAAGGATAGGTATTATCTCTGCTTTAAACGTCTGGTAGAACTCCCCTGGGAAGCCATCTGGTCCTGGACTCTTATTTGTTGGGAGATTTTTGATAATGGATTCAATTTCTTTGCTGGTTATGGGTCTGTTCAAGCTTTCTATTTCCTCCTGATTGAGTTTTGGAAGAGTGTGGGTGTTTAGGAATTTGTCCATTTCTTCCAGGTTGTCCAATTTGTTGGCATATAATTTTTCATAGTATTCCCTGATAATTGTTTGTATCTCTGAGGGATTGGTTGTAATCATCCCATTTTCATTCATGATTTTATCTATCTGGGTCGTCTCCCTTTTCTTTTTGAGAAGCCTGCTAGAGGTTTGTCAATTTTGTTTATTTTTTCAAAAAACCAACTCTTGGTTTCGTTGATCTGCTCTACAGTTTTTTTAGATTCTATATTGTTTATTTCTGCTCTGATCTTTATGATTTCTCTTCTTCTGCTGGGTTTAGGCTGCCTTTGCTGTTCTGCTTCTATTTCCTTTAGGTGTGCTGTTAGATTTTGTATTTGGGATTTTTCTTGTTTCTTGAGATAGGCCTGGATTGCAATGTATTTTCCTCTCAGGACTGCCTTCGCTGCGTCCCAAAGCGTTTGGATTGCTGTATTTTCATTTTCGTTTGTTTCCATATGTTTTTTAATTTCTTCTGTAATTGCCTGGTTGACCCACTCATTCTTTAGTAGGGTGTTCTTTAACCTCCTTGCTTTTGGAGGTTTTCCAGACTTTTTCCTGTGGTTGATTTCAAGCTTCATAGCATTATGGTCTGAAAGTATGCATGGTATAATTTCAATTCTTGTAAACTTATGAAGGGCTGTTTTGTGACCCAGTATATGATCTATCTTGGAGAATGTACCATGTGCTCTCGAGAAGAAAGTATATTCTGTTGCTTTGGGATGCAGTGTTCTAAATATATCTGCCAAGTCCATCTGATCCAATGTATCATTCAGGGCCCTTGTGTCTTTATTGACCGTGTGTCTAGATGATCTATCCATTTCTGTAAGTGGGGTGTTAAAGTCCCCTGCAATGACCACATTCTTATCAATAAGGTTGCTTATGTTTATGAGTAATTGTTTTATATATTTGGGGGCTCCCGTATTCAGCGCAAAGACATTTATAATTGTTAGCTCTTCCTGATGGATGACCCTGTAATTATTATATAATGCCCTTCTTCATCTCTTGTTACAGCCTTTAATTTAAAGTCTATTTTGTCTGATATAAGTATGGCTGCTCCAGCTTTCTTTTGGCTTCCAGTAGCATGATAAATAGTTCTCCATCCCCTCACTCTCAATCTAAAGGTGTCCTCAGGTCTAAAATGCGTCTCTTGTAGACAGCAAATAGATGGGTCTTGTCTTTTTATCCATTCTGATACCCTATGTCTTTTGTTTGGCGCATTTAATCCATTTACATTCAGTGTTATTATAGAAAGATACGGGTTTAGAGTCATTGTGATGTCTGTATGTTTTATGCTTGTAGTGATGTGTCTGGTACTTTGTCTCACAGGATCCCCCTTAGGATCTCTTGTAGGGCTGGTTTAGTGGTGACAAATTCCTTCAGTTTTTGTTTGTTTGGGAAGAGCTTTATATCTCCTTCTATTCTAAATGACAGACTTGCTGGATAAAAGATTCTCGGCTGCATATTTTTTCTGTTTAGCACACTGAAGATATCGCGCCAATCCTTTCTGGCCTGCCAAGTTTCAAAAGAGAGATCAGTCACGAGTCTTATAGGTCTCCTTTTATATGTGAGGGCACGTTTATCCCTTGCTGCTTTCAGAATTTTCTCTTTATCCTTATATTTTGCCAGTTTCACTATGATATGTCATGCAGGAGATCAATTCAAGTTACGTCTGAAGGGAGTTCTCTGTGCCTCTTGGATTTCAATGCCTTTTTCCTTCCCCAGTTCAGGGAAGTTCTCAGCTATTATTTCTTCAATTACACCTTCAGCACCTTTCCATCTCTCTTCCTCCTCTGGGATACCAATTATGCATATATTATTTCTTTTTAGTGTATCACTTAGTTCTCTAATTTTTCCCTCATACTCCTGGATTTTTTTATCTTTCTCTCAGCTTCCTCTTTTTCCATAACTTTATCTTCTAGTTCACCTATTCTCTCTCTGCCTCTTCAATCCGAGCCGTCGTTGATTCCATTTTGTTTTGCATTTCGTTTAAAGCGCTTTTCAGCTCCTCGTGACTGTTCCTTAGTCCCTTGATCTCTGTGGCAAGAGATTCTCTGCTGTCCTGTATACTGTTTTCAAGCCCAGCGATTAATTTTATGACTATTATTCTAAATTCACTTTCTGTTATATTATTTAAATCCTTTTTGATCAGTTCATTAGCTGTTGTTATTTCCTGGAGATTCTTCTGAGGGAAATTCTTCCGTTTGGTCATTTTGGATAGTCCCTGGCGTGGTGAGGACCTGCAGGGCACTTCCCCTGTGCTGTGGTGTATAACTGGAGATGGTGGGCAGGGCCGCAGTCAGACCTGATGTCTGCCCCCAGCCCACCTCTGGGGCCACAGCCAGACTGGTGTGTGCCTTCTCTTCCCCTCTCCTAGGGGCGGGATTCACTGTGGGGTGGCGTGGCCCGTCTGGGCTACTTGCACACTGCCAGGCTTGTGGTGCTGGGGATCTGGTGTATTAGCTGGGGTGGGTAGGCAAGGTGCAGGGGGGCTGGAGGGGCAGGCTTAGCTCGCTTCTCCTTAGGTGATCCACTTCAGGAGGGGCCGTGTGGCAGCAGGAGGGAGTCAGATATGCTGCCGGAGGTTTGGCTCTGCAGAAGCACAGAGTTGGGTGTTTTCGTGGAGCGAGCAATTTCCCTGGCAGGAACTGGTTCCCTTTGGGATTTTGGCTGGGGGATGGGCGGGGGAGATGGCGCTGGTGAGCGCCTTTGTTCCCCGCCAAGCTGAGCTCTGTCGTCCGGGGGCTCAGCAGCTCTCCCTCCCTTTGTCCTCCAGCCTTCCCGCTTTCTGAGCACAGCTGTTAACTTATGACCTCCGAGACACTAAGTCGCGCTTGCTGTCAGAACACAGTCCGTCAGGCCCCTCCGCTTTTGCCAGCCAGACTCGGGGGCTCTGCTTGGCCGGCGAGCTGCCCCTCCGCCCCGGCTCCCTCGTGCCAGTCCGTGGAGCATGCACCACCTCGCCGCCCTTCCTACCCTCTTCCATGGGACTCTTGTCTGTACTTGGCTCCAGAGACTCCGTTCTGCTAATCCTCTGGCGGTTTTCTGGGTTATTTAGCCAGGTGTAGGTGGAATCTAAGTGATCAGCAGGACGCGCGGTGAGCCCAGCGTCCTCCTACGCCGCCATCTTCCCTGTCCCTTCTTTATGTCTTTTTACAGCCTTTAATTTAAAGTCTAGTGTGTCTGATATAAGTATGGTTACTCCAGCTTTATTTTGACTTCCAGTAGCATGATAAATAGTTCTCCCTCCCCTCACTCTCAATCTGAAGGTGTCCTCAGGTCTAAAATGAGTCTCTTGTAGACAGCAAATAGATGGGTCTTGTTTTTTATCCATTCTGATACCCTATGTCTTTTGGTTCACGCATTTTGTCCATTTACATTCAGTGTTATTATAGAAAGATACGGGTTTAGAGTCATTGTGATGTCCGTAGGTTTCATGCTTGTAACGATGTCTCTGATACTTTGTCTCCCAGGATCCCCGTTAGGATCTCTTGTAGGGCTGGTTTAGTGGTGACAAATTCCTTCAGTTTTTGTTTGTTTGGGAAGACCTTTATCTCTCCTTCTATTCTAAATGACAGACTTGCTGGATAACGGATTCTCAGCTGCATATTTTTTCCGTTCATTACATTGAAGGTCTCCTGCCATTCCTTTCTGGCCTGCCAAGTTTCAGAAGAGAGATCAGTCAGGAGTCTTATAGGTCTCCCTTTATATGTTAGAGCACGTTTATCCCTCGCTGCTTTCAGAATTTTCTCTTCATCCTTGTGTTTTGCCACTTTCACTCTGATATGTCATGCAGAAGATAGATTCAAGTTACGTCCGAAAGGAGTTCCCTGTGCCTCTTGGATTTCAATGTCTTTTTCCTTCCCCAGATCAGGGAAGTTCTCAGCTATTGTTTCTTCAAGTACCCCTTCAGCACCTTTCCCTCTCTCTTCCTCCTCTGGAATACCAATTATGCATAGATTATATCTCTTTAGTGCATCACTTAGTTCTCTAATTTTCCCCTCATACTCCTGGATTTTTTTTATCTCTCTTTTTCTCAGCTTCTTCTTTGTTCATAATTTTGTCTTCTAGTTCACCTATTCTCTCCTCTGCCTCTTCAATCCGAGCTGTGATCGTCTCCATTTTATTTTGCAGCTCATTAATAGCATTTTTTAGCTCCTCCTGGCTGTTCCTTAGTCTCTTGATCTCTGTAACAATAGATTCTCTGCTGTCCTTTATACTGTTTCCAAGACCAGCGGTTAATTTTATGACTATTATTCTAAATTCACTTTCTGTTATGTTGTTTAAATCGTTTTTGATCAGTTCGTTAGCTGTTGTTATTTCCTGGACGTTCTTTCGAGGGGATTTCTTCTGTTTTTTCATTTTGGATAGTCCCTTGAGTGGTGTGGAACTGCAGGGTACTTCCCGTGTGCTGTCTCGAATAACTTGCGTTGGTGGGCGGGGCCACAGTCAGACCTGATGTCTTCCCCCAGCCCACCGCTGTGGCTACAGTCAGACTGGTGTGTGCCTTCTCTTCCCCTCTCCTAGGGGCGGGATTCACTGTGTGGTGGTGTGGCCTGTCTGGGCAAGTAGCCACTGCCAGGCTTCTGGTGCTGGGGTTCTGGCATATTAGCTGTGGTGGATCTGCAAGGTGCACAGGGGTGGGAGTGGCAGGCTCAGCTCGCTTTACCTTCAGAGATCCACTTTGGGAGGAGCCCTGTGGCACCAGGAGGGAGTCAGACCCTCCAGAGGGATTGATCCGCAGAAGCACAGCGTTGGGTGTTTGCGCGGTGCAAGCAAGTTCCCTGGCAGGAACTGGTTCCCTTTGGGATTTTGGCTGGGGGATGGGAGAGGGAGATGGCACTGGCGAGTGCCTTTGTTCCCCACCAAGCTGAGCTCTTTCCTCCGGGGCTCAACAACTCTCCCTCCCTTTGTCCTCCAGCCCTCATGTTCTCCAAGCAGAGCTGTTAGCTTATAACCTTCCAGATGTCAAGTCCCACTTGTTGTTGGAACACACTCCATCTAGCCCCTCTGCTTTTGCAAGTCAGACTCGGGGGCTCTGCTTGGCCGGCGGGCCGCCCTTCCGCCCCGGCTCCCTCCTGCCAGTCCATGTAGCGCGCACCACCTTGCCGCCCTTCTCTCGTCTGCGCTTGGCTCCAGACTCTATTCTGCTAGTCTTCTGGTGGTTTTCTGGGTTATTTAGGCAGGTGTAGGTGGAATCTAAGTGATCAGCAGGACGCGGTCAGCCCAGTGTCCTCCTATTCCGCCATCTTCCCCAGGTCAGTCAAACATGGCCATTTTTAAAGAACAGGTTAAATTTTGGAAGCACTCTTTCATTAGAAAAAGACATGTCAGTACCAGATAAAGGATTAGTATCCAAAATATATAAAGAATTAATCAAACTCAACACTCAAAGTACAAATAATCCAGTGAAGAAATGGATAGAAGACATGAATACACACTTTTCCAAAGAAGACATCCAGATGATGATGAAAAGATGCTCAATATCACTCATCATCAGAAAAATACAAATCAAAACTACAATGAGTTACCACCTCACACCTGTCAGAATGGCTAAAATGAACAACTCAGGCAACAACAGATTTTGGTGAAGATGAGGAGAGTGGGGAACACTTTTGCACTGTTAGTGTGAATGTAAACTGGTGCAGCCACTCTGGAAAACAGTATGGAGGCTCCTCAAAAAAATTAAAAATAAAACTACCCTACCTCCCAGCAATTGCACCACTAGGTATTTATCCAAAGGATACAAAAATGCTGATTTGAAGGGAACACGCACCCCAATATTTACAGAAGTACTAGTGACAATAGACCAAATTATGGAAAGAGCCCAAGTTGTTCACAAGAGTCAAATATATATATATATATATATATATATATATATATGTACACACACACACACACATATATACACTCACATATATACACACACATACACACACACACACTGAAATCTTGTCATTTGCAGCAACGTGGATGGAACGAAAAGGTTATGCTTATGCTAAGCAAATAAATCAGTCAGAGAAAGAGATATATGATTTCACTTGTGGAATTTAAGAAACACAACAGATGAACATAGGGGAAGGGAAAGAAAAATAAGATAAAAACAGAGGGTGACAAACCATAAAAGACTCTTAAATACAGAGAACAAACTGACAGGTGCTATTGGGGGGTGATGGGCTAAATGGGTGATGGGCATTAAGGAGGGCACTTTTCTGAATGAGCAATGGGTGTCATGTGTAAGTGATGAATCACTAAATTCTGCTCCTGAAACCAATACTACACACTATTTTAACTAAATTGAATTTAAATAAAAAATAAAAATAAATAAATTAAAAAAATAACATATTGTGCAAAACATAAATAAATAAATAAATAAATAAATAAATAAAATTAAAAAAATAAAAACACTAGATTTTCAAATTAATTAAATTCTTCCAAATACCAGTCATCAACTCTTGAAAGTGTAACTGCTTAGAATTTTGTAACTATATACAAAGCATTGTAGCATTCCTACATTCAATCTATCATCAAGTCTTAACACTTCTCTTCTCATAATGTCTCTCATATCTGTCATTTTGTTTTCATTTTTATAGCCACTCATTTATAGGAGTATAGGTTCTAGGTCATCTCCCTGTGTTTAATTCATCTTACCTTCAGTAGGAAAATGGTTTGTCATAAATAACATTTTCTTGCTAATAATAGCTAATTCCACATGTAACATCTCAGTTAATCCTCACAACACTATGATGTAATTAGTGTTATTATTCTTATTTTATATAAGATTAAACTGAAGTGCAGAGATTATATAATTTGCTCAATATCACACACTTAGGCAGAGCCAGGCTGTCTAATTCCAACTTCCATGCTTTCAGTCATTCTACTATATGAAAGAGCCCAAGAACTAAGGGTATCTCCTTCCATTTTACTGAATCCAATATTTAATGCCATGAATCCTTAAACAAAAAGATCTGGAAGGAACCTTTGAATCTATCTAGTCCAGAGATTGCAGACTAGTGGCTTATGAAAATATTTTATTTGGTCTTTGTGTTGTTTTAGTGTAAATTCCTTGTCAACAATTAAAATGGAAATATTTCACATAAAAATTGGAATTATTTAATTCTCTACAAAAATTCAAATATTGAATACACATTACCACTTAGTCACAAACATCTGAAGCTAGGTTATTTCTGTCTGCTTCAACAAGGTATATGAGCTTTAGTTAGACATGTCTCCACTTCTCCTTCACTCATTTAGCTACTTCGTCTTTGTGGAAATTTGCACTTATGATCTATGGTTTGCTTGAACACCAGGAACTTAGGGACACTGACTTACCCAAAACCACATAGAGAATTCATACCAAAATCAAGACTAGAATCTAGGTCTATTTGACTCCCAATTAAGGCTCTTTCTGCTATGTGATGTGTTTCTTTTTATGTGTCTTTAAATAAGTTTTATCTTTTGCTATCAATATTCTCTCAACATTTCTTTTGGCCTGCTCATTATTTCTTTCAAAACTGGTTTCAAAATTTACCCTATACATATTTTTTCAGACTAATTCCATCTGACTCTGGTCACAAATGTATTCAGCATCCTCTTTGCATTAATTAATTTACACTTGTTGATATGCTTCTTTGTATAGCATTCATACATTTCCTCAGTATATATTTTATTTCCTCACCTAGACTAAATTTCTTATGACTAAGGATATCAATTTGTGCAAAATTTGTGAAGTTGGTTAAACTTATGTTAGATCATTCCATCTTCTTTCTCTGCCCTTTAGACTATCCAGTGCCTATTCCTGTGTACTCTTCCTATTCTTATCAAAGCTTTTTTAGAAGACCTCTGTTATCAATCATTTGACAAGGGTCCATGTACAGGTGTCCTGCAAGCTGAATTTGGCCAGCAGTCATATTATGTTGGTATACAAACATATTTTCTTAGTTTAAATGTTTTTATATGAGACATTTGCTTTCTAATTCATCACAGGCCTCTTTATTACTTTTTTTGGGGGGGAGATATTTAATGAAGAAAATGTGGATTTTTTCTAGCTTTATTGAGAAATAATTAACATATGTCAATGTATATAAGAAAGATATTCTTTTTTATATTTAAATTCAAGTTAGTTAACATACAGTGTTGTCTTGGCTTCAGAAGTAGAACCCAGTGATTCATCTCTTACATATGACACAGAGTGCTCATCCTAAAAAGTACCCTTTTTGATGCCTATCACCCACCCACCTCCTCTACAGAAACCCTCAGTTTGTTCTCTGTATTTAAGAGTCTCATGGTTTTCTTCCCTCTCTGTTGTTATCTTATTTTTCCTTCTCTTCCTCTATATTCATCTGTTGTGTTTCTCAAATTCCACATATGAGTGAAATTGTATATCTGTCTTTCTCTGACTTATTTCATTTAGCACGATACCCTCTAGTTTCATCCATGTGGTTGCAAACAGCAAGATTTCATTTTTCTTCATTGCTGAGTGTATACACACACACACACACCACATCTTCTTTATCCATTCATCATTTAGGATCATAAACTTGGCCTGATTTACACACTTGTGTTTTCTGTCTAGTCACTGTAGATGTTTGAGTTTGTGTTCCCTGTATCATATCTTCCATTGGGCTTCTGCATTATTTTCAAGACTCATTCCCACTTTTCCCTAGATTTGATAACTGAATACTTATCTTGTTCCCTGTTCTTGAGTCTAGGAAATCTTAGTAATCTTCCCAAATCAAGGTCTGCCCTGTTATGAGGTGACCCATTTCCTGATACTAAAGTCTGCTTGACTGGGTTCTGAATGATATCTTCTTCTTGATTCAATGGACATGTACTCTGACCTACTTTGGAGAACATGATGTTCCTCCACCATAGACTCTCTCCTGTTAAGTATTTGTGTAAATAATCACAATTTGCCTTGACAATCAAATATGGTGCCTGTCTGCCAAATAGGGCTTCCTTCCAATGTTTAAGTTTGAGCTCAAGTATCTATCTCTGCCTAATAATAATATCTAGATAATAATAATATCTGCCTAATAATAAGATCAAATCCCAGATCCTTTTCCTGTCCAATTAATATGATGACACTTGCAATTAATTAGGCCACAGTTCAAGAATGTCTATTGATATAACACTGTGAATTTAAGTTAATTCCTTTTTCTAGGAACATTTGTATTTTTGAATCTTAGAAATTAGCCAATATGGGGCAAGGGAGGTTTAGAGGAGATGAAGGGGTAAAAAAAAAAACATGAGAAGAAATTTCCCAGAGTAGTTCAAAAATTAATCAGTATCCAAGATTGTGAAGCTGTTTAACGTCTTGGTGAGGATGTCTTTTTGTAAACCCAAAAGTGTCAAGCATGAAGACTCATTAAATATTGTTTTTTTTTCCTCTGGGAAACTATTCATAATGCAATATAAATCATACAATTAAACAAATCAGAAACATAAGAGAAAGTTATTCAAAACTAAGTTCTTAGTGAAAAAGACTCAAGCTAGTTATATTTTTAAAGCAAAGAAACTAGGACTTATAAAAACTCTTACAATTTTAGCCATGAAATCATTGTTCAGAAAAAGAAGTGATGGGCTAATCAAAGTAAGACACCTATAAAAATTAATCTGGACCTCTTCTGATTGATTAAATTCTCAAATTTTTCTCTCTAGTTTTATCACCAAGCGTCGATAGTGTTTTTGTTAATTAAAGTAAAACTGGATTGCTTTTTAATTCTTTTCAATATTAAATACAATAAACTGCTATTGTTTCAATTTTTAGATTAAAAAAAATCATGGAAGGTAAATTACTAGCCCAAGGTCTCCAAGAGTTCAGCACTCAGAATAACAATATTCTGTTTCTCACAGTTACATGAATAGGCCCAAGACATCAAGGCAATGATCTAGAACAAATACACATAATATATTTATTAAATGTCCTATTGAAAATTATGCACAAGCATGCATATTGTAATCTATATTTGTATTGTTGTAAATTAAAAATATGGACATAATTTCCAGGAAAATAATAGCTATAAAATTAAGATAATTATATGCTCATTTTGGCTGCACATATACTAAAATTGGAATTATACAGAGTAGATAAGCATGGCCTCTGGGCAAAGATAGCATGGACATTTCTGAAGCATTCCACAGTTCTTTTAAAAAATATAATTACACTAAAACTTAGAATTGTCACATATAGAATAGTCTAGATACAATTAAAATTTGCTACAAAATCAGTATATCAATTGAAATAATACTTTTAAACACATAAAGGAATATGCTTAGAATAAGAGAGATAGACAAAAGATGAAAGAAATATAAGAATTACATGCTGAAGCATACATAATGGGAAAGTTTTGTAAAGTTTTTCTTTAGTTTTTCTTTAAATTCCATTTAGTTGACATACAACATAATATGAGTTTCACGTGTACAAATTAGTGATTCAATACTTACATACAACAACTTGTGCTCATCACAACAATTGCACTCCTTACTCCTCATCATGAATTTAACACATCTCCTGACCGACCTCTCCTTTGGTAACCAATTTGTTCTCCATAGTTAAGACTCTGTTTCCTGATTTGCCTCTCTTTTTCCCCTATGATTGATTTATTTCTTAGATTCCACACATTAGTGAAATCAGGTGATATTTTCTTTCTCAGATTGATATATTTTGCTTAGCACCATACTCTCTAGCTCCATCCACATCATTGCAAATGGCAACATTTCATTCTTTTTATGGTTGAGTAATATTCCATTGTATACATATACCACTTCTGCTTTATACCTACGTCAGTCTATGGATATTTGGGCTCTTTACATCATTGGGTTATTGTTGATAATGCTTCTATAAACATCAGGGTGCATGTATCCCTTCAAATTAGTACTTCTGTATTCATTGGGTAAATACTTAGCAGTACAATTGCTAGATTGTGGGGTAATTCTATTTTTAACTTTTTGAGGAAACTCCATACTGTTTTCCAGAGTGGATACACCAGTTGGCATTCCCAACAGAGCAAGGAGGTTCCCCTTCCTCCACATCCTTGCCAACACCTGTTGTATACTGTGTTGTTAATTTTAGCCATTCTGACAGGTGTGAAGTGGTATCTTATGATTTTGATTTGTATTCACCTGATGATGAGTGATGTTGAGCACCTTTTCATGTGTCTGTTAGCCATTTGGATGTATTCTTTGGAAAACTGTCCATGTCTTCTCACCATTTTTAATCTGGATTATTTGGTTTTTGGGTGTTCAGAATTATAAGCCCTATTTTGGATACTAACCCTTTAATATATATGTCATTTGCAAATACCTTTTCCCTTTCCATATGTTGACTTAAGTTTTGTTGATTGTTTCCTTCACTGTGCAGAAGTTTGTATTTTGATGAAGTCCCACTAGTTTATTTTTGCTTTTGTTTTCTTTGCCTTGGAGACATATCTAGTAAGCAGTTACTAGAGAGGATATCAAAGAGATTACTTCCTGTATTCTCTAGGATTTTGATGGTTTCCTTTCTTACATTTAGGTATTTAATCCATTTTTAATTTACTTTTGTGTATGGTGTAAGAAAGTGGTCTGCTTTCTTTCTATTGCATGTTTTCCAGTTTTCTCAACACCATTTGTTTCAATGGGCTTTTTTCCCATTGGATATTCCTTCCTGCTTTGCCAAAGATTAATTGACCATGTAGTTGTAGATTCATGTCAGGCTTTTCCATTCTGTTCTATGGATCTATGTTTGTATTTGTTCCAGTACCATACTGATGACCACATCATTGTAATATAACTTGAAGTCCAGAATTGTGAAGCCTCCAGGTTTCCTTTTCTTTTTCAAGGTTCCTTTGGCAATTCGGTGTGTTTTGTGTTTCCATACAAATTTTAGGATTATTTATTCCGGCTCTGTGAAAAATGCTGGTGTTATTTTGATAAGGATTGCATTAAATATGTCAATTGCTTTGGGTACTATAGATATTTTAACAATATTTGTTCTTCCAACACCTGGACATGGAATGTTTTTCCATTTCTTTGTGTCCTCTTCAATTTCTTTCATCAGTGTTTTATAGTTCTCAGAGTACAGATCTTTCACTTCTTTAGTTAAATTTATCTCTAAATATCTTATGGTTTTTTATGCAGTGGTAAATAAGATTGGTTCCTTGATTTCTCTTTCTGCTTTTTCATCATTGTTGTATAGAAACGCAATGATTTCTGTGTCTTGATTTTGTATCCTGTGACTTCGCTGAATTTGTGTATCAATTCTAGCAACTGGCGGGGGGGGAGTAGTTTTCAGGGTTTTCTATATAGAGTATTATGTCATCTCCAAATAGTGGAAGCTTGACTTCTTCCATGCAGATTTGGATACATTTATTCCTTTTTGTTTTGTGATTGCTATGGCTAGAGTGGTGAGAGCAAAATCCCTGTCTTGTTCCTGGCTTGGAGGAAAAACTCTCAATTTTTCTCCATTGGGGATTATATTATCTGTGGATTTTCACAGACAGCCCTTATCATGAAGTATGCTCCCTCTATCCCTGTTTTGTTGAGGGCTTTCATCAAGAATGGATACTGTATTTTGTCCAATGCTTTCTCTGCATCTATTGAGAGGATTGTATGGTTCTTATCCTTTCTTTCATTAATGTGGTGTATTACATAGATTTATTTGAGGATATTCAACTTGCCTTACAACCCAGGAATAAATCACACTTGATCGTGGAGAGTGGTTCTTTTAATGTACTGTTTTATTTGGTTTGTTAGTAATTTATTGAGACTTTCTGCATCTATGTTCATCAGGGATATTGGCCTGTAGTTCTCTTTTTCAGTGGAATCTTTGGTTTTGGTTTCAGGGGAATGCTGACCTCATGGAATGAATTTTGGTGTTTTCCTTCTTTTTATATTTCTTGGAATAGTTTGAGAAAAATAAGTATTAACTTGTCTTTAAATGTTGCATATAATTTGCCTATGAACTCATCAGGAACTAGACTTTTGTTTGCTGGGAGATTATTGATTATAATTCAATTTCTTTGCTGGTTATTGGTCTGTTCAAGTTTTCTATTTCTTCTTGTTTCAGTTTTGGTTATTTATATGTTTCTAGGAATTTGTGCATTGTGCATTTCTTCCAGGTTGCCCAATTTTTGGCATAGAGTTTTTTATACTATTCTCATAATTGCTCATATTTCTGTGGTGTTGGTTGTTATTTCTCTACTGTCATTTCTGATTTTATTTATTTGGGTCCTATCTCTCTTTTTTTTTTTTTGATAAGTGTGCCTAGAAGTTTATAAATTTTGTTAATTTAAAATAAAGAAACAGCTCCTGTTTTCATTGATCTATTCTATTGTTCTCTTAGTTTCTATCGTTTATTCCTTTTATAATCTTTATTTTTTTCCCTTATCCTAATGGCTTTAGGCTTTGTTTGTTGTTCTTTTGCTAGTTCTTTTAGGTGTAAAATTCACTTGCATATTTGAGATATTTCTTTCTTCTTGAGGTAGGCCTGTATTTCTATATACTTACTTCTTATGATTGTTTTTGCTGCATCCCAAAAATTTTGCACTGTTGTGCTTTCATTTTCATTTCTTTCCATGTATTTTTATTTCTTCTTTGATTTCCTAGTTGATTCATTCATTCATTAAAATATCATTTAATCCCATGTATTATTTGTGGTCATTCCACATTTTTTTTTCTTGGGGTTGACTTCAAGTTTCATAGATTGTAGTCAGAAAACATGCATGGTGTGTTCTAAATTTTTTGTACTTGTTGAGGCCTTATTTTTGACCTAGTGTGTGGTCTATTCTTAGAATGTCTCTTGTGCACTTTAAAAGAATGTATATTCTGCTGCTTTAGAGTGAAATGTTCTGAATATATCTGTTAAGTCCTTCTGATCCAATGTGTCTTTCAAAACCATTATTTTCTTGTAGATTTTCTGTTTAGATAATCTGTCCATTGATGTAAGTGGGCTATTAAAATCCCCTACTATTATTGTATTTGTATCAATGAGCTATTTTATGATTGTTATTAATTGTTTTATATATTTGGATGCTCTCATTTGGGGACATAAATATTTACAATTGTTAGATCTTGTTGGATAGTCCCCTTTATTATTATATAGTGTCCTTCATCTCTTGTTAGTCTTTGTTTTAAAGTCTATTTAGTCTGATACAAATATTGCTATTCTTGGTTTCTTTTGACGTCCATTTGCATGATAAATGTGTCTCCATCCCCTTACTTTCAATCTGCACATGTCTGTAAGTCTAAAATGAGTCTCTTGTAGGTAGCATATAGATGGGTCTTGTCGTTTTTATCCATTCTGACACCCTATATCTTTTTAGTGGAGTGTTTAGTCTATTTGTATTCAGAGTAACTATTGATAAATATGTATTTAGCGCCATTTTATTACTTGTTTTGTCATTGGTTCTGGAGATTTTCTCTGTTCCTTTTTTTTTCTTTATCACTTCTGGTCTTTCCTTCCCACTCAAAGAGTTTCTTTTAATATTTCTTGCAAGGCTATTTTAGTGGTCATGAACTCCTTTAGTTTTTTTTTTATGTTTGTTTGGGAAACTATCTCTCCTGTATTCTGAATGATAGCTTTGCTGGATAGAGTATTTGGGGCTGCAGATTTTTCCCTTTCAGCACATTGAATATATCATGCCACTCCTTTCTGGCTTGCCAAATTTCTGTGGAGAGATCTGCAGTTAGCCTTATGGGTCTTTCCTTGTAAGTTAAGGACCTTTTTTGTCATGCTGCTTTTAGGATTTTTCTTTATCACTATATTTTGCAAATTTAATTACAATGTGTCTTGGTATATTGTACTGCTTTTGTTGATTTTGGTGGGAGTTCTCTGTGGCTCCTGGATTCAAATGTTTATTTCCTTTCCCAGTTTAGGGAAGTTTTCAGCTATTATTTCCTCAAATAAACCTTCTGTGCCCTTTTCTCCTTCTTTTTTCTGGGACTCCTATAATATGAATGTTATGACAATTGATGGAGTCAGTGAGTTCCTCAAGTCTGTTGTCTTGTTTCATAATTCTTGTTTCTCTTTTTTGTCCATCTTCATTATTTTTTATTATTTTATCTTCTGTATTACTTATTCATTCATTTGCTTCTTCCTTCCTTTTGTTCATTGCGTCAAGTCTCTTTTGAATCTCACTTACTGCATTTTACATTTGTGACTGATTTTTTTTAATTCTTTTATTTCTGCAGTAAGGGCTTCCCCGAAGTCTTCCATTGTTTTTTCAAACCCAGTGAGTATTCTTGTGATTGTTGCTTTAAATGTTCCATCAGGCATGTTTCTTATATCTGTTTCACTTAGATCTCTGGCCATGACCTTATCTTGTTCTTTCATTTGGGATGATTCCTCTGTCTTGGCATTTTGTCTAAGTCACTGTCTTCTGTGTGTTAGAAAAGCACATTATGTTTTCTGCTCCTGAGACTAATGACTTTCTAAAGATGTCATATAATGTCCAGGGCCTGGTGCCTCAGGGATTGTTTCTGGTGTGTTCTACATACACTCTGCTGTTGTGTTTTGGCTGCTCAATCCTTCAGGCCAGTCATCTGCAGAGACTCTCCTTGTGTGAAGTGGGCAGTTTTTGGTTGGTCCATGGCCAGAATGTGGCAGATTTTAACTAAGTATGCTCTAGTCTACTTGTTAATTGAGATTCAATACTACTACCTCCAGAACTTAATCCCTGCAGAATTATCTGCTTGGGAGATGTTTCTGCTAGTCTTAGGGAGAAGAGGCCCATCGTGGTGAGACTAAGGCAAGCTTGACCAAGAAGTGCAGTACTTCCAAAACACAGGGGTGTCGGACTTGGTTTAAGTAGGTTAGACAGCCAGTGTTGGGGCTGGGTTGCTTTCTGCATGTGGCTCTGTGTTTATGCTGAGAGGAGGCAGGTCATCCAGCTCCATTGTCCCCAGAGAAGTGGCTCCATGAAGTCTACCTCTCAGTGAGGAGCTCCAAGAAAAGTGAATAATCTCTCCACTGTGTGTCCCAGATAATTGATAGATTGTTTTTTCCATGCCATTTGTCCCCAGGTTGTTTTCCTGCCTTCCCCAGGTGTAAGGCAGTGCCCTCAGGTCTCTAGTCCAGCTACACCCACTGACCTTTAAAACTCAAGTCTTTAAGGCCATCTGGTTGCAAGAATTCACAAAAATCATCCTTTCTCATTTTCCCAGGCAACGACTTTGGGGAAATTCTCTCCTATGCATAAAAAAATACAGCCTAGTCTCTCTCTTGCCTTTCTCTGTGAACATGGCTCCTTCCGCTCTGAAGCAGCTGTGATCCATTTCTTCCTAAAATCACTTCTCTGCCCTTCCTACATTCTTTGATGATTTTTTTCTCCTTTTATTTGTGGAGCTGGTTCTGTCAGTCTTCAGGATGATTTGTGGGATATTTCAAATGATTTGATAGTTATTCAGCTGTGTTTAAGAAACAAGATGAGCCTAGGGTCCTCCTACTATGCCAGTATCTTACCTCCACCTCCAAAGTTTTCTACATTCTTATTGCCTGTGCCACTCATTGAGTTACTACTTATTTGTTAGGACCTGTTTTTCTTCAAAGATTACTTTATATTGCTTTTTGTTTTGTTTTGTTTTGTTTTGTTTTGTTTCATTTTCCCCCAGTTTTTTAAACCTTTTTAAAAAATTACCTTGCCATGAAATATTATATAAAAATAAGAGTGGGGAGGCCTGGGTGGCTCAAATGGTTAAGTATCCAACTTTGGCTCAGGTCATGATCTCACGGTTCATAGGTTGAAGCCCTGCATTGGGCTCTGTGTTGACAGCTCAGAGCCTGGAGCTTGCTTCAGATTTTGTGTCTCCATCTCTCTCTGCCCCTCTCCCGTTTGTGCTCTATCTCTCTCTCTCTAAAAATAATAAACATTAAAAAATTAAAAATAAATAAAAATAAAAGTGTTTTGGTGATTTTGGCAGGACAACTGCAGTAACATCATGGTTTCTAATCACATGTTAAAATCATCTATAAAAACAGACAGAAAAACTAGAATGGTAAACTAAAAACATGAGCCACACCTAAAACAAAACTAGAAAACAAGGTATCCCCCCAAATCCCAAATTATTTTTTATTTTTCTTTTTAAAGTTTTTTTTTAACATTTATTTATTATTGAGAGACAGAGCATGAGTGGGGAAGGGACAGAGAGAGAGATGGAGACACAGAATCCGAAGCAGGCTCCAGGCTCTGAGCTGTCAGCACAGAGCCTGACGTGGGGCTCGAATTCAAAACCGTGAGATCATGACCTGAGCCAAAGTCAGATGCTTAACCAATGGAGCCACCCAGGCACCCCATATTTTTTTTAATTTTATTTAAATTCCAGTTTGTTAATATACAGTGTAATATTAGTTTCAACTGTACAATATAGTGATTTAACACTTCCATACAATAACTGGTGCTCATCATAGCAAGTATACTCCTGAATCCCTATCAACTATTTAACCCATTCTGAAAATTTACATTGGTGTAAGAAACCAACTTCAGATAGATGCATAACAGTGTCAGCATCTGTGAGAAGGGAAGTGACAGAACTTCCAACAGATATAAGAACATGAAAGCCCTGAAATAGCCAATTACTCACTTGAAATTGCATTAAACCAAATTGGAAATAACAGCTAAGACTGGAAGTGTTTACAATTTGAAAATGAATAAAGAGGTCCAAAGAAAGGCTGAAGAGGTTGTAACAGTCTGTGCCCTATGGATTCTTGAAACTAACCATCTGAAACTCCATTGTTTGCAAACCTCCACATTGAGTAAAAACCTGCTGAGAATAGAACCCCCAAATTGAGCAGGAAAGAAAAATGTCCAGATTAAAATGGAATTAGGGAACAGAAGAAGTAGAGGTCAGAGAGAAGGCCATATTTTTATCACTCTGTGAAAATAAAATAAGAAACTCTAGAGTGATTAAGCTAGAAAAGCTTTCTTATCTCCACCCTTCCTACCAAAAGCTCAGAAAAGTAATCGAATGTTACAATGAGCAAAAAAAGAGTATTGTGGTTGAATCCATACAAATTTGTAAGTGTGTGCATAAGAGAGAGAAATAAAACATAAATAGTATAAATATGTAAAGAAAAAATAAATGCCAGAAGGACCTGCTCATAAAGCAGATGAAAAGTATAACCTAGTATTTTAAAATAAGATAAATTAAGAAAATTATAGAAAATATGAAATAACAACATAAATAAAAATGAGAAAAACTCAGAAAATGAGATAATAGAACTTAGGAAATAATAGAAATAAAGCAAAAAATATTTAAGAAATAATTTTAAATGTAGAAGAAACACAAGAGCGATATTAGAAAATAGAAGATAAATAAGAAGAAATTATTTTATTTATATGTTTTGAATTTTCAAAGAGAATTGACAATTAATATTAATTCATAGTGTACAAAGAATAATCTTGAATGTTTATCTCAATGTCATGATTTACTAAATGTTTATGTGGTTTGGATACACAGTGTAACTTTAAGTAAAGTTTAGTAAGTACATCACCTGACTTACATCAAATAACATAATTCTTAAAAGATCATTGTAATTTATACTACCTAATATTTCATAACATGTAGTTTTCTGCATACTCTATCAAATTTTTACAGCCTTCTAAAAGACAAAAGATCTTTAATGCTATAACAAGAGTAATATGTTAAATCTATTAACACCAGAGGGATTCTCTTTTGTAAAGAAAAAGTCACTTGCTCAGTAAACAATGACTTCTAAATAAAACAAAGATAAAAAGATTTAAGAGACAGAAACTTATATGGAAGGTTGACAAGTAAGATCCTACATACATGTAAAAGGAGTCCTCAAAGAAGAAAATCATAGTTAAGGAAAAGTACAATTGTCATTATCAATAATTCAAGAATATTGTCATGAAGAAAAACAAAATGAACCTTTAAAATACATATTTAAAAGACACATGTACCCGGGATAAAATTTTCAGAATGGTAAACATTAACACCTATTTCGACAAACCTACTGAACTTTAAAGGGAAAGGGGAAAAAAATGAGGGGAAAAAGCAAAAATACCAAATTACATATACATGAAAGATAAAATATTATTGTCATAATTTTCAAACAAGCAGAATACACTTTGTCCTGCTGATTATAAGTAAAAACTCTGAACAAAAGTAGCAACAAAAAGCATCCACATGAAGACTCTGAAAAGTAAACAAAAACAGGCAGATTGAGGGATGTCAAAAGATGGAGTTGTGATCCATACAGGGTGAGTTATCCCTTTTTCTCTGCTTTAATCTTGTAACTTTTTTTTACATTTTATTTTCATTTTTTATTTGAGTATAGTTAACAGGTTACACTAGTTCCAAGCATACAACAAAGTGATTCACCATCTCTATATGTTATGCTATGCTTAACACAAATGTAGCTACTACCATCTATAACCATACAACCCTATTACAATATCATTGACTATATTCCCTTTTGTGCCTTTTATTCACATGACTTATTTATTCCATAACTGGAAGCCTGTATCTCCCACTCCTCATCACCCATTTTGCCCTTTCCCCCAAACACCTTCTCTCTGGCAGCCATCAGTTCATCCTCTATATTTATAGGTCTGTTTTTGCTTTCTGCTGTTTATTCAGTTTATTTTTGGATTCCACATACAAATGAAATTATATGGTATTTGCCTTTCTTAGTCTCACTATTTCATTTAATAAAATACCCTCAAGGACCATCCATGTTGTTGCTAATGGCAAGATATTATCCTTTTTATGGCAGAAAAATATTCCATTGTATATATACCAAACCTTCTTTACCTTTTCATCTATCAATAGACACTTGGGT
This sequence comes from Panthera tigris, assembly GCF_018350195.1. NCBI lineage: Eukaryota > Metazoa > Chordata > Mammalia > Carnivora > Felidae > Panthera > Panthera tigris. Next base: position 66,150,775 of record NC_056677.1, on the reverse strand, counting down.
TACTTCCATATCTTACCTATTGTAAATAATGCTTCAATAAATATAGGGGCGCATGTGCCTTTTTAAATTAGGGCTTTTGTTTTCTTTAAGTAAATACTCAGATATTAGATCATATGATATTTCTATTTTTAATATTTTGAGGAACCCCTATACTGTGTTCTTCAGTGGCTGTACTAATTTACATTCCTACCAACAGTGTTCAAGCTTTCCTTTTTCTCCATATCCCCACCAGCACTTATTATTTTCTTATATTTTCATTTCAGCCATTCTGATAGGTATTAGGTGACAGCTCATTGTGATTTTGATTTGCATTTCCCTGATGATTAGTGATGCTGGACATCTTCTAATATGTCTGTATGCCTTTTTTGGGAAAATGTCTATTCAGGTCCTCTGTTTATTTTTCAATCTGATTGGTTTGCTTTTGGTGTCAATTGTATAAATAAATTCTTTATATATTTTGGATATTAACCCATTATCTCATAAGTCATTTAAAAGTATCTCCTACCATTTGGTAGATTGCCTTTGTGTTTTTTAATGGTTTCTTTTGCTGTGCAAAAGCTTTTTATCTTGATGTAGCCCTAATAGTTTGTTTTTGCTTTTGTTTCCCTTCCCTGACATATCTAAAAAAATGTTGCTAAGGCTGATACCAAAGAAGTTACTGCCAGTGTTCTCTTGTAGAACTTTTATGGTTTCAGGTCTCACATTTAATACATATTTAGTTTGCTTTGTGTATTATATTAGAAAGTGGTCCACTTTCATTCCTTTGCATGTAGCTGCCCACTTTTCCTAGCACCATTTGTTGGAAAGACTGTCTTTTCCCCATTATATATTCTTCCCTCCTTTGTCATAGATTAATTGTCCATATAAATGTAGTTTTATTTCTGGGCTTTCTATTCTATTCTATTGATCTATGTATCTATTTTTGTGCCAGTACCATACTGTGTTGATTACTAGAGCTTTGTAGCATATCTTAATATCTGGGATTGTAAAATTTCCAGCTTTGTTCTTATTTTTCAAGATTGCTTTGTATATTCGAAAAACTTTGTGGTTCCATATAAATTGTATTATTATTTCTTCTAGTTCTGTGAAAACTACAGTTTCTATTTTGTTAGGGATTGAATTCAATCTGTAGATTGCTTTGAGTAATATGGACATTTTAACAATATTACTTCTTCCAATCCAATAGCTTAGAGTATCTTTCCATATAGTTCTGTCTTCAATTTCTTTCATAAATGTTTTATAGATTAGAGTTCAGGTCTTTCACATCTTTTGTTACATTTATTCCTATGTATTTCATTCCTTTTATAAATAGAATTCTATTCTATTCTATTCTATTCTATTCATTCTATTATAGATAGAATTGTTTTCTTAATTCCTTTCTGATACATTGTCATTAATGTATAAAAATACTACTGATTTTTGGTTTTAAATACTTTATATTATGCAACTTTACTAAATTTATTAATTCTAATTGGCTTTTGGTGGAGTCTTTAGGGTTTTCTTTGTATGATATCATGTCATACGCAAATAGTGATCATTTAACTTCTTCCCTACCATTATGATGCCTTTTATCTCTTTTTCTTGTCTGATTGTTGTGACTAGGGTTTCCACTACTTTGTTGAATAAGAGTGGTAAGAGTGGACATCCCTGTCTTGTTCCTGATCTTAAAGGAAAAGTTCTCAGTTTTCCACCATTGAATATGACGTTACGTGTCGGTTTCTCTTATTGATTCTTTTCATTTTGGGGGGGTGGGCTCTATGTATTTATTTGTGTTATCATTATTATTTCCTTCCTTTTATTCACCTTGGACTTTGTTATTTTTCTAGTTACTTTAAGTGTAAGTTCAGTTTGAGGTTTTCCTTGTTTCTTTAGGTAGGACTACGGTATCACATATCAGGAGACATATGTCTCCTTCTTAGAATTGCTTTTGTTGTGGCTCAAAATATTTCAGACCATTGTTTTTTCATTTGCATTTGCTTCCATGTATTTTTAAATGTTATTTTATTTTTCTATTGATCATTGGTTGTTTAGTAACATGTTCTTTAGCCCCTCTGTGTTTGCATTTACTCTATTATTTTCCTGTGATTTACTTCTAGTTTCACACCTTTGTGGTCAGAAAAGATACATGGTATGATTTCAGTCTTCTCACATTTATTCAATCTTGTTTTGTGGCATAACACATGATCTAGTCTGGAGAATGTTTCAAATGCACTTGAAAAGAATGTGTGTTTTGTTGTTTTTGGATAGATATATTTGTTATGTCCATCTGTTCTTTTTTTTTCTTTTGAAAATTTTATTTAAATTCTAGTTAGTTAACATATATGGCAAATTTAGTTTCAGGTGCAGAATTTCGTGATTCATCATTTACATATAACACCCAGTACTCATCATAACAAGTGCCCTCCTTAATTGCCATCACCCATTTAGCCCATTCCTGCCAACCTACCTCCATCAACCCTATGTTCGCTATAGTTAAGAGTCTCTTATGGTTTTCCTTCTCTATCTCTTCTTTCTTTCCCCTATATTCATCTCTTTTCTTTCTTAAATTCCACATTTTGGTGGAAGACTGGGTACTTGCTGGGGTGGCAGGCCAGTTAGAGCATCTGGACTTTGCTCCAATTCAAGTTATTAAGGTGGAGGCAGAGGTTAACTATATACACCTACTCCTCCCACCAGGAAAGAGTTCCAGTAGCTTCCTAGACATTTGGAGGAGTTCTTAGGCTGGATTTTTTATATGCTAGTTGCCCTTTTAAGCTGTGGCTTTTTTTCTGTGCTCCAGTGCAACTGGGACTGGTAAGGGTTAGGAACCTCGGGCTCAATGAAGCTGCAAGCATGCTGTAACTATTTAGACCCTGCTCTGGGCTGTACTTTCAAGATGGAGGGGGAGCATAAATATACCGTGTTCTGGTTCCTCTGAGAGAGAAAGTTCCAGTAGCTCCTCCACCATTGGACAGAGTTTTAGGGCTGACTTTTATATATATTAGTTGCTCTTTTAAACTGAACCTTTTTTCTGTGCCCAAAGACAAATGAATCTGCTCGTGGTCCCTCGGTAATATCCCTCCCCAATGTAGTTTGCAGTGTCAGGGGTGGAGGTTTCCTTTGCTACCATGTCTCAGTTGTTCGATCTTTTGCGCAGAAGCTGTTCAGTCAGCCTTCAGTTCTTTAGGATGCATTGCTCTATAATAGGTGTAATTTGGTGTTTTCTATGGAAGAGGTGAGTTCAGGGTCTTTCTATATTGCCACCTTGGACTGGAACCCTTTTCTCTTATAACTTTGACCCAAAGTGGGTGGCACATTTGCAGACTAGCCCAGGAGTAGTATAGACAGGTAAAACTCTGAAAGAAATATTCTTTTTTTTCTCTCCAGAGAGTCAGTAAAAGAGGACCCTGAAGGCTGGAGGCAGTGGGGCAATGTGATTACATAAAAGAGAGTTCAAGAAGGTGATTCCCTAATACTGTGTATGAATCTGCAAAAAACTGGGATCATCCATAAACTGCACGAATGTAGTAAAGCCACACAGCAAAGGCTTTTACAAATAAACTGACACTGGAACTATTATCCCAGAAGGTGAGACAGAACTTGTTGTCTGAGTATAACTGGGTTGATCACCTGCTAAAACAAATAAATGTTCTCTAGAGGATTTTTTTAATTATGTACAGAAAAATTCATTATTTTGGTGTACAGTTCTGTGAGTTTTGACAAATGCAGAGTTATGTAACTACCACATTTAAGATACAGAACAGTTCCATGACCCACCTTTAGCCGTTGGCAATAAGTGTTTTGTTCTTCATCCCTATAGTTTCACCCTTTCCAGAATATCATATAAAAGAGTTCATATAGAATTTAAGCCTTTTGAATATGGGTTCTCCCACTAAGCATACAATATTAGGTAATTATCTTTTTTAATGGACTACTTGGGAATAAATTTTTTAAAATTTCTGCAGGATATGTATGCTGAAAACTACAAAACATGGAAAGAACTCTAAGAAGACCTAAATAAATGGTGCTATATACCACATTTATGAATTAAGACACTCAATATTGGTAGTAAGTCAATTATCCCAAATTAATCTTTAGATTCAATATAATTCTGATCAAAATCCAAGCAGAGATCTTTGTAAATATTAACAAGCTGATTAAAATTTACATGGATAACTTCTCTTCTAGGTCAAGATGAAGCAACAGAAACTAGATTTACCCTCCTGCATGAAACAACTAAAACTAAACCACTGGTCAAAATATAAGAAACACTGATTTCCAAGATTTAGGGCATCAGGCCTACAGTAATAGTGATCCCTGAGAGAAAGGAAATCAGATTTAGGGCTTTTTGCACGTAGTGATAGTGATCTCTGAGAGCAGGAAAACAAATGAGGTGATCCCTACAATTGCCTCAGTGTACAGCCTTGAGAGTGTTTCCAAGCTGTAGTGCAAAGGGAACACCTAGTAAAAACCTCAAATACATAGCTATAGAAACTATAAAATTAAATTCACAGGAAAAAACTTACAAAAATGAACAGAGCATCAGTGAGCAGTGGGATAATCTCAATCTATGTAATATAAATGTAATTGGAGCCACATAAGAAGAGGAGAAAGAGAGAAGACATAACAAAGAAAAAGAATGGAAAAGTTATATCACATAAATGGAAATTGTAAAAAAGCAGGACTCACAATTTTGATACCTGATAAGATACCATTCAGAACACAATGCCTCATAAAGGAAAAAGGATGGTTTATAATGTGGCTAAAAGTCACAATAATGTTATAATTATTACTATTATTTGTGTACCTGGTAATAGCAACAATTCTAATGAAGCAGATGCTATAGTTTATGCAAGAAGTAATAGAAAGAGACACAGTAATACGAGGCTTTTATACACCCATTTTATTCAATACAGATCAAATGGAGAAAAAAATGGTAACAATATAGAAGTAAACAATATAGTCAATAATATTTACCTTAATTAATGTCCATGGGACATTCACAAAAACTACACATATCTTAATTGCAAAAACCTTGATAAATATCAACAAATAAAAATAATACATATAGGTCAATATTATCTCAATAAAACTGGAGGACAAAAAGAAAGAATACAAACTGCATTTTTTGACTATAATGTAACAAAACTAGTAATTGACAACATCCTCCTCAGCAGAAAAAAAAAAGGTTCTTTCTCATGGAAAATTAAACAAGTATGGTACTAAGCAACTCGAGTCAAATGGGGAATAGAAAATAAGACAACATAATTCAATAACTTTAATGGTAAAAAACATGAAATATCAGAATCTACAGTGTACAGCTAAATCAGTTATCAGATGAAATTTTATACTGTTAATAGCTACAATTAACAAAAACCTACATCAATAAAAATAATTAATTAAATGCATCTCAGAAAGTTGAAAAAAAACAACAAAGTAAAGTAAAAAGAAATAGAAGGAAAGAACTAATAAAGGTAAAAGTAGAAATCAGTGAGTTAGAATAAAAAGGCATAATTAATAAATAAGTCCAAAAACATAATTCCTTGAGAAAAAATAACAAAATATGTTAATACAAACCACTATGGGGGAAGGGAAGGGGAAAAAATAGTTACAAACACAGAGGGAGGGAGGTAAACCACAAGAGACTCTTAAATACAGAGAACAAACTGAGGGTGGATGGGGCAATGGGGGAGAGAGGTGGGCACTGAGGAGGGCACTTGTTGGGATGAGCACTGAATTTGTATGTAAGTCAATTTGACAAAAATTATACTTTAAAAACGGGAAAAAAGTCAAATACACAAAATCAGAAATGACAAAGGGAAAGTAATCAAAATAGAATTGTTTTTAAATCATGAAACTACTAGTCACAACACCGTACAAATAATTTTGACACTTGAAGTAAAATTGCCAGAAAAAAATGCAACTTACCAAAATTGGCCTTAGTGGAGAAAGTCTAAACAAATCAATTACTATAGAATAGAGACAGTAGTTTAAAAGTCCCTCTGAAAACAAACAAAGCCAAAACAGCGCATATGTTTCATAGGGGAAATTCTAGGATTTAGTACATTTCTGAAGATGAGATCATGTTAATTCAGAGCATAAAAAAAGAAAACTGTGAAATTAATTTTATAAGGTATAACTTTGATCACCAAACTTGACAAAGACTATATCAAAAATGAAAATCATAGACTAACTTCATTCTTGCATGTTGATGCAGAAATCTTTAATAAAATATTGGCAAATGGAATCCTATAAGCCACTTAAAAATATATATCATAAATAGGGCGCCTGGGTCGCTCAGTCAGTTAAGTGTTTGGTTCGGGTTATGATGTCACAGTTCATAGGTTCAAGGCCTGTGTCATGTTCAGTGCTGATCAGAGTCTGGAGGCTACTTGAGATTCTGTGTCTCTTGTCTCCCTCTCTCTCTGCCCCTCCCCTACTCACACTCTGTCTCTCTTGTGCTCAAAAATAAATAAGCATAAATATATATATATGTCATAACTGAGTAGGGTTTATTCCAGGAAAACAAGAGTGGTTTAATATTAGAAGAGCCATGAATATTATTCACATTATTTTCGTTAGCTTTTCTTTTTTTGTTGTTTTATGTATTTTTTTAATTTAAATTCAAGTTAGTTAACATATAGTGTAGTAATGGTTTCAGAAGTAGAATTTAATGATTCATCACTTACATATAACACCCAGTGCTCAACCCAACGAGTGCCCTCCTTAATGCCCTTCACTCATTTAGCCCCTCCCCCCACCCACCTGCCCTCCAGCAACCTTCAGTTTGTTCTCTGTATTTAAGAGTGTCTTACAGTTTGCCTCTCTCTCTGTTTTTATCTTATTTTTTCCCTTCCCTTCCCCTGTGTTCATCTGTTTTGTTTCTTAAATTCAACGTATGAGTGAAATCATGTCATTTGTCTTTATCTGATTTACTTATTTCGCTTAGCATAATACACTCTAGTCCCATCCATGTTGCAAATGGCAAGATTTCATCCTCTTTTTAAGTTTTTTTTAAATTTTTTTAAAAAATTTATTTTGAGAGAGAGAACATGATCAGGGAAAGGGCAGAGAGAGGGAGACAGCCAAGCAGGCTGTGTTCTGTCAGCACGGAGCCTGATGCAGGGCTCAAACTCACAAACCATGAGATCATGACCTGAGCTGAAATATAGTCAGACGCTTAACCAACTGAGCCACCCAAGCACCCCAAGATTTCTTTTTTTTATCACCGAGTAATAGTCCCATTATTAATAGGGATAAAAATCATACAGTAATGCCCATTTGTGCATAAAAACTTTCCTACAAAATTTAGCATAAATCATGCTTAAAAAACTAAAAAGAAAAAAAATGAATGTATAGCTATGTCTTTATTTTGATATAATAAAAAAATTCCTTAGATACATAAGAATTGGAAAAAAGTAAAACTATGTATTTATAGAAGGTATACTTGTATATCTGGAAAATCCCAAAGAACCAATATAAAAACTACTACAAAAGATGAAAGAACTTAGTTAATAAACCAGTTATAAAATTAATATACAAAAATCAATAGCTTCCAGATAAACAAAAATCAAATCAAAGATATAGTGGAAAAGAAGAACCTATTTATGATAGCATAAAAAAATTAAGTACACAGTAATAAACTTACCAAGAAATGTCCAAAACCTGTATGATGAAAACTATAAAATCGTTCCTAAAAGACACAAAAGTAGACTTGAATAAATGGAAAGATATAACATATTCTTGGATAGGAAAAATCAAAATCATAATACTTTCAATTACCTCTAAATCATTAATTTAATGCAATCTCAAAAAAATTCCATTTTTCCCCCTGGATCTAGGCAAATTATCAAGTGCAAATAGAAGACTAAACAATCAAGCATAGCTAGGAAAACTGAGACAAAAGAGAAAAGAAATGTGTCCATACCAGATATTTGACACTAACTGTAGTCTCTATAATTACAATATGGTATTAGAACATGAATAAGCAGATTAATGGAAGAGAGTAGAAAATTCAATTAAATATGCATATTTAGTACATGATACAGGAAGTGTCTTAGATGCATTCCCCCAGAAGGAGACTCTGAGACAAGGATTAGAATGCAAATGTTAATTGTGAAGTGGTCTTAGGAAATACCAGAAGGGTTTGGGGAAAAAGGGAAGGCAGCTAATAAAAGGTTTGTTATCAAGCAAATAACCTCTGTGGGTATCTGTAAGTTCTGTTGTGTCACTCTGGGAAAAACATATGCCTCAGGGTTATCTCTCCTAAAGCTTATTTTGACAGCAAATTTTATTATTCACTGATTGTAGGCTGCTTCTGAGGGATGTTAATTCCCAGGTGCTTCCACTCTGCTGTGTGTGAGAATAAACTACTAGAAAGCTATATGGGGTGAAGAAAAAAATTGTTTCTATGCCTCAAACTATACAATAGGACAAATTTTATAAAGACCAGATATTTAAGTGAAAAAAAGGAAAGCATACATGAATTAGAAGCATACATGAATTAGAAGAAAAGAAAATTAGAAGAAAAAAGGAAAGCATACATGAATTAGAAGAAAATGGGTAAATTATATTACAATCTGGAAATGGGGAGAGCTTTCTTAACTATGATTTGATATCCAGAAACATTAAGGAAAATGATAGATAAATTTTATTATGTATTTTTTTAGATTTAGCATGACAAATATACTCTATAAGCAAAGAAAAAAGACAAATGACAAAACTGGAGGAAAAATATGTTCAACTCATACCACCAACAAAGGGCTAACATTTCTAATATATAAAAGCACTTTTAAAGTAGAGAAGGAAGAGAACAACCACTCTTAAAAAATGAACTAAAGAAATAAACAGTTCACCCCCAAAAAATGGAAATACAAACAGCTCTTAATTCTCTCATTCTTGGTGACTTTGAGAATTGGGATCCTAAAACATTTGAGAAAACAGATACAGATGTAAGATCAAAGAGGTTAATTTAAAATCTATGGTCTGGAATTTGAGGTATCAGTATGAACTCATAAAGTATTTAGTCTTTAAAATCAATTCCTAGCTCTGTCCACTGGAAATACCTAGAAATAATGACCAACCCAGGAACAAGTACTTCTTGTACCAAGATCACAGTGTTACAAAAAAAAAATTCTTTCTAAAATGAAACAGGGTGACTTGGAAAAATGCAAGGTTTGAGGCAGAAAATGCACGAGATGAGCCTGGAACATCTTGTAATACCAGAAATAAGGGGGTGGTGGTGGTAATTAGACTGTTGGAAGCTGTTTCAAAAGGACTCAGGAGCCAACCTGAACAGACACTCACAGGTCAAAAAGGGACATTTTGATCAGGATAATAACTGTCATTAATTGAACCACATTATCAATTGGATCTAACTGAAAGTTAAAAAAAAAAAAGAAAACAACAATTGGTTACCATTGGAAGTTTCTAGGAAACAAACTCATTTTGTAAGTTGGTAAATAAAGACAAAGAATCAACATTTTCTCTGCCTATCCTAAATAAAACGCATCTCAGGGTAACCAAATAATAGATGGGGTGATGTTTCTCTTTATAGTGTTCTAGGTAATAAATGAAAAACAAGTTACTATTAAAATATCACCATTTTTACAATTTTAATTACTTAATGGATCTAGACATTTAATATCAATGGCTGCTAACATCTCAAAAAAGGACAGTTGGACATAATGCATGCCCTGAAGAAAAAATACAATACGATCAGTGACACACTCTTTTTTCTGAAAAAAATCAAACCTGGATTTGATCAAGCCTTTAAGTCCTATTATCCATTTACTGGAAAGAGAGAGGGCAGAGGAACATATAAATGGTGCCTCTGGGATGCAGTCATCAAATTCCAGACCTTAAAAAATTTTACTAAACGAATGAGCTAATTTCTTCAATAAATTGTGAGAAGAAAAAAAGGATTGGAGTAGAAATCTGCCAATTAAAAGAGACAAGTGATCTATCCAGCAATTCCAATGTGTAGACCTTATTTGGACCCTGTTTCAAATAAACAACTACTGAAAAAAATGTTATATTTGTGAGATAATTAGAAATTTGACAGTGTACATTTCATGATTTTAAGGAATTATTGACTTTTAAGTATGATAATGCTTTTTGGTTTTATCCTTTAGAGAGAAATAATGAAATATTTATGGGTGACCTATGATTCTGAGATTTGCCCCAAAATAATCAGAGGTGGACATAGAAGTGGGGAATAGATAAAACTAGACTCCATAGTATATTAAATCAGCTACTGTCTTATGAACTCCTTCAATTTCATTTCTTCTTTTTTTCTTCTGAGGCCACCCGGATCAAAATCTAATCTAGGATTAATACAACTATTCTCCTTCCTTGCTCCTATCCACACAGCAATTAGAATAATCATGCAAATTAGTGCTGCCACAAAAGTGTTTCTCATGACTCCTAAAATAGAACAATCATTTTACATTTATCTATTCCACACCCTCTCTTTTCACACAATGCTTTTCTAATAATTTCCAATTATCTTTCATCAGATCATTGTACTATGTAATTAATTTTTACTGCTCTGGATCTTGTGCTCCCAGTCTCATGAATCCATCTTCTTCTCAGTTAAAGAGTTCTGGAAATCTTGGCTCAACCCACTGTTATCATTTTATAGTAGTTTAAGAGATGCTGTGAGAATCCAGTACTTAAGAATCCATTCTTTTTTTTTTAAGACAACAGGATCATTGTCTTGATTCTCTTTAATATGCTGGAAAAAACCCAACATCCAGGGAAGCAGATCCCTTACTGCAGTGGAGAATTAACTCTATTTTTGTTTGGCTTCTACCACCTGGGAGAAGCCCCATTGACACTCCTCACCCACCGCCTAATAAAGCTTCACCTTCTGGGGCCCACTCCTGTACTCCTAGCCTGTCTCAGAGGAGCCCTCTCTATCCATCACTGGAGTGGGATAAGAGCCATATTCCCTTGAGTGCCTGCTCTTAGGCCTGGGAGGGCTGAGGGAAGGGCTGGGAAGGAGGTCTGGGAGGATCTGGGACCTTTGTGGTCTCTTCTTACCATGCCTTCTTAGGGCTAGTGGGATCTTGGCACATGGTAGGTACTTAATAGGTGGCTAATAATGGCATGGAGCTCAACCCAGCTTTCAACCTCAATGGGCCCTAAGGGGGCCCAATTATGATAGAAAAGATAGGATAAAATAGGCAGGGAGGGTAAGGTTAGAACCTGAGGTCCCTGGGTGGGGAAAACACATATTTTAAAACAATGCTGGGAATATCTGACCACAACAAGCTCCCTCCGGAGTAAAGTTCCTCTTAAGACTGTAACAGACACCACCTACTCCCTGTTAGGTTTCCCTCAAGAATTTGACAAAAAACCTAACTAAAAATAAGTAGTAGACCATAAAACATATGACCCACAAAGAACAGTATGGCCATAGACCACCTTTCATACAATGGAAATGAGCCAATCAAAAAGGAATGACTAGGTATTTAGAGCTACCTAGCCAATAAGGGTAGAACCTGAAAACAAACAAAGGAGGAGGGACCCACCAAAACACTATAAAACAAAGCCCCTTGCCTACTATTGTGGGCATTCACTTTTGAATGCTCTCTCTTTGCAAAGAAAACTTTCATACTATGCTTAATTTTTAATCTCGGATTCTAATAAACTTGCCTGCTGCTCATTTTATTTTGTGTCCACCTTGTTATTCTTCAAAGTGGTGAGACAATGAATCCCAGGTATTGAGGTAAAGAATCCTGCAACACAAACACCAGGGTCAGAGGAGGAGCTCCCTTCTCTGTCTCCTACCACAGTTTTCCAGCTGTTCTACACCCTGGAAGTCAGTGGTCCCTATTATCCTGGGCTTTTCTAAGGCCCTGAGCTCTTGCCCATAAACACCCTCCAAGGGGGTCACACCTCCCAGTACTGAAAAGTCTGGCTCTCCCATAAAAGGCTCCAAGGGTTAAATGACCACTGGGGTTAGGGGCAGAAGCCAGAACCTTGGTCACTTTGCCTGTGGCTGGCATCCTGTGGCCAGCTATCAAAGGGCACCTCCCTCTTCTCCACACAGAGCTAGGAGGATAGCTGGTTTATCTTTTCTCAGCCACAGCCTGTACAAAGCATGTTCTTTTGGAGCCATGGGCCACAGATTAATTCCCTCAGGCTTCCCAAAGTGGCCCAGGGCTCTTCTGCCTCCAGGCCTTTGCTCATGCCATTCACCACCAGAAATGCTCTTCCCAGCCCCTCCTCATGACTCAATCCTTCAAGGCTAGCTCCCAAGTTAGCCCCTTGGTTAAGTCTTCCCTGATTCTCCCTAGCTAGAAGTAATACCTTCTTCTGAACCCTCAGAGTACATGGTTTACATATCCCATTCTTTCTGTCTGCATTGGAAGTCAACAAACATTATTTGAACAGCCACCACATCCAGTGCTACGTGGATACTGAGCAGAGTTAGACTTGGTTTCCTCTCTCAAGAAGATGGTAATCTTTTTTTTTAACATTTTTATTTATTTTTGAGAGACAGAGAGAGACAGAGTGCTGGTGGAGAAGGGCAGAAAGAAAAGGAGATACAGAATCCAAAGCAGGCTCTAGGCTCTGAGCTGTCAGCACAGAGCCCAACGTGGGGTTCGAACCCATGAACCATGAGATCATGACCTGAGCCGAAGTCCAATGCTCAGCCAACTGAGTCACCCAGGTGCCTCCAGGAGATGGTAATCTTGGGGAGAGAGCAACACAACCAAATAAGCCTTCTACAGAGGCACAAGTGCTAGATTTCAATTCAATAAGCATTTAAATGGGCACCTACCACAAACAGGGAAGGAAATAAATACTTTTGAAACACAGTCCTGCCCTCAGGGCATGTAAAAAGACTGGTACAATGAGGAGAGCTAAGTGTCTGATGGAAGTGGGCCCAGGGGGCCTTGGAAGCAGAGATTCAGAGCCTGGGGTAAGAGGCAATGCCATAGTTGAGGGTTCAAGGATGAGCAGGTCTCAACCAAGACAAGAAGTGGGAAAGGGCAAAGATACAGACTTGGAATGTTGGGGCACTGTAGATTCAGGGGCCCACTAGAGCCCTCAAGAGTATGAGAGGGATATTACTTGGATGTGAGCTGGGGCCAGAGTGCCAAAGCAATACCTAGAGCTGGGGCCCCTGATCGCTGTTCTCCCCTAGATTCATTTTCTTCCCCTCTCTGTTGGGGAGGCTGGCTCCATGGGCTGCACAACCCCAGTTTTCCTGACTTTTTGCTTCTGGTTGAATCAGGCCAATGGAAGGCACCAGCAAGTAATCTTAGGATGGGAGAAGTGAGAGCTCCCCCAGTAATCTTGCTACATCACAATTTGTCAGAGGATTTTGTCCTTCTATCTATGGCCACACATTCCTCTGCAGCAACAGCTGACTTCCTGGACCCTTCAGGCCAAGGGGTGGCTCCATCCCATGTTAATTCCCTCAGTCTGTTCACATTTCTGTAAATAATCCTGCATCCAACTCTCTTCAGTTACCACTTTAAGACAAATTTAGAGGGCTGCTGAAACCTTAACCCATCAGGACTGGGTTCTACAGGCCTTGGAGGACCACCAAAAGGTTGTAAGACAGAGAAAGTCTGAAGAAGTGATAGAGGTTCCATTGAGTCTGCATTTTGTGGGTTTGAGAGGCAAGGGAGGGTATTCTAGGCAGAGGAAAGAACTCCTACTATGGAACAGAAGAAAACATGAAAAGCATAGGCCAGGAGGGGGAACTTATCAGAGCTTTTTGGAATATGATACAGTGTGCATTTTAAGCAACATATCAGTGACCTGTTGGGGATAGAGTAGGAGGAGAGGGACTGGATGAAAAGCCAGAGAGCCCGTTAGAAGTCTGATACAAGAGGGGCACCTGGGTGGCTCAGTTGGGCATCTCACTTTGGCTCAGGTCATGATCTCATCGTTCATGAGTTCAAGCCCCACGTCAGGCTCTGTGCTGACAGTTCGGAGCCTGGAGCATGCTTCAGATTCTGTGTCTCCCTCTCTCTTTCTGTTCCTCCCCCACACACTCTCTGCCTCTCTCTCTCAAAAATAAATCAATGTTAAAAAACTATAAAAAAGAAGTCTGATATAGGAAATAGCTGTGATAAACAAAGAAGAGAGCTTGGGAGGACTCAGGAGGTTTGGAAGGCAGAGCTGATGTAACCTTGTAGATGATGACAGCTGTCTGGTTATGGGGCTCTGGGGTTGTGGCTGGGCTGAATTCATGGATGAGCAAGAAAGGCGGAGGAAAAACGAGTCTGGCTGTGGAGAGGGGAGGACAACCAGTGGAGAGACAGGTGTGGGAGAAAAGTGAGAACTGGAGACAGGAGCTGCAGATGAAGCGTGGTGGCAGGGACCAAAAATGTGGGTGAGATATTGGGCTCTCTCCCTCCAAAATAGACAGAGGAAAAGGTCAAAGAAATCATAAAGCACAGCTCTCCTGGGAGCTAAAGAAAAGACATCTAGCTAGTGTAGAAAAGAGTCAGACTTTTATAGGGCAAACATCCCACTATGCCCTGGGACAAATACCCCACTGCCCAGGACCAAATATTGCACCATGTCCCTAAGAGTCCATACTCTTTAAAACATAGTTCAAACTATCTGGTACAGCTCTTTTCCACAGGGCTCTGAGACATTTCTTCTTGGTTGAAGACAATAGTTCTGGACTATTGCTGATTGTAGAGTCTTCAGGAAAGCAACACAGTAAATGAGGAACTATCTGTAGATGACAGAGACTTAACATGGCTGTGGCTAATTTATCACTGATAATGTTCAAACGTGAAAGACCTGATGAAAGTTTATAATAAGATAATCAAACTGACGTGCAGATTTGGTTTCTGTGGCATCCAAAACAAAATAATAAAGCCGATCCAAAAAGTTTTAGACAAAATATCTATAAAGACATTGATTGTCTATTTTCAAAGAATACAGTGAATGCTATATATATCTGATTTATAAAAATGGATGAATATAAATTTTGCAGAGGAAAATATTTTGAGATATAACATTGTAATTTTAAAATAAAATATGCATAATAAACCATAAATATACCAAACATAATAATACACAAAAATATATACAAAATATCTAGTAAAAAAAATCAGTAATCTGGAGTAGGTCCTAAACATCTATATTGTAATAAAAAATCAGAGGTAAATAATGTAAATCCCCAATTGAAAATCACTGAGCAAAAAGATTATAGATTCACATTAAAGAAACAAAATAAACATTTTAAATGATACTTTATCATTCAACAATAATATTGCTTTGTTGCTTAACATTCAACAAAGCAATTTCAAGACTCTCATAAATATAGGAAAATTCAACAGACCTTCTAAATACCATTTCAGTGTTTTCCCAAAGGTTAAAACATATATTTTTCCTTCCTTTTCCCTATGTTCATCTGTTTTGTGACAAACCATTAGAGACTCTTAAATACAGGGAACAAACTGAAGGTTGCTGGATGAATATTGATTGGAGGGATGGGCTAAATGGGTGATGGGCATTAAGGAGGGCACTTATTGGTATGAGCACTGGGTGTTAGATGTAATGATGAATCAATAAATTCTACTCCTGAATTTACACTACTACAGTATATGTTAGCTAACTTGTAGTTCTACTACACTATATGTTAGCTAACTTGGATTTAAATTTTTTAAAAAATTATAAAAAGTGAGGGCATTGAAAATTATCCAGGGACTTCCCATGAAGCACGTAATTTGTAAAATACTAACAATGTTTTACCCATAAAAACTTAATCTAGGGAAAAGCTGAGCATGTTTTTTGGGTTTGGCAACTCTCCTGAAACACTTTGATAGTAACATATAAAATAAACTTAATTATTTCTAATTGTTCACTTTTTTAAATATGAAATTTATTGTCAAATTGGTTTCCATACAACACCCAGTGCTCATCCCAAAAGGTGCCCTCCTCAATACCCATCACCCACCCCTCAGTTTGTTCTCAGTTTTTAGGAGTCTCTTACACTTTGGCTCTCTCCCACTCTAACCTCTTTTTTTTCTTCCCCTCCCCCATGGACTTCTGTTAAGTTTCTCAGGATCCACATAAGAGTGAAAACATATGGCATCTGTCTTTCTCTGCATGACTTATTTCACTTAGCAGAACACTCTTCAGTTCCATTCACATTGCTACAAAATGCCCTATTTATTCTTTCTCATTGCCACATAGTATTCCATTGTGTATAAAAACCACAATTTCTTTATCCATTCATCAGTTGATGGACATTTAGGCTCTTTCCATAATTTGGCTATGGTTGAGAGTGCTGCTATAAACATTGGGATACAAGTGCCCCTATGCATCAGCACTCCTGTACCTCTTGGGTAAATTCCTAGCAGTGCTCCTGCTGGGTCATAGGGTAGGTCTATTTTTAATTTTTTGAGGAACCTCCAAACTGTTTTCCAGAGTGGCTGCACCAGTTTACATTCCCACCAACAGTACAAGAGGGTTCCCGTTTCTCCACATCCTCTAGCATCTATAGTATCCTGATTTGTTCATTTTAGCCACTCTGACTGGTGTGAGGTGATATCTAAGTGTGGTGTTGATTTGAATTTCCCTGATGAGGAGCGACGTTGAGCATCTTTTCATGTGCCTGTTGGCCATCTGGATGTCTTCTTTAGAAAAGTGTCTATTCATGTTTTCTGCCCATTTCTTCACTGGGTTATTTGTTTTTCGGGTGTGGAGTTTGGTGAGCTCTTTATAGATTTTGGATACTAGCCCTTGTCCGATATGTCATCTGCAAATATCTTTTCCCATTCCTTTGGTTACCTTTTAGTTTTGTTCATTGTTTCCTATGCTGTGCAGAAGTATTTAATCTTCATGAGGTCCAAATAGTTCATTTTTGATTTTAATTCCCTTGCTTTGGGGATGTGTCAAGTAAGAAATTGCTGCAGCTGAGGTCAGAGAGGTTTTTTTTCCTATTTCTCCTCTAGGGTTTTGATGATTTCCTGTCTCACATTCAGGTCCTTTATCCATTTTGAGTTTGTTTTTGTGAATGGTGTAAGAAAGTGGTCTAGTTTCAACCTTCTGCATGTTGCTGTCCAGTTCTCCCAGCACCATTTGTTAAAGAGACTGTCTTTTTTCCATTGGATGTTCTTTCCTGCTTTGTCAAAGATTAGTTGGCCATACGTTTGTGGGTCTAGTTCTGGGGCTTCTATTCTATTCCATTGGTCTATGTGTCTGTTTTTTGTGCCAATACCATGCTGTCTTAATGATGACAGCTTTGTAGTACAGGCTAAAGTCTGGGATTGTGATGCCTCCTGCTTTGGTCTTCTTCTTCAAAATTACTTTGGCTATTCGGGGCATTTTGTGGTACCATACGAATTTTAGGATTGCTTGTTCGAGCTTCAAGAAGAATGCTGGTACAATTTTGCTTGGGATTGCATTAAATGTGTAGATAGCTTTGGGTAGTATTGACATTTTGACAATATTTATTCTTCCAATCCATGAGCACAGAATGTTTTTCATTTCTTTATATCTTCTTCACTTTCTTTCATAAGCTTTCTATAGTTTTCAGCATACAGATCTTTTACATCTTTTGTTAGTTATTCCTAGGTATTTTATGCTTCTTGGTGCAATTGTGAATAAGATCAGTTTCTTTATTTGTCTTTCTGTTGCTTCATTATTAGTGTATAAGAATGCAACTGATCTCTGTACATTGATTTTGTCTCCTGTGACTTTGTTGAATTCACGTATCATTCTAGCAGACTTTTGGTGGTGTCTGTCGGGTTTTCCATGTATAATATCATGGCATCTGCAAAAAGTGAAAGCTTGACTTCATCTTTGCCAATTTTGATGCCTTTGAATTCCTTTTGTTGTCTCATTGCTGATGCTAGCATTTCCAACACTATGTTAAACAACAGTGGTGAGAGTGGACAACCCTGTCATGTACCTAATCTCAAGAGAAAGCTCTCAGTTTTTCCCCATTGAGGATGATGTTAGCTGTGGGTTTTTCATAAATGGCTTTGATGATGTTTAAGTATGTTCCTTCTATCCCGACTTTCTCGAAGGTTTTTATTAAGAAAGATGCTGAATTTTGTCAAATGCTTTTTCTGCATCGATTAACAAGATCATATGGTTCTTATATTTTCTTTTATTGATGTGATGTATCACATTGATTTGTTTGCGAATGTTCAACCAGCCCTGTATCCCAGGAATGAATCCCACTTGATCATGGTGAATAATTCTTTTTATATGCTCTTGAATTCCATTTGCTAGTATCTTACTGAGAATATTTGCATCCATATTCATCAGGGATATTGGCCTGTAGTTCTCTTTTTTTACTGGGTCTCTGTCTGGTTTAGGAATCAAAGTAATACTGGCTTCATAGAATGAGTCTGGAAGTTGTCCTTCCGTTTCTATTTTTTGGAACACCTTGACAAGGATAGGTAATATCTCTGCTTTAAATGTCTGCTAGAATTCTACAGGGAAGCCATCTGGTCCTGGACTCTTATTTGTTGGGAGATTTTTGATAACTGATTCAATTTCTTCACTGGTTATGGGTCTGTTCAAGCTTTATATTTCCTCCTGAGTGAGTTTTGGAAGTGTGTGGGTGTTTAGGAATTTGTCCATTCTTCCAGGTTGTCCAATTTGTTGGCATATAATTTTTGCTAGTCTTCCCTGATAATTGCTTGTATTTCTCAGGGATTGGTTGTCATAATTCCATATTCATTCATGATTTTAACTACTTGGGTCATCTCCCTTTTCTTTTTGAGAAGCCTGGCTAGAGGTTTATCAATTTTGTTTATTTTTTTCAAAAAACCAACACTTGGTTTCATTGATCTGCTCTACAGGGTTTTTTTAGATTCTATATTGTTTATTTCTGCTATGATCTTTGTTATGTCTCTTCTTCTGATTGGTTTGGGGTGTCTTTGCTGTTCTGCTTCTATTTCCTTTAGGCATGCTGCTAGATTTTGTATTTGGGATTTTTCTTGTTTCTTGAGATAGGCCTTGATTGCAATGTATTTTCCTCTCAGGACTGCCTTCGCTGCATCCCAAAGTGTTTGGATTGTTGTATTTTCATTTTCATTTGTTTGCATATATTTCTTTTTTTTTATGAAATACATTCCTTTTTATTTTTTAATTTTTATTTTATTTTTTTCCAATATATGAAATTTATTGTCAAATTGGTTCCGATACAACACCCAGTGCTCATCCCAAAAGGTGCCCTCCTCAATACCCATCACCCACCCTCCCCTCCCTCCCACCCCCCATCAACCCTCAGTTTGTTCTCAGTTTTTAACAGTCTCTTATGCTTTGGCTCTCTCCCACTCTACCCTCTTTTTTTTTTTTCCTTCCCCTCCTCCATGGGCTTCTATTAAGTTTCTCAGGATCCACATAAGAGTGAAAACATATGGTATCTGTCTTTCACTGTATGGCTTATTTCACTTAGCATCACACTCTCCAGTTCCATCCACATTGCTACAAAGGACCATACTTCATTCGTTCTCATTGCCATGTAGTACTCCATTGTGTATATAAACCACAATTACTTTATCCATTCATCATTTGAGGGACATTTAGCTCTTTCCATAATTTGGCTGTTGTTGAGAGTGCTGGTATAAACATTGGGGTACACGTGCCCCTATGCATCAGTACTCCTGTATCCCTTGGGTAAATTCCTAGCAGTGCTGTTGCTGGGTAATAGGGTAGGTCTATTTTGAATTTTCTGAGGAAACTCCACACTGATTTCCAGAGTGGCTGCACCAGTTTGCATTCCCACCAACAGTGCAAGAGGGTTCCTGTTTCTCCACATCCTCTCCAGCATCTATAGTCTCCAGATTTGTTCATTTTGGCCACTCTGACTGGTGTGAGGTGATATCTGAGTGTGGTTTTGATTTGTATTTCCCTGATAAGGAGCGACGTTGAACATCTTTTCATGTGCCTGTTGGCCATCTGGATGTCTTCTTTAGAGAAGTGTCTATTCATGTTTTCTGCCCATTTCTTCACTGGGTTATTTGTTGTTCGGGTGTGGAGTTTGGGGAGCTCTTTATAGATTTTGGATACTAGCCCTTGTCCAATATGTCATTTGCAAATATCTTTTCCCATTCCGTTGGTTGCCTTTTAGTTTTGTTGGTTGTTTCCTTTGCTGTGCAGAAGCTTTTTATCTTCATAAGGTCCCAGTAATTCATTTTTGCTTTTAATTCCCTTGCCTTTGGGGATGTGCTGATTAAGAGATTGCTACGGCTGAGGTCAGAGAGGTCTTTTCCTGCTTTCTCCTCTAAGGTTTTGATGGTTTCCTGTCTCACATTCAGGTCCTTTATCCATTTTGAGTTTCTTTTTGTGAATGGTGTGAGAAAGTGGTCTAGTTTCAACCTTCTGCATGTTGCTGTCCAGTTCTCCCAGCACCATTTGTTAAAGAGACTGTCTTATTTTCCATTGGATGTTCTTTCCTGCTTTGTCAAAGATGAGTTGGCCGTACGTTTGTGGGTCTAGTTCTGGGGTTTCTATTCTATTCCATTAGTCTATGTGTCTGTCTTTATGCCAATACCATGCTGTCTTGATGATGACAGCTTTGTAGTAGAGGGTAAAGTCTGGGATTGTGATGCCTCCTGCTTTGGTCTTCTTCTTCAAAATTACTTTGGCTATTTGGGGCCTTTTGTGGTTCCATATGAGTTTTAGGATTGCTTGTTCTAGTTTCAAGAAGAATGCTGGTGCGATTTTGATTGGGATTGCATTGAATGTGTAGATAGCTTTGGGTAGTATTGGCCTTTTTGACAATATTTATTCTTCCAATCCAAGAGCAGGGAATGTCTTTACATTTCTTTATATCTTCTTCAATTACCTTCTTAAGCTTTCTATAGTTTTCAGCATACAGATCTTTTACATCTTTGGGTGAATTTATTCCTAGGTATTTTATGCTTCTTGGTGCAATTGTGAATGGGATCAGTTTCTTTATTTGTCTTTCTGTTGCTTCATTGTTAGTGTATAAGAATGCAACTGATTTCTGCACATTGGTTTTGTATCCTGCGACTTTGCTGAATTCATGTATCAGTTCTAGCAGACTTTTGGTGGAGTCTATCGGATTTTCCATGTATAATATCATGTCATCTGCAAAAAGCAAAAGCTTGATTTCATCTTTGCCAATTTGGACGCCTTTGATTTCCTTTTGTTGTCTGATTGCTGATGCTAGAACTTCCAGCACTATATTAAACAACAGCGGTGAGAGTGGGCATCCCTGTCGTGTTCCTGATCTCAGGGAAAAAGCTCTCAGTTTTTCCCCGTTGAGGATGATGTTAGCTGTGGGCTTTTCATAAATGGCTTTTATGATCTTTAAGTATGTTCCTTATATCCCAACTTTCTCAAGGGTTTTTATTAAGAAAGGGTGCTGGATTTGGTCAAAGGCCTTTTCTCCATCGATTGACAGGATCATATGGTTCTTCTCTTTTTTTTTTTTTGTTAATGTGATGTATCACGTTGATCGATTTGCGAATGTTGCACCAGCCCTGCATCCCAGGAATGAATCCCACTTGATCATGGTGAATAATTCTTTTTATATGCTGTTGAATTCGATTTGCTAGTATCTTATTGAGTATTTTTGCATCCATATTCATCAGGGATATTGGCCTGTAGTTCTCTTTTTTTACTGGGTCTCTGTCTGGCTTAGGAATCAAAGTAATACTGGCTTCATAGAATGAGTCTGGAAGTTTTCCTTCCCTTTCTATTTCTTGGAATAGCTTGAGAAGGATAGGTATTATCTCTGCTTTAAACGTCTGGTAGAACTCCCCTGGGAAGCCATCTGGTCCTGGACTCTTATTTGTTGGGAGATTTTTGATAACCGATTCGATTTCTTCACTGGTTATGGGTCTGTTCAAGCTTTCTATTTCCTCCTGATTCAGTTTTGGAAGAGTGTGGCTGTTTAGGAATTTGTCCATTTCTTCCAGGTTGTCCAATTTGTTGGCATATAATTTTTCATAGTACCCCCTGATAATTGTTTGTATCTCTGATGGATTGTTTGTAATAATTCCATTTTCATTCATGATTTTATCTATTTGGGTCATCTCCCTTTTCTTTTTGAGAAGCCTGGCTAGAGGTTTGTCAATTTTGTTTATTTTTTCAAAAAACCAACTCTTGGTTTCGTTGATCTGCTCTACAGTTATTTTAGATTCTATATTGTTTATTTCTGCTCTGATCTTTATGATTTCTCTTCTTCTGCTGGGTTTGGGCTGCCTTTGCTGTTCTGCTTCTATTTCCTTTAGGTGTGCTGTTAGATTTTGTATTTGGGATTTTTCTTGTTTCTTGAGATAGGCCTGGATTGCAATGTATTTTCCTCTCAGGACTGCCTTCGCTGCATCCCAAAGCGTTTGGATTGTTGTATTTTCATTTTCGTTTGTTTCCATATATGTTTTAATTTCTTCTCTAATTGCCTGGTTGACCCACTCATTCGTTAGTAGGGTGTTCTTTAACCTCCATGCTTTTGGAGGTTTTCCAGACTTTTTCCTGTGGTTGATTTCAAGCTTCATAGCATTGTGGTCTGAAAGTATGCATGGTATAATTTCAATTCTTGTAAACTTATGAAGGGCTGTTTTGTGACCCAGTATATGATCTATCTTGGAGAATGTTCCATGTGCACTCGAGAAGAAAGTATATTCTGTTGCTTTGGGATGCAGAGTTCTAAATATATCTGCCAAGTCCATCTGATCCAATGTATCATTCAGGGCCCTTGTTTCTTTATTGACTGTGTGTCTAGATGATCTATCCATTTCTGTAAGTGGGGTGTTAAAGTCCCCTGCAATGACCACATTCTTATCAATAAGGTTGCTTATGTTTATGAGTAATTGTTTTATATATTTGGGGGCTCCGGTATTCGGCGCATAGACATTTATAATTGTTAGCTCTTCCTGGTGGATAGACCCTGTAATTATTATATAATGCCCTTCTTCATCTCTTGTTACAGCCTTTAATTTAAAGTCTAGTTTGTCTGATATAAGTATGGCTACTGCAGCTTTCTTTTGGCTTCCAGTAGCATGATAAATAGTTCTCCATCCCCTCACTCTCAATCTAAAGGTGTCCTCACATCTAAAATGAGTCTCTCCTAGACAGCAAATAGATGGGTCTTGTTTTTTTATTGATGGGTCTTGTTTTTTTATCCATTCTGATACCCTATGTCTTTTGGTTGGCGCATTTAATCCATTTACATTCAGTGTTATTATAGAAAGATATGGGTTTAGAGTCATTGTGATGTCTGTATGTATTATGCTTGTAGCGATGTCTCTGGTACTTTGTCTCACAGGATCCCCCTTAGGGTCTCTTGTAGGGCTGGTCTAGTGGTGATGAATTCCTTCAGTTTTTGTTTGTTTGGGAAGACCTTTATATCTCCTTCTATTCTAAATGACAGACTTGCTGGATAACGGATTCTCGGCTGCATAGGTTTTCTGTTCATTACATTGAAGATCTCCTGCCATTCCTTTCTGGCCTGCCAAGTTTCAAAAGAGAGATAAGTCACGAGTCTTATAGGTCTCCCTTTATATGTTAGGGCACGTTTATCCCTTGCTGCTTTCATAATTTTCTCTTTATCCTTGTATTTTGCCCGTTTCACTATGATATGTCGTGCAGGAGATTGATTCAAGTTACGTCTGAAGGGAGTTCTCTGTGCCTCTTGGATTTCAATGCCTTTTTCCTTCCCCAGTTCAGGGAAGTTCTCAGCTATTATTTCTTCAATTACACCTTCAGCACCTTTCCCTCTCTCTTCCTCCTCTGGGATGCCAATTATGCGTGTATTATTTCTTTTTAGTGTATCACTTAGTTCTCTAATTTTCCCCTCATACTCCTGGATTTTTTTATCTCTCTTTTTCTCCGCTTCCTCTTTTTCCAAAACTTTATCTTCTAGTTCACCTATTGTCTCCTCTGCCTCTTCAATCCGAGCCATCGTCCTTTCCATTTTATTTTGCATCTCGTTTAAAGCCCTTTTCAGCTCCTCCTGACTGTTCCTTAGTCCCTTGATCTCTGTAGCAAGAGATTCTCTGCTGTCCTCTATACTGTTTTCAAGCCCAGCCATTAATTTTATGACTATTATTCTAAATTCACTTTCTGTTATGTTATTTAAATCCTTTTTGATCAGTTCATTAGCTGTTGTTATTTCCTGGAGATTCTTTTGAGGGGAATTCTTCCTTTTGGTCATTTTGGATATTCCCTGGAGTGGTGCGGACCTGCAGGGCACTTCCCTTGTACTGTGGTGTATAACTGGAATTGGTGGGCGGAGTCGCAGTCAGACCTGACTTCTGCCCCCAGCCCACCGCTGGGGCCACAGTCAGACTGGTGTGTGCCTTCTCTTCCCCTCTCCCAGGGGCAGGATTCACTGTGGAGTGGCGTGGCCCATATGGGCTACTTGCACACTGCCAGGCTTGTGGTGCTGGGGATCTCGAGTATTAGCTAGAGTGGGTAGGCAAGGTGCACCGGGGCAGGAGGGGCAGGCTTAGCTCGCTTCTCCTTAGGTGATCCACTTCAGGAGGGGCCCTGTGGCATCAGGAGGGAGTCAGACGCACTGCCGCTGCCGGAGGGTGGCTCTGCAGAAGCACAGCGTTGGGTGTTTGCATGGAGCAAGCAAGTTCCCTGGCAGGGACTTGTTCCCTTAGGGATTTTGTTGGGGGATGGTCCAGGGAGATGGCGCTGGTGAGCACCTTTGTTCCCCACCAAACTGAGCTCTGTCATCCCGGGGCTCAGCAACTCTCCCTCCCTTTGTCCTCCAGCCTTCCTGCTTTCTGAGCAGAGCTGTTAACTTATGACCTCCCAGATGCTAAGTCCCGCTTGCTGTCGGAACACACTCCGTCCGGCCTCTCCGCTTTTGCAAGCCAGACTCGGGGGATCTGCTTGGCCAGCAGGCTGCCCCTCCACCCCGGCTCCCTCCCGCCAGTCCATATAGCGTGTACCGCCTCTCCGCCCTTTCTACCCTCTTCCGTGGGCCTCTCGTCTGTGCTTGGCTCCGGAGACTCCATTCTGCTAGTCTTCTGGTGGTTTTCTGGGTTAGTTAGGCAGGTGTAGGTGGAATCTAAGTGATCAGCAGGATGCGCAGTGAGTCCAGCGTCCTCCTAAGCCTCCATCTTCCCTCCAGAATCGTTTGCATATATTTCTTAATTTCTTCTCTATTTTCCTGGTTGACCCACTCATTCTTTAGTAGGGTGTTCTTTAACCTCCATGCTTTTGGAGGTTTTCCAGACTTTTTCCTGTAGTTGATTCAGGCTTCATAGCACTGTGGTCTAAAAGTATGCATGGTATGATCTTAATTCCTGTATACTTATGAAGGGCTGTTTTGTGACCCAGTATATGATCTATCTTGGAGAATGTTCCATGTGCACTCGAGAAGAAAGTATATTCTGTTGCTTTGGGATGCAGAGTTCTAAATATATCTATCAAGTCCATCTGATCCAATGTATCATTCAGGGCCCTTGTTTCTTTATTGACCCTGTGTCTAGATGATGTATCCCTTGTTGTAAGTGGGGTATTAAAATCCCCTGCAATTACCACATTCTTATCAATAAGGTTGCTTTATATATTTGGGGTCTCCCATATTCGGCTCATAGACATTTATAATTGTTAGCTCTTCCTGATGGATAGACCCTGTAATTGTTATATAATTCCCTTCTTCATCTCTTGTTACAGTCTTTAATTTAAAGTCTAGTTTGTCTGATATAAGTAAGCGTACTCCAGCTCTCTTTTGACTTCCAGTAGCATGATAGTTCTTCATCCCCTCACTTTCAATCTGAAGGTGTCCTCAGGTCTAAAATGAGTCTCTTGTAGACAGCAAATAGATGGGTCTTGTTTTTTTTATCCATCTGATACCCTATGTCTTTTGGTTGGCGCATTTAATCCATTTACATTCAGTGTTATTATAGAAAGATACGGGTTTAGAGTCATTGTGATGTCTGTATGTTTTATGCTTGTAGCGATGTCTCTGGTACTTTGTCTCACAGGATCCCCCTTAGGATCTCTTGTAGGGCTGGTTTAGTGGTGATGAATTCCTTCAGTTTTTGTTTGTTTGGGAAGACGTTTATCTTTCCTTCTATTCTGAAAGACAGACTTGCTGGATAAAGGATTCTTGGCTGCATATTTTTTTCTGTTCATCACATGGAAGATTCCTGCCATTCCTTTCTGGCTGCCACGTTTCAGCAGATATATCCGTCACTAGTCTTATCAGTCTCCCTTTATATGTTAGAACGTGTTTATCCCTATTTGCTTTCAGAATTTTCTCTTTATCCTTGTATTTTGCCAGTTTCACTATGATATGTCATGCAGAAGATCAATTTAAATTACGTCTGAAGGGAGTTCTCTGTGCCTCTTGATTTCAATGCCTTTTTCTTTCCCCAGATCAGGGAAGTTCTCAGCTATGATTTCTTCAAGTACACCTTCAGCACTTTTCTCTCTCTTTTCCTCCTCTGGAATTCCAATTATGTGTATATTATTGCATATTATTGTGTCACTTAATTCTCTAATTCTCCCCTCATACTCCTGGTTTTTTTAATCTCTCTTTTTCTCAGCTTCCTCTTTTTCCATCATTTTATCTTCTAATTCACCTAATCTCTCCTCTGCCTCTTCAATCCGAGCTTGTGCCGCCTCCATTTTATTTTTCAGCTCATTTATAGCATTTTTTAGCTCCTCCTGACTGTTCCTTAGTCCCTTGATCTCTGTAGTAATACATTCTCTGCTGCCCTCTATACATTTTTCAAGCCCAGCGATTAATTTTATGACTATTACTTAAATTCATTTTCTGTTTTATTGTTTAAATTATTTTTGATCAGTTCGTTAGCTGTCGCTACTTCTTGGAGTTTCTTTTGAGGAGAATTCTTCTGTTTCATCATTTTGGGTAGTCCCTGGGGTGGCACAGAACTGCAGGGCTCTTCCTCTGTGCTGTCTGGAGTAACTTGTGATGGTGGGCAGGCCACAGTCAGATCTGATGTCTGCCCCCAGCCTATCGCTGGGGCCACAGTCAGACTGGTGTGTACCTTATCTTCCCTTCTCCCACGGGCAGGACTCACTCTGGAGTGGTGTGGCCCCTGTCTGGGCTACTTTCACACTGCCAGGCTTGTGGTGCTGCTTCGATGGGATCTGGTGTATCAGCCAGGGTGGATCTGCAAGGTGCACAGGGACGGGAGGGGCAGGCTCAACTCGCTTTGCTTTCAATATTCCACCTCGGGTTGGGCCCTGTGGCACCTGGAGGGAGGCAGACCCATTGGACGGATGGATACACAGAAGCATAGCGTTGGGTGTTTGCGTCGTGTAAGCAAGTTCCGTGACTGGAACTGGTTCCCTTTGAGATTTTGTCTAAGGGATGGGAGAGTGAGTTGGCGCTGGCCAGCACCTTTGTTTCCCGCCAAGCTGAGCTCTGTCCTCTGGGGCTCAACAACTCTCCCTCCAGTTGTCCTCTAGCCCTCCCGCTCTCAGAGCAGAGCTGTTGACTTATAACATTCCAGATGTTAAGTCCCGCTGGCTGTCAGAACTCACGCAGTCCGGCCCCTCTGCTTTTGCAAGCCAGACTCGGGGGCTCTGCCTTGCCAGGCTTGCTGCCCCTCCACTGCCCTGGCTCCCTCCTGCCAGTCCGTGTATTGCACACCACCTCTCTGCCCTTCCTACCCCCTTCCATGGGCCTCTTGTCCATGCTTGTCTCTGGAGAATCCATTATGCCAGTCTTCTGGAAGTTTTCTGAGTTGTTTCGGCCAATGTGGGTGGAATCTAAGTGATCAGCAGGACGCAGTGAGCCCAGCGTCCTCCTTCACCACCATCTTCCATCTCAGGAAAACAATCTTAAAATTTGTATGAAACCACAAAAGACCCCAGGAGTCAAAGCTATCCTGAAAAATACGCAAAGCTTTAGGTATCAGAATTCTGGATTTGAAGTTATATTACAAAGCTGTATTGATCAACACAGTATGGTACTGACACAGAAATTGACACATAGATCAATGGAACAGAATAGAAAATTCAGAAATGAACCCACAACTATATGGTCAATTAATATTCAAAAACTTGGGGAAAAGTATCCAATGGGAAAAAGACACCATCTTTAACAAATTGTGCTGTGAATACTGGGCATCCACATGCAAAAAATGAAATTGGACCGCTTTCTTACACCATACACAAAAATAAATTAAAAATGGAGTATTATCTACAATAGCCAAATTATGGAATCAGCCAAAGTGTCCACTGATAGATGAATGGATAAAAAAGACATAGTATATATATACAATGGAATATTACTCAACCATAGGAAAGCTACTGTCTTCCACAGTGGCTGCACCTCTTTGCAATCCCATAAACAGCTCAAGTGGTGGTTTTGATTTGCATTTCCCTGATAATGAGCAATGTTGAGCATCTTTTCCTGTTTCTGTTGGCCATTTCTGTGTCTTCTTTGGTGAAATGTCTATTCATGTCTTCTGCCCATTTTTAATTGGATTGCTTCAAATTATATTACAAAATCTGTAGTACTCAAAACAGTATGGTACTAAAAAAAAAGTATGGTAATGGCACAAAAATAGGCACATAGGTCAGTGGAACAGAATAGAAAGCTCAGAAATAAACCCACAGAATTATGGTCAATTATTCTTTGACAATGGAAGGAAGAATATGCAATGGGAAAAAGACCAGTTTCTTCAAGAAATGGTGTTGGAAGACTGGACAGGTACATGCAAAAGAATGAAACTGGGCCACTTTCTTACATCACAAAAATAAATTAAAAATGATTAGAGTTCTAAATGTGAGACCTGAAACCATCAAAATCCTAGAGGAGAACACAGGCAGTAACCTCTTTGACATCAGCTGTAGCAACTTCTTTCTAGATACATCTCCTGAAGCAAGGGAAACAATTCAAAAATAAAGTACTGGGACTACACCAAAATAAAAAAAACTTCCACATAGCACAGGAAACAACCAACAAAACCAAAAGGGAGCCTGCTAAATGGGGCAAGATATTTGCAAATGATGTGTCTGATAAAGGATTAGTATCCAAAATATAAAAATAACTTATACAACTCAAAATAAAAAAAAATATTTTTTACAGAACAATTTTTTTATGCTTTCATCTTTCTAAGTTGACAAATTTGAAGATTGAAGTAACTTTTCACCTTTTTGTATGTTATGCTTAAATTATTTTTGATCTCTTTTTAACTCCCTTTTTTATATTAAATGATATATTTAACATCACTGTAGTGCCAGTCAGTATTTTTTTGCTTTTATTTAAATAAAAATGAGCTTATTAATTTGACTCAATTTACAATATACCCTAGTGAATTAAATAAATAATAATATTAATGTCATTTACAGGAGATTTCTATTAATCTTCAGATGCAAAAGATATTTCACATATTAGTGTTTCATTTTTCCTACAAAATTTAGAAAGCTACTATCTTGGGAAGAAGTTGTGAACACTTTGTAGAATCATGATTATGGCTAATATTAAGAAATTGCATGCAAATATGCATTTTTCAGGGCAGAGAAAGTCTAACTTTTATCAGATTCTCAAAAGGACTACCATCCTAAAAGAAATTAAGATATTAAACACTTTTTTATTTACACAGAAATAATGTTTTTTTTTTGAGAGAGAGAGAGAAACTCAAAATATAAGATAGCATTTATTATTTACTAGCTTAGCTCTTTACCTAAATCATTTCAAGTAATCTACAAAACTTCTCTATGAGATAAATCTCATAATGACTGTAATTATTTCCACCTTTAGATGAGAAAAAAGATGATCAAAAAAATTAAATGACTGGTGCAAGCCACATTTCTAGGAAATAGTGGATCTAGAATATAAAACTATCACATTTTTTTGACTCCAAGAGTTGTAACCATTATTTCTCAAATTGTAGACGTTTTGTGCCCTCTGGAGATCTGCCAAGGTATTTTCAAAATGTGACAGTCCTCTATGAGATATTTAAAATTTTGTCCTTATATTTGGATGATAATTTATAATAAATGCAGGTATATTTTGGATTATTTTGAAGGACCATGTTATAACTGAAACTACCATATGATTTAATTTATTTCAGTATCCATATTTGCAGTTCTTTATTGATAGAATTAGTGTCAAATGATCACATGAAGATATAGTGATTAAATTTTAATGCAGTGTCTTTCAAACTAAGACATCTAAATATGTATTTTGGGGGGTTCTTGTGTTCTCAAATCTGAGAATTACTATGTTAAAAGTTTTCATCATGTATTTATTAATTCATTAAATATTAAGAACTTACTACATAACAGATGTCTCAAAAATCAAATCAAGTAAAGAAATGTGCTTTCATGTTGGGTCTATAAATATTTACAATTGCTATATCCTCTTGTTGGATTGTTCTCTTTATGATTATGTAGTGACTTCATTGTTTCTTATTACAGTCTGTTTTAAAATCTATTTTGTCTGGGGGCGCCTGGGTGGCTCAGTCGGTTAAGCGTCCGACTTCAGCTCAGGTCACGATCTCATGGTCCGTGAGTTTGAGCCCCGTGTCGGGCTCTGGGCCGATGGCTCAGAGCCTGGAGCCTGCTTCCGATTCTGTGTCTCCCTCTCTCTCTGCCCCTCCCCCATTCATGATCTGTCTCTCTCTGTCTCAAAAATAAACGTTAAAAAAAATTTAAAAATAATCTATTTTGTCTGACATATGTATCACTACCCCAGTTTTCCTTTCACTTCCATTTGCATGGTAAATGTTTTTCCATCCCTTTACTTTCAATCTGCATGTGTCATTAGGTCAGAAGTGAGTCTCTTATAGGCAACATATAGATGCATTTTTTAATCCACTTTTCTACCCTGTCTTTTGATTGGAGCACTTAGTCCATTTACCTTCAAAGTAATTATTGATAGGTATGTATTTATTGACATTTTGTTACTTTTTTATAGTTGTTTGTGTAATCATCTCTGTTCCTTTCTGCTTCTCTTTCTCTCTTTCATTGTAGTTTCATGGCTTTATTTAGTGACATTCTTTGGTTTCTTTCTCTTTACTTATTGTGTATGTATTATAGCTTTTTGATTTCTGGTTGCCATTAGGTTCGTATATAACATCATATGCATATAGCAGTCTATATTAAGTTGGTGGTTGCTTAAATTTGAACCTTTTCTTTCTTCTTTACTTTCTTTTTTTGTTTTTATTGTTAAGTAAGCTCTATGCCCAACATGGGGCTCAAACTTATGACCTGAGATCAAGAGCTGCATCTTCCACTGACTGAGCTAGCCAGGCACCCTAAATTTGAACCCTTTCTAATAGCACTATTTTTTTTACTCTCCCTCGTGTTTTATGTATATGATGTCATATTTTAAATCATGTTATTTTGTGAATCCCTTGCCTGATTTTTATAAATATAATTGATTTTACTGCTTTTGTGCTTTAACCACTCTACTGGTTTTATAAGTGATTAATCTATTATTTTTATTATATGTTTTCATTTATCTGTGCATTTTTTTTCTTTTTATATTTTTGTCCTCCTGATTATGTCCTTTTATTTCCACTCAAAAAATTCCCTTTAAACATTTCTTAGAAGACTGTTTTAATGGTGATAAACTCCTTTCATTAGTGTTTGTCTGGGAAACTCTATCTCATCTATTATGAATGATAACCTTGTTGGGTGGAGTATTCTTGGTAGCAGGGTTTTTTTGTTTGTTTGTTTTAGTAATTTGAACATATCATTCTACTCCTTTCTGGCCTACAAAGTTTCTGCTGAAAACTCAAGTGACAACTGAATGGGGTTTCCC
The DNA here is from genome assembly GCF_018350195.1 of Panthera tigris. Lineage (NCBI taxonomy): Eukaryota > Metazoa > Chordata > Mammalia > Carnivora > Felidae > Panthera > Panthera tigris. The sequence goes on along the minus strand of NC_056677.1, from coordinate 66,119,121 downwards.
TTGTATGTAACTGTTTTGCTGATTTAAAAATTCTCTCTTAATCACTACTTTATATTATTTTAATTACAATGTGTCTTGCTGTGGTTTGGTTATAGATTGCATCTCCCTCCCCTACCCATTTTGATGTGGCCTCCTCTCTAGGATTAACTGTGGAGAGTCTGTTCTGGTAGACTTCAGGTCATTTTCTGAGTTACTTGCACTGATATGGCTGCTATCATTATGTGTCCATGGATGAAGTGTGCTTAGGATTCTTCCAGTCCACCATCTTTCAAGTTTTTAGAAGCTTCACATGGACTCACCCCAGCAGTCAGTGCAGAGGCAGTCAACTGAAACATACGCGTAGCCTTTCTGTGAAAAAGGTCTGACTGCTTGTCTTGGAGTTTTGGTGTAAGGGGAAACCTTCTGGTTTGACACACAGCTAGGGGCTTACTGAGATGCTCTCTAGGGATAGAGGCCAGTGGGTACCATCTTTGCACTCACTCTCTTGGTCTGGGTGTCTGGTGTCAGTGAAAGAGGCCTATGAACTTATCTTTATAGCTGTGGTCTAAGGGTTTGGCTTCTAATTAAACACACATTTATAAGCTGACTACATTTGCCTCTAGAGACCAAGAGGTTGTTGAGCACCTTAATCATGATTTCCATCAGCCTTACTCCAGGTTGTCAGAGTCTCTGAGAAAGGAGCTTATGCATATGTTTGGCACCTTGGTTTTTGTGGCTGCCACCTAAAGGACACTCCTCTTGGCGGTCTGGCTTTGGTGATCAGTGAAGATTTTGTTTACAGCTTCAATTAGATGGTAGCAAAGAAAGAAACAGTTCTTAATGTACTGTCACCCCCAGGGCTCATTGAAGAGACAGCAGGCAGAAACTCCCAGTTTTTGTGTCCCAGTTGAACCTTAAAAGAGGTACATTTCTATACTTAAATTGTTCTGCCAAAAGTAAACTCAATATCATGGTGGCATGAGTCATTTATTTTATCTGCTTTAATTTACAACTAATTGGGTATCTATAACCAGAAAATTACCTCTGCACAGCACACCAGGACACCTGAGAGATTCATCCACCTGTGCACCAATAAATGGGTAGATTGGACAGTGGGTGAAGCTGTGGAGTAAGGGAAGTGGTAATAAAGCTTGTGGTAGTTGAGGAAGTAATGGCACTGAAGGCAGTGGCAGATCTGGCACTGGATCAGATTGACCTTTATGACAGAGGAGGTGGAGAGTGAAAGTGATAAACGGGGTGTCCCTGGACGTATTCTCTCTGAAGATAGAACACAATGACTAGTAAGAGGGAAAAGAAACAGAAGTAAGCAAAGATAACAAAAGGAAAATGTCTCCTACTGGCTTCTCTGAAATTCTAACAAAAGAACAACCCAAGGTACTCTGGGACCACTTGACTCAAGAATCCACCTACTGGGCCATGGGCACACTCAAAGACCCCAGTGCTAAGTATATACTCCCCCTCCTGCCCCTGGGCTGTACTGCCACCCCTTTATTTTCTCCACCAGCTTTTGATTTATGTATGCACTCCCACCCAGCCTTAGCAGCAAGTCACCTCTGGCAAGAGAAACTCAAAAACTTGTGCTATAGTGCCACCTTATGGAAAACAAAAGGAAAGTTCTTAATTATCAACTTGCTGAACTGTTAGAATCAAAGTACAGATGTACCTTGGAGATATTGCAGTTTCATTTCCAGACCACCAAAGAGTAGCTATTCAAATATCTTATTTTTGTTTTTAGTACATATAAAAGTTATATTTTTTCTGTACTGTATTTTATTAAGTATGCAATAGCATTATGCTTGTAAAAACAATGTATGTACCTTAATTACAAATATTTTTTGTTCAAAATGATAACCATTATATGAACTTTTAGCAAGTCATAATTATTAACCACAGATAACAATAACAAATATAATAATGAAAACATTTTAAAGTTTTATTTGACAGAGATTGAGAGACAGAGAGGAGGAGGGGCAGAAAAAGGGAAAGACCGAATCCCAAGCAGGCTTTGCACTGTCAGACACTGTGTCCTTGACACAGGGCTCAAACTCACATATTGTGCTATCACATAAATCACGAAACCAAGAGTCAAATGCTTAATTGACTGAGCCCCCTAGTTGCCCCAATAATGAAAACTTTTGAAATATTGTGAAAACTACCACAATGTCGCAAACAGACATGAAGTTAGCAAATGGCTGTGAAAAAAATGGCACCAGTAGACTTGCTCAATGTATGTTTCCCACAAGCTTTCATTTATAAAAACAAAACAAAACAAAACAAAATAGTATCTGTGAAGCACAATAAGGTGAAATGCAATAAAATGAGATAGGCTTAAACAGAACCTTGCTTAAATAAGAAAAGTGTTTGGTATTTCAAATGTAATGGAAAGGACACATTTCATCAAATCTCATGAAAAAATCATGGCGATAAGATATCACAAAAAGAAAATGATGATTTTCTAGGAACCAAATCCAAACACATGGAACATTGCAATTAACTAATAAAGGATTCAAAATAGCTGTTAGAAAAAATTCATGGAGCTACAAGAAAACTTAAAAAGGCAATGCAATGATATCGAGTAAAATCAACAAAGAAAAGTACTTTACCAAGAGGTTGAAATTATAATACAAACAAACAAACAAACACACACCCAAAACAAATAGAAAACCTGGAGTTAAATCAATAAATGAGATGAAGAATGCGTTACAATGCATTGTAAATACAACAGGTCAGATGGAAGAGAGAATTAGTGAGCTTGAAGGCAGTAGTTTACAAATGGTGGAATTGGAAAGAGAACTAAGGTTTTAAAAAAGTGAAGAAACCCTAGGAGCTATCAGACTACATAAGAAAAGTCAACTTAAGAATAATGGAAATTGCATGAGACAAAAGGAAGAAAAGGGCAGAGAATTTATTTATTTATTTATTTATTTATTTAACTTGTTTTATTTTTTTTTAATTTACATTCAAATTAATTAGCATATAGTGCAACAATGATTTCAGGAGTAGATTCCTTAGTGTCCTTTCCCCATTCAGCCCATCCCCCGCCCACAACCCGTCCCATAATCCTCAGTGTTTTCTCCATATTTATGAGTCTCTTCTGTTTTATCCCCCTCCCAGTTTTTATATTATTTTTCTTTCCCTTCCCTTATGTTCATCCGTTTTGTCTCTTAAAATCCTCATATGAGTTAAGTCATCTGATTTTTGTCTTTCTCTGACTGACTAATTTCATGTAGCATAATACCTTCCAGTTCCATCCACATAGTTGCAAATGGTAAGATTTCCTTCTTTTTGATTGCCGAGTAATACTCCATTGTATATATATACCACATCTTCTTTATCCATTCATCCATCGATGGACATTTGGGCTCTTTCCATACTTTGGCTATTGTAGATTCCTAGAAGAAAACGTGGGGAATAATTTCTTTGACATTCGTATCAGAAACATCTTTCTACATATCTTCTCTGGCAAGGGAAACAAAAGCAAAATTAAATTATTGGGACTACACCAAAATAAAAGCCTTTTGTACACCATAGGAAGCCATCATCAAAACAAAAGGGCAACCCATTAAATAGGAGAAAATATCCACATATTATATACATAAGGGGTTAATATGCAAATATATAAAGAATTTATATAACTCAACACCAAAAAAACCAAAATAATTTGATGAACCATTGGAGAGAGGATTTAAAGAGACATTTTCCCAAGGAAGACATACAGATGGCCAAAAGACACATAAAGAGAGACCTGCAGAAGATGGCGGCATAGGAGGACACTGGGCTCACCGTGCATCCCGCTGATCGCCTAGATTCCACCTACACCTGCCTAAATAACCGAGAAAACCACCAGAAGACTAGTAGAACGGAGTCTCCAGAGCCAAGCACAGACAAGAGGCCCACAGAAGAGGGTAGGAATGGCGGCGAGGCGGTGCACACTCCACGGACTGGCCAGAGGGAGCTGGGGTGGAGGGGCGGCCCGCCGGCCAAGCAGAGCCCCCCGAGCCAGGCTTGCAAAAGCAGAGGGGCCAGACGGAGTGTGTTCCAACAGCAAGCAGGACTTAGCATCTGGGAGGTCATAAGTTAACAGCTCTGCTCAGAAAGCGGGAAGGCTGGAGAACAAAGGGAGGGAGAGTTGCTGAGCCCCCAGATGACAGAGCTCAGTTTGGTGGGGAACAAAGGCGCTTGCCAGCACCATCTCCCTCACCCATCCCCCAGCCAAAATCCCAAAGGGAACCAGTTCCTGCCAGGGAAATTGCTTGCTCCGTGCAAACACCCAATGCTGTGCTTCTGCAGAGCCATCCTCCGGCAGCGGGTCTGACTCCCTCGTACTGCCACAGGGCCCCTGCTGAAGTAGATCAACTAAGGAGAAGCGAGCTAAGCCTGCCCCTCCTGCCCCGGTGCACCTTGCTTACCCACCCTAGTAGATCCCCAGCACCACAAGCCTGGCAGTGTGCAAGTAGCCCAGGTGGGCCATGCCACCCCACAGTGAATCCCGACCCTAGGAGACAGGAAAAGAAGGCGCACACCAGTCTCACTGTGGCCACAGCAGTGAGTTGGGGGAAAACATCAGGTCTCACTGCAGCCCCGCCCACCAACTCCAGTTATACACCACAAGGGGAAGTGCCCTGCAGGTCCCCACCACTCCAGGGACTCTCCAAAATGACCAAAAGGAAGAATTCCCCTCAAAAGAATCTCCAGGAAATAACAACAGCTAATGAACTGATCAAAAAGGATTTAAATAATATAACAGAAAGTGAATTTAGAATAATAGTCATAAAATTAATCGCTGGGCTTGAAAACAGTATAAAGGACAGCAGAGAATCTCTTGCTACAGAGATCAAGGGACTAAGGAACAGTCACAAGGAGCTGAAAAACGCTTTAAACGAGATGCAAAATAAAATGGAAAGGACGACGGCTCGGACTGAAGAGGCAGAGGAGAGAATAGGTGAACTAGAAGATAAAATTATGGAAAAAGAGGAAGCTGAGAAAAAGAGAGATAAAACAATCCAGGAGTATGAGGGGAAAATTAGAGAATCAAGTGATACACTAAAAAGAAATAATATACGCATAATTGGTATCCCAGAGGAGGAAGAGAGAGGGAAAGGTGTTGAAGGTGTAATTGAAGAAATAATAGCTGAGAACTTCCCTGAACTGGGGAAGGAAAAAGGCATTGAAATCCAAGAGGCACAGAGAACTCCCTTCAGACGTAACTTGAATCCATCTTCTGCACGACATATCATAGTGAAACTGGCAAAATACAAGGATAAAGAGAAAATTCTGAAAGCAGCAAGGGATAAACGTGCCCTAACATATAAAGGGAGACCTATAAGACTCGTGACTGATCTCTCTTTTGAAACTTGGCAGGCCAGAAAGGATTGGCACGAGATCTTCAATGTGTTGAACAGAAAAAATATGCAGCCAAGAATCTGTTATCCAGCAAGTAGGTCATTTAGAATAGAAGGAGAGATAAAGGTCTTCCCAAACAAACAAAAACTGAAGGAATTTGTCACCACTAGACCAGCCCTACAAGAGACCCTAAGGGGCATCCTGTGAGACAAAGTACCAGAGACATTGCTACAAGCATAATACATACAGACATCACAATGACTCTAAACCCGTATCTTTCTATAATAACACTGAATGTAAATGGATTAAATGCGCCAACCAAAAGACATAGGGTATCAGAATGGATAAAAAAACAAGACCCATCTATTTACTGTCTACAAGAGACTCATTTTAGATCTGAGGACACCTTCAGATTGAGAGTGAGGGGATGGAGAACTATTTATCATGCTACTGGAAGCCAAAAGAAAGCTAGAGTAGCCATAATTATATCAGACACACTAGACTTTAAATTAAAGGCTGTAACAAGAGATGAAGAAGGGCATTATATAATAATTACAGGGTCTATCCATCAGGAAGAGCTAACAATTATAAATGTCTATGCGCCGAATACCGGAGCCCCCAAATATATAAAACAATTACTCATAAACATAAGCAACCTTATTGATAAGAATGTGGTCATTGCAGGGGATTTTAACACTCCACTTACAGAAATGGATAGATCATCTAGACACAAGGTCAATAAAGAAACAAGGGCCCTGAATGATACATTGGATCAGATGGACTTGATAGATATATTTAGAACTCTGCATCCCAAAGCAACAGAATATACTTTCTTCTCGAATGCACATGGAACATTCTCCAAGATAGATCATATACTGGGTCACAAAACAGCCCTTCATAAGTATACAAGAATTGAAATTATACCATGCATATTTTGAGACCACAATGCTATGATTTGAAATCAACCACAGGAAAAAGTCTGGAAAACCTCCAAAAGCATGGAGGTTAAAGAACACCCTACTAAAGAATGAGTGGGTCAACCAGGCAATTAGAGAAGAAATAAAAAAATATATGGAAACAAAAGAAAATGAAAATACAACAATCCAAACGCTTTGAGATGCAGCAGAGGCAGTCCTGAGAGGAAAATACATTGCAATTCAGGCCTATCTCAAGAAACAAGAAAAATCCCAAATACAAAATCTAACAGCACACCTAAAGGAAATAGAAGCAGAACAGCAAAGGCAGCCTAAACCCTGCAAAAGAAGAGAAATAATAAAGATCAGAGCAGAAATAAACAATATAGAATCTAAAAAACAGTAGAGCAGAGGGGGTTCCGGAAGATGGCGGCGTAGGAGGACGCGGGGCTCACAGCGCGTCCTGCCGATCACTTAGATTCCACCTACACCTGCCTAAAGAACCCAGAAAACCGCCAGAGGATTAGCAGAAGGGAGTCTCCGGAGTCAAGCGCAGACCAGAGGCCCACGGAAGAGGGTAGGAAGGGCGGCGAGGCGGTGCGCGCTCCACGGACTGGCGGGAGGGAGCCGGGGCGGAGGGGCGGCTCGCCGGCCAAGCAGAGCCCCGAGTCGGGCTGGCAAAAGCGGAGGGGCCGGACAGACTGTGTTCCGACAGCAAGCGCGACTTAGCGTCTGGGAGGTCATAAGTTAACAGCTCTGCGCGGAAAGCGGGAAGGCTGGAGGACAAAGGGAGGGAGAGCTGCTGAGCCCCCGGACAGCAGAGCTCAGCTTGGCGGGGAACAAAGGCGCCAGCGCCATCTCCCCCGCCCATCCCCCAGCCAAAATCCCAAAGGGAACCAGTTCCTGCCAGGGAACTTGCTCGCGCAGCGCAAACACCCAACTCTGTGCTTCTGCAGAGCCAAACCTCCGGCAGCGGATCTGACTCCCTCCCGCTGCCACAGGGCCCCTCCTGAAGTGGATCACCTAAGGAGAAGCGAGCTAAGCCTGCCCCTCCAGCCCCCGTGCACCTTGCCTACCCACCCCAGCTAATACGCCAGATCCCCAGCAACACAAGCCTGGCAGTGTGCAAGTAGCCCAGACGGGACACGCCACCCCACAGTGAATCCCGCCCCTAGGAGAGGGGAAGAGAAGGCACACACCAGTCTGACTGTGGCCCCAGCAGTGGGCTGGGGGCAGACATCGGGTCGGACTGCGGCCCCACCCACTAACTCCAGTTATACACCACAGCACAGGGGAAGTGCACTGCAGGTCCTCACCACGCCAGGGACTCTCCAAAATGACCAAACGGAAGAATTCCCCTCAGAAGAATCTCCAGGAAATAACAACAGCTAATGAACTGATCAAAAAGGATTTAAATAATATAACAGAAAGTGAATTTAGAATAATAGTCATAAAATTAATCGCTGGGCTTGAAAACAGTATACAGGACAGCAGAGAATCTCTTGCCACAAAGATCGAGGGACTAAGGAACAGTCACGAGGAGTTGAAAAACGCTTTAAACGAATTGCAAAACAAAATGGAATCCACGATGGCTCGGCTTGAAGAGGCAGAGGAGAGAATAGGTGAACTAGAAGATAAAGTTATGGAGAAAGAGGAAGCTGAAAGAAAGAGAGATAAAAAAATCCAGGAGTATGAGGGGAAAATTAGAGAACTAAGTGATACACTGAAAAAAAATAATATACGCATAATTGGTATCCCAGAGGAGGAAGAGAGAGGGAAGGGTGCTGAAGGGGTACTTGAACAAATTATAGCTGAGAACTTCCCTGAACTGGGGAAGGAAAAAGGCATTGAAATCCAAGAGGCACAGAGAACTCCCTTCAGACGTAACTTGAATCGATCTTCTGCACGACATATCATAGTGAAACTGGCAAAATACAAGGATAAAGAGAAAATTCTGAAAGCACCAAGGGATAAACGTGCCCTCACATATAAAGGGAGACCTATAAGACTCGTGACTGATCTCTCCTTTGAAACTTGGCAGGCCAGAAAGGCTTGGCACGATATCTACAGTGTGCTAAACAGAAAAAATATGCAGCCGAGAATCCTTTATCCAGCAAGTCTGTCATTTAGAATAGAAGGAGACATAAAGGTCTTCCCAAACAAACAAAAACTGAAGAAATTTGTCACCACAAAACCAGCCCTACAAGAGATCCTAAGGGGGATCCTGTGAGACAAAGTACCAGAGACATCACTACAAGCATAAAACATACAGACATCACAATGACTCTAAACCCATATCTTTCTATAATAACACTGAATGTAAATGGATTAAATGCGCCAACTAAAAGACATAGGGTATCAGAATGGATAAAAAAACAAGACCCATCTATTTGCTGTCTACAAGAGACTCATTTTAGATCTGAGGACACCTTTAGATTGAGAGTGAGGGGATGGAAAACTATTTATCATGCTACTGGAAGCCAAAAGAAAGCTGGAGTAGCCATACTTATATCAGACAAACTAGACTTTAAATTAAAGGCTGTAACAAGAGATGAAGAAGGGCATTATATAATAATCACAGGGTCTATCCACCAGGAAGAGCTAACTATTATAAATGTCTATGCGCCAAATACCCGAGCCCCCAGATATATAAAACAATTACTCATAAACATAAGCAACCTTATTGATAAGAATGTGGTCATTGCAGGGGATTTTAACACCCCACTTACAGAAATGGATAGATCATCTAGACACACAGTCAATAAAGAAACAAGGGCCCTGAATGATACATTGGATCAGATGGACTTGACAGATATATTTAGAACTCTGCATCCCAAAGCAACAGAATATACTTTCTTCTCGAGTGCACATGGAACATTCTCCAAGATAGATCATATACTGGGTCACAAAACAGCCCTTCATAAGTTTACAAGAATTGAAATTATACCATGCATACTTTCAGACCACAATGCTATGAAGCTTGAAATCAACCACAGGAAAAAGTCTGGAAAACCTCCAAAAGCATGGAGGTTAAAGAACACCCTACTAACGAATGAGTGGGTCAACCAGGCAATTAGAGAAGAAATTAAAACATATATGGAAACAAACGAAAATGAAAATACAACAATCCAAACGCTTTGGGATGCAGCGAAGGCAGTCCTGAGAGGAAAATACATTGCAATCCAGGCCTATCTCAAGAAACAAGAAAAATCCCAAATACAAAATCTAACAGCACACCTAAAGGAAATAGAAGCAGAACAGCAAAGGCAGCCTAAACCCAGCAGAAGAAGAGAAATAATAAAGATCAGAGCAGAAATAAACAATATAGAATCTAAAAAAACGGTAGAGCAGATCAACGAAACCAAGAGTTGGTTTTTTGAAAAAATAAACAAAATTGACAAACCTCTAGCCAGGCTTCTCAAAAAGAAAAGGGAGATGACCCAAATAGATAAAATCATGAATGAAAATGGAATTATTACAACCAATCCCTCAGAGATACAAACAATTATCAGGGAATACTATGAAAACTTATATGCAAGCAAATTGGACAACCTGGAAGAAATGGACAAATTTCTAAACACCCACACTCTTCCAAAACTCAATCAGGAGGAAATAGAAAGCTTGAACAGACCCATAACCAGCGAAGAAATTGAATCGGTTATCAAAAATCTCCCAACAAATAAGAGTCCAGGACCAGATGGCTTCCCAGGGGAGTTCTACCAGACGTTTAAAGCAGAGATAATACCTATCCTTCTCAAGCTCTTCCAAGAAATAGAAAGGGAAGGAAAACTTCCAGACTCATTCTATGAAGCCAGTATTCCTTTGATTCCTAAACCAGACAGAGACCCAGTAAAAAAAGAGAACTACAGGCCAATATCCCTGATGAATATGGATGCAAAAATTCTTAATAAGATACTAGCAAATCGAATTCAACAGCATATAAAAAGAATTATTCACCATGATCAAGTGGGATTTATTCCTGGGATGCAGGGCTGGTCCAACATTCGCAAATCGATCAACGTGATACATCACATTAACAAAAAAAAAGAGAAGAACCATATGATCCTGTCAATCGATGCAGAAAAGGCCTTTGACAAAATCCAGCACCCTTTCTTAATAAAAACCCTTGAGAAAGTCGGGATAGAAGGAACATACTTAAAGATCATAAAGGCCATTTATGAAAAGCCCACAGCTAACATCATCCTCAACGGGGAAAAACTGAGAGCTTTTTCCCTGAGATCAGGAACACGACAGGGATGCCCACTGTCACCGCTGCTGTTTAATATAGTGCTGGAAGTTCTAGCATCAGCAATCAGACAACAAAAGGAAATCAAAGGCATCAAAATTGGCAAAGATGAAGTCAAGCTTTCGCTTTTTGCAGATGACATGATATTATACATGGAAAATCCGATAGACTCCACCAAAAGTCTGCTAGAACTGATACATGAATTCAGCAAAGTTGCAGGATACAAAATCAATGTGCAGAAATCAGTTGCATTCTTATACACTAACAATGAAGCAACAGAAAGACAAATGAAGAAACTGATCCCATTCACAATTGCACCAAGAAGCATAAAATACCTAGGAATAAATCTAACCAAAGATGTAAAAGATCTGTATGCTGAGAACTATAGAAAGCTTATGCAGGTAATTGAAGAAGATATAAAGAAATGGAAAGACATTCCCTGCTCATGGATTGGAAGAATAAATATTGTCAAAATGTCAATACTACCCAAAGCTATCTACACATTCAATGCAATCCCAATCAAAATTGCACCAGCATTCTTCTCGAAACTAGAACAAGCAATCCTAAAATTCATATGGAACCACAAAAGGCCCCGAATAGCCAAAGTAATTTTGAAGAAGAAGACCAAAGCAGGAGGCATCACAATCCCAGACTTTAGCCTCTACTACAAAGCTGTCATCATCAAGACAGCATGGTATTGGCATAAAAACAGACACATAGACCAATGGAATAGAATAGAAACCCCAGAACTAGACCCACAAACGTATGGCCAACTCATCTTTGACAAAGCAGGAAAGAACATCCAATGGAAAAAAGACAGTCTCTTTAACAAATGGTGCTGGGAGAACTGGACAGCAACATGCAGAAGGTTGAAACTAGACCACTTTCTCACACCATTCACAAAAAGAAACTCAAAATGGATAAAGGACCTGAATGTGAGACAGGAAACCATCAAAACCTTAGAGGAGAAAGCAGGAAAAGACCTCTCTGACCTCAGCCGTAGCAATCTCTTACTCGGCACATCCCCAAAGGCAAGGGAATTAAAAGCAAAAGTGAATTACTGGGACCTTATGAAGATGAAAAGCTTCTGCACAGCAAAGGAAACAACCAACAAAACTAAAAGGCAACCAACGGAATGGGAAAAGATATTTGCAAATGACACATCAGACAAAGGGCTAGTATCCAAAATCTATAAAGAGCTCACCAAACTCCACACCCGAAAAACAAATAACCCAGTGAAAAAATGGGCAGAAAACATGAATAGACACTTCTCTAAAGAAGACATCCAGATGGCCAACAGGCACATGAAAAGATGCTCAACATTGCTCCTTATCAGGGAAATACAAATCAAAACCACACTCAGATATCACCTCACGCCAGTCAGAGTGGCCAAAATGAACAAATCAGGAGACTATAGATGCTGGAGAGGATGTGGAGAAACAGGAACCCTCTTGCACTCTTGGTCGGAATGCAAATTGGTGCAGCCACTCTGGAATGTAGTGTGGAGGTTCCTCAGAAAACTAAAAATAGACCTACCCTATGACCCAGCAATAGCACTGCTAGGAATTTACCCAAGGGATACAGGAGTACTGATGCATAGGGGCACTTGTACCCCAATGTTTATAGCAGCACTCTCAACAATAGCCAAATTATGGAAAGAGCCTAAATGTCCATCAACTGATGAATGGATACAGAAATTGTGGTTTATATACACAATGGAGTACTACATGGCAATGAGAAAGAACGAATTATGGCCCTTTGTAGCAACGTGGATGGAAATGGAGAGTGTGATGCTAAGTGAAATAAGCCATACAGAGAAAGACAGATATCATATGTTTTCACTCTTATGTGGATCCTGAGAAACTTAACAGAAACCCATGGGGGAGGGGAAGGAAAAAAAAAGAGGTTAGAGTGGGAGAGAGCCAAAGCATAAGAGACTCTTAAAAACTGAGAACAAACTGAGGGTTGATGGGGGGTGGGAGGGACGGGAGGGTGGGTGATGGGTATTGAGGAGGGCACCTTTTTGGGATGAGCACTGGGTCTTGTATGGAAACCAATTTGACAATAATTTTCATATATTGAAAAAAAAGACACATGAAAAGATGCTCAACATCATTTATTATCAGAGAAATGCAAATCCAAACCACAATGAGTTATCATATCACACATCAGAATGACTAAAATGAAAATCCCCCAAAATAATACATTTTGGCAAGGTCACGGAGAAAAAGGAACCCTCCTGCACTGGTGGTGAGAATGCAAGCTTGTGCAGCCACTGTGGAAAACAGTATGGAGTTTTTTTAATAAAACAAAAGTAGAATTACCATATGATTCAGTAATTCCACCACAAGGTCATTTACCCAAAGAAAATGAAAACACTAATTTTGAAAAGTATATGTACTGTTTATTATAGTATTATATACAGTAGTGAATATATTGAAGCAACCAAACTGTCCATTCATAGATGAATGGATATGGAATATGTTGTGTGTAATATATATATACATACAGATACATACACACAGACACAATGAAATATTACTCAGCATTAAAATAATGAAATCTTGCCATTTGCAACAACATGAATAGATCTGGAGGGTATAACACTAACTAAAATAGGTCAAAGAAAGACAAATACTATATGATTTCTCTTAGATGTGCAATTTAAGAAACAAAAAAAAAAACAAGTGAAGAAAAAAAGACAAACAAAAAACAGACTTACATACAGAGAACAAACTGATGGTTGCCAGAGGTGAAGTAGGTTGGGGAATGGGTGAAATAGGTGAAGGGGATTAAGAGTACACTAACTGTGATGGGCACTGAATAATGTGTATAATTGTTTCTTTTTACCTTTCTTCCAAGTTTTTATTTAAATTCCAGTTAGTTAACATACAGTGTAATCTTAGTTTCAGGTGTAGGATTTAGTAATTCATCACTCACACAAAATACCCAGTGCTCATCCCAAGTATCGCTCTTTACTCATCATTCATTTAACCTATGTTCCATTCCACCTCCCCTCCAGCAGCCCCTAATTTGCTTTCTATAGCTAAGAGTCTCTTTTATGGTTTCCTTCTCTTTTTTCCCACTATGTTCATCTGTTTTGCTTTTTAAATTCCACATATGAGTGAAATCATATGTTATTTGTCTTTCTCTTACTGGCTTATTTTGCTTAGCATAAGACCCTAGCTCCATCCATGTCATGCAAATCGCAAGATTTCATTCTTTTTTAATGTCTGAATAATATTCCATTCATCAGTATTCATCATGGATAATCTTTATCCATTCATCAGTCGATAGACACATTTGGACCCTTTCCATAATTTGGCTATTGTTGATAATGCTGCTATAAATATCAGGGTGCATGTGTCCCGTTGAAGTAGTATTTTTGAGTCCTTTGAGTAAATACCTAGTAGTACAATTGCTGAGTTGTAGAATTGTTGAATCATTATATTGTGCACCTGAAACCAATATAACACTGTATATTAATTATACTTGAATTAAGAAAAATGTAGCTAGTACCACTTGGTAATGACATCACACCATAAAAAGATAATTTATGACATAAAAAATATGAGAAAGGAAGAATAAAAGGATGAAACCTTTACAGGTAAATGAAGATAATTTGCTTCAGCTAAAAAGGACTATTTTATCTACTAAATGTTTTATGTAAACTTCATCATAACCACAAAGTAAAAATCTAGAGCAGGGACATAAAACATTAAAAAAACAAGAGAAAAGTCTAAGCAAATCTCCATGAAAAAACACCAACTTACAAAAGTAAACAGAAAGAGAAATAAAAGGAAACAACGAGAGACAAAATAATCAGAAGGAAAAAGATAAAAAAGCAGTAGTAAATCCTTACATATAAATAATCACCCTAAATGCAAGTGGATTTAACTCACTAGTGAAAAAGTACAGAGTGGCTAGACAGATTTAAAAATAAGACTGAACTGCATGCTGCCAAAAGAAGACTAATTTCAGCTCTAAAGACATATATAGACTCAAAGAGAAAGGATGGAAGATGATATTACAACCAAATGGAAACCGAGAGTAGGCAGGTGTAGCCATAGTTATCACAGACAAAATAGACTTCAGGTCAAAAAGGGAAACAAAAGATAAATAAAGTTGTTATATAACAATAAAGGAGTCAGTACATCAAGAAGGAATAACAATCATAAATATATATGCTTCCAATATCCAGGTACCAACATATATTAAGCAGATGATAACAGATCTTAATGGAGAAATAGACAACGATACAATAATGGTAGAGGAAGCAATACCTCATAATCAGCAATGCATGGATATCCAGTGGGAAAATCAAAGAAACATTTGAATTAAACCACAGTTTAGGCCAAATGGATTTAATAGACATATACAGATAATTCCATCCAATAGCAGCAGAATACACATTTTTCTCAAGTGCAGATGGGACATTCTCCATGATAGATCATATGATAGGCCACAAATCAAGCCTTAGCATTTTTTAAGAAGACTTAAATCATGTCAAATATCTTCTCTGACTACAATGGTATAAAACTAGAAATCAACAGGATAAAATGGAGAAGTTCTACAAATACTTAGATACTAAACAAGACACTTCTAAACAACCATTAGGTCAAAGAAAAAATCAAAAGGGAAATAAAAAGTTATCTGAAAAAAGAAAACAAAATACAAAATATCAAATATTGTGGTATGCAGCAAAAGCAGTTCTAAGAGGAAATTTAATAGCAATAAATGCATATATTAAGAGGTTAGAAAGGTCTCAAATAATGTAATGTTACACTTCATGGACATAGAAATGGAAAAACAACTTAAGCCCAAATTTAGCAGAAGGAAGGAAATAAGAAAGATGAGTGGATAGAAATGAAACAGAGACCAGAATAACAATAGAAAGAATCAACAAAATTGAGGGATAGTTCTTTGGAAAGATAAAATTGAAAAACCTACTTAGATAGCCTAACTGAAAAAAGGGGTAGAAAATTCAAATAAATAAAAGTAGAAATGAAAAAGAAGACATTGCAGCTAATACTACATAAATGCATAGAATCATGAGATTATGATGAACAATTGTATGCCAACAAATGACATAATGTAGAAGAAATGGATACATTTCTAGAAACACACAACCTACCAAAACTGAATGAGGAAATAGAAAATCTAAACAGACCAATAAAGAGTAAACAGAGTGAATTAATAATTCAAAAACTACCAACAAAGAAAATTTCAGGACCTGAGGACTTCACTGAAAAATTTTCCCAATATTTAAAGAAATATTAACACTAATCTTTCTCAAAATGTTCCAAAATATTGAGGGGGAGGTACCACTTCCAAACTCATTCTACAACGTCAGCATTACTTAGATACCAATATCTGATAAGCATAGCACAATAAAAGAAAACTATAGACCAATTACCCCTGATGAACATAGATGCAAAAATTCTCAACAAAATATTAGTAAACCAAAATCAAGAACACATTAATAGGAATATACATCATGACCAAGTGGGATTTATCCGTGGAATTCAAGGATGCTTCAAAATATAGAAAATGATAAATACTATATATGACATTAATAGAATAAAAAAATCACATGATTTTCTGAATGAATGCTGAAAAAGCATTTGTCAAAATATAAGGTCCTTTCATAATAAAACCTTACAAATTGGGTACAAAAGGATCATACAGTATAATAAAGGCTCTACACAACAAACTCACAGCTAACATACTCAATGGAAAAAAAATTGAAAGTGTTTCCTCTAAAATCAAGAAGACAAGGATGCCGACTTTCACCACTGCCAGTTGATATTGTACTGGAAGTCTTAGCTAAAGCAACTGGGCAAGAGAAGGAAATAAGGTATTTAAATTGGAAAAGAAGAAGTAAAATGATATAAGATTGAGATGATCATATGATTTTTAACCTTTCTCTTGTTGATGTGATTTATCTAATTGATTGATTTGTGAATATTGAACCACTGTTGCATCTCAAGAATAAATACCACTTTATCATGGTGAATGATTTTTTTTAATTGTATTGTTGGATTTGTTTGCTAATATTTTGTTGAGTTTTGCACCTATGTTCATCAAAGATATTAGTCTGTACTTTTTTTGGTATCAGAGTAATGCTGGCCTCATACAATAAATTTGGAAGCTTTCCTTCCTCTTCTAATTTTTGGAATAATTTTAGAAGAATAGGTAATAACCCTACTTTAAATGTTTGGTGGAATTCATCTGTGAATGTGAATCCATCTGGTCCTGAACTTTTGTTTGTTTGGAGTTTTTAATTACTGATTCAATTTCATTCCCAGCAATTAGTTTGTTCATATTTTTTTTCTTTCTGATTTAGTTTTGAGAAGTTAAGGGGAGCTTTCTAGGGATTTATCCATTTCTTCTAAGTTGTCCAATTTGTCAGCATATCATTTTTCATAATATTCTTCATAATCATTTGTATTTCTGTCATGTTGGTTGTTACTTCTCTTTCATTTCTGGTTTTATTTCAGTCCTCTCTGTCTCTTTTTTTCTTATGAGTTGGCCTGAAGGTTTACCAATCTTGTTGATATTTTCAAAGAACGATTTCTTGTTTCATTTATCTGTTATATTTTTTTCATTAATTGATATAACTTTATTTTCAATTGCATGGCAGGAATGATTGCATAATAAAATTGAAGTGGTCTGAATGCAGATGAAAAATCGAATAGGCACAGGTGTAATTAAATAACAGGGGCGCCTGGGTGGCTCATTTGGTTGAACATTCGACTCTTAATTTTATTTTTTTTTCAATATATGAAATTTATTGTCAAATTGGTTTCCATACAACACCCAGTGCTCATCCCAAAAGCTGCCCTCCTCAATACCCATCACCCACCCTCCCCTCCCTCCCAACCCCCATCAACCCTCAGTTTGTTCTCGGTTTTTAAGAGTCTCTTATGCTTTGGCTCTCTCCCACTCTAACCTCTTTTTTTTTTCCTTCCCCTCCTCCATGGGTTTCTGTTAAGTTTCTCAGGATCCACATAAGAGTGAAAACATATGGTATCTGTCTTTCTCTGTATGGCTTATTTCACTTAGCATCACACTCTCCATTTCCATCCACGTTGCTACAAAGGGCCAAATTTTGTTCTTTCTCATTGCCATGTAGTACTCCATTGTGTATATAAACCACAATTTCTTTATCCATTCATCAGTTTCATTTATCTGTTATATTGGAGTTTGTCTCTATTTTATTTATTTCTTCTCTATTCTTTATTATTACCTTCCTTCTTTGTCTTTGGACTTTGTTTTTCTTCTTTGTAAATATATTTTCTGTGTAAAGTTAGGTTGTTTCTTTGACATTTTCCTTGCTTCTGGATGTAGGCCTATGTTGCTATAATCTTCCCTCTTAGAACATTTTTTGCTGCATGGCAAAGATGTTGGATTTCTGTGTTGTCATTTCATTTATCACCGTGTATTTTTTATTTCTTCTTTGTTTTGGTTGACCTATTCATTGTTTAGTAGAAAGCTATTTAAACTCTATGTATTTGTGTTCTTTCCAGAATTTTTCTTATGGTTGATGTTTAGTTTCATAAATTTTTGGTCAGAAAAGATGCATGATTTGATTTCAATATTTTTGAACGTGTTGAAATTTGTCTTGGGGCCTAATCATGATATATTCTGGAGAATTTTCATGTGCTATTGTAAAGAATTTGTAATCCTCTGTTCTAGGATGAAATGTTCTGAATGCACCTATTAGATCCACACTGTCTAATGTATCTGTCTGGAAAACATATTCATTGACTTAAGAGGGTTATTAAAGTCCCCTACTATTATTGTATTGCTATCAATTTCTTCCTGCATGTCTGTTAATAGTTGCTTTATATATTTGGGTGCTCCCATATTGGGTGAGTAAATATTTACAGTTATTTTTTTTTAATTTTTAATTTTTTTTACATCTATTTATTTTTGAGAGACAGAGATAGCACAAGTGGAAAGGGGGCAGAGAGAGAAGGAGACAGAATCCAAAGCAGGCTCCAGGCTCTGAGCTGTCAGCACAGAGCCTGACACGGGGCTCGAACTCACAAACTGTGAAATCAAGACCTCAGCCAAAGTCAGACGCTTAACCGACTGAGCCACCCAGGCGCCCCAAATATTTACAGTTATTATATCTTCTTGGTGGATTGTTAGCTTTATGATTATGTGGTGTCCTCTTTTGTATCTTATTACAATCTTTAGTTTAAAGTATATAAGTGTTTCTACCCCAGCTCTCTTTTTGCTTCCATTTTCATGGTAAATGTTTTTCAACCCTGTGCTTGCAATCTGCATATGTCTTTAGGTCTAAACTGAATCTCTTGTAGGCTGCATATAGATATGTCTTTGTTTTTTTGGTTTTTTTAATTTTATTTTTTTCATCCATTCAGTCACCCTCAATCATTTGATTGTAGCATTTAGTTCATTTACATTCAAATTAATTATTTATAGGTATGTACTCTTTGACATTTTGTTACTTGTTTTAGGGTTGTTTTTTGGTAATTCTTCTCTGTTCCATTCTTTTCTTGGACTCTTCCCTTGTGGTTTGATGGCATTCTTTAGTGATATTCTTGGATTTCTTTCTCTTTATTTTCTGCATATCTATTATAGGTTTTTGATTTGTTGTTACCATTAAGTTGTACAGCATTCTTTACATATAGCACTCTCTTCTAAGTTACTGATCACTTAAATTTTACTTCTCGCATCACATTTCATTAATATGATGCTATACTTTATATCCTTTTTTTGCTAATTCCTTGACTGATTTTTATTGATATAATTAATTTTACTGCTTTTTTGTTTTAACTTCTGTACTGTTTTTAGAAGTGATTAATCTACTACCTTTAATATGCTTGTAATTACCTGTGAAATATTATGTCCTATTTTTCTTACTCCTGATTATGGCTTTTTCTTTCCACTCAAAGAATTCCCTTTAACATTTCTTATAAGGCTGGTTTAGTAGTGATGCACTCTTTTACCTTTTATTTGTCTGGGAAGTGTATTCTTGGTTGCAGGTTTTATCCTTTTAGTACTTTAAATATATTATGACACTCCTTTCTGGCCTCCAAAAGTTTCTGCCAAAAAATCATTTAATAACTTTATTGGGTTTCACTTGTATGTAACTACTTTCTCTTGCTACTTAAAAATTTTTCTCTTTATCGCCTTTTTTTTTGCCATTTTAATTACTATGTGTCTTGGTGTGGACCTCCTTGGCTTAATTTTATTGGGGGTTGTCTGTGCCTCCTAGATCTGAATGTCTGTTTCTTTTCCCATATTAGGAAAGTTTCCAGCTATTATTTCTTCAAATAAATGTTCTACTTCCTTCTTTCTCTTCTTCTTCTGGAATCCCTATAGTGGGAATGCTATTACACTTGATGTTGCTGAGTTATTATTATTATTTTTTGTTTGCTGTTCAGCTCATTTTCTTTTTATTACTTCCTTACAGATTACTGATCCATTCTTCTGCTTCAATCTAATATTGATTCACTCCAGGATATTTTTAACTTCAGCTATTGACCTCTTCATCTCTGATTGGTTTCTTTTTAGATTTTATATCTCTTTGTGGAAGATCTGACTGGGATCCTCCACTCTTTTCTCAAGTCTATTAAGTATTCATATGAGAATTAATTTGAATTCTTTATCAGACTTATTGTTTATCTGTTTCATTTATTTCTTTTGGTGTGATTTTGTCCTGTCCTTTCATAATAGACATATTCCTCTCTCTCCTTATTTTGTCTTTTTGTGTTTGTTTATATGTATTAAGAAAGCTAACCTATGTCTCCTGATGTTGGAAGTAGTGGCCTTATAAAAAAGAGGTCCCATACTTCCCTTTCCCCTGTTCATTACACCCAGGTGCTTCAGGAGTGTGCTGTGTGCACTCTAATGTTGTGGTTGAGTCATGTTTACCTTCAGTCCAGTCATCTGCAATGGTCCCTTTGTCTTTTGTGGGCAAGGTTTGGTCACTGTGCTGTTAAGGAACCATTCATAAGTTATCTTGGGTCTGAGTTGAGTCAGAACAAATGCTTGCCCTCAACCTATTTGCCAGAACTTCAACAGTTTGGAACTGTAGGGTGGTCTCCCTGCATTGTCTCCTAAGAGGCTTCTGTTGGAGGATGGGGCCTCCATTTGTCAGACCAGATATCTGCCCCCAGTTTGTTGAGATTGCAGTATCCTGAACTACTGGGCTTTTTCTTCATGTTGCCCACTGTGAAGTGTTTGTTGGTGGGATGGGCCAGCAGTTAGATCAGATGGATGCCCTGGCCTACTACTGGGGTGTGTGGTTATTTTTTCATCTCCATAGGGAAATAGTCAGTTTGGAGTGGGGTGGCCACTGTTGGGGCTTCTTGCTGCTTGAAAAATGAGAGGTGTCCGGCCCTACTTTGGATGTACTTCTGTTGAGTGGGGCAGGTTAAAAATGGTGAATTCCCTGGAGAATGCGGGGGTGGGTTGTGCAGTGTTAGCAAGGTATGTGTTGGTCTGCTTGCAGGGTGAGAAAAAGAGAAGTTTTGGAGGAACTCCTGTTGAGTGAAGTGGGTTGGATGGGGTGGTATGGAGAAGAACATGGGGGCAGGGACCATGCTTTTGGCAAGCTAGATCAGAGTGTTTGTGTTGGTTCCTTCAAGGTGTCTGGATATTTAGATCGGGAGGCCGGGAGAGAAATAGTGCCCACTGGATCCCTGTCCCTCTAGTACACATTATGAGATCAGTAAATAAATCTTTTTGTATATCCCAGGCACTTTTGGAACTGCTTCTATGTTGTATCTCTGAAGAGTTGTTTGTTAGGCTGTCCTTTTAAGGATGGGGACTTTTTTTATTGACCTCTGGTTCTCCCAGAGCCGATGCTTCTGATTTTTTAAGTTTGTAAAGCCCCAATGATTGTAAATATTCATGATATTCAGCTACTCTTGTTTTCCAAGCCAAATGTTATGGGGATTTGTCTTCCCAGAGCAAGTCTGGGGTGCCTGGTGTGGGTCTCTTTTTCTCCTTTCTCCATGCTTTTGCTTTCCCTTTCATTTGTGGTTAGTCTTGCAGATTGGTTTTGTTCTTTATCATGTGTATGCCTTTTCTACCATTTTCAGTGTGGTGTCCACTCTACACTTAACTGTGGAGAGTCTGTTCTCCAAGTCTTCAGGTCATTTTCTTGGTTAGTTACACCAATGTGGGTGTTATCTAGGTGTATCCATGAAATGAGGTGAGCTTAGGATCCTCCTACTCTTCCATCTTCCTTGGAAGCATCTCAATATTTGCAAACCAAACAATGTAATACATCATATCAACAAAACAAAGTATAAAAATCATATAATCGTTGCAATAGGTTCAGAAAAAGCATTTGCTAAAGTACAACATCCATTCATGATAAAATTTTTGAACAAAGTGGGTTTAGAGGGAAAATACTCCAAGATAATTAAGATCATATATGAAAAACTAATAGCTAACATCATACTCAATGGTGAAACACTTATAGCTTTTCCTCCAAGATCGTAAACAAGTGAAAAAGTGAACAAAGATGTTCACTTTCACTACTTTTGTTCAGGATAGTAATGGAAATCCTAACCACAAGAATCAGACAAAAAACAGGCATCCATATTGGTAAAGTAGAAGATAACCTGCCTCCATTTACAGATGATATGATACCAAAGAGAATCCTAATAATCCACCAAAAAAAAAAAAAACTACTGAAAGTAATAAATCAATTCTGTAACATTGCAGGATAAAAACTAATACTCAGAAATCAATAGCATTTCTATACACTTGTAATGAATTAGAATAAAGAGAAATTAAGAAAAAAAGTCAATTTACAATTATAGCAAAAAAACAAGGTACCTAGGAATAAATTTAAACAAAAGGCAAATGATCTGTATTCTGAAAACTATAAAATATTTATGAAAGAAATTAATGATGATACAAGCAAATGGAAAGATATTCCATGCTCATTGATTGGAAGAAACAATATTGTTAAAATGCTCATACTTCCCAAAGCAATCTAAATATTTAATGTTATTCCTAACTATACACCAACACCATTTTTCACAAAAGTAGAACAAATGAGTCTAAAGTTGTATGGAACCACTAAGTACCCCAAAATACAAAGTAATCCTGACAAAAACAAAAAACAAGCAAAACAAAAAACAAAGCTGAAGTTATCAGAATCTCAGATTTCAAAATATACCATAAAGCTATAACAATCAAAACAGTATGGTACTGGCACAAAAAATAGCCACATAGATCAATAGAAAGGAATAGAGAGTTGAGAAATAAACCCACACTTACATGATCAACTAATCTATGACAAAGGAGGCAAGAATATACAATAAGGGAAGGACTGTCTCTTCAACAAATGGTGTTGGGAAAACTGAACAGCTACATGCAAAAGAATAAAATTGAATTACAACGCAAAATGGATTAAATGTGTAAATGTGAAGCTGAAAACATAAAATCCCTATAGGAAAACATAGGCAGTAAATTTATTTGATGTCTTAGAAACATTTTGCTGGATAAATCTCTTGCAAGGGAAACAAAAAAAAACATTAAACTATTAGGACTCCACCAAAATAAAAATTTTTTGCACAGCAAAGAAAGCATCAAGAAAACAAAAAAGCAACCTATTAGTAAATGGAAGAAAATACTTCCAAATTATATATCTAATAGGGGTCAATATACAAAATATATACGAAATTTGCATAACTCACCATCAAAAAAAAATAATCTAGTTAAAAAATGGGCAGAGGTCATGAATAGATACATTTCCAAAGAAAGCATACAGATAACCAACAGCCAAATGAAAAGATGCCCAACATTACTAATCTTCAAGGAAATAAAAATTTAAAGCAAAATGTAATGTCATTTTATACATTTCAGAATGGCTAAAATTATGTGTTGGCATAGATGTGGAGAATAAGGAATCTTCATGCACTCTTGGTAGGAATGCAAGCTGGGGTAGCCTCAGAGAAAAACAATTATGGAGGTTCCTCAGAATATTAAAAATAGAGATTCAATAATGAGATTCAATAATTCCACTCCTGAGTATTTACCTAAAGTAAACTAAAACACTGATTCAAGAAGATATACACACCACTGTGCTTATTGCAGCATTATTTACAATAGTGGAGATATGGAAGCAATACAAGTGTTTATTTATAGATAAATGCATAAATAAAATGATATTTATTTATGTATATATTATGGAATTTTACTCTGCCATAAGAAATAAAATCTTGCCTTTTGTGACAATATGAATGGACTTAGAGGGTGTCATGCTAAGTGAAATAAGTCAGTCACAGAAATACAGCATACAATTTCACTCATATGTGGAATTTAAAAGTATAAAACAAATGAAAAAACAAATACAAAATGAGACAAACAGAAAAACAGGAGCAATAAGTGGGGAAATGGATTAAACAGATAAAAGTTTAAGTGTACACATATGTTGATAAGCACTGATAAATGTATGGAACTATTGAATCACTATATTATACACCTGAAAGTAATATAACCCTGTATATTAATTATTCTTGAATTAAGAAAAACAAACAACTCAAAAAGACAAGGAATAAATGTTGGTGAGTATGTGGGGAAAAAGGAACTCTTGTACACTATTGGTGGGAATGTACATTGTTACAACTACTGTGGAAAACAGTCTCAAGGTTTCTCAAAAAATTAAATATTGAACAATCATGTGATCCAGTAATTCCATTATTGCGTATTTACTGAAAGAAACTGAAAATACTAATTTGAAAAGATTTATGCCCTCTTTTGTTTATTGTAGCATTATGTACGATAGCCAAGATGTGTAAACAACTTTACTGCCCATTGATAGACAAATGGACAAGGAAGATGTAATACATATATAAAAGAAAATATTACACAACCATTAAAAAGGTGAGATCATGCCATTTGTGACAACATAAATGAACCTAGAGGGTATTATCTAAGTGAAATAAGTCAGAGTGAGAAAGAAAAATACCATATGATTTCACTTATCTGTGGAATCTAAAAAAAAACCACATGGATAAATAAACAAACAAAAAAACACAATTAGACCTATAAATACAGAAAACAAACTGATTTCATGCTGGGGAGGTAGGGGAGTTGTGCAAAATGGATGAAGGGGAGTGGGAGATACAGAGTGGGAGATACAGGATAAGGGGAAAAAACAGAGGGAAGCAACCCATATGAGATTCAACCCATATGAGATTCTTTACTCTAGATAACAAACTGAGAGTTGATGGAGGGATGTGAGAGTGCGATTGGCTAAATGAATGATGGGTATTAAGGAGGGCACTTGTGATGAGCACTGGGTATTATATGTAAGTGATGAATCACTAAATTCTATTCCTGAAACCAATATTTCCCTATATATCAACTAACTAGAATTTAAATAAAAACTTGAAACAAAAGCAAACATACAAACAAACAAAAACAAAGCCATAGTAATAAAATAGTGTAGTATAGGTACCAACAAAGGCATGTTACTAAAGGATAGAATATAGAACCCATATCTTAGTATATATGGTCAACCTATATTTTACAAGAGAGCCAAGAATACCTACAGGAAATTGATAATCTCTTCACCAAATAGTTTTTGGAAAACTGAAGAAACACATGGAGTACAATGCAATTTGATCCTGATCTTACACTCCCCACAAAAATGAACTCAAAATGGTTGAAGGTTAAGACCTGATAGCATAAAACATGTAGAAGAAAACATGCAAGAATCTCATTTATATTTGTCTTGGCAATAAATTTTTGAACATGATGCTGAAAGCAGAAGAATAAAATAAAAAATCAACAACTGGGATGACATCAAACTCAAAAACTTGTACATAGCAAAAGGAACAATTAACAAAATGAAACACCAACCTATTGCATATAAGAGGAAACTTTTGTAAATTATATTTTAGGTAAGGAGTTAATACCCCAAACATATAAAGAACTCAGTCAACTTAATAAGAACAAGAAGAACCACACAATCCAGTTAAAAAAAAAAGTGGGCTGATGAATTAAAATATAAGATTTTTCCAAAAATGGCATCAGTATGGCCAATGGATATATAGAAAGATGCTCAATATTGTTAGTCATCAGGGACATGTAAAGCAAACCCATAATACAATACCACCTCACACATTTTAGAATGGCTATCATCAAAATGATTAGACACAAGAGGTGCTAGTGAGAATGTGTTAAAAATAGAACCCTTATGTACTATTATTGGGTATTTAAAATAGTTCAACCACTATTGAAAACAATATGCAGTTTCTTCAAAAAATTAAAGAGATATGCACTATATAATGCAATAATTATACTTCTGGGTATATTCCCAAAGGAAGTAAAAATAAGATTTTGACAAGATATATGCACTCTCATGTTTATTGCAGCATTACTCACAGCAGCTAAGACACAGAAACAACCCAAATGCCTATCGATGCATGAATGGATAAAAAAGATGTGGTACAAATATACAATAAAGTATTTTTCATCCCTGAGAAAGCAGGATATCCTGCAATATGCAACAACATGGATGGACCTTGAGCACACTATGCTAAGCAAGATAAGTCAGAGAAAGGCAGGTACTGTGATATCACATATATATGGAAACTAATATATATATATTTATATATATTTACAAATATATATTTATATTTATTTATTATATTTATATTTATATATTTTCTATATATTTATTTAATTAATAACTGAATAAAGTGGTTTCCAGGGGTTGAGGGGATAAAAGTGTTGATGCTTATGGGTACAGATTTTTAATGGGTAGTAAATTAGCCATAGAGATCTAATGCACAACATAGTGAATATAGACAAAAATATTATACTATATATGTAATGTGATAAATGTCACTACATTGTCAATCATATTATAATATACAAATGTTTCAAAGTACCACACTGTACACCAATAACTAACACAATGTTACATATTTTTTTAAAAAGCTCTGGCCTGAAGGTTAACTTCCAATCATTCTAAGTACTGAGATCCTCCCTTTGGGGACACTGAAAATTCTTATCACACCCTCAACTGCTAGAAGCCAAGAAATATAGAGTAGGCTGTCTGGACAATCATAAAGTTTTGAGAGAGAATCAAGAGCTACGACAGGGTTGAAAAATAGGTTTCATGTCCTACACAAGTCCACCCTTTCAGGCATGGAAGAGGTGAATTCTTTATTTAATACATAAAAAACAGCACAGAGAGTCAAGTAAAATAAAGAAATCATAGAATATGTTCCAAACAAAAGAAGAAAATAAAACATCAAAAAAGACCTTAATGAAAGGAGATACATAATTTACCTGATAAATAATTTAAAAAGATGCCCATAAACATGGTTATGAGGTCAGAAAAATAATGGATAAACAAGTGAGAATTTCAAAAAATATAGAAAATAAAGAAAGTACCAAATAGAAGTCATAGAGCCAAAGAGTATGATAATTGAACTGAAAAATATAACAGGGGTTCCATAGCAGACTACATGAAGTGGAAGAAAATGTCAGTGAACTCAAAAACAAGACACTAAAACTCGCTGAATCACATCAGCATAAAGAAAAATCCAGAGAGCTTAAGGGACTTATGAACAAACATCAAGCAAACCTTCACATCATAGGGACTACAGAAGGAGAAGAGAGAGAGAAAGGAGCAGAAAACTTATTTTAAAAAATAATGGCCAAAAAACTCCTCTCACCTGGGAAAGAAAACAGACATCCATCCAGGTGCCCAGAAAGTTACAAATAAAATGAACCCAAAGAGACCCACACAAAGACACATTATAATGAAAGTGCCAAAATTTAAAGTCGTGAAGAGACCCTTAAAAGCTAAGAAAGAAAACAACTTTTTCCATACAGGGACTATAAGACTATATAAGACCTAAGACTATCAGAGGATTTTTCTGCTAAACTTTCTAGGCCAGAAGGGGGTGCTGCAGTATATTAAAAGTGCTGAAAGAAAAAAAAAAGAAAAAAGAAAAACAAAACCCTGACTACCTAGACAAATACTGGCAAGGATGTGGAGAAAAAGGAACACTCTTGCACTGTTGGAGGGAATGCTAACTGGTACAGACATTCTGGAAAACAGTATGGAGTTTCCTCAAAACATTAAAAATAGAACTACCTTATGATCCAGTAATTTCACTACTGGTTATTTGCCCCAAATAATACAAAAATAATAATTCAAATGGATACAGCACATGCATTATTTTCAATAGCCACACAGCACACAATCACTTTTGTACTCTATGTTTCTATGTGTTTGACCTTTTTTTTTTTTTTTTTTTTTTTAAGATTCATCATATAACTGATACCATGTAGTATTTGCCTTTTTCTGTCTGGCTTATTTCACTTAGCATAATGCACTTAATGTCTACCCATGTGGTCACAAATGGCAAGATATCTTTCTCATGGCTGAATAATATTCCATTCTACATATATACTCCTGCTTCTTTATCCATAATATTCCATTAAACATATATACTCCTGCTTCTTTATCCATTCATCTGTTGATGTACACTTAGGCTCTTTATATATCTTGGCTATTGTGAATAATGCCACAATGAGCATGAAAGTGCAGATATTTCTTCAATATACTGTTTTTATTTCCTTTGGATATATACGCAGAAGGGGATTCCTGGATCATATGGTAGTTCTGTTTTTAATTTTTTGAGAAATATCCATACTGTTGTCAATAGTGTCTGCATCAGTTTACAAACCCACCCACAATGAACAAGGGGTCCATTTTCTCTACATGCTCACCAGCATTTGTTATCACTTGTCTTTTTGGTGATAACCATCCTACCAGTTGTGAGGTGATATCACATATTTGTTTTGATTTGCATTTGATCAGTTCATCATTAATCCTGACGATTAGTGATGTTAAATACCTTTTTCAGAGTAACCTGCTGGTTACTCTTATGTCTTCTTTGGGAAAATGTCTATTTAGGTCCCCTGTTCACTTTTTAGTCATTTTTTTTTTGTTATTGAGTTGTAGGAGTTCTTCATGTATTTTAAATATAAACTCCTTATTAGATTCAAAATTTGAAAATATTTTCTTTCACTCTGTGGTTTGCCTTTTCATTTTGTTGACGGATTCCTTTGCTATACAGAAGCTTTTGAGTTGGATGAAGTTCTACTTGTTAATTTTTGCTTTTGTTGCTGTTGCTTTTTGTGTCAAATCCAAAACAATTCTCACCAAGATTGAGGTAAATGAACTTTGCCCCTTATGTTTTTTGTTTATTGTTTTTTCTTTCCTAGAAGTTTTACAGTTTCAGGTCCTACATTAAAGAATTTACTTTGGGTTGATTTTTGTATATGGTGTGAGGTTGGGGTTCAACATATGTTTTGAATCTAAAACTATCTTTGACATTTCCCAGATGACAAACTCACACACAAAAAAGTCTTGGGTTTTTTTGTTGTTTGTTTGTTTGTTTGTTTGTTTGTAAAAAATGAACATCTAGAGAGGGGTAATGAAAAAGGATAAAACAGCACAAACATTCAGCTCATCTCCCCCATTTGTAGGAAAGTAGATTTTGCTCCAGATAAGAAAGGACATCAACTGGAATCTGCTAATTCCTAGACATGATGGCAGCGTAGGACACTGGGCTCATTGTGTCATGCTGACCACTTAGATTCCACCCACATCGGCCTAAATAACCCAGAAAACCACCAGAAGACTAGCAGAATGGACTCTCTGGAGCCAAGCATAGACAGGACGCCCACGGAAGAGCATAGGAAAGGTGGAGAGGTGGTGCATGCTACTGGCAGGAGGGAGCCTGGGTGATGGAGGGGCAGCCAGCCTGCCCAGCAAGGCAGAGCCGCCTAGTCTGGATTGCAAAAGTGGAGGGGCCAGACTGCATGAGTTCTGACAGCCAGGGGGACTTAACATCTGGAGTGTTATAAGTCAACAGCTCTGCTCAGAGACTGGGAGGGCTGGAGGAAAATGGGAGGGAGAGGTGTTGAGGCCTGGAGAACAGAGCTCAGCTTGGCAGGGAACAAAGGCACACACCAGCACCAACCCCTAGCCCGTCCCCTACCCAAAAATTCCAAAGGGAACCAGTTCCCATCACAGACCTTGCTTGCACCACGCAAACACCCAACGCTGTGCTTCTGTGGATCCATCGCTCTGACAGGTCTGCCTCCCTCCCAGTGCTACAGGGCCCTTCCCGCAGGGGACCACCAAAGGCAAAGTGACCTGAGCCTGCCCCTGCCACCGCTGTGCACATTATGGATCCACCCTGGCTAATACGCCAGATCCCATCAAAGCAGCACCACAAGCCTGGCAGTGTGCAAGTAGCCCAGACAGGGGCCACACCACACCACAGTGAGTCCTGCCCCTGGGAGAGGGGAAGATAAATTACACACCATTCTGACTGTGGCCCCAGCGGCAGGCTGGGTGCAGACATCAGGTCAGACCGCGGCCCTGCCCACCAACGCAAGGTACTCCAGACAACACAGGGGAAGTGCCCTGCAGTTCCACACCACCCAGGGACTACCCGAAATGATGACACAGAAGAATTCTCCTCAAAAGAAATTCCAGGAACTAGCAACAGCTAACAAACTGATCAAAAATGATTTAGGCAATGTAACAGAAAATGAATTGAAAATAATAGAAAATTAATCGCTGGGCTTGAAAAAACTATACAGGACAGCAGAGAAACTATTGCTACAGAGATCAAGGGACTAAGAAACAGTCAGGAGGAGCTAAAAAATGATATAAATGAGCTGCAAAATAAAATGGAGGCGACCACAGCTCATATTGAAGAGGCAGAGGAGAGAAGAGGAGAATTAGAAGATAAAATTATGGTAAAAAGGGAGCTGAGAAAAGGAGAGATAAAAAAATCCAGGAGTATGAGGGGAGAATTAGAGTGCTAACTGAAATAATTAAACGTAATAATATACACATAATTCAGATTACAGAGGAGGAAGAGAGAGGGAAAGGTGCTGAAGGTGTACTTGAAAATCATAGCTGAGAACTTCCCTGCTCTGGGGAAAGAAAAAGCATTGAAATCCAAGAGGCACAGAGAACTCCCTTCAGATGTAACTTGAATCAATCTTCTGCACGACATATCATAGTGAAACTGGCAAAATACAAGGATAAAGAGAAAATTCTGAAAGCAGCTAAGGATAAACATGCTCTAACATATAAAGGGACACCGATAAAACTAGTGGCAGACCTATCTACTGAAACTTGGCAGGCCAGAAAGGAATGGCAAGAACTCTTCAATGTGATGAACAGAAAAAAAATATGTAGCTGAGAATCCTTTATCCAGCAAGTCTGTCATTTAGAATAGAAGGAGAGATAAAGGTCTTCCCAAACAAACAAAAACTGAAGGAATTCATCACCACTAAACCAGCCCTACAAGAGATCCTAAGGGGGATCCTGTGAGACAAAATACCAGACACATCACTACAAGCATAAAACCTACAGACATCACAATGACTCTAAACCCATATCTTTCTATAATAACACTGAATGTGAATGGACTAAATGCTCCAACTAAAAGACATAGGGTATCAGAATGGATAAAAAAACAAGACCCATCTATTTGCTGTCTGCAAGACACTCATTTTAGACCTGAGGACACCTTCAGATTGAAAGTGAGGGGATGAGGAATTATCTATCATGCTACTGGAAGTCAAAAGAGAGCTGGAGTACCCTTAGTTATATCAGACAAACTAGACTTTAAAGTCTGTAACAAGAGATGAAGAAGGGCATTATATAGTAGTCACAGGGTCTATCCATCAGGAAGAGCTAACAATTATAAATATCTATGTGCCAAATACGGGAGCCCCCAGATATATAAAACAATCACAAACACAAGCAACCTTATTGATAAGAATGTGGTAATTGCAGGGGACTTTAATACTCTACTTACAACAAGGAATAGATCATCTAGACTCAGGATCAATAAAAAGGCAAGAGCCCTGAATGATACGTTGGATCAGATGGACTTGACAGATATATTTAGAACTCTGCATCCCAAAGCAACAGAATATACTTTCTTCTCGAGTGCACATGAAACATTCTCCAAAACAGATCACATACTGGGTCACAAAACACCCTTTCATAAGTATACAAGAATTGAAATCATACCATGCATACTTTCAGACCACAATGCTATGAAGCTTGAAATCAACCACAGGAAAAAATCTGGAAAACCTCCAAAAGCATGGAGGTTAAAGAACACCCTACTAAAGAATGCATGGGTCAACCAGGCAATTAAAGAAGAAATCAAGAAATATATGCAAACAAATGAAAATGAAAATACAACAATCCAAACGTTTTGGGATGCAGCGAAGGCCGTCCTGAGAGGAAAATACATTGTAATCCACACCTATCTCAAGAAACAAGAAAAGAATCAAATACAAAATCCAACAGCACACCTAAAGGAAATAGAAGCAGAACAGCAAAGACAGCCTAAACCCAGAAGAAGAAGAGACATAATAAAGATCAGAGGAGAAATAAACAATATAGAATCTAAAAAAAAAAAAAAAAAAACCGTAGAGCAGATCAACGAAACCAAGAGTTAGTTTTTTGAAAAAATAAACAAAATTGACAAACCTCTAGCCAGGCTTCTCAAAAAGAAAAGGGAGATGACCCAAATAGATAAAATCATGAATGAAAACGGAATTCTTACAACCAATCTTCAGAAATACAAACAATTATCAGGGAATACTAGGAAAAAATATATGCCAACAAACTGGACATCCTGGAAGAAATGGACAAATTCCTAAACACCGACACACTTCCAAAACTCAAACAGGAAGAAATGGAAAGCTTGAACAGACCCATAACCAGAGAAGAAATTGAATCAGTTATCAAAAATCTCCCAACAAATAAGAGTCCAGGACCAGATGGCTTCCCTGGGGAATTCTACTAGACATTTAAAGTAGAGATAATACCTATCCTTGTCAAGCTGTTCCAAAAAATAGAAAGGGAAGGAAAACTTCTGGACTCATTCTATGAAGCCAGCATTCCTTTGATTCCCAAAGCAGACAGAGACCCAGCAAAAAAAAGAGAACTACAGACCAATATCCCTGATGAATATGGATGCAAAAATTCTCAAGAAGATACTAGCAAATCGAATTCAATGGCATATAAAAAGAATTATTCACCATGATCAAGTGGGATTCATTCCTGGGCTGCAGGGCTGGCTCAGTATTCGCAAATCAATCAATGTGATACATCACATTAATAAAAGAAAAGAGAAGAACCATATGATCCTGTCAATCGAGGTGGAAAAAGCATTTCACAAAATTCAGCATCCTTTCTTAATAAAAACCTTCGAGAAAGTCGGGATGGAAGGAACATACTTAAACATCATCAAAGCCATTTATGAAAAGTCCACAGCCAATATCATCCTCAATGGGGAAAAACTGAGAGCTTTCTTCCTGAGATTAGGAACATGACAGGGATGTCCACTCTCACAGCTGTTGTTTAACATAGTGTTGGAAGTGCTAGCATCAGCAATCAGACAACAAAAGGAAATCAAAGGCATCCAAATTGGCAAAGATGAAGTCAAGCTTTCACTTTTTGCAGATGACATGATATTATACATGGAAAATCTGATAGACTCCACCAAAAGTCTGCTAGAACTGATCCATGAATTCAGCAAAGTCGCAGGAGACAAAATCAATGTACAGAAATCAGTTGCATTCTTATACACTAACAATGAAGCAACAGAAAGACAAAGAAACTGATCCCATTCACAATTGCACCAAGAAGCATAAAATACCTAGGAATAACTAACCAAAGATGTAAAAGATCTGTATGCTGAAAACTATAGAAAGCTTATGAAGGAAATTGAAGAAGATATAAAGAAATGGAAAAACATTCCATGTTCATGGATTGGAAGAATAAATATTGTTAAAATGTCAATACTACCCAAAGCTATCTACACATTCAATGCAATCCCAATCAAAATTGTACCAGCATTCTTCTTGAAGCTCGAACAAGCAATCCTAAAATTTGTATGGAACCACAAAAAGGCCCTGAATAGCCAACGTAATTTTGAAGAAGAAGACCAAAGCAGGAGGCATCACAATCCCAGACTTTGGCCTCTACTACAAAGCGGCAATCATGAAGACAGCATGGTATTGGCACAAAAACAGACACATAGACCAATGGAATAGAATAGAAACCCCAGAACTAGACACACAAAAGTACGGCCAACTAATCTTTGACAAAGCAGGAAAAAATATGCAATGGAAAAAAGACAGTCTCTTTAACAAATGGTGCTGGGAGAACCGGACAGCAATTTGCAGAAGGATGAAACTAGACCACTTTCTTACACCATTCACAAAAACAAACTCAAAATGGATAAAGGACCTGAATGTGAGACAGGAAACCATCAAAACCCTAGAGGATAAAACAGGGAAAAACGTCTCTGACCTCAGCTGCAGCAATTTCTTACTTGACACATCCCCAAAGGCAAGGGTATTAAAAGCAAAAATGAACTACTGGGACCTTATGAAGATAAAAAGCTTCTGCACAGCAAACGAAACAATTCCCAAAACTAAAAGGCAACCAATGGAATGGGAAAAGATATTTGCAAATGACATATCGGACAAAGGGCTAGTATCCAAAATCTATAAAGAGCTCACCAAACTCCACACCCGAAAAACAAATAATCCAGTGAAGAAATGGGCAGAAAACATGAATAGGCACTTCTGTAAAGAAGACATCCAGATGGCCAACAGGCACATGAAAAGATGCTCAACGTCGCTCCTCATCAGGGAGATTCAAATAAAAACCACACTCAGATATCACCTCATGCCAGTCAGAGTGGCTAAAATGAACAAATCAGGAGACTATAGATGCTGGAGAGGATGTGGAGAAACAGGAACCCTCTTGCACTGTTGGTGGGAATGCAAATTGATGCAGTCGCTCTGGAAAACAGTGTGGAGGTTCCTCAAAAAGTTATAAATAGATCTACCCTACGACCCAGCAGGAGCACTGCTAGGAATTTACCCAAGGGATATAGGAGTACTGATGCATAGGGGCACCTGTACCCCAATGTTTATAGCAGCACTCTCAACAATAGCCAAATTATGGAAAGAGCCTAAATGTCCATCAACTGATGAGTTGATAAAGAAATTGTGGTTTATACACACAATGGAGTACTATGTGGCAATGAGAAAGAATGAAATACGGCCCTATGTAGCAACGTGGACGGAACTGGAGAGTGTGATGCTAAGTGAAATAAGCCATACAGAGAAAGATGGATACCATATTTTTCACTCTTATGTGTATCCCGAGAAACTTAACAGAACCCTATGGGGGAGGGGAAGGAAAAAAAGAGCTTAGAGTGCAGAGCATAAGAGACTCTTAAAAACTGAGAACAAACTGAGGGTTGATGGGGGGTGGAAGGGAGGGGAGGGTGGGTGATGGGTATTGAGGAGGCGCATTTTGGGATGACTACTGGGTGTTGTATGGAAACCAATTTGACAATAAATTTCATATTAAAAAAATAAATTAAAAAATAGATTGTTTTCCCCAGCTTTGTGAAAAACACTGGTGATATTTTGATGAGGATGGCATTAAATATGTCAGTTGCTTTGGGTACTATAGATATTTTAACAATATTTGTTCTTCCAAACCTGGACATGGAATGTTTTTCCATTTCTTTGTGTTGTCTTCAGTTTCTTTCATCACTGTTTTATAGTTTTCTGAGTTCACTTCTTACACCTGTTTGGTTATGTTTATTTCTAGGTATCTTACAGCGTCTGGTGCAATTGTAAATGGGTTTCTTAATTTCTCTTTCTGATGCTTCATTAATGGTGTCTATTGAAATGATCATATGGTTCTTTTTTTTATTGATGTGATGTATCACTTTGATTGATTTGTGAAAATTGAACCACTCTTGAAATGTAGAAATAAATCCCTCTTGATAACAGTGAAACATTTTTTCAGTATATTGTTGGATTCTGTTTGCTAGTATTTTATTGAGGATTTTTGCATTTCTCTTCATCAAAGATATTGGTCTGTCAGGGTAAATTTGACCTCATGTAATGAATTTGGAGGTTTTCTTTCCTTTTCTATTTTTTGAAATAGAAAAATAGGCCTTAACTCTTCTTAAAATATTTGGTAAAGTGGGGAGAGGAGTTAAGATGGTGGATCAGTATGGGTATCCTAAGCTTGTCTCATCCATGAAACACAGCTAGATCAAGATCAAACCATTTTGAACACCAAGAAAATTGATCTGAAGATAAAGGCAACAATCTGCATAACTTGAGCTACAGAACTTGGCAGGTTCATGGTGCGGAGATGTGAATTGAGAGAAAGAAGAGCTGTGGAGGTGAGGGTGCCATTTGGACAGAAAGAGAAAGACAAAGGGGGAGAGTGCACTGTATCGGGATTGCACAAGAAAAAACACACACCCCCACCAAAGTAGCTGGAGAGAAAGAGTGAAAACACTCACAGGGGACTGGATAAGAAATCTGTTCCCCAAAACCGTTTATGGGGGCAAAGGAGACGGTTTCAGTACCACCAATATATAAAAGTGGACCACAGAGTCTGAAGGTTCACAGCCCAGGGTCTGGCACTGCTCTGGTGAGTAATAGGGCAAAGCCCCAGGAGTAGGCAGTATGGTCTGAGCAATCCATGTGTCACACAGGCAGAAGCAATTCCCCTGCTTGGAGTGCATTTCATAGAGGCCATATGGACTTCCGGAGGGTAAAGGTCCTAAGAGACCCTGGAGAGCAGCCACATTTGCTGGTATTGTTACAAAGACACCAGAGTGCACCAAAACCCATCACCAGCTATGTGCTATGATTTGCAATAAACTCTGAACTTCTGCAACTGTGTGATCACAAGCCAGCACCTGCCCATTGTTTGGCAAGACGCTGCTCCAGAGAATCAGTATGGGTGCAAGTCATGGAGGGTCTCTGAAGTGTGGGGGGTTTGAAACACAGCACAATCTGAAATAAAACTCTGGAAATAGGCGCCACCTGGCAGGCAGACAGCTTGGACATGGTCAGGGTAGAGGCAGGGAGTGGATGGAAGCCTGAGATAAAGGAGGGGTGCTTGATCATGTGTTGGTGAAAACACAAAGTTCCTGTACCAAAGACTAGGGAGCTGGGTGAGGCCATTATCACCCCTACTGTGTGCACACACATGCACACACAGATCCACCCCAGTAAGCTAAGCAGTGCCACCAACTGGAGAACAGAGCTGTTACACCAAGCTCCGCCCAGTTACACCCTCCAGGCACATCCCCTACAAGTGGAGCACAAATCACTCTACCTGCTTAGTCCACAGTATACAGTGCGCTTCAAATTTTCAGCGCTAAGTTAAACTGGAAGTAACTTCATTCATGTTTCATTGTATTTACTGGTTCATTTATTTGTTCATTTCCTGGCTTCTGTTTTTCATTAAATTATATTCTTTGTTTTTCTTTTGTTTTCTATTTCTTCTATATGGAAAGGGAAAATTCTTTTCTGTTTCTTTTTTAAATATTTTATTCTATTTTATTTTCTTTATTTTAATCTATTTTACTATTTTTTATTTTTTATTTTTTTAAACTTTTCTTTCGAATCCTTTCTCCTTTTCCTCTATTTTACCAAGATTCTTTAAACAAGAAGACTGAAATAAACCTAGGGTTTAGCATCATTTATTCGATACTTTACTTTTGTGTTAAGTTTTTTAGTTTTTATTATATACTTTTTTTCTTCATCCAAAATGACAAAAAAAAAAAAAAAGATTAACTCCAAAAGAAAGAACAGGAAAAGATGAAATCCAGGGACTTAATCAACACAGATATAAGTAAGATGTCTGAACTAGAATTTAAAATCATGATTATAAGAATACTAGCTGGGGTTGAAAAAAGCATAGAAGACACCAGAAAATACTTCCTTTTTTAATTAAAAAATAATTTTTATTTATTTTTGAGACAGAGAAAGTGTGAGTGGAGGAGGGGCAGAGAGAGAAGGAGACACATAATCTGAAGCAGACTCCAGGCTCCACACTGTCAGCACAGAGTCCAATGCCGAGCTTGAACTCACAAACTGTGAGATCCAATGCAAAATGAAGTCAGACACTTAGTTGGCTGAGCCACCCAGATGCCCCAAGAATCCCTTTCTGCAGAGATTAAAGAACTAAAATCTAGTCAGGCCAAATTAAAAATGTTATAACAAGATGTGATCTCAAATTGGTTTTGTGATGGCAAGGATGGACGACACAGAACAGTGAATCACTGAGATAGAATATAGAATTATAGAAAATACGGAAGCAGGAAAAAGAAGGAAATAAAAGCAAAAGGTCATGATACAAGCCTTACAGAACTCAGTGACTTATTACCAAGGAATAACACTTGAATAATAGGAGTTCCAAAAGATGAAGAGAAAGTGGCAGAAGGTTTATGTGAACAAATTATAGCTGAAAACTTTCCTAATCTGGGAATGAACACATACATCAAAATCTAAGAAGCACAGAGAACTCCCATTAGTTTCAACAAAAACCATCACCAAGGCATATCAAAGTCAAATTCACAAAATACACAACAAGGAAAGATTTATGAAAGCAGCAAGGGAAAAAGTCCTTAACCTACAAAAGAAGTCAGATTTGTGGTCAGACCTGTCCAAAGAAACTTGGCAGGCCAGAAAGGAGTGGCAGAATATATTCAACGTGTTGAATCAGGAAATTATGCAGCCAAGAATTCTTTATCCAGCAAGTCAGTCATTCAAAATAGGAGAGATAAAGAGTTTCTCAGACAAACAAAAACTAAAGGAGTTCCTGACCACTAAACCAACTCTGCAAGAAACTTTAAGGGTAACTCTGAGAAAAAACAAACCAAAACAAATCAAAACAAATAAGACCAAAAGCAACAAAGACTAGAAAGGAGCAAAGAACATCACCAGAAACACCAACACTACAGGCAGCACAATGGCACTAAATTCAGATCTTTCAATGATCACTCTAAATATAAATGGAATAAATGTTCCAACCAAAAGAAACAGGGTCAGAATGGATAAGAAATCATTCTATATGCTGCCTAGAAGAGACTCCTTTTATACCTAAAGATACCTGCAGATTGAAAGTAAGGGGATGGAGAATCATCTATCATGCCAATGGAGGTCAAAAGAAAGCTGTAGTAGCCATATTTGTATCAGACAAACTAGATTATTTTAATGTTTTTTGAGACAGAGGGCTCAACTGAGAGCGAGAGACAGAGAGAGACAAAACCACAAGGGGAAGAGAGAGGGAGAGAGAGAATCAGGGCTCACCTAAAGCAGGGATCATGTTTTACCCAAAGCGGGGCTCCTGCTCACCCACTGTGGGACTTGAACACACAAACCATGAGATCATGACCTAAGCCAAAGTCAGGTACTTAAAAATGGAGCCACACAGGAACCCTAAAAATAAACTAAATTTAAACCAAAGACTGACAGGAGATACAGAAGGGCATTATATCATAATTAAGGGGTCTATCCACCAAGAAGGTCTAACAATTGTAAATATTTATGCCCCCAACTCAGTGGAACACAAATATATAAATCAATTAATCACAAACATAAAGAAACATTGATAATAATAACATAATACTAGGGGGCTTCAACACCCCACTTACAACAATGGACAGATCATCTAAGCAGAAAATCAACAAGGAAACAATGGCTTTGCATGACACACTGGACAAGATGTATTTAACAAACATTTCACGCTGAAGCAAAAGAATACACATTCTTCCCAAATGCATGTGGAACATTCTCCAGAATAGATCACATACTGGGACACGAATCATCCCTCAACAAGTACAAAAAGATCGATATCATACCATACATATGTTAACATCACAAGGCTATGAAATTTGAAATCAACCACAAGAAAAAATTTGGGAAGACCACGCATAATTGGAGATTAAAGAACATTCTACTAAATAATGAATAGGTTAACCAAAAA
The DNA here is from genome assembly GCF_018350195.1 of Panthera tigris. Classification (NCBI taxonomy): domain Eukaryota; kingdom Metazoa; phylum Chordata; class Mammalia; order Carnivora; family Felidae; genus Panthera; species Panthera tigris. Next base: position 66,079,727 of record NC_056677.1, on the reverse strand, counting down.
ATTAAAGAGGAAATGAAAAAGTACATGTAAGCCAATGAAAATGAAAACATAACAGTCCAAAACGTCTAGGATTCATCAAAGGTGGTCATAAGAGGGAAGTATACAGTAATCCAGGCCTTTCTAAGGAAGGAAGAGATGTCTCAAATACACAACTTAACCTTACACCTAAAGGAGCTGGAAAACAAAAAACAACAAATAAAGTCCAAAACCATCAGAAGAAGGGAAATAAAAGATTATAGCATAAATCAATGAAATCAAAATAAAAAAAAAAACAGAACTGACAAAAAAACCAGGAGGTGGTTCTTTGAAAGAATTGACAAAATTGGTAAAACTGTTGCCAAATTTATCAAAAAGAAAGAGGAAAAGACCCATATAAATAAAATCACAAATGAAAGAGGAGAAATCACAGCCAACACCACATAAATACAAACAGTAATAAAATAATATTATGAGCAATTGTATGTCAATAAATCGGGCAATCTGGAAGAATGGAAAAATTCCTAGAAACATATAAACTACCAAAAAAGAAACAGGAAGATATAGATAGTTTGAACAGACCCATAACCAGTAAAAGAAATTGAATCAGTAATCAAAAATCCCCAACAAACAAGAGCCCAGGCCAAATGGCTTTCCAGGGGAATTCTACCAAACATTTAAAGATATAACACCTATTCTTTGAAGGTGTTCCAGAAAAATAGAAATGGCAGGAAAGCTTCCAAACTCATTCTATAAAGCCAGCATTACCTTGATCCAAATGCCAGACATAGACTTCACTAAAAGGGAGAACTACAGAAAAATTTCCCTCATGAACATGGCTTCAAAAATCCTGAACAAGATCCTAGAAAATGGAATCCAACAATACATTTAAAAAATTATTCACCATGGTCAAGGGGAATTTATTCCTGGGCTGCAGGGCTCGTTCAATATCTGCAAATCCATCAATGTGGTAATTACATTACTAAAAGAAAGGATAAAAACAACATGATCCTCTCAATAAATGCAGGAAAGAACATTTGACAAAATACAGCATCCATTCTTGATAAAAACCCTCAAAGAAGTAAGGATAGAAGTAACATACCTCAAGATCATAAAGGCCAAATGCAAAAGACATACAGCCAATATAATCCTCAATGGGGAAAAACTTGAGTGTTTTCCCCCTAACATCAGGAACATGACAGGAGGTCCTCTCTCACCACTGTTGTTCAACAGAATGTTAGAAGTCCTAGCCTCAGCAATCAGACAAAAAGAAATAAAAGGCATTGAAATTGGAAAAAAAGAAGTCGAACTTTCACTCTTCACAGATGACATGATACTCTATATGGACAACCCAAAACTCCACCAAAAATCTTTTGGAACTCATACATGAATTCAGCAAAGTGTCAGGATATAAAATCAATGCACAGAAATCTGTGGCATTTATATATACCAATAATGAAGCAGCAGGAAGAGAAATCAAGGAATCGATCCCCTTTACAATCACACCAAAAACCATAAAATACCTAGGAATAAACCTAACCAAAGAGTGAAAAATATATAAACTAAAAACTATAGAAAGCTTATGAAAGAAATTGAAGAAGATGCAAAAAAATGGAAAAATATTCCATTTTCATGGATTGGAAGAACAAATATTGTTAAAATGTTAATACTACCCAAAGCAATCTACATATTCAATGCAATCCCTATCGAAATATCACCAGCATTCCTCACAGAGCTAGAGCAAACAATCCTAAAATTTGTATGGAACCAGAAAAGACCCCGAATAGCCAAAGCAATCCTGAAAAAGAAATCCAAAGCTGGAAGAATCACAATTCTAGACTTCAAGATGTATTACAAAGCTGTAATCATCAAGACAGTATGGTACTGGCACAAAAACACATAGATCAGTGGAAAAGTATAGAGAGCCCAGAATTGGATGCACACATATATGGCCAACTAATCTTTGACAAAGCAGGAAAGAATATCCAATAGAGAAAAGACAGTCTTTTTAGCAAATGATGTTGGAAAAATTGACAGCAACATGCAGAAGAATGAACCTGGACCACCTTATTACAGCATACACAAAAATAAATTCAAAATGGATGAAAGACCTAAATTTAAGACAGGAAACCATCAAAATCCTAGGGAGAATACAGGCAGCAACTTCTTTGATCTTGGCCATGGAAACTTCTTAGTAGACATGTCTCTTGAGGCAAGGGAAACTAAGGCAAAAATGAACTTTTGGAACCTCATCAAGATAAAACCTTCTGCACAGTGAAGGGAACAATCAACAAAACCAAAAGGCAACCGACAGAATGGGAGAAAATATTTGCAATTGGCATATCAGATAAAGGGTGAGTATCCAAAATCTATAAAGAACTTATCAAATTCAACACCCAAAAAACACATAATCCAATAAACAAATGGGCAAAGACATGAACAGATACTTTTCCAAAGAAGACATCCAGATGGCTAACAGACACATGAAAAGATGCTCAACATCACTCATCATCAGGGAAATACAAATCAAAACTAAAATGAGATACCACCTCATGCCTGTCAGGATGGCTAAAATGAACTCAGGAAACAACAGACGCTGGCAAGGATGTGGAGAAAGGGGAACACTTTGGCACTGTCGGTGGGAATGCAAACTGGTGCTGCCACTCAAAAACAGTATGGAGGTTCCTCAAAAAGTTAAAAATAGAGCTACATTACATCCATTATTTGCACTACTAGATATTAATCCAAAGGATACAAAAACACTTATTCGAAGGGGCACATGAACCCCAATGTTTATAGTAGCAGTATCAAAAAAAACCCACAAATCATGGAGGGTTTTCATGTTGGCTCAGTTGGTTAAGCATCCAACTCTGGATTTCGGCTCATGTCATGCTCCTACATTTTATGGGATCAAGCCCCATGTTGGGCTCTGTTCTGTCAGTGCAGAGCCTGCTTGGGATTCTCCCTGTCCCTCTCTCTGTCTCTACCCTTCTCATGCTCTCTCTCTCTCTCTCTGTTTCAAAATAAACATTTAAAAAAAGCCAAATTATGGAAATAGCCCAACTGTCCATTGACCGCTGAATGGATTAAGATATGGTTTATATATAATATATAATATATATGTGTATAATATATATGTGTGTGCATAGAGATATAGATATAGATATAGATATAGATATAGATATATATAAAATGGAATATTACTCAGAGACCAAAAAAGAATGAAATCTTGCCATTTGCAACAACGTGGATGGAATTAGAGTGTATAATGCTAAGCCAAATAAGTCAATCAGAGAAAGGGACAAATATCATATGATTTCACTTATATGTAGAATTTAAGAAATAAAACAGATGAACACAGGGAAGGAAAGAAAAAAAAAATAAAAGAGAGAGGGAGGCAAACCCTAAGAGACTCTTAAATACAGAAAACAAACTGAGGGTTGCTGGAGGGTGGGGGGATAGGCTAAATGGGTGATGGGCATTAAGAAGGGCATTTGTTGGGATGAGCACTGGGTGTTATATGTAAGTGATGAATCACTGAGTTCTGCTCCTGAAATCATATTACACTATATGTTAACTAAGTTGGATTTAAATAAAATTAAAAATTAAAAAAAAGGCTTGGTAGAGTTCACCTGGGAAGCCATCTGGCCCTGGACTTTTGTTTGTTGGGAGTTTTTTTTATTATTATTATTCATTTGATTTCTTTGCTGGTATTTCCTTTATGTTTCAGTTTTGGTAGTTTATATATTTCTAGAAATTTATCTATTTCTTTTAGGTTTTCTAATTGGCATATAGTGCTTTATAATATCTTCTTATAACTGTTGTATTTTTGTGGTCTTTGTTATTTTTCCTCCCTAATTTGTGATTTTATTCATTTAGGTCCTTTCTATTTTTTTTCTTAAAAAGTCTGGTTAGAGATTTATCCATTTAATTGATTTTTTGAACAAACCAGCTACTGGTTTCATTTATCTGTTCAATTGTTTTTTAGTTTATATTTTATTTCTGTTCCAATCTTTATTATTTCTTTCCTTCTGCTGGGTTTAGGCTTCATTTGCTGTTCCTTTCTTACGTCCTTTTAGTGTAAGGTTAGTTTGTTTGAGATTTTTCTTGTTTCTTGAGGTCTGACCCTATTGCTATAAATGTCTCTCTTGAAACTGCACTTGCTGTATCCCAAAGGTTTTGATACACTATATTTTCATTTGTTGCCATGTATTTTTTAAGTTTATTCTTTGATTTTCTGTGTGCCCCATTCATTGTTTAGTAGCATGTTATTTAACCTCCATGTATTTGTGACCTTTCCAGATTTGTTTGTAATTAATTTCTACTTTCATAACTTTGTTGTCAGAAAGGGTGCGTGCTCTGATTTTGATTTTCTACGATACATTGAGGTATGTTTTATGACCTATTATTTGATCTATTCTGGATAATATTCCATGTGCACTTTAAAGGAAAGTTTATTCTGCCTCTTTTAGGATGGAATATTCTGAATGTATGGGTTAAATCCATCTGTTCCAGTGTGTCATTCAAAGCCCTTCTTTCCTGGTTGATTTTCTGTTTAGTGGGTCTGTTCATTGATGTATTTAGGGTGTTAAAGTCCTGTAATATTATTATATTCCTATCAATTAGTTCCTTTATGTTGTTATTAACTGGTTTATGCATTTTGGTCCCTATATTTTGGGTGCATAAATATTTGTAATTGTTATATATCCCTCTTGGATTGTCCTCTTCATTATTATATAGTGTCCTTTCTTGTCTCTTGTTGCAGTCTTTGTTTTAAAGTCTATTTTGTCCAAAGTAGTTAGAGTAAAACCTTGGCTTATGAGCATAATTCGTTCTGGAAACATGATTGTAATCCAGAGTATTTGTATATCAAGTGAATTTCAAGAACCATTGGATCAGTTGTGATCAGGTGACGTTTGGCATCATGTAATACTCGTATTGCAAGACATAGCTCATTTATCAAGTTAAAATTCATTAGAAATGTTTGCTGGTCTTGTGGAACACTCACAGAACAAGTTACTCACAGTCCAAGGTTTTACTCTATTGCTAATATGCCCTTCTTTTGATATCCATTTGCATGATAAATGTTTCTCTATCCCATCACGTTCAATCTGCCAGTGTATTTAGGTCTAAAATGAGCCTCCCATAGGTAACTTACAGATGAGTCTCTTTTCTTAAATAGTCTGTCACCCTGTTTTTTTAATTGGAGTTTTAGTCCACATTCCTTCAAAGTAATTATTGATAGATGTGTATTCACTGCTATTTTGCTCCTTGTTCTGTGGTTATTTTGGTAGACCTTCTTCTGATCCTTTCTTCTCTTGTTCACTTTCACGGTTTGTTGGCTTTCTTTAGTGATATACTTGGATTTATTTCTCTTTATTGTTTGCATATTTATCATTGGTTTTTGTTTATTTGTAGTTATCATTAGGTTTGTATATAACATCTCCTGAATATTGTATTCTATATTAAGTTGATACTTGCTTAAGTTTGAATCCATTCTTTACTCCTCTTCACATTTTAGGTATATGGTGTCACATTTTAAATTATTTTATTTTGTGTGTTCCATAACTCATACTTCCCCTCAAAGATTCCCCCTTAATATTTTTTGCATGGCTGGTTTAGTGGTCACAAACTCCTTTAATTTTTGTTTGTCTGGGAAACTCTCTCTCTCTTTCTATCCTGAATGATAGCTTTGCTGGATAGAGGATTCTTGGCTATAGATTTTTCCCATTCAACACTATGAATATATCATGCCATCCCATCCTGGTTTGCAAAGTTTCTGCTGAAAAATCTTCACACAGCCTTATGGGGGTTCCCTTGTATGTACCTGTGCTCTTTTGTCTTGTTGCTTTTAAAATTTGTTCTTTATCAGCACATTGCTATTTTCATTATACTATGTCTTGGTGTGGATCTGCCTTTTTTTATTTTATTCGGGGTTCTCCATGCCCTCTGGGTCTGGATATCTGTGCTCTTTCCCAGATTAGGGAAGTTTTCAGCTATTATCTCTTTCAATAATTTCCCCCATTTTCTGTCTCTTCTTCTGGGACTCCCATAATGTGAATGCTATTAAGTTTGATGAAGCCACTGTGTTCCCTAAATCTATTCTTGTTTTGCATAATTCTATTTTCTTTCTTTTATTCAGGTTGATTATTTTCCTTTACTCTCTTTTCAAGGTCTTAATTCGTTTCTCTGCTTCTTCTAGCCTGCTGTTTATTCCATCAAGTGTGTTTCTCATTTCATGTTTTGAACCCTTTATCTCTGCTATGTTATTCTTTATCTCTTTATTAAGGGTCTCACTCATGTTTTCCACCTTTGTCTAAAGTCCAGCGAATATCCTTATGAGCATTACTTTAAATTCTCTATAAGTCATGTTACTTATATCTGTTTCACTTAGATCTCTGGCTGTGGCCTTGTCCTATTCTTTCATTTCGGACAAATTCCTCTGTCTTCTCATTTTGTCTCTGTGCCTGTTTCTATGTGTTAGGAAAGTGAGCTACATCTCTGTTCTTGAGGGTGATGGTCTTAAGAAGATGTCCTGTAGTGCCATGAACTGTAGTGTTCCCTGTTCCCCAGGGCTTGGGGCTTCTGGAAGTGTCTCCAATGTATGATGTGCATGCTCTACTGTTGTGTCTTGAATGCTTAATCCTTCAGGGAAGTCATCTGCAGATGGTCTCCTTGCCTGTTGTGGGCAGTATTTGGTCCCTGGTCTGAATGTGGCATGTTTTAACTAGGTGTGCTCTGGTCTGTTTGTGAAATGATACCTGTTGCCACTGCTTCCATAAACAAAGCTCCAGAAATATCCCATATTAGGAGATGCAGTGTCAGCAGTGGTTTGGGCCAGACTTCTGGGGGAAGAGGCCTGGAGCCCTAGGACTGAGGCAAGCATAACAGCAAAGGGCAGTTCCACCAGAGCATGGTGTAACAGGGCTCGGTGTAACCAAGTTAAGTAGTGGTTGTCTTTGCAGTTCTGATTCCCATGGGTGGCTCTATGTTTATGCTGAAGGTTGGGGAGAGAAATGGCACTTGCCAGTTTCATTATTCTAGGAAGTGTCTCTCCATGAATGCTGTCTCTCATGATCAAATAGCCTCCCCACTGCTTGCTCCAGGCACTCTTCAAATCACTGTTTCCAGGATATTTGTCCCCAGGATGTTTGACATGACTGCTCTCCAAAAGCACCCAAATGACTTAGGGCCCTTCCAAAGCCAAGCTCACTGACCTGTAGAACTCAAATCTTTAAGCACCACTGGTTACAAGAACTCTGGAAGTTTGGCTCCTCTCACTTTCCCAAGTCAATTGTTTTAGGGATTTGTTTTCCTCAGGTGCTCCACTGTGCTCATCTGTCTCTTGCCCTTATCCATGACCATGGCTTCCTCCCCACAGTAGCAGCCACAACCTTTCTCTCTCAACCATGTATCCACATTTCCTGCCTTCTTCAATGTGACCTGTTCTCTACCTTTGGTTATGAAATTTGTTATGCCAGTCTTCATATTGATTTCTGGAGTATTTAGGATGATTTGATTATTTTCTAGTTGTGTTCATCAGATGTGGCAAGTCTAGGGTCCTTCTATTCTGCCACCATCTTCCAGAGTCCTTATTTTTAATATTTTTGTTTAATTTGAGTATAGTTGACACATGTTACATTAGTTTCAGGTATACCACATAGTGTTTCAATATCACTATATGTTATGCTATGCTCACCACAAGTGTAGCTACAATGTTTGACCATGCAATGCTCTTTCAGTATTAGTTTTTATAACTTCCTATGCTGTACGTTTAATTTTCATGACATTCATACCTGAAGTGGGAGCCTATATCTCCCACACCCCTTCACACTTTTACCAATCTCTCACCTTCTTCCTTTTAGCAACCATTAGTTTGTTCTCCATATTTATAGGAGTAATTCTGCTTTTTTGATTGTTTATTCATTTGTTTACTTAGATTCCACATTAGTGAAATCATATGCTATTTGTATTCTCTTTCTGATGTATTTTATTTAGGATTATATTCTCTAGTTCCTTCCATGTTGTTGCAAATGGCAAGATCTCATCCTTTTTATGGGTGCGTACATTCCATTGTAGATATACACCACATTTTCTTTATCCATTCACCTATCAGTAGACACTTGCATTGCTTCCATAACTTGGTTACTGCAAATAATGTTGCAAGAAACATAGAATTGCATATAGTTGCTTTAATTAACGTTTTTGTTTTCTTTGGGTAAATACACAGTAGTGAAATAGTTGGATGATATGATATTTTTATTAAGTTTTTGAGGAAACGTCATATTATTTTCCATAGTGGCTGTACCAATTTGCATTCTTTCCAACAATGTGTTTCCTTTTCTCCACACTTTTCCAACACTTATTTGTTTTCTTTTTTATTTTAGCCATTCTGAAAGGAATAAAGTGAGAATTAATTGTGGTTTTGAATTGCTTTTCCCACATGACTAATGATGCTGAGCATCTTTTCATGTGTCTGTTGGACACCTGCATGTCTTTGACAAAATGTCTGTTAAGGTCCTTTACCCATTTTTTAGTTAGCTTTATGCGTGTGTGTGTGTGTGTGTGTGTGTGTGTGTGTGTGTGTTGTGTGTGTTTGTCTAAGTATGTTATATATTTTGTATATTAATCTCGTATCAGATATATCATTTACCAATACATTTTCCCATTCAGTGTGTTACTTTTTTATTTTATTCATGGTTTCACTTGCTGTGCAAAAGTTTTTTATTTTAACATAGTCCCAATAGTTTATATTTGCTTTTGTATCCCTTGCCTAAGAAGGCATATCTAGAAAATGTTGTTATGGTCAATGTTAAAAAAATTACTGCTTATATTCCTTTCTAGAATTTTTATAGTTTCAGTTTTCACATTTATGGCTAATATAGTTTGTTTATTTTTGTGCATGGTATCAAAAAGTGATCCAGTTTCATTCTTTTTTTAAATTTATTTTTTATGTTTTTTTTCTTTTGAGGCATAATTATTTTATTGAATTTAACATACACAGTAAAAATTAAAAAATTTTAAGTGTATAGCTTGATGAAATTTTATAGAATGGATAGGACCAAGATGAAGAAACAGAATAGTGTTAGAATTCTGGAAACCCCTTTTATTCCTTCTTCTAGTTATTCCCCCACAAGTGACTACTATTCTGATTTGTAGCACTATGAACTGGTTTTGTCTATGTTTCGTTATGTTTGTGAGATGCAGGGCTGCTCCATAGTTGTAGTACACTCACTGCTGCATAATATTTCACTTTTGAATATACTGTCAGCTATTTCTCATTTCCATGGTTTGTGGAGAGTTGGGTACCATTCTGATCCATTCTGGACAGATTTGGCCCAGAAATTTGGCTTCTGAACTTTTAGGAATATTTATTTTCTTTCTCTTTCTTTCTTTCTTTCTTTCTTTCTTTCTTTCTTTCTTTCTTTCTTTCTTTTATTTACATCCAAGTTAGTTACCATATAGTGCAACAATGATTTCAGGAGTAGATTCCAGTGATTCATCCTCTATGTATAATACACAGTGCTCATCCCAACAGGTGCCTTCCTTAATGCCCCTTACCCATTAAGCGCATCCCTCCTCCCACAACCCCTCCAGTAACCCTCAGTTTGTTCTCTGTATTTAAGAGTCTGTTATGTTTTGTCTCCCTCCCTGTTTTTATATTATTTTTCTTCCCTTCCCTTATGTTCACCTGTTTTGTATCTTAAATTCCTCATATGAGTGAAGTCATATGATATTTGTCTTTCTCTGACTGAATAAGTTCACTTAGCATAAAACCCTCTAGTTCCATCGATGTTGTTGCAAGTGGCAAGATTTTATTCTTTTTGACTGGTGAGTAATACTCCATTGTATGGTAGTATTCTTTATCAATTCATTCATAGATGGACATTTGGGTTCTTTCCATACTTTGGCTATTATTGTTAGTGCTGCTTTAAACATTGGGGTGCATGTGTCCCTTCAAAAAAGCACCCCTGTATCTCTTGGATTAATACCTAGTAGTGCAATTGCTGGATCATAGGGTAGTTCTATTTTCAATTTTCTGAGAATCCTCCATACTGTTTTCCAGAGTGTCTGCACCAGTTTGCATTCCCAACAGCAGTGCAAAAGAGATCCTCATTCTCCACATCCTTACCAACATCTGTCATTGCCTGAGTTAATTTTAGCCATTCTGACTGGTGTGAGGTGGTATCTCATTGTGGTTTTAATTTGTATTTCCCTGATGATGAGTGATGCTGAGCATTTTTTCATGTGTCTGCTAGCCATCTGAATGTCTTCTTTGGAGAAATGTCTATTCCTATATTTTGTCCATTTCTTCATGGGATTATTTGGTTTTTGGGTGTTGAGGTTGATAGGTTCTTTATAGATTTTGGATACTAACCCTTTATATGGTATGTCATTTGCAAATATCTTCTCCCATTCTGTTGGTTGCCTTTTAGTTTTGCTGATTGTTTCATTTGCTGTGCAGAAGCTTTTTATTTTGATGAGATCCCAATAGTCTATTTTTGTTTTTGCTTCTCTTGCCTCAAGAGACATGTTGAGAAAGAAATTGCTGTGGCCAAGGTCAAAGAGGTTTTTGCCTGCTTTCTCCTCGAGGATTTTGATGGCTTCCTTTCTTATATTGAGGTCTTTCATCCATTTTGAGTTTATTTTTGTGTATGGTGTAAGATAGTATTCCAAGTTCTTTTTTCTGCATGTCGCTGTCCAGTTTTCCCAGCACCACTTGAAGAGACTGTCTTATTCCATTGGATATTCTTTCCTGCTTTGTCAAAGATTAGTTGGCCATACATTTGTGGGTCCACTTCTGGGTTCTCTATTTTGTCCCATTGAACTGAATGACTTTTTTGTGCTAGTACCATCCTGTCTTGATGATTACAGCTTTGTAATACATATTGAAGACTAGAATTGTGATTCCTCCAGCTTTGGTTTTCTTTTTCAGGATTGCTTTGGCTATTCGGGGTCTTTTCTGGTTCCATACAAATTTTAGGATTGTTTGCTCTAGCTCTGTGAGGAATGCTGGTGTTATTTCGATAGGGATTGCATTGAATATGTAGATTGCTTTGGGTAGTATTGACATTTTAACAATATTTGTTCTTCTGATCCATGAGAATGGAATATTTTTCCATTTTTTTGTGTCTTCTTCAATTTCTCTCATAAGCTTTCTATAGTTTTCAGTGTATAGATTTTTCACTTCTTTGGATAGGTTTATTCCTTGGTATTTTATGGTTTTTGGTGCGATTATAAATGGGATCTTTTCCTTGATTTCTCTTTCTGTTGCTTCATTATTGGTTTATAGGAATGCAACTGAATTCTGTGCATTGATTTTATATCCTGCCACTTTGCTGAATTCATGTACCAGTTCTAGAAGATTTTTTGGTGGAGTCTTTTGGGTTTTCCATGTAGATTATCATGTCTTCTGCGAAGAGTGAAAGTTTGATTTCCTCCTTGTTGACTTGGATGCCTTTTATTCCTTTGTGTTGTCTGACTGTGAGGCTAAGTCTTCCAATACTATGTTGAATAACAGTCGTGAGAGTGGATATCCCTGTCATGTTCCTGACCTTAGGGGAAAGCTCTTAGTTTTTTCCTATTGAGGATGATATTATCAGTGGGTCTTTAATATATGGCTTTTATGATCTTGAGGTATGATCCTTCTATCCCTACTTTCTTGAGGGTTTTTTTTAATCAAGAAAAGATGCTGTATTTTGTCAAATGCTTTCTCCACATCTAATGAGAGGGTCATGTTGTTCTCCTTTCTGTTATTGATGTGATGTATCACATTGATTGTTTTGTGGATATTGAACCAGCCCTGCATCCCAGGTATAAATCCCCCTTGGTTGTGGTGAATAATTTTTTTATTGTATTGTTAGAACCAGTTGGCTAGTATCTTGCTGAGGATTTTTGCATCCATGTTCATCAGGTACATTGGTCTGTAGTTCTCCTTTTTAGTGGGGTCTTTTTCTGGATTTGGAATCAAGGTAATGCTGGCTTCATAGAATGAGTTTGGAAGTTTTCCTGTCATTTCGATTTTTTGGAACAGCTTCAAAAGAATAGGTGTTAACTCTTCCTTAAATGTTTGGTAGAATTCCCCTGGAAAGTCATTTGGCCCTGGAATCTTGTTTTGGGGGAGATTTTTTATTACTAATTTGATTTCTTTACTGATATGGGTTTGTTCAACTTTTATGTTTCTTGTTTCAGCTTTGGCAGTTTGTATGTTTCTAGGAATTTGTCCATTTCTTCCAGATTGCCCATTTTATGGGCATATAATTGCTCATAATATTTTCTTATTATTGTTTGTATTACTACTTGTGTTTTTTATGATCTCTCCTCTTTCATTCTTGATTGTATTTATTTGGGCCCTTTCCCTTTTCTTTTAGATCAAACTGGCTAGGGGTTTATCAATTTTGTTAATTCTTTCAAAGAACCAGCTCCTGGTTTCATTGATTTGTTCTAATGTATTTTGGTTTTGATAGCATTGATTTCTGCTCTAATCTTTATTTCCTGTCTTCTGTTGTTTTTCAGTTTTATTTGCTCTTCTTTTACCAGCTCTTTAAGATGTAAGGTTAGATTGTGTAGACCTTTCTTCATTCTTTAGGAAGGCCTGGATTGCTATATACGTCCCTCTTATGACTGCCTTTTCTGCATCCCAGAGGTTTTGGATTGTGGTGTTATCATTTTCACTGGCTTCCATGTACTTTTTTATTTCCTTTTTAACTTCTTGATTAGCCCATTCCTTCTTTAGTAGGATGTTCTTTAGTCTCCAAGTATTTGCTATTTTTCCAATTTTTTTCTTGTGGTTGATTTCGAGTTTCATAGTGTTGTGGTCTGAAAATATGCAAGGTATGATCTCAATCTTTTTGTACTTGTTGAGGGATGATTTATGTCCCAGTATGTGATCTATTCTAGAGAATGTTCCATGTGCACTAGAGAAGAATGTGCATTCTGCTGCTTTAGGATGGGATGTTCTGTATATATCTGGTAAGTCCATCATGTCAAGTGTGTCATTATAAGCCATTGTTTCCTTATTTTCTGTTTAGATGATCTGTCCATTGCTGTAAGTGGAGTCAGTTTTATTCTTTTGTATGTATCCGTCCAGGTTACCCAGCACTATGCTAAAGAGACTGTCTTTTCTCCATCATAAGTTTGTGCTTCCTTTGTCATAGATTAATTAACCATATAAGCATGGGATTCTTTCTGGGCTTTCTATTATATTCCATTAATCTCTGTGTCTATTTGTAGTTTATTTTGAAAACTAGAATTGTTAGATCTCCACTGTGTTCTTCTTTCTTATGATTGCTTTGGTCACTTAGGGTCTTTTGAAGTTCCATACATTTTTTCACATTGTTTTATTGAAGTATAATTAACATACAGTGTTATATTAGTTTCAGGTGTACAATATAATGAATCAACAATTATATACACTACTCAGTGCTCAGTACTAGATAAGATTATGCTTAATCCTCTTTACCAATCTCACCTTTCCCCCACTCACCTAACCTCTAGGAACCACCAAATTGTTCTATGTATTAGAGTCTAGTTTTAAGTGTCTCTTTTTTCTTGTTTGTTCATGTTTTTTTTCATTTCTTAAATTCCACATATGAGTGAAATAATATGATGTTAGTGTTTCCTTGACAGACTTATTTCACTTAGCCTTATACCTTTTAGGTCCATTTGTGTTGTTTCAAATGACAACATTTCATTTTTTAAAGATGAGTAATATTTTCTTGTATGTATATATGCCACATCTTCTTTATCCATTCATCTATGGATAGACATTTGAGTTGATTCCTTATCCTGGCTATTGTCAATAATGCTGCAATCATATATCCTTTCAAATTAGTGTTTTCATTTTCTCTTCATAAATGCTTAGTAGTAAGATTACTAGATTATATGTTAATTCTATTTTTAATTTTCATACTGTCTTCCACAGTGGCTGTATCAGTTTGCATTCTTACCAAGAATGCACGAGGGTTCCTTTTTCTCCACATCCTTGCCAACACTTGTTTCTTGAGTTTTCAGTTTTAACCATTCTGACAGGTGTGAGGTGGTATCACATTATGGGTTTGATTTGCATTTCCCTGTTGAGTGAAATTAAGCATCTTTTCATGTGTCTGTTAGCCATCTGTATACTTTTTATGGAAAAATATTTATTCAGGTCCTTACCCATTTTTAATTGGATGATGATGATGATGATGATGATGATTTGGTGTTGAGTTGTATAAGTTCTTTATATATTTTGGGTATTAACCTATTATCAGATATATCATTTGCAAATATCTTTTCCCATTAAGAAGGCGGCCTTTCTGTTTTGTAGATGGTTTCCTTCACCTTGCAAAAGCTTTTTATTTTGGTGTAGTCCCAGTAGTTTAATTTTGTTTTTGTTTCCCTTGACAGAGAAGGCAGATCTAGAAAAAATTTTCTAAAGATGATTTCAAATTAGTGCCTAAGTTTTCTTCTAAGATTTTTATGGTTTCAGGTCTCACATTTACACCTTTAATCTATTTTGCATTTATTTTTGTGTATGGTGCAACAAAGTGGTCCAGTTTCATTCTTCTACATGCAGCTGTCCAGTTTTTCCAACACCCTTTGTTGAAGAGACTTTCTTTTCCCCATTGTATATTCTTGCTTTTTTTGCCCATAGATTTATTGATTTATAAGCATAAGTTTGGTTCTAGGATCTGTATTCTGTACAATTTGATTATTACAGGTAGTGGTCAAAAGTGTATGGTTCTGGTTCCATATAAATTATTATTATTTGTTCTAATTTTGTGAAAATTGGGTTAGTATTTTGATCGGGATTTCGTTAAATCTCTAGATTGCTTTAGGTATTATAAACATTTTAAAATACTACTTCTTACAATCCATGAGCACTGAATATCTTTACATTTGTTTTATCTTCAATTTTTTATTATTGTTTTACAGTTTTCAGTGTATAGGTTTTTCACCTCCCTGCTTAAGAGTATTCCTAGATATTTTGTGCGTGTATGTGCAATTCTAAATGGAATAATTTTCCTAATTTTCCTTTGTACTATTTTATCATTAGTGTATAGAAATATTAAGGATTTCTGGGTATTAATTTTGTATCCTGCAAAATTATTTATTGAATGTATTGAATGTATTGAATTTATTTATTACTTCTAGTAGTTTGTTGGTGGAATCTTCAGAATTTTCTATGTATAGTATCATATCATCCGGAAATACTGACATTTTAATTTTTCCCTTACCAATATGGACAACTTTATTTATTTTTCTTATCTGACTGCTTTCCTTAGGACTTCCAGTACTATCTTAAATAAAATGGAGAGAATGGGCATCCTTGTCTTGTTTCTGATCTTAGAGGAAAGGCTCTCAGTTTTTCTCTATTGAGCATGATGTTAGCTTTGGGGTTTTATATGTGGATTTTGTTATGTTGAGGCTGTTCCCTCTAAACCCATTTTGTTGAGAGTTTTATCATGAACAAGTGTTGGATTTTATCAAATGCGTTTTCTACATTTATTGAAATAATCATATAGTTTTTATCTTTTATTTTGTACATGTGGGTAATCCAATGATTGATTTGTGAATATTGACCATCCTTGCATCCTCAGATAAAATCTCAACTGATCATGGTGAATGACCCTTTTAATGTATTGTTGAATGCAGTTTGCTAATTTTTCAGGATTTTTGCATCTGTGTTCATTAGGGATATTGACCTGTAGGATTAATCAATTTTGTTTATCTTTTCAAAGAACCAGTTCTTGGCTTAATTGGTATTTTCTATTTTTTTCTATGTCATTTTTTTGCTATAATCTTTATTATTTTCTTCTTTCTACTCATCTTGGTATTTTTTAGTTCCTTGAAGCATAATGTCAGATTGTTTGAGAGTTTTTGTATTTTTAGAGGTAAACTGTGTTGCTATATATTTACTTCTTAGAACATCTTTTACTGAATTTGAAAGAGTTTTGACCATTGTGTTTTCATTTCCCTTACTTCCATGTATTTTTTGATATCTTGTTTGATTTGTTGACATATTGGTTGTTTAGTAATATGTTGTTTAGCCTCCTCATGTTTCTGTTTTTTTCCAGGTTTTTCTCTTGTGATTGATTTCTAGATTTATACAATTATGGTGAGAAAAATGCATGGTATGTATTCAGTCTACTTACATTTATTGATACTTGTTTGGGGGCCTAATATGTGATGTGTTCTGGAGAAAATTTCATGTGAACTTGAAAAGAAGGAGTATTCTGTTGTTTTTGGATGGAATATTTTGTATATATTTGTTAAGTCTACCTTGTCTGATATGTCATTTAAAGATTGTTTCCTTGTTGGTTATATACATAGATCTATCCATTGATGTAAGTGGGGTGTTAAGGTCCCTACTTTTATTTTATTACCATTAATTTCTTACTTTCTGCATGTCAATATTGGCTTTATGCATTTAAGTACTTCAATGTTGGGTGCACAGATATTTACAATTGTTCTATCATCTTATTGGGGTGTTCTCTTTATTATTAAACAGTGGCCTTTTTGTTTTAAAGTTCATTTTGTATGATATAAGTATTATAACCCTGGTCTTTTTTTTTTTTACTCACATTTTATGGTAAATTTTTTCACATACTTTCACTTTTTGTCTGTATGTGTCTTTAGGTTTGAGGTCAGTCTCTTGTAGGTAGCAAATAGCTGGGTCTTTTTTTTTTCTCTCATACAGTTAACTTGTCTTTTGATTGGAGTATTTAGGCCATTCACATTTAAAGTTATTACTCATAGGTAAGTACTGCCATTTAAATTTTTTTTCTGTTTTAGTACTTCTCTGTTCCTTTCTTCTCTTGATGCCTTTCTTTGTGATTGATGAGTTTAAATGTCTATTAAATGTCTATTTCTCTCCCTGGGTTAGAAAAGTTTCAAGCTATTATTTCTTCAAAAAGATTTTTGGCCCCTTTTTCTATCTTCTTCTGGGACCTGTATAATGCGAATGTTCACGTGACATTGTCCAAGAATTCCCTTAACTTGTTCTCATTTTTAAATTTTTTTCTCTTTTTGCCATTCAACTTGGTTGTGTTCCATTACCCTGTCTTCCAGATGGCTGATACATTCTTCTGCATTCACTAATCTACTGTTGTAATATTATATTCTATATTTCATGGCTGTTACTGTATTTTTCAACTATGGTTGGCCATTTTTAATATTTTTTGTATCTTAATTGAAGGTCTCACTGACTTTTTCCACTATTCCCTTTAGCCTAATGATCAGGCATATTGCTTATCTCCATTCCATTTAGTTCTTTTGAGGTTTTTTCTTGTTCTCTTTTATTTTTTTAGGAGCATATTTCTCAGCCTCTCCATTTTGCTTGACCTTTTGTGTTTGTGTCTATGCATTATGTAGGTGAAGCAGGTACTCCTAAACAACAACAAAAAATTCTTGGGGCACCTGGATGGCTCAATTAGTTAAGCGTCTGACTTCAGCTCAGGTCATAATCTCACAGTTTGTGAGTTTGAGCCCCGTGTTGGACTCTGTTCTGGCAGCTCAGAGCCTGGAGCCTGCTTCAGATTCTGTGTCCCCCTCACTCTCTGCCCATCCCCTACTTGCATTCTGTCTCTCTCTCTCTCAAAAATAAATAAACATTTAAAAAATAATAATAATAAAGTCTTGTGTATGGTCATCCCCTCTGTAACTGTGTGTGTTTCATGACTTTTGTTGAGTGGATAGAGCAGTGGCTGGTGTGAGCTGGGGCTCTCAGGACACTCTGTGCTGTAGCTGTCTTGATGTGATGGCTGGATCTGACATGGTCCTGGGCTGGGGCAGTCTTGAGGCTCTCCGCACAGGACAGGTGAAACTGAGTGCACACAAGCTAAGGGGTCCAGTTCTTTCCACCCTATGGGGACCATGGAAGGACAGATAAAGCTGAAGTGGGCACAGGTCCATGTAGTACCTGGGCTCTCCATGTAGCACATGCCCTGGAAGGACAGCATAAACTGAATTATGTAAAAGTTTGTGTCCTGAGGCTCTACATGCAAAAGGCAACTTACCAGAATAGCTAAAGCTGAAGTGGGTGTGAAATGGGGTGAAGCTGAAGTCTGAGGTGTCCCGAGGCTCTCCACAAAAAGGTGCCTTGGTAGCATGGCTGCAGCTGAGGCAGGTGTAGGCCAGGAGTTCCTGGGTTTCTCTGTGCAGCATCCACCCTGATAGGACACCTAAAGCTGAAGTCAATGCAGGCTGTAGGTCTTGGGTTTCTACACACTGAGGGCACCCTGGCAGGACAGCTGAAGCTGAAGTGAGTGTAGGCCAAGGTGTCCCATGGCACTCCATGCAAGGGGTTCCCTGGCAGGGTAGTTGGAGCTGAGGGAATTTGAAGGTTGGTAGGTCCCTGGGCTCTGTGCACAGAGTGTACCCTTGCAGGATAGCTGAAATGTATGCAAACTGGGGGACCCCAGTGTTCTATGCACTGTAGATACTTTGACAGGATAGCTGAAGCTGAAATGCATCAAAACTGGGATATTCCAGGACTCTTCCCAGAGAAGAGCCCTGGAGGTGTGGCTGAAGCCAATGTGGGATACAGGCTAGCAGCCCTGTGGCACTCCATAAAGGGGTGCCCTGGTAGGACAACTAAAGCTGAAGTGGGTACAGGTCAGTGTGGTGCTGGGCCTGTCCACACTGAGTTTATCTTGGCAAGAGAGTTGAAGCTGGAGCGGGTGCAAGCCAGGGTGTCCTGGGTGCTCATCACAGGGGGTACCATAACTGATTGGCTAAATCCAAAGCCAAGGTACAGTACAGGCAAGGGATTCCAGCATGGGTGGAGGATTTGGGGATGCTTTGTATATGAAGCACCCTGGCCAGGTGGCTGGATCTGAAGCAGGTGTCAGCCTGAAGCACTCTGGGCTGGGGGTGCCCTAACAAGATGTCTGAAGCCAAAGTAGTGTGGGCCTGGAGGGTTCTGAGGTACTTTGTGTCACATTGACACAAAATCTAAAGCTATATTGAATGCTAACCAGGGGTGTCCTGGTGTGCTACACCCTGTGGCCACCTTAGTGGGATGACTAGGGCTGGTGTATGTGAGGGGCTTGTGTCTTACTGAGGTGACAGTCCAGTAGGGTACCCATACCCTGCACTTGTCTGAACTTTCAAGGTGGAGGGAGTGCTTAAAACAATTCCACCAGCCCTTTCTACCCAGAAAATATTCCAGCAGTTCCCCCACCATTTGATGGAGTTCTAAGTCTGGCTCTTTTATATGCTAGTTGCTCTTTTAAACTGTGTGTGTGTATGTGTGTGTGTGTGTGTGTGTGTGTGTGTGTGTGTGTTTTTAATCTGTGCCTCAAAGCATTTGGGCCTGGTGTAGTTTAGGGACCCAGGGCTTGATGAACCATCAAGCCAGCTATAGCATCTGTTTGTAAATTAGCTAAGCTGTATTTTTATTCTGTGAATTACCTACTCATATCTTTTGGGATTAATGATTTTAAAGTTAAAATATTGACAAGCAAAATAAAGAAGCCATTCTGTCAGATTTGGCTCAAGAAAGATTGTAATGTTATTTAATTACTCGATTTTCAAGTGACTAAAGAATTAGTACCCAATGCTTCGAAATGTACTGCTGAAGTTGTTAGTTTAAAATAGGTTGTGTAATTTTAATACGTTTTATATAATATCCATATAATTTTTGTGTAACCAAAAAATAAAAACTAGTATTATTTACACAAATCAACATGATAAATATGTAAAAGCATACCGCTACAAGATAACAAAACATAAAAAAAAAAACCAGAAGAAACAAGGAGCAATGATTCTACAAAATAACCATAAAACAATTAACAAAATGACATAGTAAGTTCTTACTTATCAATAATTACTTCATGTGTCCATTAGCCATCTGGATTTGAAGGGGCACATTCACCCCAATGTTTATAGCCATGCTATCAACAATAGCCAAATTATGGAAAGAGCCCAAATGTCCATCATTTGATGAAAGTATAAAGAAGATGTGGTATGTATATATATATATGTGTGTGTGTGTGTGTGTGTGTGTACAATGGAATACTACTTGGTGATGAAAAAGAATGAAATCTTGCCATTTGCAACAACGTGGATGGAGCTAGAGTGTATTATGCTAAGTGAAATAAGTCAGTCAGAAAAATACAGATATCATACAGTTTCACTCATAAATGGAATTTGAGAAACACAATAGATGAACATAGGGGAAGGGAAGGAAATATAAGATAAAAACATAGAGGGAGGCAAACCATAAGAGACTCTTAAATACAGAGAACAAATTGAGGGTTACTGGACGGGAAGTAGGGGGAATGGGTTAAATGGGTGATGGGCATTAAGGAGGGCACTTTTGGGGATGAACACTGGGTGTCATATGTAAGAGATGAATCACTGGATTCTACTCCTGAAGCCAAGACTACACTGTATGTTAACTAACTTTAATTTAAATTAAACAAAAAAAAAACTTAAAACAACAAAACAAAAAAAAAATAATTACTTGAAACATAGATTAAATTCTCCAATTAAAAGACATACAATGACTGAATAAATGTTTTAAAAGTTCAACATTCATCAGTATGCTGCCAGAAGAGAATTACTTTACCTTTAAAAATACACAGAGACTGAAAGTGAAAGGATGTAAAAAGTAAAATAAATAAATAAATAAAAGGCATCAGAATTGGAAAGGAGGAAGTAAAATTGCTTCTATTTGCTGTAAATAATGTATGTAAATATGTAAATAATGTATGTAAAAATGTAAATAATTTTACATTTAGAAAATTCTAAAGACTTCACCAAAAACTTGTTAGAACCAATAAGCAAATTTAGTAGTTTCAGGATACAAGATTAATATACAAAAATCAGTAGCATTTCTATACACTAACAACAAATTGCCTGAAAAAGGAAGAAATAAAATTATCCCATTCACAATAGCATCAAAAACAATAAAATACTTGAAAATAAAATTAACCAAGGAAGTGAAAAAAATCTCCCCTTGAAAAACGACAAAAAAATGGTGAACCAAATTAACAAAGACAAAAAAAAGAAAAGGTATTCTGTTTCCATGAATTAGAAGAAATAATACTGTTAAAATGTCCATACTACCAAGATTCTTCTATAGATTTAATGCCATTCTTATCAAGATTCCAATGGCATTTTTACAGAAGTAGAAAAAACAATCCTCACGTTTAAATGGAACCACAAAGACCCAGAATAGCCAAAGCAACCCTGAGAAAAGAAGGAAAAAACAAATAGGGAGACATCATACTTCCTGATTTCAGAGTATACTATGAAGCTATAGTAATCAAACCAGTATAATACTGGTATAAAAATAAAAAGATCAATGTAACAGAATACAGAACCCGGAAATAAATCCAAGCATATACAGTCAACTAGTATTTGGCAAGGGATCTGAGAGTATTCAATAGAGAAAAGACAGTCCCTTTAATAAATGGTGCTAGGAAAATTAAAATAAAAATAAGTGGTGCTAAGGATATTGGATATTCAAATGTAAAAGAATGAACTAGACCCCAATTTTACATCACTTACAAAAATTAACTCAAAATGTATTGAAAAGCTTAAGAGTAAGACCTGAAACCATGAAACTTCTAGAAAGAAATGTAGGGGGAAAATTGCTTCACATGTATCTTGGGATGGCACACATAAACTCAAGCAACAAAATAAAAAATAAATAAATCAGTCTACATCATATTACAAAGCTTCTGCACAACAAAAGAATCATCAAAATGATTTGATAGATATATACAGTGTGAAATGTTTACCACAATTAAGCTAATTAACACATCAATCATCAAACTATATTTAATAACACTGTACTGTATACTTGATATTTTCTGAGAGTAAACCTTTAGCATTCACATATCCAAAAAAAATCTTAAATTTTTTGAAGAAAACATTAAATGTGCAACAATAACTCTTCTAAGTGTAATGTGAACAAATTTTGAAGGCCATTGTTTAAGCACTCAAGTGCATACATATCAATGTTAAAAATGCAGATTTGCCATTCTGCTACCAGGGATTCTAATTCAATGGGTTTATGCTTGGAATTTAGAAATCTATCCTTTTAAGAAACTTTTGACTAAATTCTAAAGAGTTAGTTTCTTTTCATAAAACTTTTAGAAACGCTTTTTCTGTAAATATCTGCATTGCCCTTTCCAACTACCTCTTGCATGAAATTAGGATCTAAACACAGAAAACCACACAATTTAGCAGGTGTCCCAAACAAGATCTTCAACACCCAGAGATCCAACCTCAGAGACCGAAAGGTCTATATTAGGATACCGAATACGTGATTTTCTCCCAACGTTAACTTAATCCATTTACTCTATCTGACTTGCTCCTAAAATTTCAGGATATGGTTGAATAACCGTTCTATTCATGATCTCTCTGACAGATTCCTTCCTAAAAGGCAGTATTTAGAAAGCTTAACATATATCAATCAAAATATTGTAGAAGTATAGATCAATTTAGTTATTTCAATCACTGTAAAATAGGCTTAAATGCTATAAATCTTCATAAAGTACCAAAAACCAAAATACCAATCAACTATTTCTACACTAACATAGTATCTGAAAAATATTACATTTATCTTATTTTGGTTTACTTATAAATAAGTAAAGGAAAAAATGCAATTAGATTTATAGCTAAGAAGTTGTATTTTATAAAGCGTAAAATAGAAGTATTTGAACCTAATCAAAAATTTCTTTTTTATTATTTTAATTAAACTCCTAAGTGTTTCATTATTTTGAATGTGAATGTGATCTAATTATCCATCTTCTCACTTGTATGGATGACAATATCAGACTTATAAAGGATGACCATCATTACTGTTAATCTTTACTAAGCCACCTACTTATTTTTTTTAAGTTTTTATTTAAATTCCAGTTAGTTAATATACAATGTAATATATGTTTCAGGTATACCATATAGTGATTCAACACTTTCATACAACACCCAGTGCTTATTTTAGCACTTGCTAAATTGTGTGGTTTTCTGTGTTTGGATCCTAATTTGCTGCAAGAAATAGTTGGAAAGGGCAATGAAGATGTTTAAAGAAGCAGCATTTCTCAAAGTTTTATGAAAAGTGCACTACTTTATCCCCATCATCGTCCACCCCCTCCCCTCTGGTAACCATCAATTTGTTCTCTATAGTTAGGATTCTACTTTTTGGTTTGTCCCCTCTCTGTCTTTTTTTCCCTTTGCTCATGTGCTATGTTTCTTAAATTCCACATATAAGTAAAATCACATAGTATTTGTCTTTCTCTCACTGACTTATTTTGCTCAGCATAATATTCTCTCTCTATATATAGATAGAGATAGAGATAGAGACAGAGATAGAGATAGAGATAGATAGATAATGGCTGGATAATATTCCAATATTCCATTACACACACACACACACACACACACACACACACACATGCCACATCTTTTTTGTCCATTCATCAGTCAATGGCTACTTGGGATGTCTCCATATTTTAGATATTGTAGATAATGGTGCTATACACATCTGGGCACATGTATCCCTTTGAATTAGTATTTTTATATTCTTTGGCTAAGTACCCAGTGGTGCAATTGCTGGATCATAGAGTAGTTGTATTTATAACTTTTTGGGGAACACCCATACTGCTTTCCAGAGTGGCTGCACCACTTTGCATTCCCACCACAAGTGCAAGAGGGTTTCCCTTTCTCCACATCCTTGCCAACACCTACTGTCTCTTCTGTGGTTGATTATAGACATTCTGACAGTTTGAGGTAATATCTCATTGTACATTTGACTTGTATTTCCCTGGTGATCAATGATGTTGAACAGCTTTTCATGTGTCTGTTGGCCATCTGTATACCATCTTTGGAAAATCAAATCAGCACATGTGCACTTTAAATATATACAATTTTATCTGTCAGTTATACCTAGATAAAGCTGAAAAACTGATATTTAAACATTTTATTTTTATTTTTTAATGTTTATTTATTTTTGAGAGAGAAAGAGAGAGAACAAGTGGGGGAGTGGCAGAGAGTGAGAGAGAAACAGAATCCAAAGCAGACTCCAAGCTCCGAGCTGTCAGCACAGAGTCCGACGTGGAGCTTGAACTCACAAACCACAAGATCATGACCTGAGGTGAAGTCAGACACTTAACCAACTGAGCCACCCAGGCACCCCTGAACATTTTAATAGCTAATAAAGTGATGAACAACTTTAAGCAATTTTGAATATTGTTACTTCTGGTATATTGTTTATGATAGCATATTAGATAAAACAGTTTATCATTCTTATGAATATATCCAGATTACTTAAATAAGTTATAAAGTGATATCCACAATCATCATTTAAAATTTAACTTTTGATTTTTGGGTAGGAGTTAAGATGGTGGAGTAGTATGGGGACCCTGAACTTGTCTCATCCCTGAAACACAAATAGATCAACATCAAACCATTTTGAACACCTAAGAAATTGATCTGAGGATTAATGCAATAATCTGCATAATTTGAATGAGAGATCTTGACAGGTATGCAGTGCAGACAAGTGAACTGGGGGAAAGAAAAGCCATGGTGCTGTTGAGGGTAGAGAGCCATTTTTGTTGACAGAAGACTGAGAGAGAATGAGAAAAGGGGAGATAGTGCAGATAGTCAAGATAATGTAAGGAAAGCACTCCCTCTGACAGTAGCTGGAGAGAAAGAGAAAGAGTTAAAACACTCACAGGGAACCGAACAAGAAATCTGTTCCCAAAAACCATTGGCAGAGAAAAAGGAGAGGTTTTAAGTACAGCCAGTTTTATATAAACAGTGAAACGCAGAGTCTGAAGTTTCAGAGCTCAGTGCCTGGCGATGCTCCATCAAGGAAGTAAGGCGAATCCTCGGGAATGTGCAACATGGTCTGAGGGGCCCATGTCCTTTATGGGGAGAAGCAGTTTCCCTGCTTGGAGTGCATATGGTAGAGGCAGTATGGCCTCTTTGTGGGCAGAAGTCCTGGCTGGCCCCAGAGAACTGCTGTGTTTACAGATTTGGGAACAAAGATGCCAGCTGAAGCAAAACTTGGCTCTGTGTTGCCATTTACCATAAACTCTGAGCCTGTGCTGCTGCCTAGTCATGGTATCGTTTTTGGGGACTTGGTACCCAGCCATTGCATGTCAGGACCTTACTCCAGATGATCAGCGCAGGTCCAAGCCCTGGCAGTCTCTGAAGTGTGGAGTTTTGAAAAAGCCCCATCTATAATAAAACTCTGGAGGGAGGCACCACCTGGCAGGTAGACAGCATGGACCACAAGGTGAAGGTAGGGAGTGGACAGAAACCTGAGACACAGGAAGGGCAATTGATCACTCATCTGTTAGGGCACATAATTCTCACCCTAGAGATTAGAGAACGGGGACGGGGGGAGGGAGAAATTTTCACCTCTAGCCCACTCTCACTGATCTACCCCGGTGAGCTAAGCAGCACCACCAAGTGGAGAATGGAACCCTGACACCAAGACCCACACCCCTGCATACTCCAGGCACATTTCCCAGAAGACCAGAACAAATTCCTTCCACCCTCTTAGTCTACAGATCATAGTGTGCTTCAAAGTCTCCGTTCTAGGGGAAACTGTATCTAGCTTCATTTGGGTTCCATTTTGTTTGCTTGTTCATTTGTTTGTTCGTTTTCCTTGCTTCTGTTTTTGTTTATGTTTTTTTCTTTCTTCTTTCCTTTTTCCTTCTTGAGTACAGAAAAATCAAACTTTTTATTCTACTTCATTTTCTTTATTTTATTCTATTTTATTTATTTAATTTAAAAAATTGTTAATTACCTTTTTTAACTTTTTTTTTCTTTTCTGTTTTTTATCAAGCTTGTCATAACAAGCATACTGAAACGCCTTGGATTTAGCTTCATTTATTTGATATTGTTAGTTTTGTTTTTAATTTCTTTAATTTTAAATTTAATTTAAATTTGTTTTATTTTCCTCCAAAATGACAAGATGGAAGAATTAACCCCCCCAAAAAATAGCAGAAAGAAATGACAGCTAGGAATTTAGTAAACAGATACAATTACTATGTCTCAACTAGAACTTAAAATCATGATTATAAGAATACTAGCTGAGAATTAAAAAAACATAGAAGACACAAGAAAATCCCTTTCTGAAGAGATAAAAGAACTAAATTCTAGTCAGGCTGAAATTAAAAATGCTATAGCTGATGTGTAAATTTTGAATGGGTATCATTACAGCAAGGATGGATGAAACAGAGAGGTTATATAGAAGATAAAATTACAGAAAATCATGAAGCTGAAAAAAGGGAACAAAGTCAAAAGATCACAATACAAGACTTAGAGAACTTGGATGAGTTAAGATAGCAGAGAAGTAGGGGGGCCCTGGGCTTTCCTTGCCTTTCAAACACAGCTGTATTGAAGTCAGATCACTTGGAATGCCAGGAAATTGATCTATAGATTGTCAGATCCACAGTTGGAGGGAGACAGCTTGGCAAGTGCAAGGTACATACAAGTGAATTGGGGGAGACAAAAATGGCGGTACCATGGAAGAGAGGGAACCCTTTACATGGAGAGGCAAAAGGGGGAAAAAGAGAGAGGGGTTGTGAAAGTTCATCATCTAGTTAGCACATGAAGAAAACCTTTCTGGACCACGGACTTGGGAGCAGGAAGTACTAAGTGTCCCAGTTTGTTTGTCTGTCTGTTTGTTTTCAACAGTGTTTGGAACTCAAACTCTGAGATACTGGAAGTGTGCAACTTTCTCTGGAGTGGAGCTGTAGCCCAAGATCCTGGCGAGGAGGAGCTGACCCCAGAGCACAGAGCATGGTGTAGGGATATATGGAGTACACTGGGAGAGAACATTTCCCTTCCTGGAGTACTTTTGGAAGAGGGCTTATTGCCTCCCCAAGGACAAAAGACCCTGCAGGTGCCAGCCAAAGGCGATTTATCAGCAGTGGGGAGAGGCTCTACTCCAGACGAGGGGAGTAGATGTGCACTATGCTGGCTCCTCTAAGACTTTGCATTTTGAATCCCAGCAGCATGCCAAAGAGAAAACGCAGGGGAGTTGTGGCCTATGACAAGCTGACTGTCCTCACTATTCTTTGAGGGCTGCCTGAACAGCATGGGATGTGAGATCCCTGGTCTGGAGATGAGAGATTGGGGTGGCATCATTTTCCCCCCAAAACCAACATGGTGGAATTTCTGAAAGCATCACAGCTGCCCCCACTGGAGACAGGACACCAAACCCCCACCCCCGTGCCTTGCAAATGTTTATTTACTGGGGCAACACTGACTCTGGGCCAATGCAGCGGGCCTTTCCTCCACAAGACAAGCACAGCCAGCACTCCCATGCGCCAAGTGCACTGATATCTAGTGCTTCAAAAGGACACCTGCAGTTCTTTCTCTTTTTTTACTTTTGGAATCAGGCTCATGGATTCTTATTGGTTTTTTTTTTTTCTTCTTTCATTTCCTTTGCTCTTTTTTTGTGGATCAGTCATTTTTATTCTTTTATTTTTCCTTCTTTTCTCCTTTCCTTTTTGTTGGAATCACCCTCATAGTTTTTGATTCTCTGGTTTTTTAGTTCCCTTTGCTTTTCTCTTTTTGGGGGGATTAGTCTTCCCCACACTTTTTTTTCAGGTTTACTTCAATAAACAATTCAAAGCATACCTAGTTAAAAAGCATACATACATCAAAAGAAAGCCAGAGTAACCATCCTTATATCAAACAAACTAGATTTTAAAACAAAGACTATAACAAGAGATGAAAATGGACATTATATCATAATTAAGGGCTATATCCATCAAGAAGCTCTAACCGTTGTAAATATTTACACCCCCAACTTGGATACCCAAATATATAAATCATTCCCAAACATAAAGAAACTCAATGATAATAATACCATAAGAGAAGGAGACTTTAATACCCTATTTACAACAATGGACAGATCATCTTTGCAGGAAATCAACAAAGAAAAAATGGCTTTGAATGACACACTGGACCAAATGGACTTAACAGGTATATTCAGAACATTTCATCCCAAAGCAGAAGAATACATTCTTCTTGAGTGCACATGGAACATTCTCCAGAATAGGTCACCTACTGGGTCATGAATCAGCGCTCAACAGGTACAAAAATATTGACATCATACCATTCATATTATCAGATCACAATGATATGAAACTTGAAATCAACCACAAAAATTTGGAAAGTCCTCAAATACATGAAGGTTAAAGAACATCCCACTAAAGAATGAATGGGTTAATCAGGAAATTACAGAAGAAATAAAAAAAATACATGGAAGCAAATTAAAATGAAAACATGACCGGTCAAATCTTTTGGGATGCAACAAAAGCAATCTTAAGAGGAAAGTACATTGCAAATTCTGGCCTGTCTCAAAAGCAAGAAAGGAAGGTTACACAACCTAACCTTATACCTAAAGGAGCTAAAAAAGGAGCAGCAAAAAAAAAAAGCTTAAATCCAGCAGAAGAAGGGAAATAAGAAAGATTACAGCAGAAATAGAAGATATGGGGGGGGGGGAAGCAATATAACTGATCAATGAAACTAAATGATGGTTCTTTGGAAGAATAAATGAAATGGATAACTCCCTACCCAGACTTATCAAAAAGAAAATAGAAAGTACCCAATTAGATAAAATTATAAATTGGGGAACCTGGTGGCTCAGTCTTTTAAGCGTCCAACTTTGGCTCAGGTCATGATCTCAGGATTTGTGGTTCTAGCCCTGTATTAGGCTCTATGCTGACAGCTTAGAACCTGAAGCCTGCTTCAGAATTGGTGTCCCTCTCTCTCTCTCTCTGCCCCCCCCGCTCCTACTCTGTCTCTCTCTCTCTTAAAAAATAAATAAATACTTAAAAATTTTTTAATGAATGAAAGAGGAGATATCACAACCAACACCACATAAATAAAAACAAGTATAAAAGAACACTATGGAAACCTGTATGCCAACAAACTGAGTAATCTGGAAGAAACATAAAAATTTCTAGAGACTCACAAACTACCAAAAGTCAAACAAGAAGTAGAAAATTTACATAGGCCTATAACCAGGAATGAAATTAAATCATTTATCAAAATCTTCCAAAAAACAAGAGTTCAGGGCCAGATGGCTTCCCAGGGGAATTCTACCAGATATTTAAAGAGTTAATACCTATTCTTCTCAAAGTGTTCCAAAAATAGAAATGGAATAAAATCTTCCAAATTCATTCTATGAAGCTGGCATTACCTTGATTCCAAAACCAGACAAAGACTTCACTAAAAAAGAGTACTACAGGACTATATTTCCAATTAAACTGGATGCAATAAGTCTCAAGTGGATCTTAGCAAATCAAATTCAAATGTAAATTCAATTAAAAGAATTATTCACCATGATCAAGTGGGATTTATTCCTGGTATGCAGGGCTGTTTAAATATTCACAAATCAATCAGTGTGATATACCAGATTATTCAAAGAAAGGATAAGAACCATATGATTCTCCCAATAGATGAAGAAAAAGCATTTGATAAAATACAGCATACTTCCTTGATAAAAACCTTCAAGAAAGTCAGGATAGAAGGAACATACCTCAATATCATAAAGGCCATATATGAAAGGCCCACAGCTAATATCATCTTCAATGGGGAAAAAGTGAGAGCTTTCACCCTCAGGTCAGGAACACATCAGGGATATCGACTTTCACCACTGTTGTTCAACATAGTACTGGAAGTCCTAGCCTCAGCAGTCAAACAACACAAAGGAATAAAAGGCATCCAAATCAGCAAGGAGGAAATCAAACTTTCACTCTTCGCAGATGACATGATACTCGAATTGGAAAACCCAATGACTCCACCAAAAAACTGCTAGAACTGATATATGAATTTGTCAGAGTCTCGGGATATAATCAATATACAGAAATCTGTTGCATTTCTATGCACCAATAATGAAGCAGCAGAAAGAGAAATCAAGGAATGAATCCCATTTACAATTATACCAAAAACCACAAGATACCTAGGAATAAACCTAACTAAAAAGATAAATGGTCTGTACTCTGAAAATTATAGAATGCTTATGAAAGAAACTGAAGAAGATAGAAAGAAATGGAAAAATATTCCATGTTCATGGATTAGAAGAACAAATATTGTTAAAATGTCTATACTACCCAAAGCAATATACACATTCAATGCAATCCCTGTCAAAATTATACCAACATTCTTCACAGAGGTAGAAAAACCATTCTAAAATTTGTATGGAAGAAGAAAAGACCCTGAATAGCCAAAGTAATGTTGAAAAAGAAAAACAAACCTGGAGGGATCACAATCCCGAACTTCAAGCTGTACTACAAAGCTGTAACCATCAAGACAGTATGGTACTGGCACAAAAACAGATACATAGATCAATGGCACATACCCCCTTAAAAAGGATCTTGAGAATCTCCAGGAGTTTGTAGATGACATTTTAAGGACCACTGGGCTAGATAATATCCAAGACCTCTTCTAATCCTGCTATTCCAAGACACTAATACAATTTCTCAAATCATAACAGAAATACTAAGTTGAGTTACTGTAAGTTTTTGTGTTTGCTTTTTGCTTGCCACAACTTCAAAGTCTAGGAAAGAGATTGCAAGTAACTTAAGTTAAGTGTCTTATGCTGGGTTGAAGGTTGACTAGAAGGGCAAAATGAAACAGAAGAAATAATGTCAACAATGAATGACTACCCTAATTATTTCTGTCGATAACTTTGGAAGCAAGAACATAAAAAATCACATCCATAAAGTGATGCCCTTGCTCTAAATGGGTTTTGTTTGTTTTTGACTTGCTTCATCTATAATTGCCTTACAACCTTGAGTCTGGCTCCCATGTTAGTCCTTAAAGCAACAAAAAATATCGCAGAAAATGCCTTTTTAAATTCAATTTCATTTTCCAGTGTATACTGGGTTATTTTAATCTACTCAGAGGAAAGATCTGGTGGTCTTGCTTCAACTTATGTGTTCTTCTAGGACCTTCTTTGCTAGATTTCCCATTCTGCACTCTAGTGACTCCTTTAGTATCTGCATGTTTCCCTGAGTTTACTTGCCCTACCCGAAAAGCAAGAAGAAACTTAGCATATTGATGGTATAAGAGTGATGGAGTAGGAGAAAAGGTATTGTTTAAGGTAGTGCTGCTAGGGTGGCAAATCAGAGGTCATTGCCAGGAAGTGTCTTCAAATATGAAAGTCCAGGTAAGAAAGGAAATAAAATCAGTAAATAAAGAAGTGAGACAAGGTAAGGCAAGATTTGACCATGAGCTAAAACACTCTTTCCTTCCTTTAAGCAAGCATGTCATTAGGCTGGCATTTACCCTTTATCTCCCTCCACATTTCTTTTTTTTTGTCTGTTATCCTACCTAGCACATCTTGCCTCTCTTTAGATGTGGTGCATTGGAAACTGGTATTCTGTGTATCTCCTGTCTGAATGTTTCCAATATATTACCCCACCACCCACACTCATTATAAAGGAGGCCTAATATGTATAGACTGGCCTGTGGATGTCAGTTGTGCTCACAATAGGTAATTGAATTCTGAATAAGATGACCAACAGCAATTGTTTAGTACTGTACACTGCACAGAAGCTTTAACCTCCTGGTAGTGAGGATTGCTTAAGTCACAACCTCCAAAGGTTTCCTATTCCTTTTGAATACCAAATAACTTTTTCGGGAACACCTCAGAAAGTGGTGTAGTTCTTCCAGCCAACACAATTCCGACTCTCACTGGTTTTAGCCAGCCTCCTACAGGAGCCCACCAAGTTCTCAAACACTCAAGTTTCTGTCCACTTGTATAAGTTTACTGCTCCAATGATAATCTATAATGCATCAATATTTTAGATCTTCTCTACTAATGTGTAAGCATTTTGTAGCAGAATGTGAAAATTTAATAAATACAAAAAATCTTGAACTAAAAATATCTGTTAACAGAAAAAATTAAAATAGGTTACTATTTAGCCTGTTTACCTTCCTCACCTCCCTAAGAAAGCTAATGTTTTTCAGATAGTGTTTGGTGTGGATGTGTGTGTGTGTGTGTGTGCACATGCACGTGCATGCACACATTTGTGCACACTCATCTTTCATGTGCAATCATGGGTGTGAAAACCATGAGCACAGTAACAGTATGGTGCCATGTAAAAGACACTAGCTTCCAAAACAGAAGGACTAGATTCCTGTCATGTCTTGGTGTATTAAAGTAAATTAACTTTATAATTATATTAGTTTATATACTTTATTTTCCTCATATGAAATAGAGGAAACTTGGCTATATGACCTTTAAGGTATATTACAGCTTTAATATTTTATAATTCTAAAACTCCTCTTGTATTATCTCCTGTTAAATATATGATTAGGTGGACACTTAACCAAAGGATTACATAAGTGTTCTTTTGTAAGAGCACTTAATAGTGAAAAACAGAAAGCTCTTCCTTTAAGATAAAGAACAAGAAAAGGATGCCCACTCTAGCTACTTTTATTTAATGTACTACTAGAAATCCTAGCCAGAACAGTTAGGCAAGACAAAGAAACACAATGCATCCTAATTGGAACAAAGGAAGTCAAACTCTCTATCTGCAGATGGTGTGGTATTATACAGAAAAACATAAAGACTTCACCAAAAGACTGTTAAAACTAAGCAAATTCAGTAAAATTGCAAGATACAAAATTAATATACAAAAATTAGTTGTGTTTCTATACACTATTAAGGAGTTATCAGAAAGAAAAATTTTAAAACTAATCATATTTAAAGTGCATAAAAATACCTAGGAATAAATTTAACCAAGGAGGTGAAAGACTTATACAATGAAAACTATAAGACATTCATAAAAGAAATTTTAAAAAGACATGAATAAATGGAAAGACATTCTGTTCTCAGATTGGAAGAATTAATATTGTTAAATTTCCCATACTATTAAAAGCAACCTACAGATTCATTGCAATCCATATAAAAATTCCAATGGCATTTTCCACACAGATATAGAACAAACACTTCTAAAATTTGTATGGAATTATAAAAGCTCCCAAATAGCCAAAGCAAATGAGGTAGAAGAAAGCTAGAAGCATCACACTTTCTGATTTCAAACTATATTACAAAACTAAAATAATCAAAACCCACAGTATTTATGTAAAAATAGGCACATAGATCAATGGAACAGAATAGAGAGCCCCAAAATAAACCCACACATATATGGTCAATTAATTTACAACAGAAGAGCCAAGAATATATAATGGAGAAGGACAGTCTCTTCAATAAATGGTTGAGAAAACTGGACAGCTGTATATAAAAGAATGAAACTAGACCACTGTCTTACACCATTTACAAATTCAACTCAAAATAAATTAAAGACTTGAATGTAACTCCTGAAACTATAAAATTCTTAGAAGATAATAAAGAAAGTAAACTCCTTGACATTGATCTTGGCAATGATACTTTTTATTTGGCACCAAAAGCAAATACAACAAAAACAAAAATAAACAAGTAGGACTACATCAAACTAAAAAGCTTCTACACAGCAAAGGAAACCATCAACAAAATGAAAAAGCAACCTATTGAATGGGAGAATATATATGCAAATCATATATATGATAATTGATTAATATCCATAATATTAAATAACCTATGTAACTTGATAGAATATAATAATTCAATTAAAAATGGGCAGAGGATCTGGATCTGGATAAACATTTACCAAATTCACATGAAAGGTCAACAGATATACAATAGGAAACATTATTAGCTCAACATTATTAGTCATCAATGAAATGCAAATCAAAACCAGGAGATGCATCTTATACCTCACACTTGTTAGAATGTATATTTTCAAAAGGACAAAGAAATGACAAGTGATGGTTAGGATGTGGAGAAAAGGAACCCTTATGCACTGTGGGTAAGAATGTAAATTGGTGCAACAACTACGGAAAAAAGCATGGAGATTCCTCAAAAAAATAAAAATAGAACTACCATATGATCCAGCAGTTCCACTTCTGATTATTTATCCAAAGGAAACAAAATCACTATCTCAAAAAGATTTATCTTCATATTTATTACAATAACCAAGACATAGAAACACCCTACATGTCCATCAATGACTTAATAGATAAATAATGTGTGTATATATTTATATGTATATATATAATTATTATTCAAATGTATGTATATATTTATATGTATATATAATTATTATTCAGCTATAAAAAAAGAAATCTTGCCATTTTCAGCAACATGAATGGAACTGAGAGTATTATGTTAGGTGAAATAGGTCAGAAAACAACAATCATTATATGATCTCATTTATATGTAGAATCAAGAAAAAAGAAGAAGAAAGAAAGAAAATACATAGATAGAACAGATTGGTGGTTGCCAGAGGCAGAGGTGGGGGGCAGTGGGTGAAATGGGTGAACATGGCCAAAGGGTACAAACTCCAAGTTATAAGATGAATAAGTCCTGGGGATGTAATGTACCGCATTATGGGTATTGTCAAAAATAGTGTATTGGACGTTTGAAAGTTGCTAAGAGAACATTAGCTTAAATCTCATCACACAAAAAGTGTGTAACTATGTGTGGTGATGAATACTAACTAAACTTGTTATAGTAATCACTTTGCAATATATACATATATCAAATCATTATGTTATGTACCTAAAACTAACAGTTATATGTCAATTATATATATATATACATATATATATATATAGTCAGTTCTAAAATAAATTTAAAATATTTTTAATTTTTTTTAAAATTTATGTTTATTTATTTTTGAGAGAGAGAGAGAGAGGGAGGGAGGGGCAGAGAGAGAGGGAGACACAGAATCTGAAGCAGGCTCCAGGCTCTGAGTGGTCAGAAAAGCCCGACATGGGGCTCAAACTCACGGGCTGCGAGATCATGACCTGAGCCAAAGTCAGATGCCCAACCTACTGAGCCACCCAGGAACCCCTAAATTTAAAATATTTTAATAAATAAAAGCATTGGGTATAATAGATTTGAGAACCTCTAGTTAGAACCAGTCATGTCAGACCTGTTTCTATTTGCCAGATTGATATAAGAATGGTGTAAAATTTTTTGCCAATAAGTAGTAAATGGAATCTGCTGGGGAATTTCCTCATTAATAAAAGAGAGAACAGAGTAAGATGCATTTTTAGACAGAGAGAGAGAGAGAGAGAGAGAGAGAGAGAATATGTGATCAGGGGAGAGGAGCAGAGGGAGAGAGAGAGAATCTTAAGCAGGCTCCATGCTCAGTGTGAAGCCCAACGCAGGGCTTGGTCCCACAACCCCAGGATCATGACCTGAGCCGAAATAAAAAGACAGATGCTCAGACAAATGAGGCACCCTAAAATTTCTTAAGTTGCATTTTAAGCTTACAATCCAGTGGCATTAAGTACACTCAGAAAATCATGCAACCATTTCCACTATCCATTTCCAAAATTTTTCATCATCCAAAACTGAAACTTTGTACCTATTAAGCAATAAATCCCCATTCCACCCCCATAGAGAGCTGATAACCATTATTCTACTTTTTGTCTCTATGAATTTTACTATTCTAGGTATCTTACATAAATTAAATCATATAATGCTTGATTTTGTGTATTTGGCTTATTCTACTTGGCATAATATCTTTCAGATTCATCTATGATATAACATGTGTCATAATTTTATTCATTTTTAAAGCTAAGTAATATTATGTTGGGCATATACACCACATTTTGGTTGTCCATATATGCATCAACAAACAATTGGATTCTTTCCACTTTTCGGATATTGTTAATTATGATGCTATTATGAACATTGTAAAATATCTGAGTCCTTTCATTCAATTCTGTGTTTACTTAATGTTTATTTACTTATTTTGAGAGAGAAAGAGATAGCACAAACGGGGGAGGAGCAGAGAGAGAGAGAGAGACAGAGAGACAGAGAGACAGAGAGAGAGAGAGAGAGAGAGAGAGAGACTCCCAAGCAGGCTCTGTGCTGTCAGCATATAGCCCAACATGGGGTTTGATCTCATGAATCATGAGATCATGACCTAAGCAGAGGTAAGAGTCAGATGCTTACCAGACTGAGCCACCCAGGTACCCCTCAATTCTTTTGAAATACACTACAAAGTGAAATTGCTGGATCATATGATAATTTTGTGTTTAATATTTTTAGGAACTGCTATACTGTTTTCCATAGCAGCTTCAGCACTTTATAATTCCACCAGCAATGCTAAGGGGTTCCAGTTTTCCCACCTCCTCACCAATGCTTCTTTTTAAAATAAATAAACAAATAATAGCAGGGATCTTGGGTGGCTCAGTCTGTTAAGCATCCCACTCTTGGTTTTGGCTTAGGTCATGATCTCATAGTTCGTGAGTTCAAGCCCCGTGTTGGGCTGTGCACTGTGCACTGACAGTGCAGAGCCTGCTTGGGATTCTCTCTCCCTCTCTTTCTGCCCCTCCCCTGTTTATGCTCTCTCTCTCTGTCTCTCTCAAAATAAATAAATAAACTTTAAAATTATAAATAAATAAATAAATAAATAAATAAAAGCCATTCTAATGGGCATTAAGTGGTAGTCATTGTGGTCTGGATCTGCATATCCCTAATGCTTTGTGATGATGGGCATATATCCATGTGCATATTTACCATTTGTATATATTCTTTGCCCTTGTTTCTATTGGATTGTTTTTGATCTTTGGAAATTCTTTATATATTCTGGATATGAATCCCTTATCAGATATGTGGCTTGCAAATATTTTCTCCCATTCTTTAGGTTGTCTTTTCTCTGTGTTTACAATGTCATTTGATGCACAAATATGTTTTAATTTTCATCAAGTCCAATTTATTTATGTTTTCTTTTGTTTCCTGTGTTTTTGACGTCATGTCCAAGAAATTATTGCCAAATCAATGTCATGAAAATTTCCCCTTTGATTCCTTCTAAGAGTTTTATCGTTTAACTTTTAAGTCTTTTAAATTTTTTTTATCTATTTTGAATTAATTTTTATATATAGTGTAAGGTAAAGGTCTAACTTCATTCTTTTGCATGTCAATATTTGTTTTACCAGCACCATTTGTTGAAAAGACTATCTTTGCTCCCATTGAATGTTCTTGGCATCCTTGTCAAAGATCATTTGACCATATATGCGAGCATTTATTTCTGGCTCTCTATTCTATTCCATTTCTATTCTATTCCATTTGTCTATATGTCTGTCTTCATGCCAGTATCACACCTTTTTGATTACTGTAGTTTTGCAGTAGGTTTTATAATCAGAAATTGTGTGTCCTTCACCTTCAATCTTTTAAAGTTTTTTTTAACTCTTCTGGGTCCCTTGATATTCTATATAAATTTGAGTATGAATTTTTCTTTCTGAAAAAAAAAGTCATTGGGGATTTAATAAGGATTTCATTGAATCTATAGATAACTTTGGGTAGTATTGACATTTAACTATATTAAGTCTTCCAATCATGAACACAGGATATCTTTCTATTTATTAATGTCTTTAATATCTTTCAGTGATGTTTTGTAGTTTCCAGGATATCAATCTTTCACCTCCTTGATTCAATTTATCTCTAACTATTGTATTATTTTTGATGCCACCATAAATGGACTTGTTTTCTTAATTTAGAAGGACTTTTTTGTCCTGGCTCATTTTTTTTTTTTCTGGGAAATCTGTTATGTGGAATCACAATGCCTGGGAGCAAAAGCAGCCTTCTTGTGACCAAGAAGAGAGAGGAAGGATATCAGCATATTAAGGACAAAAGCAAAATAAAAGTGGGAAGAGACTAATTCCTTGATGATGAGGTAGTATATAATAACTCTGAAGACTCCTACTTCTAGAATTCTTGTTATGTGAGATAATTAAACTTTTATCACTTAAGCTAAGTTTGTTCAGGTGTTCCTAATAGAATTTTATATAAAAATATCCCAATGGGCATGATAATAGAGGACATCTGAAACTGCAGTTAAATTATTTTAACATGAAACATTATAATACAGCCAAGTATATAAGACACATAAGAGTAGTTTAAAAAATGATAATGAACAAACACATGTGCACTCATCATCCGTGCAACAAAATGGCAGTTGTAAGAGGGAAGTATATAGCAATACAGGAACTACCTGAAGAAGCAGGAAAATTCTCTTGCTTCATGAGATAGAACTGAAATACACTGTACTTTCCTCCTAGGACTGCTTTTGTTGCATCCCATAGGGGTTGGAGAGTCGTGCTTTTAATTTTCACTGGCTTCCATGTATTTTTCATTTCTTCTTTAATTTCCTTATAAACCCATTCTTTAGTAGGATGTTCTTTAACATCTGTGTATTTGATCACTTTCCAAACTTTTTCTTGTAGTTGATTTCAAATTTCATAACGTTGTGATATGAAAATATGCATGGTATCATCTCAATCGTTTTCTACCTGTTGAGGAGCCAAACCCAACAGGTTTACTCTGGCTTTATTTTGACCTCCATGAGTATGATAGATGATGGTTCTCCATCCCTCACTTTCAATCTGCAGATGTCTTTAGATCTACTGAGTCTCTTGTAGGCAGCATATAGATGGATTCTGGTTTTTTATCCATCTTGATACTCTGTATTTTGATAAGAACATTTAGTCCATTTACATCCAGTGTGATTACTGAAAGATATGAATTTAGTGCCTTGGTGTTTCTGGTGATGTTCTCTGGTCCTTTGTAGTCTTTGTTGCTTTGGTCTTTTTTTTTTCCATCTCCACTCAAAGAGTTCCCCTTAATATTTCTTGCAGGTATGGTTTAGTGGTGACAAACTCCTTAATTTTTGTTTGTCTGGGAAACTCTTTATCCCTCCTATTCTGAATGACAACCTTGCTGGATAAAGGATTTTTGGCTGCATATATTTCCCATTCAGCACATGGAATATTTCCTGCCACTCCCTTCTAGCCTGCCACATTTCAGTGAATAGGCATGCTACTAACCTTATGTATCTACCCTTGTAGGTGAAGGACATTTTGTCCCTAGCTGCTTTCAGTATTCTCTCTTTATTTTTGTATTTTGCAAGTTTAACTATGAAATGTCATGGTGTTGACCTGTTTTTGTTAATTTGAAGGGAATTCTCTATGTCTCTTGGACTTGGATGGCTCTTTCCTTCCCCAGATCAGGGAACTTCTCAGCTATAATTTGTTCAAACAAACCTTCTACCCCTTCTTATGGGACTCCTATGATGTGAAAATTGTTTTGCTGCATGGAATCTTTTAGTTCTCTGAGCCTTCCCTGGTGATCTAGGAATTTATTTTTCCTCTTTTTTCTCAGCTTCATTGTTTTCCATGATTTTATCTTCTATATTACCTATTATCTCCTCTGCTTCTGCTTCTTCAATCATCGCTGTCACTGTATACAGTTTATTTTACACCTTAGTTATAGTATTTTTAAATTCATCCTGACTAGTTCTTAGGTATTTGATCTCTGCAGCAAGGTTTTCTCTAGTTTCCTCAATGCCTTTTTCAAGCCCAGCTAGTATGACCGTTGTTATAAATTCTTTTTCAGATATTTTGCTTATATCTGCTTTGAGCAAGTCCTTGGCTGTGATTTCTTCTTGACCTTTCTTTTCAGAAGAATTCTTCCATCTTGTAATTTTGGTTAAGTTTCTGTCTTTTGTGTCTTTTAAAACTTTGCACCAGACAGTACTACTATATATAAAAGGGGTCATACACTGTCCAGGGCCTGGCCCTTCAGGAAATGTTTCTGGTGTATGCTGTATGTACTCTGCTATTGTATTTTGACTGCAAATTCCCACTGGTTAGTCCTCTGTTGAGCTCCTCCTTGTTTGCACTAGTGGAGTGTCTGGCCTTATAACTGGGTGTGCTTTGATTTGTTGTTGAAGTAACCCTGAAAAAAAAAGGGGGGAGCCTGATCCCCAAATAAAAGGAAAAGGAACCAGAAAAAAACAAACAGAAAATCAAAAAAAATTAAGGCTGATTCCAAGGAAAAAGAAGGTAAAAAATAAGGGTAAAAAGCAGAAGAAAAGTAAGAAAAAACAAAAGAATAAAAAATTCTGATTCCCAAAAAAAAGGAAACAAAAAAACAAACAAAAAATAAGGAACTATGAGACTGATTCCAAAAGAAAAAAGGAATAAGGGAGGAAAAAAGAAAAAGAAAAGAGTTGTCTGTTGTTGCCTGAGGGATGGTGACTATACTGGTCTGGAGAAGGGGCCAACTGCCTTGGCTCAGAGTGAGTCTTGCCCCAGTAAGTAGTCAGTTGCAAGGCAGGGAGGGGTAGGATTTGGTGTAAGCAGGTCTTGCCTCCACTGGGAGCTTCTCTGCCTCTCTCTGAAGTCCCACCATATTGGTTTTAGTGGGAAAATGGTGCCACTCCAATCTCTCATCCTCAGACCCAAGATCTCAAACCCCACTGTTCAGGTAGCCCTCACAGAATAGTGAGGGAAGTCAGCTCACCATGCGCCAAAACTCTCTTGTGTTTTTTCTTTGGAGCACAGCTGGGATTCAAAACACAAAGTCTTAAATAACCCAACATGGTGAGGATCCACCCCCCTTCTCTGAAGTAGAGCCTCTTCCCCCTGATTATGAAAGGCTTTTGGCTGGTACTTGCAGTGTCATTTGTTTTTGGGAAACAATAAACCCTGTTCCCAAAGTACTCCAGGAAGGGAACTGTTCTTTCCCACTACTCTCTATAGAATCTTACACCATAGTATGCACTCTGAGGCCAGCTCCTTCATCCCCAGAGGTGGGTGCCAGAGTTCTTCTCTGGAGTATGTCACACACTTCCAAAACCTCAGAGTTTGAACTCCAAACACGGTTTGCAAAATAAAAAAAAAAAACTGGGATACTCAGTACTTCTTGCTCCCCAATCCCTCTTCCAGAGTGGTTTTCCTTGTGTGCTAACTTGATGACATACTTTCTCAACCCTTCTCTCTTTCTCTCCCTATTTTCTCTCCACAGAAAGGGTTCTCTCCTCCCTGTGGCACTGCCATTTTTCTCTCTCCCAATTCACACCCATGTACCTCACACCTGCCAAGCTGTCTCCCTCGAATTGTGGAGATCCTTCTGCCAATATTTAGATCAATTTCCTGGGTGTTCCAAGTAATTTGACATCAATACAGCTGTGTTTGAGGGATGAGGAAAGCCCAGGGTCCCCCTACTTCTCCACCATCTTAACTTCCCCCAAGAAATTTTTAAATACACAAATTAAACTTACACCTAAAGAAGCTAGGAAAGGAACAATAAATAAAGTTTAAATCCATCAGAAGAAGGGAACCCATGAAGATTAAAGCGAAATAAATTATATAGAAACAAACAAGCAAAAAAAAAAAACCAGTAGAACACATCAATGAAACTAGGAACTATTTCTTTGATTTAATAAAACTGATGAACCCCTAGACAGACTTAGCAAAAGGAAAAGATAAAGAGCCCAAATAATTAAAAATCACAAATGAAAGAGGAGAGATTACAACCAACACCACAGAAATTTGAACAAGTATACGAGAATATTATGAAAAATTATATGCCAACAAATTGGCCAATTTGGAAGAAATGGATAAATTCCTAGAAATATACAAACTATCAAAACTTAAACAAGAATAAATAGAAAAGTTGATCAGAACTATGGCCAGCAAAGAAATTTAATCAGTAAACAAAAATGTCCCAAGAAGCAAAAGCCCAGGGCCAGATGGCTTCCCAGAGGAATTCTACCAAACATTTAGACAAGAGTTAATACTTAACCTTCTCAAAATATTAAAAAAAAATAGAAATGGTAGGAAAGCTTCCAAAAAAGGCCAGCATTACCTCAATTCCAAAATGCAACAACGACCCCACGAAAATGGAGAATTACATACCAATTTCCCTGATGAACATGGGTGCAAAAATTCTCGACAAGATACTAGCAAATCTAATCCAACAATACATTAAAAGAATTATTCCCCACGATCAAGCGGGATATATTTCTAAGTTGCAAGGGTGGTTCAACATTTGCAAATCAATCAATGTGATACACCACATAAATGAAAGAAAGGATAAGAACCATATGATCCTCTCAATAGATGCAGAAAAAGCATTTGACAAAATATAGCATCCATTCTTGATAGAAACCCTCAAAAAAGTAAGGATAGTTGGAACAACCCTCAACACTATGAAGGCTATATATGAAAGACCTACAGCTAATATCATCCTCAATGAGGAAAACCTAAGTCTTTTCCTATGGTCAGGAATAAGACAGGGATGTCCTCTGCCCCTCCTCCAATAATTCTCTCTCTCCCCCCCCTCAAAATAAATAAACATTTAAAAAAACATTTTGGATGCAACCTAATTTCTAAGAGAGAAGTTCATAGTGATACATGCCTACCTTAAGAAACAAAAATCCCATATAAACAACCTAACTACACCTAAAGGAACTAGGAAAAGAAAAAGAAAAAAAGCCCACAACTAGTAGAAGGAAGTAACAATAAAGATTAGCACAGAAATAAAAGACAGAGAATTAAAAAATTGAAAATATCAATAACACTTGTATCTGGTTCCTTGAAAATTTAAAAAAAATATTTATTAATAAAGCTTAAGCCATAGTTATCAAGAAAAAAAGACAGTAGAATCAAATTAATTAAATTATAAATGAAGGAGGAAACACAACTGACACCACAGAAATACTAGAATTGCAAGAGACTACAACAAAAAATTATTTGCCATCAGATTGTACAACCTATAAGAAATTGATAGAGTCCTAGAAACAGTCTTTCAAAACTGAATTAGGAAGAAACATAAAATTTGAACAGACTGATTATTGGTTATAAAATTAAATCAGTTATAAAAATAAACTGTCAACAAACTACACTGCAGGACTAGATAATGTCACAG
This sequence comes from Panthera tigris, assembly GCF_018350195.1. Taxonomy (NCBI): domain Eukaryota; kingdom Metazoa; phylum Chordata; class Mammalia; order Carnivora; family Felidae; genus Panthera; species Panthera tigris. The sequence goes on along the minus strand of NC_056677.1, from coordinate 66,037,015 downwards.
GTAAAATACTATCAACTTAAAAACATTTTTTAAATGTTTTATTTATTTTTGAGAAAGAGAAAGACAGAACATGAACATAAGCAGGGGAGGGGCAGAGAGAGAGAGGGAGACACAGAATCCAAAGCAGGCTCCAGGTTCTGAGCTGTCAGCACAGAGCCTGGTGCAGGGCTTGAACTCACGAATGGTGAGATCATGACCTGAGTCAGTCGGACGCTTAACCGACTGAGCCACCCAGGAGCCCTGGTTCTAACAAGTTTTTAAAGAGTAGTTAATATCTATGTTTTTATATCATTCCAAAAATTAGTATAAGAAGAAGAAAAACTTCCCAATTTATTCTATGAGGTCAGCATTACCCTGATGCAAAAACTAAACAAAGACACTCCAAATATATATATATATATACACACATATATATAAAACTGCAGACCAATATTTCTGATGGACATATATGCAAAAATCTTCAACAAAATATTAGCAAAACAAATTGAGCAATAAATTAGAAAAATAATGTACCATGATCAAGTGGAATTTATTTAGGAATTCAAGGGTAATTTAATACTCACAAATCAATCAATGTGATACATTATATTAACAAAAGAAATGATGAAAACAAAATGATTGCATCAATAGATACCAAGAAGGCTTTTGACAAAATACAATGATTCATAATAAAAACTTTCAACAAAGTGGGTTCTGAAGGACATATGAAAAAATCCCAAATAACATCATATTTAATCATGAAAATCTGAGAATCATGAACATCTGAGAGCCTTCCCTCTAAGATCAAGAACAAGACACAGGTGTTTACTCTCACAACTTTTATTCAACATAGTACTGGAAGTCTTAGCCACAGCAATCAGGCAAGAAAAAGAAAAGGCATTCAAATTGATCAGGAAGAGAAGTAAAACTTTCTCTATTTGCAGCTGCAATGATACTTTATGGAGAAAACTCTAAAGTCTCCACACACAAAAAAACTATTAGAACTAATCAATTAATTCAGTAATATTGCAGTATACAAAGGTAACATACAGAAATTTGCATTTGTATACACGAATAATGAAGTAGCAGAGAGATAAATTAAGAAAATCCCATTTACAATTGCATCAAAAATAAACTACTGTACTTCAGAATAAACAACCAAGGAGATGAGAGACCTCTACTCAGAAAAGTATAATGCACAGAAAAAATTGAAGACAATACAAATGGAAAAATATACCATACTCATGGATCAAAAAAAATTAATATTGTTAAGATGTTTATACTACTTTAAAAAATCTATAGATTTAATGCAATCCCTACCAAAAAACCAATAGCATCTTTGTCAGAACTGAAATAAATAATCCTCAAAGTTGTATAAACCCACAAAACACTCCAAATATCCAAAGTAATCTTGAAAAAGAACAGAGCTGACAAGGGAAAGGAAGATGGTGGCAAAGGAGGATCCTGGGCTCACTGCGTCCTGCTGACCACTTAGATTCCACCCTCATATTTCTAAATAACCCAGAAAACTGCCAGAAGACTAGCAGAACAGACTCTCTGGAGTCAAGCATAGACAAGAGGCCCACGGAAGAGGGTAGGAAGGGCGGAGAGGTGGTGCGCACTACACAGACTGGTGGGAGGGAGCTGGGGCGGTGGAGGGGCAGCCCTCCCGAAAGGCAGAGCCCCCAAGTCTGGCTTGCAAAAGTGGAGGGGCCAGATGGAGTGTGTTCTAACAGCTAGCCGGACTAAACATCTGGAATGTTATAAATCAACAGCTCTGCTCTGAAAGCGGGAGGGATAGAGGACAAGTGGAGGGAGAGTTGTTGAGCCCCGGAGGACAGAGCTCAGCTTGGCAGGGAATAAAGGCGCTGGTCAGCGCCTTCTCCCTTGCCCATCCCCCAGCCAAAATCACAAAGGGAACCAGTTCCCATCAGGGAACATGCTTGCATCGCGCAAACACCCAACGCTGTGCTTCTGTGGATCCAGCCGTCCAACGGGTCTGCCTGCCTCCCAGTGCTGCAGGGCCCCTCCCTAAGTGGACCACCAAAGGCAAAGCGAGCTGAGTCTGCCCCTTCTGCCCCTGTGCACCTTGCGGATGCACCCTAGCTAATACACCAGATCCCATCGAAGCAGCACCACAAGCCTGGCAGTGTGCAAGTAGCCCAGGGGCCTTGCACAGGGGCCACACCTCTCCACAGTGAGCCCTGCCCCTGGGAGTGGGGAAGATAAGGTACACACCAGTCTGACTGTGGCCCCAGCAGTGGGCTGGGGGCAGACATCAGGTCTGACTGTGGCCCCGCCCACCAACACAAGTTACTCCAGACAGCACAGGGGAAGTACCCTGCAGTTTGGAGCCACTGCAGGGACTACCCAAAATGACAAAACAGAAGAATTCTCATCAAAAGAAATTCCATGAAGTAGCAACAGCTAACGGACTGATCAAAAACGATTTAAGCAATGTAAGAGAAAATGAATTGAAAATAATAGTCATAAAATTAATCGTGGGGCTTGAAAAAGTATAGAGGACAGCAAAGAATCTATTGCATCAGAGATCAAGGGACTAAGAAACAGTCAGGAGGAGCTAAAAAATAATATAAATGAGCTACAAAATAAAATGGAGGCAACCACAGCTCGGATTGAAGAGGCAGAGGAGAGAATAGGTGAATTAGAATATAAAATTATGGAAAAAGAAGAAGCTGAGAAAAAGAGAGATAAAAAAAATCCAGGAGTATAAGAGGAGAATTAGAGAACAAAGTGACACAATTAAATGTAATAACATATGCATAATTGGGATTCCAGAGGAGGAAGAGAGAGGGAAAGGTGCTGAAGGTGTACTTGAAGAAATCATAGCTGAGAACTTCCCTGATCTGGGGAAAGAAAAAGGCATTGAAATCCAAGAGGCACAGAGAACACCCTTCAGACATAACTTGAAGCTATCTTCTGCATGACATATCATAGTCAAACTGGCAAAATACAAGGATAAAGACAAAATTCTGAAAGCAGCTAGGGATAAACATGCTCTAACATATACAGGGAGACCCATAAGACTAGTGGCAGACCTATCTACTGAAACTTGGCAGGCCAGGAAGGAATGGCAGGAAATCTTCAATGTGATGAACAGAAAAAATATGCAGCCAAGAATCCTTTATCCAGCAAGTCTGTCTGTCAGAATAGAAGGAGAGATAAAGGTCTTCCCAAACAAACAAAAACTGAAACAATTCATCACTACGAAACCAGCCCTACAGGAGATCCTAAGGGGGACCCTGTGAGACAAGGTACCAGAGACATCACTACAAGCATGAAACCTACAGACATCACAATGAATCTAAACCCATATCTTTCTATAATAACACTGAATGTAAATGAACTAAATGCTCCAACCAAAAGACATAGGGTATCAGAATGGATAAAAAAACAAGATCCATCTATTTGCTGTCTACAAGAGACTCATTTTAGACCCGAGGACACCTTCAGATTGAAAGTGAGGGGATGGAGAACTATCTATCATGCTACTGGAAGTCAAAAGAAAGCTGGAGTAGCCATACTTATATCAGGCAAACTAGGCTTTAAATTAAAGGCTGTAACAAGAGATGAAGAAGGGCATTATAAAATAGTCACAGGGTCTATCCATCAGGAAGAGCTAACAATTATAAATATCTATGTGCCGAATATGGGAGCCCGCAAATATATAAAACAATTCATTACAAACATAAGCAACCATAGTAATAAGAATGTGGTAAATGCCGGGGACTTTAATACCCCACTTACAACAAGGGATAGATCATCTAGACACAGGACGAATAAAGAAACAAGGGCCCTGAAAGATACATTGGATCAGATGGACTTGACAGATATATTCAGAACTCTGCATCCCAAAGCAACAGAATATACTTTCTTCTCGAGTGCACATGGAACATTCTCCAAGATAGATCACATACTGGGTCACAAAACAGCCCTTCATAAGTATACAAGAATTGAGATCATACCATGCATACTTTCAGACCAAAATGCTATGAAGCTCGAAATCAACCGCAGGAAAAAGTCTGGAAAACCTCCAAAAGCATGGAGGTTAAAGAACACCCTACTAAAAAATGAATGGGTCAACCAGGCAATTAGAGAAGAAATTAAGAAATATTTCAAACAAATGAAAATGAAAAGACAACAATCCAAACGCTTTGGGACGCAGCGAAGGCAGTCCTGAGAGGAAAATACATTGCAATCCAGGCCTATCTCAAGAAACAAGAAAAATCCCAAATACAAAATCTAACAACACACCTAAAGGAAATAGAAGCAGAACAGCAAAACCACCCCAAACCCAGCAGAAAAAGAGAAATAATAAAGATCAGAGCAGAAATAAACACTATAGAAACTAAAAAAACTTTAGAGCAGATCAATGAAACCAAGAGTTGGTTTCTTGAAAAAATAAACAAAATTGATAAACCTCTAGCCAGGCTTCTCAAAAAGAAAAGGGAGATGACCCAAATAGATAAAATCATGAATGAAAATGGAATTCTTACAACAAATCCCTCAGAAATACATGCAATTATCAGGGAAGACTAGGAAAAATTATATGCCAATAAACTGGACAACCTGGAAGAAATGGCAAATTCCTAAATACCCACACGCTTCCAAAACTCACATGGGAAGAAATAGAAAACTTGAACAGACCCATAACCAGCGAAGTGATTGAATCAGTCATCAAAAATCTCCCACCAAATAAGAGTCCATGACCAGATGGCTTCCCAGGGGAGTTCTACCAGACGTTTAAAGCAGAGATAATACCTATCCTTCTCAAGCTATTCCAAAAAATAGAAAGGGAAGGAAAACTTCCAGACTCATTCTAGGAAGCCAGCATTACTTTGATTCCCAAACCAGACAGAGACCCAGTAAAAAAAAAGAGAACTACAGGTCAATATCCCTGATGAATATGGATGCAAAAATTCTCAACAGGATACTAGCAAGTGGAATTCAACAGCATATAAAAAGAATTATTCACCATGATCAAGTGGGATTCATTCTTGGGCTACAGGGTTGGTTCCACATTCACAAATCAATCAATGTGGTACATTACATTAATAAAAGAAAAGATAAGAACGGTATGATTCTGTCAATCGATGCAGAAAAGGAATTTGACAAAATTCAGCATCGTTTCTTAATAAAAACCCTCGAGAAAGTCGGGATAAAGGGAACATATTTAAACATCATAAAAGCCATTTATGAAAAGCTCACAGCTAACATCATCCTCAATGGGGAAAAACTGAGGGCTTTTCCCCTGAGATCAGGAACATGACAGGGATGTCCACTCTCACCGCTGTTGTTTAACATAGTGTTGGAAGCTCTAGCATCAGCAATCAGACAACAAAAGGAAATCAAAGGCATCAAAATTGGCAAAGATGAAGTCAAGCTTTCACTTTTTGCAGATGACATGATATTATACATGGAAAATCTGATAGACTCCACCAAAAGTCTGCTAGAACTGATCCATGAATTCAGCAAAGTCGCAGGAGACAAAATCAATGTACAGAAATCAGTTGCATTCTTATACACTAATAATGAAGCAACAGAAAGACAAGTAAAGAAACTGATCCCATTCACAATTGCACCAAGAAGCATAAAATACCTAGGAATAAAACTGACCAAAGATGTAAAAGATCTGTATGCTGAAAACTATAGAAAGCTTATGAAGGAAATTGAAGAAGATATAAATAAGTGGAAAAACATTCCATGCTCATGGATTGGAAGAATAAATATTGTCAAAATGTCAATACTACCCAAAGCTATCTACACATTCAATGCAATCCCAAGCAAAATTGCACCAGCATTCTTCTCGAACCTAGAACAAGCAATCCTAAAATTCATATGAAACCACAAAAGGCCCGAATAGCCAAAGTAATTTTGAAGAAGACCAAAGCAGGAGGCATCACAATCCCAGACTTTAGCCTCTACTACAAAGCTGTCATCATCAAGACAGCATGGTATTGGCATAAAAACAGACACATAGACCAATGGAATAGAATAGAATCCCCAGAACTAGACCCACAAAAGTGTGGACAACTCATCTTTGACAAAGCAGGAAAGAATATCCAATGGGAAAAAAGTCTCTTTAACAAATGGCACTGGGAGAACTAGACAGCAACATGCAGAAGGATGAAACTAGACCACTTTCTTACACCATTCACAAAAACAAACTCAAAATGGATAAAGGACCTGAATGTGAGACAGGAAACCATCAAAACCCTCGAGGAGAAAGCAGGGAAAAAATCCTCTCTGACCTCAGCCAAAGCAATTTCTTACTTGACACATCCCCAAAAGGAAGGGAATTAAAACAAAAATGAACTATTGGGACCTCATGAAGATAAAAAGCTTCTGTACTGCAAGGGAAACAGTCAACAGAACTAAAAGGCATCCAACAGAATGGGAAAAGATATTTGCAAATGACATATTGGACAAAGGGCTAGTATCCAAAATCTATAAAGAGCTCACCAAACTCCACACCTGAGAAACAAATAATCCAGTGAAGAAATGGGCAGAAGTCATGAATAGACTCTTCTCTAAAGAATACACCCAGATGGCCAACAGGCACATGAAAAGATGCTCAACATCGCTCCTCATCAGGGAAATACAAATCAAAACCACGTTCAGATATCACCTCAAGCCAGTCAGAGTGGCTAAACTGATAAAATCAGGAGACTATAGATGCTGGAGAGGATGTGGAGAAATGGGAACCCTCTTGCACTGTTGGTCGGAATGTAAACTGGTGCAGCCACTCTGGAAAACAGTGTGGAGGTTCCTCAGAAAATTAAAAATAGACCTACCCTATGACCCAGCAATAGCACTGCTAAGAATTTACCCAAGGGATACAGGAGTGCTGATGCATAGGGGCACTTGTACCCCAATGTTTATAGCAGCACTCTCAACAATAGCCAAATTATGGAAAGACCCTAAATGTCCATCAACTGACGAATGGATACAGAAATTGTGGTTTATATACGCAATGGAATACTACTTGGCAATGAGAAAGAATGAAATAGGGCCTTTTGTAGCAACGTGGATGGAACTGGAGAGTGTTATGTTAAGTGAAATACGTCATACAGAGAAAGACAGATACCATATGTTTCCACCCTTATGTGGATCCTGAGAAACTTAACCGAAATCTGTGGGGGAGGGGAAGAACAAAAAAGAGGTTAGAGAGGGAGAGAGCCAAAGCATAAGAGACTCTTAAAAACTGAGAACAAACTGAAGGTTGTTGGGGGTTGGGAGGGAGGGGAGGAAGGGTGATGGGTATTGAGGAGGGTAGCTTTTGGGACGAGCACTGGGTGTTGTATGGAAACCAATATGACAATAAAATTTCATATTAAAAAAATAAAATAATTTAAAAAAAGAAAAAGAACAGAACTTAATGTAACAAAATCCAAGAATTCAAGTTATACTACAAAACTATGGTAATTAAAACAGTATGGTACTGGCTCAAAAGTAGACACATAGATTGATGGAACAGGATAGTGATCCCAGAAATAAGCCCATGATTATATTGTCACTTAATTTATGACAAAGGAGACAAGAATAAACAATGAGAAAAATACAATATCTTCAATAAATGGTGTTGAGAAAACTGAACAGCTACACACAAGAAAATAAAACTCGACTACTACTATAAGAGAGTATAAGGTATACTATACACAAAAACAAACTGAAATGGATTAAAGACCTAAATATGAGATCTGAAATCATAAAACTCCTGAAAGAAAATTAGGCAGTAATCTCTTGGATATTAGCCTTAGCAACATGTTTATGAATATATCTCCTCAGTCAAGGGAAACAAGAGCAAAAAAAAAATTGGGGGGACCCAACCAAAATATAAAGCTTTTGCATAGCAAAAGAAACTATCAACAAAAGAAGAGTCAAGCTCCTGAATTGGAGAAGATATTTGCAAATGATGTATACAATAGGGGTTAATGTAAAAAATATATAAAAACTTATACAAACTTAACACAAAAAAACCCCCCAAATAATGTGATTAAAAAATACATAGAGGACCTGATTAAACATTATTCCAAAGAAGACATACAGGTAGCCAACAGATACACAAAAAGATGCTTAATGTCACTAATCATCATGGAAAAGCAAATCAAACCACAATGAGGTAGTACCTCACATCAGTCAAAATGGGTAAAATCAAAAACACAAGAAATCACTAGTGTCCATGAGGATGTTTAGAAAAAGGAACCCTTAGGCACTGTTGGTGGGATTGTAAAAATGGTGCAGTTGCTTTAGAAAATAGTATGAAGTTTTATCAAAAAATTAAACTAGAAACACCATATGATACAGCAATCCCACTTTTGGGTATTTATTCAAAATAATGAAAGCAGGGTCTCAAAGAGATATTTGCACACTTATGTTTGCCATAATACTCATAATAGCCAAGAAGTGTACAAAATACAAATGTCTATTGATAGGTGCCTGAAATAAAGGGAAATCTTGTCATATGCTACAACATTGATTAACCTTGAGAACATTATGCTAAATGAAATAAGGCAGTCACAGAAAGACATATGTTGTGTGTTTCCACTTATATGAGGTATATAAAGTAGTCAAATTTATAGAAACAGGAAGTGGAATAATGATTACTGAGGACTGGCAGGAGGGAAAAAGAGAGAATTGTTTAATTTGTATAATGTTTTATATTTGTAAGATTGAAAAGTTCTGGAGATATATTTCACAACAACGTGAATATATAATATATATTATATATTTTGTGAATATATAATATATATTATATATTTTTTATTTTATATATTATATGTATAATATATTATTTATTTATTTTGAGAGAAAGAGAGTGCACACGTGAATAGGGGAGGGGCAGAGAGAAAGGGAGAGAGAGAGAATCTCAATAAGGCTCCACACTGTCAGTACAGAGCCCAATGTGGGGCTCCAATTACAGTGAGATCATGACCTGAGCCTAAATCAAGAGTCAGACACTTAACTGACCCAGCCACCCAGGTGCCCTAACATGAATATATTTAACACTACTAAAATGTACACTTAAAAGTAGTTAAGATGGTAAACTTTATTTCACGTGTTTTTACCATAATAAAAAAATGAAAAAAATCCTTGGAAATTCAATAAGATGGCAAAAATTTTACTGAGAAAAATTATTTTTAGAGTGGTTGAAATTTAGATTATGGCAGATGAGGGTGGGATTACCAAGGAAATGCTTGAGAAATAATTGATAATTTTAAACTGTCTTCAAGTGTGATAAATCCAGATAACTGTAGGTTTTTATTTTGCAGAATAGATTATTAAAACTTTGGAACAAAACAGGGTTTCTTGGAAAGTAAATAAATTTTTTGGAAAAAGTGAGGGAAGCTAAAATCTGCCACCAATGGTCCTTCCATCCTCATTCTTCTTTTCAGTCCTTGCACTATGCAATTTTTTAACTTCTAAAATTGCTGAAAAATACTTAAAGCAATGTTTCCTGAAAGGATGATTTCCCAGGTAACTTACATCAGAATTTCTATGGACACTCTGAAAAAAATATAGCCTCCTGGACACCCCTTGCCCCAGTGTCCACTGCTCCTGCCTTGATTTGTCATCATCTCTCATCTGGTCTGGTCTATTTCAGTAGTCTCCATATTTTTCCCTCCAATTTATATTCTTTACTGGCTCCAGTAAGATATTTAAAATGGAAAAGTGTAAAATAATAAAATAAAATAAAATAAAATAAAATAAAATAAAATAAAATAAAATAAAATAAAAGGAAAGTGTTCATTCCAGTCCCCATATTAAAAACTTTAATGGCTCTCCATTAAAGATAAAATCTAAATCCTTTAAAGTAGTTTAAAAAACACTTCATGGTTTGCCCCTGGTCATTTCTCCAGAATCATCTACTATTCCCTAATTTGCACCTTATATTCTACATATTTTGAGCTTTTTTTTTAATTACACTAAGTGCTCCAGACTATTTCTATCTTCTGTGGCTTTTCACATGTTGCTGCCACAGATTAGATTTTTTTTTCCCTCTCCATGTCTGCTTAGGATCCAATCTCACCATTTTTTGTACCTTTTATCTTCCATAGTCCCTCCTTTCTGCCTACTAAGTACACAGAAACCTTAAAAATCCCTCTTTTCTCAATAACTTTAGCCAAAGTCATTCATACCAAGATATAAATGACTAACAGTGGCTTAAAGTTCCATTCACACTAGTGATTAAATGACCAGTATGGGCTTAAAATCTGTTCAGGTACTTAATAATTTTGAAGAGGTACAAAGTTTTAATTAAAATAACCAATCTTAAGCAGAAGGTTGCATCTAGAGAATAAGTGAGTATTCTCAAGTGAATGAATATTCTTTTGGTCAGAAGTCCTTTGCTCCACTCTCAAATTACAGTCTGAGCATGTGACCACGCCCACTTCAAGTTCCCAACCATAGAGTTTCCCAATGATCATGTCAATCAAATCTAGAGCTAATTCCTGCCTTTACTGATGGACAATGAAGAATGTGCCCTGGGAGTCCTTTCTCATAACTTCATCTGTAATCCAATAAGTCTCAGTTTAGGTTACATTTTCCTCTTTCTTAGACTGGAACTACCATGTATATATCTGTGCAATCTTTAGTTTGCTTGACCTCCATTTTTAAAACAGTGACAAGTTTAGAATTCCTTTTTTCACTCTTTTAATTTCTTAGAGAAAGATTTGTAAATGCTTTGAGAAGCATGTTTTTTCTCATTGAAGGGGAAAACAAGTAAAAAATAACTGATATGACAGACAAATTTGTGTTTTACGTTTTTCCCTTTTAAAAAGTTGGAATGGTGCAACAACATTTCCTCTTAAAAATTTATCTTGATCCCAACAAAATAGCCCCAGTGGGTATCATTAACACCACAGGATGTTCTTTAATAGTTTGGAACCTAGTTAACTGTGACAAAAGATTTAGAATATGGTATAGTGATTGTGCATCTTAGATTTTCTGGTTAAGTCCCAATCTCATATATTTTGTCCTTTTGTTAGACCTTTGTGTACATTTATATTTTTTTAAAAAATAGTCATTCTTATATGCCATCATTCTTTTTTCTTTTTTAATTGAAATATATTTGAGATAAAATATTGTTTTTATTACATACATACAACATGTTTGTTTGATATATTCATATATTATAACATGACTGACATTATTGTGATGGCTAGTATGTCCATCATATCACATGATTATTATTTCTTTTCTGTGGGGGAATAATTAAGATCAAGTCTCTTAGCAAGTTTGATGATTGAAACAGTATTGTTGTCTTTGTTCAATATATTGTGAATTAAACATCCATGATTTATCTGTCTGCTAATTCAAGTCATGTACCCTTAAAAAACATTTCTATTTCCCTACCCCTCAGCCCCTAATAACCATCATTTCATTCTGTTTTTATGAACTCGGGTTTTTTAACTACTACGTATAAATGATATCATACAGTACTTACCTTCCTCTGTCTTATCTCACTTAGAATAATGTCCTCAATGTCCATCCTTGTTGCTGAAAATGACATGATTTCTTTTTTTTCTCCAGCCATATAATATTTTATTGTACATATATATATCATCTTATTATCCATTCATTCACCAGTGGACACATAGATTATTTCCAATGTTGTATATTGTAAATAATGTTGCAGTATACTTGGGAGCACATATATGATTTCAACATCATGCTTTATTTTCCATTGGACCAGAAGTGGAATTTCTGGATCATATAGTGATTTTATTTTTAATTTTCTTGAGGACTTTCCATTTTGAGGACTCTCCATTTGAGGGCCCTCCATATTTTGAGAATTCTCCATGGCTGGATCAATTTACATTCCCACCAACAGTAGACAAGTGTTTTGCTATCTCTTTTCTTCTTGATGATAGTCATTCTAGTAGGTGTGAAGTAGTATCTCATCGCAATTTTGATATGTAATTCCATGATAGTGATGTTGAGCAACTCTTCATGTATGTGTTGGCCATTTGTTTTCTTTGGGACAATAATGCCTCTGCCCATTTCAAAATAAGACGGTTTTGTTTTGTTTTGTTTTGCTATTGAGTTTTAAGTAGATCCTTATATATTTTGTATATTAACCCATTATTCAGTTTATGGTTTCTAAATCTTTTCTGTCATTCTGCAGATCAGAATCAGCACTTTTATTTTAGTGCTTCTTTTCTTGAGCAGAAACTATTAAGTTTGATGTGGCCCTACTTGTTTATTTTTATTTTTGTTGTTTGTACTTTTGGTGTCATATTAAAAGAATCATTGCCAAGATCAATGTTGAAGAGCTACTTTCCTGTTTTCTTCTAGAAGTTTTATGATATCAGGTCTTGTGTTTAACTATATGATCCACTTCATATAGTATGTATAGTAGTATGATCCACTACTTGTGAGTAGTGTGAGATAAGAGTTTAATTCCACTGTCCAGCATGTGTTTATACAGTATCCCAGTACCATTTGCTAAAGAGACTGTATTTTCCCTGTTGGGTGTTCTTGGTGTCCATTTTGATTATTATTTCAGTGTATATGCAGGTGTTTCATTATGGGCCTTCCATACTGTTCCATTGGTCTTTATGTCTATTTTATGAGAGTACCATGCTGTTTTTTTTTTTACTATAATTGTGTAGTATAGTTTGAAATCCAAAAGTGTGATGACTGCACTTTGTTCTTTCTTGGGATTGCTTTGATTTTTCAGGGTCTTTTGAGGATACATACAAAATTTAAGATTTTTTTTCTGTGAAAAATGCCATTGGAACTTTGTTAAGGATTGTGTTGACTGTACAGTTGGCTTTAAGTGGCACATACATTTTAATGACATTTATTGTCCTGACTCATGAACATGGAATGTCTTTCAATTTGTCTTTGATTTGTTTTAAGAAAGTCTTTTAGTTTTCGTTGTACAGATATTTCTCTCTTTTAGTAAAATATAACCCTAGTTATTTTATTGCTTTTGATACTATATTGAATGGGATAGTTTTCTTTATTTCTTTTTTTAGATTCTTCATTATTAGTGTGTAGACATGCAACTGATATCTCTATGTTGACTTTACACCTTGCAAGTTTATGGAATGTGTCGATCAGTTTCAACTTTTTTTCATGAGTCTTTGGGACTGTACAAAATTATATCAACTGCTAATAATTACAATTGTATTTTGTTTCTAATTTAGACGCATAAAAATTTTTCTTGCCTAACTGCTGTATCTACTATTCCAGTACTATATTCAATGAGTAGTCTTTCATGGGCATCTTTGTGTAATTCTTTTTTTTTCAAGTATTTATTTAAATTTGAGTTAGTTAACATACAGTGTAACATTAGTTTCAGGTGTAGAATTTAGTGATGCATCACTTAAATACAACACCCAATGCTCACCACAGCAAGTGCCCTCCTTAATATCCATCACTTATTTAAACCATCCCCCCCACTTCCTCTCCTATAACCACCAGTTTATTCTCTATAGTTAAGAGTTTCTTGAATTGCTTCTTTTTTCCCCTATGTTCATTTGTTTCTTAAATTCCACATATGAGTGTAATCATATAGCATTTGTCTTTCTCTGACTGACTTATTTCGCTTAGCATAATACTGTCTAGCTCCATCCACGTCATTGCAAATGGCAAGATTTCATTCTTTTTTATGACTGAGTAATATCCCATTGTCTGTGTGTGTGTGTGTGTGTGTATACATGTACGTATACACACACACACACACATACATATGTATATATATACATATATATATATATATACATATATATATATGCACACATACCACAATTTCTTTATCTTCTTATTGGATTGCTATCATTGTTATTATGTAGTGTCCTGCTTTGTCTGTGGTTGCAGGATATGTTTTAAAACCTACTTTGGTCCATATAAGTATTGCCACCCCATATTTATTTCTGTTTTTTGTGATTGAACTCCTTTATATTTTAAGTTTTTATTGAAATTCCACTTAGTTAGCATACAGTATAATATTAGTCTCATGTGTACAATACAGTGATTCAACACTTCCATACAACACCTCATGCTCATCACAATGCCCATACCTATTTAAACCATCCCCCCACCCACCTACTCTCTGGTAACCATCAGTTTGTTCTCTATTGTTGGGACTATGTTTCTTGGTTTGTTTCTCTGTGTTTTTTTTTTCCATTGCTCCTTTGTTTTCTTCTTGAATTCCACATATAAATGAAATCATATGGTATATGTCTTTCTCTAAGTGACTTACTTCACTTAGCATAATACTCTCTAGTTCCATCCATGATGTGGGAAATGGCAAGATTTCATTCTTATTGATGGCTGAGTAATATTCCATTTCATATATATATATATATATATATATATATATATATATATATATATACCACCACTTCTACTTTATCTGTCAGTCAATGGACATTTGGGCTGTTTCCGTAATTTGGCTATTGTACATAATGCTGCTTACCACTTCCACTTTATCCATCAGTCAATGGACATTTGGGCTCTTTCCATAATTTGGCTATTGTACATAATGCTGCTATAAATATCTGGGTGCATATATCCCTTTGAATTAGTGTTCTTATTTTTTTGGGTAAATATCTAATAGTGCAATTGCTGGATCCTAGGGTAGTTCTATTTTTAACTTTTTAAGGAACCAACATACTGTTTTCCACAGTGGCTACACCAGTTTGCATTCCTACCAAAAGTGCAAGAGTATCCCCCTGTGTACACGTCCTCTCCAACACTGTTGTGTTGTTGATTTTCACCCTTTTGATAGGTGTGAGGTGATATCTCACGGTAGTTTTGATTTGCATTTCCCTGATTATCAGCGAAGTTAAGTATCTTTTTATGTGTCTGTTAACCATCTGTATGTCAATAGATTGAAAAATATCTATTCATGCCTTCTGTCCATTTTTAAATTGGATTATTCATTTTTGGGGTGTTGAGTTTTATAAGTTCCCTATATATTACAGATACTAACCCTTTATCAGGTATGTCATTTACAAATATCTTCTCCCATTCTGTAGGCTGCCTTTTTGTTTTGTTGATTGTTTTCTTCACTGTGCAGAATATTTTCTAAAAAAAGTATTTATTTAAATTCAAGTTAGTTAACATACATGTGGCACACACACACACACACACACACACACACACACACACACAATGGAATATTACTTGGCAATCAAAAAGAATGAAATCTCATCATTTGCAACAACATGGATGGAATTTGAGTGTATTATGGTAAGTGAAATAAGTCAGTCAGAGAAGCTTTATATTTTTATGAAGTCCCAATAGTTTACTTTTGCTTTTGTTTCCCTTGCCTCAGGAGACATATCAAGAAAGAAGTTCTTAAGACTGATGTCAAAGAAGCCACTGTCTTTGTTTTCTTCTAGGAATTTTATACTTTCAGGTCTCATATTTAGGTCTTTAATCCCTTTTGAATTTCTTTTTGTGTATAGGAAAAGAAAGTGGTCCAGTTTCATTCTTTTGAATGTTGCTGTCCAATTTTCCCAACAAAATTTTTTGAAGACACATTGTTTTTCCCATTGGATATTCTTTCCTTTTTTGTTGATCATTAATTTACCATATAGTTGTGGGTTTATTTCTGGGTTTTCTACTACGGTCCATTGATGTATGTGTCTATTTTCATGCCAGTATCATACTGTCTTGATCACCACAGCTTTTTAATATAACTAGAAGTCCAAAATTGTGATGCCACCAGCTTCACTTTTATTTTCTTTTCCCAAATTGCTTCAGAGATTTGGAGCCTTTTGTGGCTCCATAAAAATTTTAGAATTGTTTGTTCTAGTTCTGTGAAAAATACAGTTGACATTTTGATAGGGATTACATTAAATAGGTATATTGCTTTGGGTACTGTAAACATTTTAACAATATTTGTTCTTCCAATCCATGAACGTGGAATATCTTTCCATTTCTTTGTGTCCTCTTCAATTTCTTTCATCAGTTTTTTTATAGTTTTCAGAGTACAGGTCTTTCACGTTTCGTTGCGTTTATTCCTGGGTATCTTATTGTATTTGGTGTAATTTTAAATTTGATTGATTCTTTAATTTCTCTTTCTGCTGATTCATTTTTGCAGTATAGAAATGCAACAGATTTCCTATACATGGATTTTTTACAATTTGGCTTCTCTGAATATCAGGTTGAGCACTTTTTGTTGGAGTTTTTCTTGTTTTCTACATAAAGTATCATGTCATATGCAAAAATTGAAAATTTTACTTCTTCCTTGCTGATTTGGATGGCTTTTATTTCTTTTGTTGTCTGATTTCTGTGGCTAGAACTTCCGGTACTGTGTTAAATAAAAGTGGTGGAGTGGACATCCTTGTGTTCTTCCTGACCATAGAGGAAACCTCTGTTGTTTTCCATTGAGTATGATATTATCTATGGGTTTTATATATATGGCCTTTATCTGGTTGATGTGTGTTCCCTCCAAACCTACTTTGTTGAGTGTTTTTATCATAAATGGATGTTGTACTTTGTTAAATGCTTTTTCTGCATCTAGTGAAATGATTATATGGTTCTTGTCCTTTGTGTTATAAATGTGTCATATCACATTCATTGATTTGTTAATATGGATCCACCCTGGCAACCCAGGAATAAATACCACGTGATAGTGGTGAATGAATTTTTTAATATATTGTTATATTCATTTTCCTACTACTTAGACTTTTTGCATCTATATTTATCAGGTATTATACTTTATTGAGAATTTTTTCATCTATACTTATCAGGTATTGTAGCCTGTAGTTTTCTTTTGTAGTGGGGTCTTGATCTGGTTTTGGTATCAGGGTAAGACTGGCCACATAGAATGAATTTTGATGTTTTCCTTCCTTTGCTAGGCTTTGGAATAGTTTGAAAAGAATGGCTCTTAACTATTCTTGAAATGTTTGGTAGAATTTCCCTGTGAAGCCATGTGATCCTGGACTTTTGTTTGTAAAAAAATATTTTTTCATTACTGATTCAATTTCTTTGCTGGTTATCAGTTTGTTCAAATTTTCTATATCTTCCTGTTTCAGTTTCAACAAATTATATGTTTCTAGTAATTTATCCATTTCCTCCAAGTTGTTCAATTTGTTGGCATACAGTTTTTCATAATATTCTCTTATAATTGTTTATATTCCTGTGGTGTTGGTTGTTATTTCTCCTCTATAATTTGTCATTTTATTTATTTAGGGCCTTTCTCTTTTCTTTTTGATAATTCTAACTAGAGGTTTATCAGTTTTATTAATTTTTCAAATAACCAGCTCCTGGCTTCATTGATCTGTTTTATTTTATTTTTTTCATTTGTTTTTGCTCAAATCACTATTATTTTATTCCTCGTGGCTTTGGCTTCATTTGTTGCTCTTTTTCTAGCTCATTTAGGTGTAAGGTTAGGTTGTTTCTTTGAGATTTTTCATGCTTCTTGATGTAGGCCTGTATTGCTTTATACTTCCCTCTTTGGACCATGTTTTCTGCATCCCAATATTTTTGGACCATTTGGTTTTCATTTTCATTTATTTCCAGTTTTTTTTCTTTTCTTCTTTGATTTCTTGGTTGACCTAATCATTGTTTAGTAGCATGTTGTTTAACCTCCACATATTTGTGGTTTTTCCAGATTCCTTCTTGTGGTTGACTTGTAGTTTCATCACTTGGAGGTCAGAAAAGGTGCGTGCTATGACTTCAATCTTTTTGTACTTGTTGAAGACTGTTTTGTGACCTACTATGTGATCTATTCCAGAGAATTCTCCATTTTCACTTGAAAAGAATGTGTATTCTCCTGTTTTACGGTTGAGTATTCTCAATATATCTGTTAAATTCATCTGGCCCAGGGTGTCATTCAAAGCCACTGTTTCCTTGTTGATTTTCATTTGCCTGATATGGGCATCAATGTGATTGGAGTGGTAACATCCCCTAGTATTATTGTATTACTCTTGATTAGTTCCTTTATATTTGGTATTGGTTGTTTCATATATTTGAGTACTCCCATGTTGTATGCATACATATTTACAATTATTATGTCTTCTTATTAGATGGTCCCCTTCATGATTATATTGCATTGTGTTTTTGTCTCTTTTTACAGTCTTTGTTTTAAAGTCTATTTTGTTTGATAAGTATTAGTATCCCATCTTTCTTTTCACCTCCATTAGCATGATAAATGATCCTCAAAATCCTTATTTTCAACCTGCAGGTGCCTTGGGTCTACAATGAATCTCTGTACTCAGCATATAAATGAATCTTGTTTTTGTGTCCATTCATACATCCTATGTTTTCTGATTAGAACATTTAGTTCATTGTCATTCAAAATAATTATTGATAGATATGTATTTATTGCCATTGTATTACTTGTTTTATTTTTTTTTTCTGGAGATTTTCTCTGATCCTTTCCTGTCTTTGTCACTTTTGGTCTCCCCTTTCTTTTAATATTTCTAGCAGTGTTGATTTAGTGATCCTGAATTTCTTTAGTATTTGTTTGAGAAATTCTGTTTCTCCTTCTATTCTGAATGATAGCCTTGCTGGATAGAGTATTCTTGGTTACAGATTTTTCCCATTGAGCACTTTGAATATATCATGCCCCTCCCTTCTGGCTTGCCAAGTTTCTGTTGGGAAATCTCCAGCTAGACCTATGTGTTTTCCTTTGTAAGTTAAGGACTTTTTTTGTCTTGTTACTTTTAAGATATTTTCTTTATCACTATATTTTGCAAATTCCATTTTAATATAGCTTCTTTTTGGCCTGGTTTTATTGATTTTGATGAGGGTCCTCTGTACTTCCTGGATCTGGATGTCTGTTTCCTTCCCCAGATTAGAGATATTTTCAGGTATTATTTATTCAAATAAATTTTATGCTCCCTTTTGTCTCTCTTCTTCTGGTACTCCTATAATACAAATGTTATTACGTTTGATGGAGACGCTGTGTTCCCTAAATCTATTCTCATGTTGCATAATTCTTCTTTGTCTCTTTGTTCAGTTTCATTTCTTTCTAATACTTCATATTCTAGGTTATTAATTCGTTCTTCTTCTTTTTTCAGCCTGGTGTTCATTGATTATTTTTTTTCTCACTAATTGCACTCTTAATCTCTGATTTATTCTTTTTTAAATCTTTATCTCTGTCGTAAGATTCTGACATATATCCTCTATTCTTTTCTCACATGCAGTGAGTATCCCTATGATCTTTGTCTAAATTCTCTATCAGCCATGTTACTTATATCTTTTTCACTTAGATTTCTGGCCATGGTCTTATCTTGTTCTTTAATTTGTGATAAATTCCTCCATCTTCACATTTTGCCTATGTCTCTGCCTTGTTCTCTGTGTTAGAATAAGCAGTTATGTCTCAATGCTCCTGGAAGTAATGGCCTTATGAAGAAGAGGTCATATAGTGCCCAGAGCCTGGCACTTCAGGTATATATGCTACATGCCCTCTGCTGTTGTGCTTTGGCTGCTGTATCCTTTAGGCTTGTCATATGCAGAGGTTCTCCTTGCTTTCTGTGGGAAGTGTTTGGTCCCTGGCCTGAATGTGGTGAGTTTTACCTAGATGTGCTTTGGTCTGCTTGTGAAACAAGACCTGTCACTACTTCCACTGACACTGAGACCCTGCAGGACTCTCTGGTCAGGAGATGTGGTGTGGGCAGGTGTGCTGTGGTCTGCTTGCAAAATGAGACTTGTCATCACATTTACCAGAACAAAAGCTCTACAGAACTCTTTGGCTGTGAGACATGGTGTTGGCAAGATTTTATGCTGGTCTTCAGAGGCTGGCTTGCCCCAGGACTTTGGCAATTGTGACTGAGGAGGGCAATCCTAGTGGAGTGCAGGGTAGTGGGGCTTGGTGTAAGCACTTAGGCAGCTAGTGTTGGTGCTGTGCTACTTCCCACAGGTGACTATGTTTTTATGCTGAGGATTGGGGGAGGGAAGTGGCACCAGCCAGTTCCTTTGTTCCTACAGAGGTGTCTCTGTGAATGCTGCCTCCCATGGATGCACTCTGAGAAGAGTGAATAAGCTCTCTACTGTTTGCCCCCCCTCCCCGGTTTTCTTCAGATTGCTGTTTCCAGGCTGTGTGTTCCCTGGTTATTTGCCTGCCTTCTCTTCAGGAGCATTAGCACCCTCCAGGCTCTATACTAGCTAAGCCCACTGACCTTTAAGCTCCAGACCTTAAGCCCCACTGGTTGCAAGAACTCATGAAACTCAGCCCCTCTCATTTTCCAAGCCCATGGCTTTGGGCCAAATGTTCTCATTGTGCATTCCCCTGTGTGCTCCTCTCTTTCTTACCCTTCTCCTCAACTACAGCTCCCTCCCCTCTGCAGCACCAGCAGTCTGTTTCTTCCCTAAATCATTTCTCCTGCTTCCTAGCTTCCTACCTTCTTAGATGTAGCCTCTTCTTTCCCTTTAGTTGTGGAGTTTGTTCTGTCAGGCTTCAGGTCAATTTCTAGGATATTTAGGATGATTTGATGGCTATCTTGTTGTGTTCATTGGACTAGGAGATTCTAGTTTCCTCCTACTCCACTTATATCTTCCTCTTTTACTCCAGGTTTCTTTTGATACCCATTTGCATGATAGATATTTCTCCATCCTCTCACTTTCAATCTGCAGGTGTCTTTGGATCTAAAATAGAACTCTTCTAGGCAGCATATAGATGGGCTGTGTTTTTTTTTTTTCCATTCAGCCACTTTATGAGGCTGGACATTTTAAATAATATAGTGTAGCAACCTTGGGTACTGGTCCACCTTTCCCTCAGGTCTTATTATTGTTGTGTGCTTATTTACACTACTCTGCAAAGCCTCTGACATTGCCTTTCAGAGGGTGCTGCCTTGATTATGCACACATTCATTCCTGGAGAGCACTAATATTGGCAAGTCTCTCCTTGTCTTCTTCCCTGGTCACTCCCAGATCTTAAGTTTCACTAATTTCCTGCTGACTGGTCTATACATATTTTTTAAAATACGCCCTAGGGCATAAATTGACTTACAGTCCGTTGAAGTTAAATTTGAGCTCCTTAGAAGGGGTATTTCCCTAGATCAGTGTTTGGGATTTGCTCTGACGTCAGGAAGGCTCTTTTCAGATGCCTTTTCCCCTTTTTTCTTTTCAGGAAAATATCTAGTCTAAGGTGTAGCCTATAATTAAAGGATTCTATCAATTTCATTCCAATTGCCTTTGCCACTACCTTCACTGTTGTTTAGAGTGCCCTTAGGCTTAAAGTTTCCACGCTCTATTCTAAACAGAGTAAGTTACTGTGGTGAAAGATTCAGAGTTTTCTTCTAAGCCCTCCTTCTTTCCTAGTTGAAAATCTCTGAGCTACAGCTCTGGTACCAAGGGCCAGCAAAGTGGCACACTTCTCTGTGATATCCCAGCTTTTGGAGATGAGTGCTCAATGTAGGAGGGACATAGCAGACTTAGGTCTCTTTGTCTTGCTTGTCCTAGTATACATCTCCTGTGCCACAATTCAGTGCAAGCGTGAAAAGGGCCCCGGCATTCTCAGTGCCACCATGTCCCAAATCTAGCCTTGTCCCATAAATGGGGAATGGGAGAAAGAATGATGCCCACCACTTCTTGGCTGGAGTGGATCAGAACTTAGCCTCAAGAACAGGTAGTTGGGTGAATTACAAGAAACACTTTTGTCCTGTCCCATTCAGAAAGATAGCCCTTCAACTGAGAACTATGAGAACTATGACAGGAAGCCATGTTTAAATTTTTTTTTTAATGTTTATTGGAGAGAGAGAGAGAGAGAGAGAGAGAGACAGAGAAGAGGGAGACATAGAATCTGAAGCAGGCTCCAGGCTCTGAGCTGTCAGCACAGAGCCTGACGTGGGGCTCAAACTCACATACCCACGAGATCATGACCTGAGCCGAAGTCGGACGCTTAAGCGACTGAGCCATCCAGACGTCCCTAAAGTTATTTTTTTTTTAATTTTTAATGTTTATTTATTTTCGAGAGAGACAGAGACAGAATGCGAGTGGGTTAGGGACAGAGAGAGAGGAAGACACAGAATCCGAATCAGGTTCCAGGCTCCAAGCTGTCAGCATAGAGCCTGACACGGGGCTCAGGAGTTGTGAGATCATGACCTGAGCTGAAGTCGGTCGCTCAACCAACTGAGCCACCCAGGCGTCCCAACAGTTATTTTTAAAGAAACAGAATAAAATAAGTTATTTTGTGGGTTGAATTAGGTCTCTTCGAAAAGATACGTCTATTTCCCTACCCCCATATATATGAATACAGCCTTATTGGAAAATAGTGTCTTTGCAGATATAAATCATTAAGGCTCTTGAGATGATATCATTCTGGGTTTAGGGTGGACCTGAAATACAATGACTGTTGTTTTTATAAGAATGAGAAGAGGGAGTTTTAATGCAGGCACATATAGTGAAGACTATGTGAAGATGGATTAAGAGAATGGAGTTATGCTGCCACAAAGCAAGGAATGCCAGGAGCCACCAGAAGCTGGAAGAGGCAAAGAAAGATTCTCTCCCAGAGATTTTGGAGGGTATGTGGCCTTAGCGATACTTTGATCTTAAATTTCTGGACTCCAGAATTGTGACAGAACAGATTTCTCTTGTTTTAAGTTACCCAATCAGTTTTAACACACCCAGTCAGGCAAACATTCCAGATTTTTTCTTTGTAAATCCATATTTACTTTCATTTATGAAAATTTCCTTCCCCTCCTCATTAAGCTTTTGGCCACAGGTTAATACTGGTGACTTAAATTGCAACAAAAGAATTCAAAGCATTTGGCTTGTAATAACCAACAAATGGGCACTTTTTATGTTAACATACACATTTAAAAACTTTCCTTTTGTCAACCTAGTCATTACAGTCAAGAGAAAAGCAAGGAAAGTGTGCCAGTTTATTGATTTGTTGCTTATCATCTCTAAATTCTCCTTTTTTGACTGCTCTGTGAAAATGGATTTGGGACTTCTACATATTTTTCCTTTTGTCAGCTAGAACTGAAGCTTTGTCAGTAGATGGAACTGGAAAGAGTGAAGTATGAAAGGGTTTTGCTTCCTGTTTCTGACATTTTTACTGGGTATACTGCTCTTCCAGCTTGTACAGATTTCTCCAGTGTCTTGTTCTTGTGGTGCATTGTTTGGTAGCACCCCCAGCACCTTCTCCTGGTACCCTTCCTTTGGTGGTTTTGTAGTATATCACAGGCTTCTGGTGATATACTTCCCCATGAACACATTTCTCAGGCACCCTAGAGGACTGATCCCAGAGGGTGGGCTTCTATAAAGCTCCAGAGGCCAGAGTTCCAGTGATTTCCGGAGGTTGTAGTTTCAGCTTGCAAGGTACCACAGCATATTTCTTGCCATTTAATGAACCTTGGCTGGCTTTATTCTCTCCAACCAAATCTGGATCTTAGCCCTAAATTGGGAGTACGGGTTGAGGTTACTATATCTCAGCTCTAGGGGTAGTGGCTATTTTATCTGCTATTATGTATCTGCTATTCCTGTATTTGTTAGAATTCTCTTTACTCCTTACTAGGTAATATCTCATTACTCCAGTCTCTTGTTGTCGTTAATAATTCTGTACCTTAAACTTTCCCTATTCAAATTACTATGTGCCTTTTCCCTCCTGATTGCACCCAGACTGATCCTGAGGTGATCACTGGAAAAACAATGTCCTATAAAGTTTGAAATATGACACAAATATATTCATATTACTTTTACAGCAAGCAATTCCTGTGAAGTGGGCACAGCAAGTACTATTACTTCACATTTTATAGATGAGGAATAAGGTTCACAGAATTTAAGTAAGTTTTCCAAAATCCTATAGTCATTTTTGTTATCTGTAAAATGAGTATAACAATGGAACCTACCTCCTAGGGTAATTATAGATTAAATGAGGTGAAGTATGTAAGATGCTTAGTACATGGTAGTGGCTTGATAAATGTTAACTTTTATATATATTGTACTTGGCTTGTAAAATATATTCAATCTTGTGTTTTGCTAAACTACTTGCAATGGGTTGTCTAGGACTTATCTGTCTTTTCAATATCTAATTTTTTTTTCTTTTGGTTAATGGCATTTTTTCAAGTAGTACAGCATAACCACCAAAGATATAACTATTGTATCACAATTACCTTGCGTGGTTATTTCTCTCTAAGGGGAAAAAATGGTCAGAGTGAGAGCTAAACAACCCAGGCTGAGATTATGTCAGTATAATGCAATTCTGGGTTAACTGTGATAAATGTCTAAACTCTGAGTGAGGAAACCAAATTCCTAAGAATCCATCCCTAAACTTAAAAAGGTAAAACTTTCAAATTTGAATATTTTAATGAATGTAAATGGTACATGCAGCTTAAACATAATCTCTGGTCTCACTGGGTTCCGCTTCTATTAATTACTTTTTTGGGTTAAGGCTTGAAGTGGGAACAAAATATTAAGAAACAGTAGGGAAGGAGACTCAGTTCATTACATATGTACCAATTACTCTACAAATCTTTTAATCACTTAAGACTTTAGTAACCAAATACTGCAAGTTGGTACTGTACTAAAATTTTAAGATTATATGTATTCAAAAAGGTTGTTCCAAACCTTGCATACAGATATGTAATACTACACAAAACTACCCTTGCATACAGATATGTAATACATAAAAATCCATGGTCAATGTAAAATACTTTGGCAGTAGTTGAAAATACAATTGAAAATTATCCTACAAGGGACGCCTGGGTGGCTCAGTCTGTTGGGCATCCTACTTCAGCTCAGGTCATGATCTCATAGTGGTGAGTTCGAGACCCCCCCCCCCCCCAACATCGCCCTCCCATGGGGCTCTGTGTTGACAGCTTGGAGCCTGGAGCCTGCTTTGGATTCTGTGTCTCCCTCTCTCTCTGTGTCCCTCCCCCACTCATGCTTGCTCTCTTTCAAAACTAAATAAATATAAATTAAAAAAAAATATCCTACACGAATGAGACAGACATGGCATGTGTTAAACTCACAGAAGGGGAAAAAATAAAAGGCCTCATATCTGATGGCAAATTCCTCCCACAGTATCGGTTCTTAGAACTGGTCTTTATAACAATATGAACCTTGTCCCCTGGACTGGTAAGTACAACATTTAAATCTGGTACAAAAACCATTTTAAAGAGAAACGAGTGACGTCGCTATAGGGGCTCTTTTTCTTCCGTCAGTCACAGGATCCTTCAGTGACTGGCCTCTTTTCGGTGGAGGAAAAGGCAAAATAACCCCAAAGCCTCTTTGGTGACGGGACGAAAAAGAAGAAAGCAGTTGAATCAAGTCAGCGCCTCACACATTCTTCACAACGCCAGAGGGAATGGTCCTGAATGGGAGAGTCCTACCGCCCTCACAGGAAGGCAAACTGTCTCAAGACCTCTCTTAGGAGAACGCCACCATGGAGTTTTACGGCGTCTGCCAGAGCGTCGGCCGTCAGTTTGCACCTCCCCCTGTTTCCGGGAGCGGTAGCTAGGCAACTGCCGGCGGTCTGGGAGAGCGGAGGACACTTGGTTGCTTTAGTGCTCCTAGCGGCAAACGACGAACGCTGCAGTTCCGTCTCACAGGTTTTACCCTCTGCTCTCTCCACCCCCTTTACCCCCGTCCGCCCCTCCGCCACTTTGGCTCCTCCCCTTTCTTCTCTCAGGCTCACTTGCTCGCGCTCGTGCTCGCGCTCGCGCTCACTCTCACTCTCGTGCTCGCTCTCTTGCTCGCTCTCGCTCGCTCTCGCTCTCTCTCGCCTTCCTCCTCCGCCTCCTGTGCTCTTGGGCTAGAATATCTATGGGTCGAAACGTGATGCGATGAATCCGAGAGAGACCGAAACTAGGACGAGGAGTGGGGCGGAAGCGGCGGGACTCCTGGGCATGGGGGCTTCACCACAATAGAGGCAGCGCCCCCACCCGCCCCCGCTAGCTCCTCCGGAGTGGAGCCCCCAAACCCCTTAGGGAAAAGGATGGCGGCGGCACCTACCCAGATAGAAGCCGGTGGGTAACTGTGTCTGGGGGCTAAGGAGATGGGAGCTTAGCGCAACGGCTGTCAGTTTCTTTTGAAAAAGCTTCTGTTTTTCTTTACCTCCCACTCAACCTCTTTTCCCCTCTTCCGCAGAGCTGTATTACCTGATCGCTAGATTCTTGCAGTCCGGACCCTGCAACAAATCCGCCCAGGTGAGAGGGAGAAGGAGATCTGGGAGTCGTGGGGAACGGTCCCAATGGGGAAATTGAGGCATCGGGGCGTGCGGTTTCCCTGAGAGTGAGGGAGAGGCCGGCCTTGACTAGTCCTGCCGTCAGCGGCTGGGTTCGAAGTGGGGAGGGAGGAATGGGTTAATGGTCTGAGCTGCTCCTCATATTCGTTTTTCCCTTTTACTCAGGTGCTAGTGCAGGAGCTCGAGGAGCATCAGGTACGGAGCCCCTTCGGGAAGACGTGGGGAGGGCTGGGGTTAGACTGGAGGAAGGGGAGGGCAAGTCAGGGGCGGAGGACTGGGGCTGGGAGGGAAGCTTGGATCTGGACACTCAGAACTGTTGTCACTGGAGTGAACCGGCTTCTTCCCTCAAAAGGGGCGGATATCGCTGGGGTCTTAACTCGCCCCCTCTTTATGCCCGTGGGAGGCGGTTTTTCAGGATTTCCTCCCTCTGGGCCTCCTGCTTCCTACACTGGACTAGCTTTGAGGCAACAGCTATGTGACTCGAGAAATACGGACGCCAGAGGGTCGGGGACCAGGACGCAGGTTGGGTCGACTTCAGTGGGAGCTGAGGCTTGGCCTGTATGGTTTGCCCACCCCCCACCTTTTCTTTTCTCCCGCCCCCAGTTGATTCCGCGCCGCTTAGACTGGGAGGGAAAAGAGCACCGAAGAAGCTTCGAGGATCTGGTGAGTAAAGTTTTCATTTCAACTTAACCCAACTCTTTCTCCACTCGTCCCCACCTTGTTCCTCCAACCCGCTCCCGACCCCTCCGCCTCCCCAGCTTTAGAGCTCCTAGCTGGGCCAAAGAAAGACTGCCCCTTCCCCGCTCCCTGCCAGTCAGAGAAAGGGTACCTTGCCCTTCCCTTGGCCTCGCTTATTTCCACTCGAAAACTTTGAAGAATGTGAGTTATCAGGGATGCCGTTTTGTGGATTACGAATATGTTACAAACATCGAGAAAGGCCCATTGTAGGGGGAATAAGGGAGAGAAACCAGGGGGTTATCTTGGGGCACGTACCAAGGACTGACGTTGGCCAATGACAGCGTTGGTAACAGCCCAGAGTTCCGGATTAGTGGAAGAAAACTGGTTTCTGGTTGGTCCTGGCTTGAAATACGGGAACTAAGGCCAGGCTTAGTCTTTTTTTTTGGGGGGGGGAGGGGGGTACGGTGGAGGGAGCTCAGGGAGGGGAGTTAACCGACCCTGAATTGGGCAAAACGGCACAATTAAAAATAATGGGAAGCATCAAACGAATTCCAAAATTTGCCGGTTTTAGGTAATCAACTACCGAATGAAAAAGCATAATTGTGTATATCATATTTTAGAAAATTGCTCATTAAATCATTATTAGGTCGCATTTCTGCAGATACATTTTCATTAAACAACAACTATGGATTATGACCTTTTTGAGAATTTATGAAACAGGATCTGGGATTTAGAAGGAGATAACAATGATTATATTTTAAAATATACTTTAGTAAAGGACCAAAGGCATTGAATTGACTGTGTTGTTTCTCCTAAATATATAATCCATAGTCAACATGCACCTTCTGTTCAGCATTGATACAAAAAGGTGATCTTTTTTTAGTTTGGGGAAGATGTCCTCTCGTGTTAGCCACTGGTACAGTGAATTGGAAGGAAATGAAAAGAGAAAGGGGTGATGTTACTAAAATCTAAATTCAGCTATCTTTCCTTCAAATAAGATCCAAATGGAGGAAGATCAATGTTAAAGTAAGTTAAAGGGGTATGGTAGACTCTAAATATAAATAAAATGATTTAATAACAATATTTAAACTGATTTAGTGTTTGTTTGATAATTCTTTTATATTGAATTACAATAATGAGGTCATGTTAACAGTTATTACTAAGTAATAATTTTAGTTTGCTGACTATTTTATTTTTTGCAAATCATAAAATGCTCTAATAGTTGTGATATGGATAAATTCCAATATCTGTACTGTTAATGGTAAAAAATTTTCAGATGGATAAAAATTATTTTGTAAACACTGTATTTAATTTGTATTTATCAGTGTATTTAATTTGTAGTCAGACTTTTTGTTGGACTGCAGTCCTGCCAAAAAAAGAGGCAAAACGGTGCCTACCAATATATATTTAAACACTTTATGACTAATGTGGTTTGGAAGATAGTTTTATACTGAGGTTTATTGAAGATGTTTTCATTTACATTTATGTGTAAGCAGACCATTTTAAGTAAATAGCAAAAGGAGACTTAAAAGAAAAACCTTTTTTAAAAAAAGAAAAAGCTTTTTAAAAATTACTTGACAGTAATAAAAAGCAAATGAACATCAAAATAATTAAAAACAGTACTAACCACACACAAACATAAAAACAAAAACAAAATTCAGTTTACTAGACTTCATTTCCTTATATTATAGAGGCATATTTTTACATAACTGTAGTCAATGTCCATTTTATGCTTTATATTTTCTTAACATTTTTTGTATATAACTATATTTGAATAGTTATTGTCATTTTAATGTTAAGAAAAGATTAAGTTTGCTATGATTTGAACTCAACATTCAGTTGAATATTTGGGTTCCTTCTAGGTTTTCACTAATGTCTTTGCATAGTTAAGTAGTCTTGTTTCTTCCTTCCTTTTTTTGGATTTATTTTCCTGGGCTATTTTTCCAAAGTGGAGCTATCAGGTCAAAGGGTCTCTTCAGTTTTATAGCTTTTGTGATATATTGTAAAATTGGTCTCCAGAAGATAATACTAATTCATGATGTCACCATCTAGGTACTTAGAGTGAGTTTTTAAATATTTTTTGAATCTTTAGGTGGCTTTAATGGGGTGAAAATAGCCCCTAGTTGATTTAATTCGTTCTCTTTTTTTCATTAGTGAGGCTTAAATTTTAACAACTATAAAACTTGTTAATCCATTTGTGTATATCCCTACATATACCTGATTTTCATTTTTATCTTATAAATATATTGTTTGGTTTTTCATATTTCCTTACACATTTTTATTTTTATACACACAGAATTTCATCTATTGTTTGAACATTGTCTATAGTTTAGACAGTGTATCTTTTTTATTTTTAATTTTTCATCTTGTACACTGAAGTTTTTATTTTTCTGGGATCCAGTGTTTCTAGGAATATTATATTTTGATGATATGGTCCCATTTTAAGTCAAAGATCTGTTTTCTACCTATAGATTTCTTTGTAAGGGAAGATGGGGTAGGGCTGAGTGAGAATTTGAACAGAAGGAAAAGAAATGGAGTGGCTGATAACTGAATGTTCTGTGATAGATTGATTGCTAGATGCATCAGTTTTATAGTTGATTAAAATTATTTCACATTTTATTTTTGATTTTGTGTGGCTTCATTGTGGGAGAGATGGATTTTTTTCTTAGGGTAGGTATTTTTTAAAATGCTGTTAGAACAATGGATTTATACAGTGTCATCTTTGATTTAGCTATATGTTTCAGGTTGAAGTTTAGGGTAAAGTATTAAGAAGTATAACCTTATATGTACTTACAGTCTTTATAAGTAGTATAATCTGATATGTTAAATTATATAGGAGTACTTCAAACTGAAGATGTACGAGGGTATAAAAAGGAAAGAATACAAATGCATGATGCAGAGGTAAAGAATTATAAACAAGGGTATCAAAATACTGAAATAAGATCACATAGCCATGCAATATGAAACAAAAATATTGCCTTTCTGTCTGTATATATACTTTTACTTAAATTGTCTATGCTGCTTACCTTGATTTATCCAGAAGAATATTAGCATAATAAGTTGGATTTCTTCAACTCCTCATTATTACTGTTAGTATTGTATATCTAGAAATCTTCTTTTTTCTTTCTTAAATCTGATTTAGTGTTTTACTTATAATTTGGAACACAATTAAGGTGCTATTTTATTAAAGCTACTGGCAGACAAGTATTGACATATCCAGATCTGAAGTGCCTTTTAAAAAATGGGCCTGTATATGAAGCGTTTGCCAGTTTATGTTGAACTATAAGGTTTTTGAATATGGCATTCAAAATAAGACATTCTAAATTAACTTTCAGAATTTTAAGTAATGATACAGGGAGAAATTTGAAGTCATGGTGAGTGTTTTCGAAGTTTGATCTGGACATTTTTCATTTCTGCTTGACTCTTGTTTACAACATAATAGAATTAGATTTGCTTCTTACAATTTATCTTATGGTAGATAATTTAAATAATTACAGATGTCTGTTCATTTTTGGTGACCCTGTTGAATTGTTGGCTATTTTATTGCTTCCTCCTTGGAGCTTTATTGGGGACTGCAAACATAGTAATGAGGGGTATGTGTATGTGTTGTGTGTTTAAATGAATAGTTTTTGTTAACATACAAATTTTATATATTGAAATTGTGACTGGGAAACTTTTTTAAAGGCATGTTTTAATATTTTTTAATCATGTTAAGGGGACTTGTATCATAAGACTGAACCAAAGGCATAATTACCTTTAGGTGTGGTATATAATGTAAAATATATATATATATAATTTTTCATCTCTAGAATTGAAAGCCTTAATTAGTGCTTTCATTTGGAGTGACATAGATTGTATTACCTTCATTTTATATTCAAAAGACTTGAAGCAATTTTATGCTATTAAAAGAAGGTTTATCAAGATTGTATGTTCATTACTATCTTGAAAAAATATATAAGCATCTATTATGATATGTTATTGTAAGAACTTGAATCTGCATATAACTTGTGCAAGTTTAAAAATATTTTCGCATTATCTCATTTGATCCTCACAAAGTACTTTAAAACACTGTATTTGAATTCCAGACATGCCTATATTTTTTTCTTAACCTTACCTGGTTCTTGTTCTCTAATTACTAATAATAGCTTAATTTGTTTATTAAATAGTAGAATGATTTCTGAGTGCTGGCGGCATAGTTATTGCTTCTCTAAGTGTGGAAGTAATTTAAGTGTGTGTGATTTATTAACTGCTACATGGATACACAACCATAGTTAGGAAGAACAGAATGCATTTTGGGAAACCAAAAGGCATGTGCTGCTCAACCCCAATGGGATATAATGCTACCTGATAGTTCTTATGGTAGAGAGCAATCGATGCTGGAAACTAGTTTTCCTCACTTTTGATTTGCTTGAGCTACATGTACTCTTTTGCTTTCTATAATATGTTGGCTTTATTTGTCTGGATTGAGCATTGTCTTTTTTCACACTTTGGTCTGAGAACATATTTTCAATGATTAAAATCCTTTTGGAGATTTATCATTAGTCTTAGGAAAACTGATAACTCAATACAAATGAGATGGCATTAAGAAACTGAAGAGAGCTGCTGTTAGGGAGTAATAATTTGGGTTGGGTGAATGTCCCGTATAAAATTTTGTCCTGAAAGCACCTTTGTCAATTTGAATATTAGTTTAGTTTGTGTTTTTGTTCTTGGTTTACTGATGTTGATTACTGATTGATTAATAAACAGGTCTTTTTTTTTTTTTTTGGTAGAGAGCAAATAAGTAATTTCAAGGCAGTTTAGTGTTTGTGTTAAATTTTGGGGATGTCCTTGTTTGATATTTCTCATATAAGATTTTGTGAGTAGTATGTAGAAAAGACCATAAGATTTAGTCTGAGAGATAGCCTTTACTTGCTGAGTGACTGTGGGCAAGTTAAGTTACTTAACCTCTCAGGGATTCAGTTTCCTCATTTATAAAATAAAACCCTCTGTCTATTTTACAAGGTTGTTCTTGAACCAGATGAGTTAAATATGAAAGAAAGCATTTTGTTAATTAAAAATGCATTGCAAATTAATTGGTTACTGCATTTTAAAACTAGGACATAGGGGTGCCTGGGTGGGTAGGTCTGTTAAGCGGCCAACTTCATCTCATCTCATGATCTTACAGTTTGTGGGTTCAAGCCCCGCATCAGGCTCTGTGCTGACAGCTCACAGCCTGGAGCCTGCTTCAGATTCTGTGTCTCCTCTCTCTGCCCCTCCCCCATTCATGCTCTGTCTCTGTCTCTCTCTCTCTCTCTCTCTCTCTCTCAAGAAAATGAATAAACGTTAACAAAAATTTAAAAATAGGACATAGAGGTTGAATGGAAAATGGACATCTAAAGAACTATGACCCCACAATTTATATTTTCTTAGCTAGCTAATAATCACCACCTAATTTTTATAATATTTTTATAAGGTGAGGAGGTATAAAACAGTACCATTGGAAAAAAAGTATTTAAAAAGTGAGTGTTAGAATTGAACCTGAAATGAGTGTTTTAAAGTGCATCTGTGTTAACTCAAAACAAGAAATTATTGTTATGTCAAAAGATGTTTAGTGTTGTTTGCATTATTATTAATTAGAGAAAGGCAATTTAGTACAATGCTGGTGTAGTATTCGCTGTTGTTTGAAGTGGGAGGTATGTCTTTCTGATGTCTTGTTGTAGGGATCCTCAACCCTTCTGCTTGATCTTTTCTTATCCCGAACTTATTTTCTATGCATTATTGATAAGTAATTTCTTGTTTTTTAAATTACCTTGTTGAAGATGTTTTCTCATGTACTATGGTAGTTTATAATAATCTGACCCTCAGTTATTATTTGTGTGATTTTCTTAACTTTTGTTAGAAGCATTTCATGATACATGTTTCTTAGGCTTATTTAATATGCTAGATGGTACTGAGTTCTTTTATTGGACATTTCTTTAAGGATGAGCTTCTAGAATGTGGGTGGGCTCCTTGTCCATGTCTTGACATTATCTGTCCTCAAGGTAATAGTACTTTCAGTACTTGCCTTCTTGAGGTACTGAAACCCAGAGTATACATAAGCCTAGGTGGGTTGCTCTTGACTTTCATTCCTGAGGAAATCTTAAAACTAATAGAAAAAAAATGCTGTGAACAATGATTTACGTTTTGAAAAGAAAGTGATAGGAAGCCTTAACACTTTGTAGCTCATTGTACAAACCAGTGGTATTACTACAGTAGAAAAGCCTACTTGTTTTATTTACTTTTGTGCCCAGTTTTTTCCCTTTCCTCCTTCAAATTCAGCAAATGTTAAAACTCAGCACTTTAAGATATAATATTGGATTATTGCAGACATTTATATTTTACTGAAATATAAATTTCAATATCAAAAAGAAAATAAACTTACTTTTTGTGTTTTCTTTTTTTATACATGTATTTTTTTCTCTTCAAAATCGATGATACTCTGTGAGGTTTTTCTGAGTTCCCTTTATTTATTTATTTTTAGTTTTTAGTTTTGGAGAGAGTGTGTGAGTGGGGGAGAGGAACAGAGGGAGGAAGGGAGGGAGGGGGAGGGAGAGAGAGGGGAAGGGAGGGAGGGAGAGAGAGAGAGAGAGAGAGAGAGAGAGAGAGAGAATGAGAATGAGAATGAATCTTAAGCCCGATGCAGGACTTGATCCCATGACTCTGGGATTATGACCTGAGCTGAAATCAGGAGTCAGATGGACACTCAACCCACTGAGCCACCCAGGCGCCCCTCTGCGAGTTATTTATTATTATTATTTTTTAACTTAACATCATGGAGGAGAATCTTAAACACTGAGGGGTATTATGTTAGTCATTGTGCAGAGTACATTTACTGGGTAGGGGTACCTTTCTCTTTGCCTGGAATGCCTTCCTTTCCCTTTGTCTATCTTGTGAATTTTCACTTAGGCTTCAAGTGTGCAATTGGACAAAAACCCCTACTCCTAGGCTGATGTAGGTACTGTATTTCTTTGCTTCTAATTAGCCCTCTGTACTAACCTCTAGGCATTTGTAGCTTTGATTTATTTACTAGTTTGTTTCCCCTTCTGGGACTATGGGTTCCCTTAGGGCAGGAGTTTAATCTTCCCATCTCATCTCTGTATTTTAAATGCCTGAATGAATGAATGCATGAGTGAATGATTTTGTTTTTGTTTTACAAGTCATATGAGATAGTTATCATTACTCCTGTTTTACAAATGCAGAAGCTCAGGCTCTCAGACTGAGTAACTCTGCAGGTCACATAAGTAGGAACTGAGGATGGTAAAAAATTAAAATCTAAGTCCTTTCTACTGTATCACACTGCCAGAAGCAGTAACAGCTAGTAAATTTAGAGCCTGAATAATCTAGTCTTCCAGTTTTCAAAGTACTATTTGATGTATTTAAAGGCTTGCTGTATTTTTCAAAATCTATCCTGTTTTCTGTCTCTAAATATAAAAAAGATCATGTGACTAATTTTTTGCATGTGCTTCTCCCCTCCCCCCACACCAAAAAAAATTAAAATCTCGGATAAAATGTCATATTTCACTTTTTCAACATATGGTCCCAGTTTGATTCTTCATTTTACCTGTGCAATCATGATCTTAGAAAACAAAACGCAGAAACAGTTATCTCTTTTATTTGTTTTTTTGGAGTTACTTATCCTATATTTTCTAAAAGCCAAGGTAAAAATGTTATCATTGCTATATGAAAATTAGTACTTCAAATGTAGTGCTTGTTGGTATGGGCCTTGTACCTTGAAATTAGGTACCTTTTGCATTTTATTCAATTCCCAGCTGTATACCTTTTAACTAACTATGATGAGTAGGATCATGTCTGTGAACTCCCTGGTCTTCTCACTTGTCATAATAATTCTGAAGTGCGGTGATTCAGTTGTTAGATTTGGTATATATCCTATCTTCCTATCAAGCCAGTCTTCCTATCAAGAAGGCTTCATTTAATTTCTTTCAGTTTATTTGAATTTATAGTTTTATTTTTTTTGCAGTCTTTGTGTTAGTTATCTTAATAATTTTCCAACTGCTTTAATAAGACAGTAATAGAGCAGTGGACAGGGAAACATAGATTTCTGTACGTTCATTGTGACCACTAGACTTCACTTCTCTGGATCTGTCTTTCCTACTATAAGATGTGAAGTTAGGTTAATTATGTACAAGGATACTTATAATTCAAACATTCTATAATTTAATTCCTTGGAGCTGTTTTACATAATAATATAGAAGTTTATAATATACTTTTGAAATTTGTTTTTAGAGAATGCTTTTCTTCTGCAAATATCAAAGTACTTGTTGTGTTACTTGTTGGCCATTATATTCCAGAGAGAAAAATGTGGTTAAATAACTGAAATTAGAGTATTTGAGCTTTAATTGAAAAGAGGGGCTTATATTATGTTACAAATTTCATAGAATATTTTAATACATACTTTTTTATATTGCATTATATTATTATTATATTCATACATAATTCTAATATAGAATTTTTTAAAACTTAGAAGAGTAATTATTGAGAGTAGATGAGTTTATATGCCAAAAAAGATCACCTTTAAAAAATTCCAACTTTAATCAAAGCAGATGGATTGAAATAAATGTCGACTACCAGTTATAAGTCTTGAAATTTGATTTAGAAGAAATTATTATTGCAAGAACTGAGCTGATAGAGTTTGAAAGCCTGTTAATGTTATTTAAAGGAGACGCTAGCATGTTCAAATTCAAATGTATTGTTATTGGTGTTGTGTTGATAGAATCTATATTTCTCTACCATTGTTTCATATTCAAATTTTTATTGATTTTAGGGGAATGGACTCTTTGAATGGGACCACTTAGAAATTAAGCAATTTGTAATTGTATAGGGTGGAATTCAAACTTGTGAAATTTATTTAATAATTTATAATTTAAAAAAATCTTCAAGTGGGAGAATTTGGATGTAGAAAGGCCTTGTTTTGGTTGATTAATTAATGATTCCGTATTTTAAAATTATTACTGAGGAATTGATAGAAAAAATTTACATAAATGGCTCAAAATCATTTGTTTCTATAAAATGAAGTAGCCAGGCAACTTAAGATGTCAGTTTAAGATATAATTCTGACAGAATTTTTTTAAGTTTATTTATTTATTTAGAGAGAGAGAGAGTGAGCAGGGGTGGGGTAAGAGAGAGAAGGAGAGAGAGAATCCCAAGCAGGCTCCTCGCTGTCAGTGCGAAGCCTGATGTTGGGCTCGAACTCATGACCTGAGCCAGAACCAAGAGTCAGACACTAACTGACTGAGCTACCCAGGTGCCCTCGACAGATTTTCTATAAGAGGATAATTCTAAAAATTCATATTAGAGGGACACCTGGGTGGCTCAGTCAGTTGAGCATCTGACTTTGGCTCAGGTCAGGATCTTGTGAGTTGGAGCCCTGCGTTGGGCTCTGTGCTGACAGCTCAGAGCCTGGAGCCTGTTTCAGATTTTGTCTCCCTCTCTCTGCCCCTTCCCTGGCTATGCTCTGTCTCTCTCTGTCTCTCAAAAATGAATAAATGTTAAAAAAATTAAAAAAAATTCATATTAGAGAGCTCCTATTTTCTGGATTATATTGCAATTCTAGGAAGGGATTAGCTCTTAAGATGGTAATGGGATAAAAAAAAAGAAAATTGATACCAAAAAAAAGTGCCAGTAAAGACATAAACTACCACCCTGTGTAAAGCCTTTGTGTAGTGTGTACTTGATGCAAAAGTAATGGCTGATAATGCAAGCCGAGTGTATCTGAGACAGTGTTGGTGGAAAAAAATGCATAAACTATTACAGATGTTCATATGCAGTATTTTGCTTTGAGATATGTATTTTCTGGGGTACTAACTCTTATTTGCCTTTAGGCATATTTAGGAAATGTTCTAATGTGGAGAGAATGAATTACAAACTAGGATTTTAGGATATCAGTGTCTGTGGATAACAGATATTTAGATTGAATTGAATCATCAGCTGCTTTGACTTTAATATTACCTGTATATTTTACTGAGAGATGGTTCTATGTAGGAATTTGCCTCAAAAACAAAACTAGAAATGTGAGAAATAACTTAAAAGAATTTGCTTGATCCTTTTTCCCAATCCAGAAGCTAAACCTTGTAGATGTACATATAACATAATCAGGCTAAGTTGTCATTCTTTCTGAGTAGCTTGACAGTTCCCAGGCCTCAGTTATTTTGACAGATTAAAATTAATTTTTGCTGGGATTTAAAAAAGATAATTGGCAGGAAATAATTTTTAAAAATCAAAATAGAATTACTTCTTCCCAGAATTCTGAACACATGTTGGATTGTAGTTCTTCGACCTATGTTTTATAAGAAAACAAAACGGTACCTTGATAGGAGAATCTAACATTTTTCCTCTGAGTTCATGTGGTATTGCTTACAGATAGACTTTGGTTTTTGTACGTTCATTGATTCATTAAACAAATATTTATCTAGAACATACATAATTTCTTCTTTCATGGTTATTAGGGATGATTTACAAAATTTTTCTCTCATGTTGTATTGTTCTTGACCTGGTGGTAATATACTGATGATACAAATATATATATGTGTATGTGTGTGTGTGTGTGTGTGTGTATTTGCATTTATTGTTCATTCTCTCCCTCACCCTTTATGTCAAGATGAGAATGTAGATGTTCTTTTTATCTGAATATTTTTAATAGTCTAGTTTTCTGTTTGCTCCTTTATTTTTTTATGTTTTTAAAGTTTATTTATTTATTTTGAGAGAGACAGAGATAGCACAAGTGGGGGAGGGGCAGAGAGAGAGAGAATCCCAAGCATGCTCCCCACTGTCAACATTGAGCCCGATGCAGGGCCTGAATCCATTAAACCATGAGATCATGACTTGAGCTGAAACCAAGAGTTGGACGCTTAACCGACTGAGCCACCCAGGCGCCCCTCTGTTTGCTCCTTTAAATAATTAGGTATATGAAACACATCATGGACTTGAACTTTAGCTTAGATTAAAAAAATGAAGTTTTGCTGTTTCATTTTCTCACTCCTGTCTACCTATGTTAACCATCTTCAGAAATTTGCTTGTGTGTTTTAAAAATGAGTTAATGTTGCAATGAATTTTGAGTATATATAGCTTAGTTGTTTAGAGCATAGTATTTATAAAATCATTAATTGGATACTGTTTTAGAAACCAGTTAACTATTTTTTAGGAAAACCAGTTCTGCTTTATTAAGCAGATTTGGGATTTGGGTGAGAGTTTGGTGCAAGTAATAACTTTGCCTTCTTATCATTTATATAGAATCTAGGTCCTTTGATTTTTGATCAGTTCATCACTAGTGAATAAATCAAGTACAAGTAGAGTTTACCCATTGTCTTTGTACTTTAATTTTAGGCATGCTCACTTTTGCTGTTTTGCAACACTTATTTCATAAGATTAACAGCTAAGCAAATGATTTAATCAAGGCATGTAAAAGTAAGTTTGAGTGCCATATCATTTAAATGTTACCATTTAAAAATTTTTTTAACATTTATTTATTATTGAAAGACAGAGAGACACAGAGCATGAGCAGGGGAGGGGTAGAGAGAGGGGGAGACATAGAATCTGAAGTAGGCTCCAGGCTCTGAGCTGTCAGAACAGAGCCCAACACGGGGCTTGAACGCACAAACTGCCAGATCATGACCTGAGCCGAAGTCGGTCGCTTAACCAACTGAGCCACCCAGGTGCCCCAAAATGTTATCATTTAGATGTGCTTAATTTTTGTAGCTCTTTCTTTAATTTGACTGAAGTATTAAATAGTTAAAATATTATTTTCCTTATTCTTTATTTAAAAATTGCACTTTGTTCCATGATGAAATAGTTTGTTAATGGACTAGTTATATTTTTAAACCAAATTGGTTTTCCTGTTTTATTTATGCTTTTTAGGTGGCAGCCAATGCACACATTCCTCCAGACTACCTCCTTAAAATTTGTGAGCGGATTGGCCCCTTACTAGATAAGGAGATCCCTCAGAGTGTTCCTGGGGTACAGACATTACTGGGTGTTGGTCGGCAGTCTCTGTTACGGGATGCCAAAGGTAAGATTTTCACAATTTTTAGAGGAAGGAGTGGAGAACAGCATATTTTTATGTTAAGTAAATGTTCCCATGCTTTTCTAAATACTAATTTTCTTCTAGTTTTTCTTATTTTGACAATCTTATTTTTATTTTCTTAGTTTACAGGTAAATATTTAGAGGCCTAAAAGAAGCCCTCTGCTGTAAAACAGTGAATACAGTAGAAATAAACAACAATATAGAATCTTTTTGTAATCCTGTGGAGTAGAGATGTTAAAAGATCACTGCTCTGATTAGTACAGTATTAATGCTTAATTCATTACGTTTTAATATTTTTAAGTATTATAAGTCTTTATATCATCCTAATCACATTGTATATTTTATAACAGGTAAATGAGAGATGATATGTAAAAATTCACATATGATATATTAAAATTTTTATAATTAAAATATTAAAAAATATGTAACTGTTCAATAATAGTGTTTCTACTCCCCTGTTTTGCAGTCTTTGAAAGATTTTCCCTAAAACATGTAGAGTAGTATTTTGTGAACATAAAAATGTGAAATTAGGCATTAAGGATGTCTGTTAGTATAATAAATACTTCAGGTCTAGCAACCAGGTTACTTCTGTTTTGTTTTATTAGCATAATGTTTTCAAATTCTAATTCACAAAGGTAAATAGTTTCAAAAATACCAGTTTTAAACATCTCATTTTGTAATTTAAGGAAATTCTTCAAATCAGTTGATTTGGAAGCTTTCAAGAGAATAGTAGAATGTTTTTGTATCACAATTGAATTATTCAGAATATTTCATATTTGCTTGAGTTTTTTGACATAAACATCAAATACAAAAAACACAGCTATTCATAGTCTGTTGTCATCTGATATGCAATATTGTTACCTGTTATGGCACAATTGGCAGGTACCCCATAATGTGAGTATGCACCAAGTATAAATTTTTCTGAATTCTACCTGGAATACTTGTGCTGTAGTCATAACCTTGCTTATATAGTTTTATATGAGTAGAAATGTATAAACCTAAAGATCAAGAAAAACTTAAAACGTTATTAATCCATGACATATTTGCATAAGATTCAAATACATGCGTAATAAAAGTTTTAGTTCTAGATCAGTGCAGAAGTAAAATACCCTGGTATATATTAAAGTGTTGGTGTTTCCCAGTGATAATATAGTTTAAAATTTATCTTTTAATGTTCATTTATTTTTGAGACAGAGCATGAATGGGGGAGGGTCAGAGAGAGAGGGAGACACAGACTCTGAAGCAGGCTCCAGGCTCTGAGCTGTCAGCACAGAGCCTGATGCAGGGCTTGAACTCACAGACCATGAGATCATGACCTGAGCCGAAGTCGGAAGCTCAACCGACTGAGTCACCCAGGTGCCCCTTAGTGATAATACAGTTTATAACATGTTTATTAAAAATATGCATGTTATCTTTATTGTGGTGTTAATAGTTAAAAATATATTCCAACAAATGAAATTGAAAACAGACATTTACCTCTGAGGTACAATTAAAAAAAACACTGTTCTATTTCTTGACTAACGTTTGAATCTTTTTGTATAGACTGTAAGAGTACACTATGGAATGGGTCTGCTTTTGCAGCTCTACATAGAGGCAGACCTCCAGAACTACCTGTAAATTATGTGAAACCTCCAAATGTGGGTGAGTAATGTCCATGTGAGCTATAAACATATTCTTGATTTGTTTTTTCCTGAACTCATTATACTGCCAAAATTAAATTTGAAGTGTGAACGAACTGCTTACATTCTTGAGGAGTTTCATGGTTGGTCCAACTTTTTTAAAGCATTTTTACTTAAATCAAATATAATTATGGTTTTGAGATTTTGTTTTGTTTTCGTCTGTCCTTCCTTACTTCCTCCCTTCTTCCCTCCTCCCTTCCTCCTTTCCTCCTTTCTTCTTAGCAGAAGCATTTCCTGTTTTATATAGTATAGGTTTTTTTAACCATATGGATGTTTATTTATATATCTATGTGCTGAACTTAAAGGTTTTATATGGAACTATGTAAAGATAGCTTTCCGAACAAAACATAATACATTCTGCTTATATCTATTTACTAAACATATTATGATGTGATAAATTTTGTCTTTATTAAAACAAATTATTAACTTTTTATCTTTATTAAAACAAAAAAATCACCCTTCCCACTTTTAGTTTACTGAAATTCACATGTTCCATTCAGATTATTACTGAGACATTTCTGGCCAGACCATTATGAAGAAATACTAGTAGTGGTTTCCAAGGAGATCTAGCTACAAAACCATTTGTACTAAAAGTTAACTCTTAAAAAGAATGAACAAAACCATACAGCTAGATGAGTAATTGCCACTCTGTTTCCCTATTTTCTCACACTTCTAAAAAATTATTTTATATAGTGCCTAGTGCCTAGACAAAATTCCTTAAATTCAAATTGAAAAATAAAAACTTAAAAATGCATGCTATTTTATATAATAAGCTTATAGAAGTTACTTACCCCAAGAGATTAAACAAATTTAGGCTAGAAATAATTTTAAAATTTACTTAGGCAAGTTATTGATAAAGATTCATAAGGGTTATTAAAGTAAATCGGATACTTTGGTGTACATTACTAGCAATATTTTTCCATAGCCTGGATGTTCTTGGGTGAAAAGACTACTGAGTTGGGTCTAATTGAACATGGCATTTTTAACATTTTTTTTCATTTTCAGGAATGGATTGTTTATAATTTTCCAGTGTTCATTTTTCCCTTAAAGCTTTATTCATAATTCATTTATTGACTTGAATTAAAATAGCTTTTATTATTCATGTATTTATTTATGTTCAAAAGATACAACATGTATATATTAAGTTTATTTATTTTGAGAGAGAGAGAGCATGAGCAGGACAGGGGCAGAGAGAGAGAGAATCCCAAGAAGGCTCCGCACTGTCAGTGCAGAGCCTGATGTGGGACTCAAACTCATGAACCACCAGATCACGACCTGAGCTGAAGGTGGATGCTTAACTGACTGAGCCACCCCGGCACTCAAAGATACAGTATTTTTTACCACACTATCAACATTATTTGTAATGTTCTGTACTTCCTTCAGTGGTCACATGTAAAATGCTGAAGAACAGCATTTAGAGTATTAGGTTTTCCATCTTTTCTTT
The DNA here is from genome assembly GCF_018350195.1 of Panthera tigris. NCBI lineage: Eukaryota > Metazoa > Chordata > Mammalia > Carnivora > Felidae > Panthera > Panthera tigris. Next base: position 65,995,064 of record NC_056677.1, on the reverse strand, counting down.
AGTGTTTTCTTCCCTTCCCTTTTTAAAAATTATTTTTAACTATATACATTCAAATTTCTTCTGGTTTTAGATAGTGAACACTTTGCATTCTGACTTAGATCACTTTGTTATTCTTATTCTGACTTAGATCACTGTGTTACTGTTATTGCTTATAAATTTTAGTGTTCCTGGCATTGATGCTTTCACATTCTTAAATCTACTGTTATTTGAAGAGAAGCTATTACAATAGAGATAATTCAACCATAATGCATTTCATGTAGTATATACCAGTAAAAATATTTAAGTTTAGGATATTTAGAATTCAGAACCTAGTAAAAACTTAGAGGACGGGACTAGAAAATTAAGCAATATGAATAAGATGTCTTTTAAAATTTCTGATTTGAGAGTTTTCTCATTCTGGGATATCGTTCTGCATAGCTACTTTATAAATTTTATTTTTATTCTTTATTTATTTTTGAGAGAGAGACAGTGAGACAGAGTGAGAGTGGGGGAGGAATAGAGAGGGAGACACAGAATCTGAAGTGGGATTCAGGCTCTGAGCTGTAAGCACAAGGCCCAACATGGGGCCCAAACTCACAAACTGCAAGATCATGACCTGAGCCGAAGTCAGACAGTTAACTGACTGAGCCACCCAGGCACCCCTAAAACTGATTTTAAAGCAGCTGTGCAGGGGTTCCTAGATGGCTCAAGTCAATTAAGCATCCGACTGTTGATTTTGGCTCAGGTTATGATCTCACAGTTTGTGGGTTTGAGTCCCGCGTCAGGCTCCACACTAGCAGTGTGGAGCCTGCTTTGGATTCTCTCTCCCTCTCTCTCTGCCCCTCCCCTGCTCGCTCTGTTTCTCAAAAATAAATTAAAGAAAATAAAATCAATTATTTTCATAGTTTCCCAATGTAAATAAAAACTTAAGGTAATCTTGAAAGTTTAATCAACCAATCTTAGAGCTTTAGTAACACCATTTTTAATAGAAGTGTTCCTTGGTCAAGTAAATGTGGGAAATACTGATTTTACAAAAAGTATAGAAAAAAATGAACATATGTAGGGCTGCTCAGAGTCTTCCATATGCTAAATGCATTGTGAATCACCTTATGGGGAGCATTTCCTAAATAATTTGATAGTGGAGACCCTTTTCCCAAAATGCCTGTAACATTCTGAAAATTTCCTGGGAACAGATTTGGGAAACTGTTATAAACCCCCGTTTACAGCAGAAAAAGCCAAAGTCCAGAGAAGTATGTAATTGGCATAAGTTATACTGGTTGCCTTCCTGTTTCCACAGCATATTTCTTTGGTGTAACAGATCTATACTTACAAAACCCCAAAAATAGAAGATTAGCCATTATTACTTTTTTGAAGTCAGGTGTCTTATGGTATAATTCATATAAAATAAAAATTTTCTTTTTTAACTGTATAGTCCAGTGAGTTTTGACAAATGTATACATTTGTATAACTAATAGCACAATAAAAATGTAGAACATTTCTGTCACCTCCTAAATTTCCTCATGTCTCATTGCAGTCTATCCCCTGCCCCTCCCTCAACACCTGGAAACCACGAATCTCTCTATCCACTCTACTGTTGCCTCTTTTGGAATTTCATCTAGATTAAATAATAAGCATGTAGCCTTTTGTTTATGTCTTATTTTTCTTAGACCTAATGCTTTTTTGATTTATACATGTCATTTCATGTATCAGTAATTTAGTCCTTTTTATTACCAAGCAGTATTTCAGTGTATGGATATATACCATGATATGTTTGTCAATTCATCAATTGATGCACATTTGAGGTGTTTCAGATTATGGCTATTATAAATAAAGCTGCTATAAACTTTCTTTCTGGAGCATGAACATCAGTTTTTATTTGCTTGGGTAAATATCTAGTTAATGGGATTGTTGGATCATATGGTAAATATAGGTTTAACTTTTTAAGAAGCTGCCAAATCATTTTGAAGGTGGCTGTCCCATTTTGTGTTTCTACCAATAGTGTATAATTTTAGAATTAGCTTTTCAATTTCCACAAAAAAAATGACAAGGAATTTTTTGGGATTACATTGAATTTGTAGATAATTTGGGAGAAAATTAACATCTTAACAACATAGAACCTTATAATCCAGGAATATGGTATAATTTTCCATTTATTTAAGTCTTCTATAATTTCTCACAGCAGTATTTTGTAATTTCTAGTGTATAGGTTTTGCACGTCTGTTGTGAATTTTTTCCCTAAGGATTTCACGTTTTTTTGGTGCTATTTTAAATTGTATGTTTTAAATTTTCAATTTCCAGTTGTTTGTTGGTAGTAAATAGAAACTTTTTTTTTGTTTTGTAATTTGACCTTGCTAAATTCACTAACCAGATCTAATAGCATTATTTTTAGATTCTTTGGGATTCTCTGCATAGATGATCATGTTCTCTACAAGTAAAGACAGGTTTACTTTTTTCTTTCTAATTTTTCCTGGCTTATAGTTTTTTCTCTTCCATTATTGAACTGCTAGTGCAATGGTGAATTGAAGTGATGAGACTGGACATTCCTGCCTAGTTCCTGATTTTAGGGGGAAAGCAGGTAGTCTTTCATCATTAAGTATGATTGTAGATACCCTTATCAGTTGGAGGATGTTCCTTTCTGTTCCTACTTTGCATAGAATTTTTATCATAAATAGATATGTCCCACTTTTAATTTTATCCAGTATAGTTAGACTTACACCAGTTATTTCTTAGGGCTTATTTTACCTGTTATTTTATGTAGAATAGTGCTACTCAGTAGAACTTTCTGTAATAATGGAGATGTTCTATTTGGTGCTATCCAAAACAGTAAGCACTAGCCACATGTGGCTGTTGAATCTGAAGAACTCAATTTTTAATTTTACAGAATTTTTAGTAATTTTAAAATCTATAACCACATATGGCTATTGACTACTGTAGTAGACAGTAAAATCTAGAACAATATGAAAACCAGTAAGCAGCTTTATGGATAGGTACATAATTTAGTAATAATGTATTGACTAATGATGCATTTTATAAATTCAACCTGGAATGTTTTCTACTTTTGTACTTAGAAACTAGCTTTTCCTAATTTGATTTTAGTAACTCACTTCAAAGATCATATTGTGCCACCTCTTTCTAATGAGTTTCGCAATTATCTTTGGCCAAAAACAATAAAATCTTGACCTTAGCTGGACTTTCCACTGTATTGGATTATATATTCAAATATTCAGTATTCCCATCCTTTGTGCAGTTAATCGATGATATTATTTAGTAATTTAATGAAATGGAGGTGAAGGAGCATGGCATAGCATAGACTAACTACTGTAATACTTTAAGTATATGTGTACGTAAGTTTACCAAGGGTGAATTTCCAAATCCTTATAAGGAAAAAGCAAAGATGCCTGTGATATTTACACTATTATAAAGTCTAAGTTCCAGTCATACCATTTCATTAGCTGTATGCCTGACTAACCAGATTGGTTTTGCATTGTGCCAAAATTAAATCAAAGGAAGAAAATTGAACTAAATTCAAAACAATATTAATACCTAATGCCAATCAAAAGAATCCTGGAACATATGTAATTAATATTTGTAGTATTATTTGAGATTTTGCACTATAATCACTAAATATTATTGTTTCTTCATTCCTTTACAGATTAGTATTTATTTTGGAAACTTTGTAGTAGTTGCACTAAAATTTGAAAATCAAATTTCACACAAATACAACTCTACTGCTGAGCTGGTTTTTCAGTACAGAAGTAATTTCAAAGTCTGTTTCATGTCCATTTGAAATGAATATTTGGAAGAACTACTATTATAGTTATTTTCCATCATGGTAAAAGTTTCAAAAATTTTTCTAATTATTATATTCTACTAAACAATTTCCATAAAATTATCCCTAGAAATGGCAGCAGGATGGCTTGTCACTGTAGTTTGAGACTGACATTTTACCCAAGGAACAAATAATGCATGCTTACCTTTCTAAACTGTAGGGCATGATATGACAAGACTATTTTCAAACCTTTTTTTTCTTTTTTCTTTTTGAAAAATTGATATATAGCAGTGTCCTATAATTTACATAGTAGGCCTTTTATTTATATTGTATACAGCTCAAGAGGCTTGCATTAACTTTAAAGCCAAATTAATATATATTGCCATAAGCTTCCATTTAGCATTGATTGGCTCTTGTTATTGGCCATTCTATGGTTATATGTCACATTTAAACCCATAATTCACTTGGAGGTGGGAAACTTGCCTCTTGTTAATATGGAAGTGTAAATTGAAAGGAAGTCTAATTTAAACTTTTTATTTGGCTGAGGTGACTGGGTTTCTGCCAGTAATATTTGTCCTCCTCTCTCTCTTATTTTATGCAGTTCTTATCTTTTGCCCATGGATCACACTTTTGCCAGGCCTTGCTTTCATTGCCTCCTTCCCTTCCCTTCCCTTTCCTCCTTTTTGTGTTCACATAATTGCATGAAACAAGTTGATTATAAAGTCATTACATTTATGTGTCTGGAGAGGAACAGGGGTTTCTTGTCACACCTGCAAGTAATTAGAACTGGAACATAAACTCAGAATCTTTTATATGTGCTACATTATGAGTGCTCACTAAATATTACATGAATAGAAGTAGAATAATTGCTGCCACATGGAAACCTAAGCATCCCTTTTAAAGGCAATGATACGGTTTTATACAGCTCATGAGTTTCTCATTTCTGTCCATTTCTGGAGTCAATATTGTGTTAATATTAGGATTAATAATTTGTTTATTTGAAAGATAAGCAGCTTTTAGTTTGTAAGTATCAATATCATCATGTAAAGTATAATAAAAAAAAAGAATTTCTCTATTCCTATTTTGAACATTCTTTCCCTTCCTCGTTATTCTTTGTCATTCCTTCAGCTTTTTCTTTCAACATACACCAAAGTATTCTAGAAGAATCTTTTAGTATTTGTTTTATGCATTTTACTTGGTACCTTATAGAAATAGAACTTCATATTTATAGTTCACAAAGGTAAGCTATAAAACAATTTCAGATTTGTTTAGTTGGAGGAAAAGTCAGTCTACAACGTTTGTGTATACTAGCCAAGTCAGGTTAAATTGTTTAGAAGATAGTAAAATAAAGATTTAGGGTATTTATTCCCAAACTATATTAAGTGAACTTTGCAGAAAGGTTGAATGGAATTAGAAATATTGTTTATTTGCTATATCTCACTTAATTATCTTAGAAATAAGTCATTCAATGATCATCAATGCAAATAGTGTGTGTAGGACTTAGTAGTGTAATTTAAATTGTACTGTGGATGGGTGTTATAGGGTGATAATGGCATCAGCCTTAAAGACTGTAAAGCTGTTCTGTGGGTTTAAGGTTTCAGAGACATAATTTGATCCATAGTAGCATCACATCCATGAGAGAGAAATAATTCTGTTGTCTTATGCTTTTTACTAGTTACTTATGCTTTTTCAGGTTTTATTAAAATTTGTTTTTGCTCTTTTTCTGGCTTCTTTCATGCTTTATTTGTTTAGTTGTTAGAGCTTTTTTTAGGAATTGAATCAAGCTTCACACAGAATATATTACTAGTTATTGTAAATCTAGAATTGACAGTGAATTTCACAAGTCACTTTTCAAGGTTCTGGAAGGAGGATTTTCTTAGTTTATTGTCCTCTCTACTTATAGGAGCCATTATGTTCAAGTGCATTTTAAGCAATCAGAAGGTTGCATATTTGCTATCATTCTATTTTCTGATGAAAATTTTGAAAAATAAAACTACAAATGTTGATCAAGTGACTTTTTGTAAAAAAGATTAATCCAAGATTATTTTAGCCCTCTTTAAATATAGCTTAGTTTCTGAAAATTGTTTTATTTGAAAGATGATATTGATAGTGATGGGTGTGATGTTAGAAGCCTGATTTGTGAATAGTAGTTCTTTTTGCTTTATGTGTATAAAGCCCTAAGACTGTTATTTGGTTAGCAGTTATTTGCTGAACCTCTGATACTGTTTTTGATTCAGTCTTAAGCTTTTGCTGAAAGCACCCCTGCTCTACTTCATCCTTCACCCCACCCCCACATTCTTGAGGTTTATCTTTGAGGTAGGTGTGCAAATTACTATTGCTTAGAAGTTCAAAACTTTGCTTTATTGTTTTGAGGTTGTTTTAGTGGATTTTAACACATTTCTCGATACTATAGGCATCATATTACAATGTGATTTTGGTAATATCCTTTGTCCTTCATTCCCTTCAAAAGGCTGACCTAGCAAAGTCAAGTTGAGATTATTCTTTAAAATAGCTAGACCCACTATTTTCCGGTTTTACTGGTAGTGAGTCACATTTAAACTCTCAGGGTTGTTTATGGCTTCTTTGGATATGAAGTTAGCCTGACCTATGGTTAAAATAATTCATTTTATCTTTCAATGCCACTTAAAGAAGAATTGGAAATATTCTGCTTTCTTATATAATCTGTCTTAAAGTTTAAAAATGAAAAGTTAGAAAATGATATAAGGATTTCATGAACACCAGGTGTAGTACATTATTAGATTGTAGGTGACAGGTAAAATTGCTTGAGTTATGTGAATCATTTATATTAAAAATCAGATAATACCACTGATTTGTAAACTTTTGGTTTTATCTGGAGCTTGATGCCAAGTTAATAATATACTAATTCTCCCAGTAGATATGGTAATTACCTGGCTTTGGTTAAGTATTGTATCTCTTAGCATCATTGCTCAGATATTTTCTGTGATATAAGCAGTAGGATTCAGTGAGTTCATGTTGGTAGTGACAGTTGCTTATGGTTCATCATATTCTTGTTTAAGCCCAGAAGTGTTCTTCCTTAACCATGCATTAGTCAGTGAGCATTTGGACTGTTACCATAATTTGGCCGTTGTAGAAGATGCTGTTATAAATATAGGGGAGCATAGGTTTTAGCATTTTTGTATTCTTTGGGTAAATATCTAGTAGTGTGATTGCTAGGGTAGGGTATTTCTATATTTAATTTTAGAGGAACCTCCATACTGTTCTCCAGAGTAGCTGCACCAGTTTGCATTCCCACCAACAGTATAAGAGGGTTCCTTTTCTCCACATCCTCACCAATACCTGTTGTTTCTTATGTTGTCAATTTTAGCCATTCTGGCAGGTATGAGGTGATATTTTATTGTAGTTTTGATTTGCATTTCCCTGATGATAAGTAACGTTGAACATCTTTTCATGTGTTTCTTGGCTATCTGGACGTCTTCTTTGGAAATATGTCTATTCATGACTTCTTCCCATTTGCTAAATGGATTATTCTTTTTTGGGCACTTACTTTTATAAGTTCTTTAAATATTTTGGATACTAACCCTTTATCAGATATGTAATGTACAAATATCTTCTCCCACTGCTTTAGTTTTGTTGATAGTTTTCCTCACTGTGCAGAAGCTTTTTATTTTGATGAAGTCCCAATAATTTATTTCTGCTTTTATTTCCCTTGCCTCAGGAGACAACTGGAAAGAAGTTGCTACTGCCAGTGTCAAAGAGGTTACTGCCTGTGTTCTTCTGTAGGATTTTTATGGTTTCAGGTCTCACATTTAGGTTTTATTTCATTTTGAATTTATTTTTGTGTATGGTGTAAGAAAGTGGTCCAGTTTGATTCTTTTGCATGTTGCAGTCGAGTTTTCCTATTACAATTTGTTGAAGATACTGTCTTTTTCCAATTGGATATTCTTTCCTGCTTTGTTGAAGATTAGCTGACCATATACTTAACAGTTCATTTCTGGGTTTTCTATTTTGTTCCATTCATCACTATTTTTGTGCTAGTTGCATACTGTTTTGATCACTACAGCTTTGTATTATAGCTTGAAGTCCAGAATTGTGATGCCTCCAGCATTGCTTTTCTTTTTCAAGGTAGCTTTGACAATCCGGGGTCTTTTGTGTTTCCATACAAATTTTAGGATTGTTTGTTTTAGCCCTGTGAAAAATGTTGATGGTATTTTGATAGGGATTGCATTAAACGTGTAGATTGCTTTGGGTAGTATAGACATTTTAACAATATTCTTGCAATCCATGAGTATGGAATACATTTACATTTCTTTGCGTCATTTTCAGTTTCTTTCATTAGTGTTTTGTAGTTTTCAGAGTCCAGGTCTTTCACCTCTTCAGTTAGGTTAATTCCTAGGTATCCTATTGTTTTTGGTGCAGTTGTAAATGTGATTGATCCCTTAATTTCTCTTTCTTCTGATTCATTATTGGTGTATAGAAATGCCACAGATTTCTGTACATAGATTTTGTATTACTGAATTCATTTCTTAGTTGTATTTTTTTTTTGTGGTCTTATGGATTTTCTATAAAGAGTAACATGTAATTTGTACACAGTGAAAGTTTGACTTCTTCCTTGCTGATTTGGGTGTCTTTTATTTATTTGTGTTATCTCATTGATGTGGCTAGGACTTCTAGTACTATGTTAAATAACTGTGATGAGCATGGGGATCCCTGTCTTGCTCCTGGTGGTAGAGAAAAAGCTCTCAGCTTTTCCCCATTGAGAATGATGTTAGCTGTGGGTTTTTCATATATGGCCTTTATGATATTGAGATGTTTCCTCTAAACCTACTTTGTTGAGGGCTTTTATAATGAAAGGATGTTGTACTTCATCAAATGCTTTTTCTGCATCTATTGAAATGATCCTTTTTTTATCCTTTTTTTATTAATGTGGTGTATCATTAGATTCGTTTACGAATGTTGAACCCCCCTCCCCCCCTGCTTACAACCCAGGATCCTACTTGATCATGATGAATGATTTTTTAATGTATTATTGGATTTGGTTTGCTAGTATTTTATTATTTTATGTTCATCAGGGATATTCACCTGTCATTCTTTTTTTTAGTGGGGTCTTTATCTGGTTTTGGTATCAGGGTAATGTTGGCCTCATAGAATGAATTTAGAAGTTTTCCTTCTTTATTTTTTGGAATAGTTTGAGAAGAATAGGTATTAACTCTTTTTTAAATGGTTGGTAGAATTTGTCTGTGAAGACATTTGTCCTTATACTTTGTTGAGAGTTTTTTGATAACTGTTTCAATTTCTCTGATGGTTATTGGTGTGTTCAAATTTTCTAGTTCTTCCTGTTGCAGTTTTGGCAATTTATGTTTCTAAAGAAGAATTTATTAATTTCTTCCAGGTTGTCTAATTTGTTGGCATATGGTTTTTTATAATATTCTCTTCTAATTTTTTGTACACCTGTGCTGTTGGTTGTTATTTCTCCTCTGTCATTTTTTATTTTATTTATTTGGGTCTTTCTCTTTTCTTTTTGATAAGTCTGGCTAGAGGATTATCAGTTTTATTAATATTTTCAAAGAATCAACTTCTGGTTTCATGATCTTTTCTACTAGTTTTTGTTTGTTTGTTTGTTTCTATCATTTTTTTCTGCTCCAATCATTGTTATTTCCTTCCTTCTGCTGGCTTTAGGCTTCATGTGTTGTTTTTCTAGCTCCTTCAGTTGTAAGGTTAGATTGTTTATTTGAGATTCCTCTTACTTTTTAAGATAGACCTGTATTGCTTATAGACTTCCCTCTTAGGACTGCTTTTGCTGCATCACAAAGGTTTTGGATTTGTGTGTTTTGATTTTCATTTGTTTCCATGTGTTTTTTTTTTATTCTTTGATTTTCTGGTTGATTTGTTCATTGTTCAGTAGCATGTTGTTTAACCTCCATGTATTTGTGGTCTTTCCACATATTTTTTGTTCTGATTGACTTCTAGTTTTATAGCATTGTGGTCAGAAAATATGCCTGGTATGATTTCAGTCTTTTTGTACTTGTTGAAACCTGATATAGGATCTACTATGTGATCTGTTCTGGAGAATGTTTTATATGCACTTGAAAGGAATGTGTATTGTGCTGCTAATTAAATGTTTTGCATATATTTGTTAATTATATCTGGTCAAGTATGTCATTCAAAGCCACTGTTTCCTTGTTGATTTTCTGTTAAATCTGTCCATTGATATAATTCGGACATTAAAGTCTCCTACTGTTATTGTCTTATTATCAATCAGTTCCATTATGTTTGATATTAATTGTTTTATATACTTGGGTAGTCCATGTTGGGTGGATAAATATTTATTATCATAAATCTTTCATTTATTTATTAAAAAATATTTTTTTAATGTTTATTTATTTTTGAGAGAGAGAGAGTTGGTGCACATAAGCGGGGGAGGGACAGAGAGAGGGAGACAGAGGTTCTGAAGCAGGCTCCCCGCTGACAGCAGAGAACCCAATGTGGGGTTTGAACTCAACAAACCACGAGATCATGACCTGAACTGAAGTCAGTCACTTAGCTGACCGAGCCCCCAGGCACCCCTATTGTAAATCTTTTAAAAGAATGTAGTCAGCATATGACAGTTTATTAATTGTATTTAAGGGCATTTCTGTGTGTTCTTTGTTCTTAGTCTGTTGAGTTGAAAATCATTTGTTTCAGCTTAGAAATATTTTCTGACACCAGTTCAAAGTTCCATGTCCATGTAAAATGATTTTAATACAAACAGATTTTTCTCCACTGTAAGTAGAGAATAAACAGAGTAGACTTATGGTCTAAGAACTCTGATGTGGTGGTCATTTTAGGATAATCTTTAAATCTGGTGAACTTTCCAGTAAAAACCAATTTTAGTAGGGACAGAGTTCCTGCTGATACTGTTCAGTATCTTTTGTGGGAAGATTGAAGTATATAATGTAGAATTTTTGCTGTTAAAATTAATTTTTCGGGCTCATAGCAGAATGTATTTTGTATAATATCATTAAAGTAGATAGTTGAAGAGTATGAAGAATACTGAATTGGAATTAGGAGATCTGTATTGAACCTAGGCCCAACCATATTTTGGCTTTGTGATGTTAGATAAGTCATTTAGTTTCTCTGGTCCTTAATTTCCTCATCTACAAATTGAAGAAAATGCTTTCCTTCGTTCTCACAGAATTACTGTGAACTCAAATGAGATGTCTGTGGAATTAATTTATTAACTTTACAATGTCATACAGATGTAATTTGTAATTATTATATTGGGTCACAAATCCTGATAATGTTAATAATAATAACTCATAGATTAAATATATGATATTTGAGTTATCTTTGTGGAAATATTGTCTAGTGCACATGAAACTATATTAAGGTACTACTTTAATATCTAAAGTTGTGTCATACCTGCCCTTTGACTATAAATGTAGTGCTCTTGCAACAGAATTCTCAGCAAAGCAAATTATATATATTTCCTGGTTACCATAGTAGCACCTCTTGTCAACCATTATAGGTGCTCTGAGATATTTATAATCCTCATATTTGCTCTCAGTTTCCCAAATAGTTTCCAACCTCTGATTTATGTTTAGAATCATAGTTTTCACATTGTTATATGTATTTAAAAATTTTTAATATTTATTTATTTTTGAGAGAGACAGAGACAGAATGCGAGTAGGTTAGGGGCAGAGAGAGAGGGAGACACAGAATCCAAAGCAGGCTCCAGGCTCCAAGCTGTCAGCACAGAGCCCAATGTGGGGCTCGAACTCACAGAGCTGTGAGATCATGACCTGAGCTGAAGTCAGACACTCAACCGACTGAGCCACCCCGGCGCCCCTGTTATGTGTATTTTAAATAAAACATGAGAGAATATGGTGGGAATTGGTAAGCACCATTTTATTCAATATACTTTGTGGTCAACCTATATCACATTATAGCCCCTTGTAAATGAGTAGTGGTATTATTCAGAAGAGAATTGCCTGTTTGATAAAATAAGAGCCTCTGGTTTGCAGTGAGTTATGTGACTGGAAAGGAGGTTGTGGCCCAATTATTCTGAACTGTCCATGCTTGGAGTCTACAGAATTTTTGGATAAAGGGCTGGATAGTAAAAGTTTTTAAGTGTTTATTTATTTATTTATTTTGAAAGGGGTGGGGGAAAGTGAGCGGAGGAGGGACAGAAAGAGAGGGAGAGAGAATTCCAAGCAGGCTCCATTCTGTAAGCACAGAGCCCAATGCGGGGGCTCCATCACATGAACTGTGAGATCATGACTTGATCGGAAATCAAAAGTTGGATACTCAACCAACTGAGCCACTCAGGCACCCCTGGATAGTAAAAGTTTTTGGTCTCTGTTGCAACTTCCCAGCTTTGTGGTAATGTGAAAGCAGCCATAGATAATATGTAAATGAATGAGAATATAGTTGTTTTCTAGTAAAACTGTACTTACAAAATCAGGTGGTGGGCTGAAATTGGCCCATTGCCTGTAATTTGTCAACCTCTGTTCTACACTATATAAATGAGTTTAGATTTTATCTTGTAGATACTAAAATACCATTGGATATTTTTGAATAGGAAAATTTCATGATCAGATTTTCATTTTGGAAAGATAACCCAGGTGGCAGAGTAGGATAAATTGGGGAGGAGAGAGATTGGAAGAGACAAGGAAATCAGAGGGAGGGCTATTACTGTAAATGTAGATAGGTGATAAGTATGGCATCAGTGGCAATAGAAGTGGAGATAACTGGATTTATTTCAAGCAAAATTTTGGAAGCGGGATTAATACAGGTTGGTTGGATATAGGGAATAAAAGAGGAAGAGTAAAAAATTATCTGTTAATGATAAAATTGAGGAGAGAGAGAATATAAGAAACTTGTGATGGAAAGATAATTAACTTGATTTGGGAAATCTCCATCTATGTTATATCCAAGTAGAGGGGATGGATGTTCATGAGGTGGTTGAAAGTGTGGGCCAGAAGCTAAGGTGAAAGACAAAGGTTAGAGATAAAGATTTGGCAGTAATTAGTATGTGATTGCAGGGGCAGCATGAAGACAGAAGAGAACGCTGGATAGAACTTAAGTCAACTATCAGTATTTCATCAAGAGTGAGTCAGGGTTAAAAAATAATACAAGGATCTAAGAAGGACAAGGTTTAGAGAGACAGTGGGAGGATCATAAGTGAGATCTTGTAAGTTACAAGAAGAGGATTACAAACTTTATCAATATTCCCTATAAAACTTTCTGACTATGAATTTAAATTCTGAATGGTTTTGGAAGTTTGAAGGGTAATAACAATTACTTAACTTTAAAAAAATAGTTTTTAATTCAGTTTAGCAAATATTTGAATACCAAATATAGACAAAGCCTGCCTGTTCACGGCAGACCTTGCTATCAAGGATTTTACTCTTTGGAGAGGTTTGAACAGATGCCAGAATACGATTGTAGTGTGGGGCATCGTCTCAGTCCTTTTCAGGCTACTACAACAAACTGGCATAGACTGGTGGCTTATAAACAACAAGCATTTTCTCAGTTCTGGAGTCTGAGTAGTCAAGATCAAGGCACCAGCAGATTCAGTGTCTGCTGAGGGCCCATGTTCTGGTTCACAGATTGTACCTTCTCACTGTAACTTCACACGGAAGAAGGGCAAGGGAGATTTCTTAGGCCTCTTTGTAAGGGTACTAATTCCATTCATGAGGACTCTGCCTTCATGACCTAATCACGTCCCAAAAGGACCCCACATCCTGGTACCATTATATTGGACATTAGGTGTTCAACATGAATTCATGGATAGGGGCACAAACAGTCTATAGCAGATGTATAAACTAAGTGATTTAAGGGAAATACAAAATGTAATAGGCATTCAGGAAGGAGACATGAAACTGATTGAGAGAAATAAGGAACAATTTTGAAGAATAAGTGGACTTTGAGGTGAACTTTGAAGGATTAATTATTACCTGAGGGATGGAACATTCCATTTAAGAGGATGTCTGTATAGGACATACAAGAAGGCTTATCTAATTTCAAATGGAAAATTAATGCTCTAGAGGAGTAGGAATTATGGTTGGATATTTTGAGAAAGGTGGGACCAGATTAATTTAACAAATACTTGAATGTCTTGCTTCCAAGGGATTGAGTTAGATCACTTCATGATGCATTAAACATTAATCTCTATCTTTAAAATGTTTACTGTCTTATTAGATCAGAGATATTCAGAAGTAACTAATACAAGTACCATGATAAGGTCCAGAATTGAATTAGGAAAGTTCTCTTTTGATTGAAGTGATGGAGAAAGATTTCTTTAAGAAAGGCGGTTGTTTCAGGTTATGTCTGCAAAGTTAAGGAGGATATTGTTAGGCTAAAATATCAGACATAAGCATAAGGCTAAAGGAATACATAAGCAAATGTGCCAGGGTGGTAAACTGAGAAGTTGGTTTAAGTGTAAGCCTTGAGATTGCCTATGGTCTTAATCAGATATTATCAGTTTTGCTTATACTCATTTGAGTGTGTGTGCATAATTGCCTCTATAGTTTTATCACTTGTGTATTCACCTCGATACTTCAGATAGTTTCATCACCACAAAGGTCCCTCATACTGCCCTTTTATAACCACACCCACCTATCTTCTGCCTGTCTCTACCCACTGCCCCCGTCTTGTCAACTACTAATCCATACTCCATTTTTGTTCAGTTTTGTCATTTTAAGAATGTTAACAAATTTATTTTTATTTTTTATGTTTATTTTTGAGAAAGAGAGAGAGACAGAGCACAAGCAGGGGAGGGCAGAGAGAGAGGGAGACACGGAATCTGAGGCAGCCTCCAGGATCTGAGCTGTCAGCACAGAGCCTGATGTGGGGCTCAAACTCACGAACCGTGAGATCATGACCTGAGCCGAAGTTGGATGCTGAACCAACTAAGCCACCTAAGCGCCCCTATCATTTTAAGAATGTTATATAAATGGAATCATATAGTACATAAATTTATTTCACTTAGCATAATTATCTGGACATTCATCCAGGTTGTTGAATGTGTTAATATTTATTCATTTTTGTTGCTGATTGGTATTCCATGGTATGGGTATACCACAGTTTATTTGTTCACCAGTTCAAGGACATCTAGGTTGATTGTAGCTTTGGGCAGTTACAAATAAAGCTGCTGTGAACATTTGTGCGTAGGTGTTTTGTTTTGTTTTGTTTTGTTTTGTTTGGGGTGTGTGTGTATGTGAGAGAGAGAGAGAGAGGGCCAGACAGACAGAGAGAGAACATAAGCTTTCTTTTTTCTGTAAGTGTTCATTTCTCTGGGACAAAATCCAAAGAGTACAATTGTAGGTCATATGGTAATTACGTGCTTAGTTTTTTAAGAAACTGCCAAACTGTTTTCCAGAGTGGCTGTAGCATTTTACATTCCCACCAGCAATCTATGAGTGATCTAATTTTTCCACATCTTTGCCAGCATTTGATATTGTCACAATATTTTATATTAGCTTTTCTCATGTCTGTGTAGTATGCTATATCATTTTGGTTTTAATTTGCATTTCCCTGATGGCTACTGATGTTGAACATTTTTCTTAGTGCTTATTTACTGTATATATGTCCTTTGATGAAATGTCTTTGTTTGAGTCTCTGACCTATTTTCTAATTGGATTATTTTTATTCTATTATTGAGTTTTACAAGTTCTTTATATATTCTAGATACCAGTCCTTTGTATCATTGCATACATATTTGCAAATTTGTATCATTTGCAAATATTTTCTCCCTATATACAGCTTGTTTTTTTCATCCTCTTTATAGAGGCTTTCACAGACCAAAAATTTTAAATTTTGATGACATCCAACATACCAAATTTTCTCTTTTTGGGTTATGCTTTTGTTAACAAGCTGAAGAATTCTTTGCCTCAGAATTCTGAAAATTTTCTCCCGTGTCATTTTTTTCAAACAGCTTGATAGTTTTACATTTAATTCTGTGATTCATTTTGAGTTAAATTGTGTAATGTATAAATGGTTTAGGTGGAGGTTCATTATTTTTTACCTATGAATGTCTAATTGCTCCAGCACCATTTGTTGAAAAGGCTATTCTTCCTCCACTGATTTTGATTTGCACTTTTGCCAAATATCAGTCAAGAATGTTTCAAACACCCATCAAGAATTTATTTCTTGGTCCTCTGATGCCACTGTTCTATGTGTTTATCTCCTTACCAGTACAACCTTGCTTTGATTACTATAGTTGCATAGTAAGCCTTAACATTGGAGAGACTAGTCTGTCCTAATTTTTCCTTGTCAAGATTGTTTTCAACATTCTAGGGACAGTGCCTTTCCATGTATATTTTAAAATAAGCTTGTCAGTGTCTGAAAAAGCCTTTTGAACTAAGCCTTTTGCATTAAGTCTATAAATCAGTTTAGGAGACCTGATATGTTCACTATGTGGAGCCTTCCATTCCATGACCACGGTATGTCTCTCCATTTACTGAGGTCTTTGATTTCTTTCATTAGCATTTTGCAGTTACAGCATACCGAAATTTACATGCTTTGTTAAATGTATATCCAACTATTTAATTTTTTTGAATGATTGTAAATGGTATTGTGTTCATAATTTTTGTTTCTGCATGTTCATTGTTAGTGTATAGAAATACCATTAATTTGTGTTTGTTGACCTCATTTCCTCCTACCTTGCTGAGCTTGCTTACCTGTTATTTCTAGAAGTTTTCTCTTTTTAAACATAGTCCATCCTGCTATTTTTATGTTATAGTTTTGGGATTGGATGATTTGAAAGATTTAATTATGTTTTGGGTTGGTTTGAGCTAGAATTTAAAGTTTGTGGTAAAACCTGTTACAGTCATTGGAACATGGTATAGCTCTTGGGGCAAATAATTTAAATTTTTTTTTCTCATTTTCAGAAAAGAATGTTATAGAATATTGGTTAAGAGATCAACTTCTGAAGCCAGATTGCCTGTATTTAAAACCTTGCTCTGCCACTTACTACATTGGGATCTCAGAGAGATTACTTAACCCCTCTATGCCTCAGTTTCCATGTCTTTAAAAGGGTGTAAGGGCGCCTGGGTGGCATCTGACTCCTGATTTCAGCTCAGGTCATGATCTCACAGTTTGTGAGATCAAGCCCCACATCAGGCTCTGTGCTGACAGCATGGAAATTGCTTGGGATTCTCTCTCCTCTCTGCCCTGCCCTCCATTCTCTTTCTCTCACAAATAAATAAACATTTAAAAAATATAAATGGAATATTAATTTATAGGGTTAAATAACTGAAACATATAAAGTGTTTAGCATAGTTCCTGGCACATGAAAGGAGTTAAATGTTAAATTTTATTATATATAACAAAGGATTGTCTTGTCAATTCTGGTCATCAATGTATGGACAATATTTTTGTATATATTTTATTTTATTTAGCATGGAGAACACTGTTCATTAGAGTCACCAATATAATACCACCTTTTTCCCCTTTCCTCCACCCAACCCATTTTGAAATGTGAACACTGAGGTCCCAGAGAATAGGAACTAAGCCTATTGTACTAGACATTCTACAAAATCTGCTTTACTTAATTCTCAAGGTAGGTGGTATTATGCCTATTTTATAAATTTTATAGGTAAAGAAGATGCTAGGCTGCTTGTTCTTTTTTCAATTCTATGTTGCCTTTTTATATCATTCTACCAAAATAGAATTGGTAAAGCCAGAGCCAAATCTGCCAGTACTGTTGAGCTATTCACATGGCTCTTTGATTTTCCCACAGGATCACTATGTATTATGTCCTTTACCCCCATTTCTTCTAGCAAACTCATGTCCCATAGCTTACCTCTTTGTATTGAATAGCAGTTAGTACCCACAAAAATAAGGTGAGTTCACTGCTCTAGACCCATCAATATCTTTTACTTGGTGGGAGATAAACATTGCTGATATATTTAAATATAAAGCACTAACTGAGAGGCAGCTCTGGTATAAGAAAAAGAACACTGGACCCAAGTTCAGGTACCTTCTTTGTCTGTCAGTTATCACCTATATGATTGGAAAACTTGCATCACCAGCCTGGATCATACGGTTTTATATGTAAAAGGAGTAGTTGGACTGAAAATTAGTCTTTAAAGTCCCTTTAAGCTCTATCATAATTCTGTAACAGACACTAGTTCAAAGAAAGAAAAGAAAAAAACATATTTGCTGATAGACTGCTTCCTGGGCCTATAGAAATGGTGATTAGCTTCAGAATCTTTATTAGTGTTGGTTTGCATTTTTTCTTTTTTTTAAACAGCTTCCCTTTAAAAAAATTTGTTTTATGTTTATTTATTTTTGAGAGAGAGGGAGACAGAGTGTGAGCAGGCGAGGGGCAGAGAGAGAGGGAGACACAAAATCGAAGCAGGCTCCAGGCTCTGAGCTGTCAGCACAAAGCCCGATGCAGGGCTTGAACCCACGAACTGTGAGATCATGACCTGAGCCGAAGTCGGACACTTAACCGACTGAGCCACCCAGGTGCCCCTCCAGCTTCCCTTTTTTATTGTAACATATGGAACATATGTGAAGAAAATATGCCAATTACGACGTTCTGCAAATTGCTATAAATTATTAGAAAATACATTTGTAGTTCCTATGTATTTCTTTTTGTCTGTGACTGTCAAACAATGGCAGTATGATGGATTATGTCACTGTAAACAGATCTCCTGTGGGCATAGTCTGGCCTCTGTCTGATAACATTACAAACCTGACATTTTTACTCACTGTTAACATAGTGGGGAATTCTGCCACACTATTCTCTATTTCTTTGCATTAAATATACACTGGAGAAAGATTGTTGAGTTGTAGCTAGCTGGAAGAGAACTCAAGAGCTCTGATTTGGAATACTTGTTACTTCATGAAGAAAATTAAATTTAGTTTCTTAAAACAATACAAAAAGATGTAGATAGAATATAGTCTTGTGATTAGATAGCATTAAATTTTCTTTTGTAGTTTCAAGTTTTTCTTTAAATTCCAGTAAGTTAACATACAGTGTAATATTAGTTTCAGGTGTAAGGACTTAGTGATTCATCACTTACATACAGGACCCAGTGCTCATCACAAGTGCCTTCCTTAATACCCATCACCCATTTATCCCATCCCCCCCTGCCCACCTCCCCTCCAACAATCCTCGGTTTATCTATAGTTCAGAGTCTGTTTTATGGTTTGCCTCTCTTTTTTCCCTATGTTCATCTGTTTTGTTTCTTAAATTCCACATAAGTGAAATCATGTATTTGTCTTTCTTTGACTTATTTCTATTAGCATAAGACTCTCTAGCTCTATCCATGTTATTCCAAATGGCAAGATACTATTCTTTTTTATGGCTAAGATTCCATTATACACACACGT
Organism: Panthera tigris; assembly: GCF_018350195.1. NCBI lineage: Eukaryota > Metazoa > Chordata > Mammalia > Carnivora > Felidae > Panthera > Panthera tigris. The sequence goes on along the minus strand of NC_056677.1, from coordinate 65,976,013 downwards.
GTGTGTGCACGTGCACACACATACACACACACACAATCTTTATTCATCAGTTGATGGACACTTGGACTCTTTCCATAATTTGGCTATTGTAGATAATGCTGCTATAAACATCAGGATGCATGTATCCCTTTGAATCACTATTTTTTGTATGCATTGGGTAAATACCTAGTAGTACGATTGCTGGATCATAGGGTAGTTCTATTTTTAACTTTTTGAGGAACCTCCATACTGTTTTCTAGAGTGGCTATACTAATTTGCCTTCCCACCTACAGTGTAAGAGGGTTCCTCTTTCTCTGCATCCTTGCCAACATTTGTTGTTTTCTGTGTTGTTAATTTTAGCTATTCTGACAGGTGTGAGGTGATATCTCATTGTAGTTTTGATTTATATTTCCCTGATGATGGTTTGCAAGTTTTCTTATTTATTTTGACATAAAAATTGTGTATATTGAGTGTGTGCAGCATGTTTTATATAGGTCTATGTTGTAAAATGATTATTGCAATAAAAATTAACATGTCCATCAGCTACTGTAGTAATCATTTCTTTTATGAGATCACTTGGGATCTACTCTCTTAACAAATTTCAAGTATACATTCCATTATTATTTGCTATAGTCATCATGCTCTATATGAGATACCTAGATTATGAGCTACAGTCACCATATTGTATATGAGGTAACTGAATATACCCTTTGATCAGTGTCTCCCCTTTTCCCATACCCTCCCAGCCTCTGATAACCACCATTCCAATTATTGTTACTATGAATTAAACTTTTTTTAAAGATTCTACGTATCAGTGAGATAATGTGATTTTTTTTCTTTGTCTGGCATATTTCACTTAGCATAGTGTCCACCAAGTTCATCCATGTTGTTACAGATGGCAGGATTACATTTACTTATTGCCAAAGGCAGCTGGGGTTGTTTTTGTCTGTATTTCTATCTTTAGAATTAAATGTCTTTAATTAAATGTAATTTTTAATTACATTAAATTAAGTTAAATTTCTATGTTTTGTTGGTATTTTTGTCTATATTTTCTATGTTTAGAATTAAAACGCACAAAGCTCAGTTACATTTAAAATGTAAATCACAATGAAAATTTCCTATGGTAATAGAAAATGAGTAGAAGTACTGAATTTCTAATTGTATCTATGGACAAATGTCTCTTCATGTGGTTGAATCAAAAGCTTATTTGAATCTATGCTTTCTACAAAAAAGTGTGTTTTTAATGTACTTAAAAAAATGTTTATTTATTTTGAGGAAGAGTGCACGCATGAGTGGGAGATGAGCAGAAAGAGAGAGAGAGAGAGAATCCCAGGCAGACTACCTGCTGTCTGTGTAGAGCCCAATGTGGTGCTCAAACTCAGGAACCATGAGACTGTGACCTGAGCCGAGACTGAGAGTCAGATGCTTAACCAGCTGAGTCACCTAGGTGCCCCTTTAATGTACTTTTTAAATTGAAGTATATTTGATATAAAACATTGTATATATTTAAGTTGTACAACATATTAATTTGATACATTTATATATTGTGATATGATTGCCATTGTGGCAATAATTAGCATTCCTATCACATTACATAATTATTATTTCCTTTTATTGTAATAATTAAGTTCTAGTCTCTTAGCAGTTTTGTTATATAATACAATATTTTTGTTTATATCCATATACCATGATTTTAGATCCATAGGACTTATTTATTACTTGTGCAAGTTTGTACCCTGAAACAACATCTGTCCTATCCCCCAACCGCCAGCCCTTGGTAACTACCATAAAATGTTGGTTTTTCAGTTTGACTTTTTTAGGTTCTACATATGAGTGATTTCATACAGTACTTTCTCTGATTGAGTTCTCTCACTTAGCATAATGTGATCAAGGTCCATTCATTTTGTTACAAATGGCAGGATGCCTTTCTTTGTCATGGCTGAACACTATTCTATTATACATATATACCACATCTTTTTTATCCATTCAACCATTGATGGGAACATAGACAACATATTGTTTCCATAATATGGCTAGTGAAAAATACTTCAATGAATATGGAAGTGCATATATCTTTTCAGTATCCTGTTTTCATTTCCTTTGGGTATATAATTTACTGAGGAAGATTCATATCATTTTCCATAGTGGCTGAACCAGTGTACATTCATTACATTCCTACCAGCTGTAGCCAAGGGTTCCCTTTCACATCCTAACACTTCTTAGTCTCTTGTATTCTTGATGATAGCTGTTGAAATAAGTACGAGGTGATAATGTTATGGTTTTGATTTATATTTCCTGGATAATTAGTGATGTTGAGCATTTTTTTTTCATGTACCTATGGGGCTTTTGGATGTCCTTTTTGGAAACGTCTATTCAGTTACTCTGTCCATTTTTAATCAAATAATTTGTTTTCTTGTTGTTATTGAGTTGTAAAGTTCTTTATATATTTTGGACATTAACCCTTTGTCCAAAATATTGTTTTTAAATATTTTCTCCCATTATTATGTTGCCTTTTCATTGCTGTTTCTTTTACTATACATAAGGTTTTAAATCTGATGTAGTCCCACTTGTTTATGCTGGCTATCATTTGTGTTTTTCGTGTCACATTCAAAAAATTATTGCCAAGACCAGTGTTGAAGACCTTATGTTTTTTTCTATGAGTTTTATAGTATCAGGTCTTATGTTTAAGTCCATTTTGAGTTAATTTTTGTGAGTGGTGTAAGATAGGGATCCAGTTTCATTGTTCAGCATGTGTTTACCCAGTACCATTTACTGAAGAGACTTTTTTTCATTGTGTGTTCTTGGCTCCCTTATTGAATATCAGTTGACTCTGTATGAGAGGATTCATTCTGGAGTCTATATTATGTTCCATTGGTCTGTGTGTCTATTTTTATGCCAGTCATATTGTTGTTATTACTATAGCTTTATAGTATAGTTTGAAATTAGGCGTTATGATGCTTCTGAATTTGTTCTTTCTCAAGATTTCTTTGACTATTTGGGGTCTTACATATTTCCATACAAATTTTAGGAGTATTCTTTTTTCTGTTTCTGTGAATTGTGCCATTAAAATTTTGATAGGGATTGCATAGAGTCTATAGATGGCTTAGGGTAATAGGGACATTTTAACAGTATTCATTATGCTTACCCATGAATGTGAGATGTCTTGTCATTTGTTTTGTTTATGTCTTCTTTGATTCCTTTCAATAGAACCTTGTAGTTTTTGTTGTTCAGATCTTTTACTTCCTTGGTTAAATTTATTCTTAGGTATTTTACTGTTTTTGATGCTACTATGAATAGGATAGTTTTGTTTTCCAGTGTTTCATTATTAGTACATAAAAATGAAACTGATGGAGAAGATGGCAGTGGAGTAGGAGGACCCTAGACTCATCTTGTTCCATGAATGCAACTAGGTAACTATCAAATACCTTGGAAATCAACGTGCAGACTGATAGAAAAATATCGACGATTAAAGGGAGAAAAGAGGCCACATCAAATGAAGTAGGAAGTGTGGGAATATGGTTTAGGGGAGAAATGGGTCATGGGAGCTGCAGAGGGGAGAGAGCTGTGGTCGCATAAAAGGACTAGAGAGAGAGGAGGACATGGGAACACAAGCAGAATGTTTCTTGAAAGCCATTGGCTTGGAAATGAAAGAGGCTGAATTCGTGAGTTCTTACAAAGAGCAAAGCTTAAACCCTAGAGTTACAAAGGACAGCGGGCTTGGCTGGAATAGACTAGAGGGCACTGTGCTGCTCCTGGAGAGAAGGCAGGCAAACAACCAGAGCCAGACAGCATGGAAACAGAGATCTGAAGAGTGCCTCAAGCACACAGGAGGGAGATTATTGACTCTTTTTGAAACACACCCCTGAGAAGCAGAGTTCATGGAGATACCTATCCAGGAAGAAAGGAGCTGGCTGGCACCATTGCCCTCCCCCGCCCCTCAGCATAAACACAGAGCCACCTGCAGGAAGAAGTGCAGTGCCTATAATGGCTCCCTAAATTACTTACAAGTTCTACCCTATGCTCTCTGGCAAGATCGCTTCTCTCAGTCAAGTTCCTTAAGTCCCAGCATGGCAGGCCCCTCCCTCAGAAGGCCAGCACAAATCCTTGCCCACATGTCTCCAGAACAGAGTGCTGCACTGCCTCATTTCTGGTAGAGTCGGTGACAGGTCTCATTTCACAAGCAGACCAACGCACACTTAGTTAAAACTCACCGCATTTAGTCCAGGGATCAAACACTTCCCATAGCATGCAAGGAGAGCCTCTCCAGACACCTGGCCTGAAGGATAGACTAGCTGAAACACAGCAGCAGAACCCACACAGCACACAGCAGAGACACTCCCCAAAGCAACAGGTCCTAGGCATTACATGACCTTTTATCCATAAGGCCATTATTTTCAGGAGCAGGAGACATAACTGGCTTTTCTAACACAGAGAAGAAGGCAGAGACTTACATAAAAATGCCAAGATAGAGTAATTTATCCCAACAAGGTAAGGCCACTGCCAGAGAGCAAAACAGATAACAGATAACAGAGAGCAAAACAGTAACACGAATGATGGATATTTTAAAGCAACAATCATAAGGATACTTACTGGGTGTGAGAAAAGAATAGAAGACATCCATGAGACCCTTATCACAGAGATAAAGGAATTGAAAAAGTGTCAGAGATGTGGAATGCAGTAAACGAGATTTGAAACAGGCTTGATGCAATGAACAGCAAGCTATAAGAAACAGGAATGAATTATTAATATAGAAGACAAAATAATGGAAAATAAGCTGAAAAAAGAGACAGAATTATTCAGCAAGAGAATACACTTAGGGAACTCAGTGCCTCCATCAAATGTAATAACATTTGTATTCTAGGAGCCCCAGAAAAAGAGAGGAAAGGCAGTAGAAAATTTATTTGAATAAACAATACTTGAAAATGTCCCTAATCTAGGGAATGAAATAGACATCCAGATATAGGAGGCACAGAGAACTCCCATCAAAAACAACAAAACCAGTCCAACACCAAGACATATTATAATGAAATCTGCAAAACATAGTGATAAAGAAAATATCTTAAAAGTGACAAGACAAAAGAAGTCCCTAACCTACAAGGGACAACCCATAAGGTTAGCTTGATATTTTTCAACAGAAACTTGGCAAGCCAGAATGGAATGGCATGATCTAGTCAAAGGATTGAATGGGAGAAATCTGCATCCAGAAATAATTTATCCAGCAAGCCTATCATTCAGAATGGAAAGAGAGCTAGAGTTTCCCAGAGAAATAAAAAGTGGAGTTCCTGCCCACTAAACCAGCCCTGTAGGAATATTAAAGGGGACTCCAGAGGAGAGACCAAAAAGACAAGAAAATATCAGAGAAACTTTCCAGATACAATGACACAACAAGTAATAATGTAGCAATAGGGGGCACCTGGGTGGCTCAGTCGGTTAAATGTCTGACTTTGGCTCAGGTCATGATCTCGTGGTTTGTCAATTTGAGCCCTACATCAGGCTCTGTGCTGACAGCTCAGAGCCTGGAGCCTTCTTCGGATTCTGTGTCTCCCTCTTTCTCTGCCTTTCCCCTGCTCGTGCTCTCTCTCAAAAATTAATAAAAACATAAAAAAGTTAAAATAAGTAGCAATAAATACATACCTGTCAATGCTTACTTTGAATGCAAATGGGATACATGCTCCAATCAAAAGACATAGGATGTTAGAATGGATAAAAATACAAGACCCATCTATATGCTGCCTACAAAAGACACATTTTAGACCTAAAGATGCCTGCATATTGAAAGTGAGTGGATGCAGAAACAATTATGCAAATGGATGTCCAAAGAAAGCCTGATTAGCAATACTTATATTGGTTAAACTAAACTTTAAAACAATGACTATAAAGGGGCACGTGGGTGGCTCAGTAGATGAAGCGTGCAACTCTTGGTTTTGGATCAGGTCATGATCTCATTATTGGTGAGTTTGAGCCCCATCTCGGGTTCTGTGCTGTCAGCACAGAACCCACTTGGGGTTTCTCTCTCCCTCTCTCCCTATCCCTTCCCGGGTTGCTCTCTTCCTTCTTTCTCTCTCTCTCAAGAAATAAACAATAAAAAAATTAAAACAAAGGCTATAAAAAGAGACAAGAGCATTATATAATCATAATGGGATAATTCAATAACTTACAACAGTTGTAAATATTTATGCCGCCAACTCAGAAGCACCCAAAATACATAAAACAATAACAAACAAAAAGGAACTAATTGATAATAACACAATAATAGTAGGGGACTTTAACACCCCACTTACAACAATGGACAGATCACCTAAGTAGAAAATCAACAAGGAAACAATGGCTTTGAATGACACACTGAACCAGATGGACTTAACAGATATATTCAGTATATTCCACCCTAAAGCAGTCGAAAACACATTCTTTTAAGTACACTTGGGCATTTCCCAGAATAAATCACTTATTGGCCCTCAAAACAGGCCTCACAAATATAAAAAGATGGAAATTGTACCATGCACCTTTTCTGACCACAATGCTATGAAACTAAAAGTAAACCACACATACACAAAAGGTCTGGAAAGACCACAGATACGTGGAAACTAAACAAAATAGTACTAAACAATGAATCAGTCATCTAGGAATCAAAGAAGAAATAAATATGTGGAAACAAATAACCTGAAAACACGATGGCCGAAACTCTTGGGAATGCAGCAAAAGAGGTCCTAAGAGTGAAGTATATAGCAATACAGGCCTACCTCAAGAAGCTAGAAAAGTCTCAAAGAAACAACCTAACCTTACACCTAAAGGAGCTAGAAAAAGAACAACAAATGGAGCCTAAAGCCAGCAGAAGGAAAGAAAAAATAAATATTAGAGCAGAAGTAAATGATTTTGAGGTTAAGAAAACAATGGAACAGATCAATTTAAACAAGAGCTGTTTTTTTTTTGAAAAAATTAATAAAATTGAGAAACCCCTAGCCAGACTTGCCAAAAAGAAAAGAGAAAGTACACAAATTAAATAAAAAATGAGAGGAGAAGTAACAACTAGCACCACCACAGAAATAGAAACAAGTATAAGAGAATATTATGAGAAACTATATGCTAACAAATTTAACAACCTGGAAGAAATGGATAAATTCTAGAAACAAACTACCAGTACTGAAATAGGAAGAAATAGAAAACTTGAACAGGCTGATAACCAGCATGGAAATTGAATCAGGAATCAAAAAATTTGCAACAAGGAAAAGCCCAGGACCAGATGGCTTCCCAGATGGCTTTGGGAGTGCTACCAAACATTTAGAGAACAGTTAATACCTATTCTCAATGTTTTCCAAAAAAATATATAAGGAAGGAAAGCCTCCAGATTCATTCTGTGAGGCCAGCATTACCCTGATACCAAAACTAGGTAAAGACACCACTAAAAAAAAAAAGGAGAGATAACTACTGGCCAGTATCCATGATGAACATGGATGCAAAAATTCTCAAGAAAATACTAGCAAATCGACTACAATACATTAAAAGAATCATTTACCACTATCCAGTGGGATATATTCCTAGGTTGCAAGGGTGGTTCAGTATTCACAAATCAATTATTGTGATACACCACACTAGTAAAATAAAAGGATATGAACCATATGGTCCGTTCCATAGATGTAGAAAAAGCCTTTGACAAAGTACATTCATGATGAAAGCCCTCAGTGAAGTAGGTTTAGAGGGGACATGCCTCAACATCGTAAAGGCCATATATGAAAAACCCACAGCTAATATCATTCTCAGTGGGGGAAAGCTGAGAGCTTTTTCTTTATCATCAAGATCAATATAGGGATATGAACTTTCACCAGTTATTTAACATTAGGCCTGGTGATCCTAGCCACAGCAATGAGACAATATGTTGCAGATTTTGAGTCTGGAGTTTTCTCTTGTTCATCAAGAGAGCCGGTGCAGAAATGAAAATGAGAGAGGCTAATGTCTATGCTGAGACAAGAGCCCTGAGTAAGGGTTCTTTCTCCGTATTTATTAGGATCTTGAAGGCTTACATATGTGACGACCTGCAGAAAGAAACAATAAAACAGTAATCATTAGTTCCTGTGTAAGAGGTAAAGGGTTTCAAAGGTATGTGGTGTTAGAGGTTATAGTCAAGACAAATCAACATCTCAGAGCCAAGCAGACAGCCCTTTCCTTGGGCACCATATCTGTTAATCTAACTTTTCTAAGGACTGAGAAAAATGGAGTATGCTATCCTGAGAATGATAGGTTACTCAAGGTTCCATTAAGACATATATATCATTAGCTGTTCTCAAGCGCTTTTGTCCTGTTAAGGAGGCTTTCCTCCTTAGCCTTCCTCAGATGCTTTCCTCCTGTGGAAGTGGCTTTCTGCTCTGTGCTTTGTTCTACTTAGTGACTAGCCTTGGGCACTTTCGCCCTGCCTTGGCTTTCCACCCTGTTCTTTGTTTTACTTAATGATAGCCTTGGACGTTTTCACCCTGTGGTAGCTTTTTGCCCTAAGCCTTGTTAACCCATTGGTGTAAGCATAGAGAATTCTTAAACTTATTTCCACAACAATACAAAGAAATAAAAGACATCCAAATTGGCAAGGAAGTTGTCAAACTTTCACTATGTGCAGATGGCATGATACTGAATGTAGGAAACCCAAATGACCAGCAAAAGGTGCTAAAACTGGTAAATTAATTCAGTAAAGTTATAGGATACAAAATTTGAAGAAATCTGTGGTACTTCTATCCACCAACAATGAAGCAGAAGAAAGATATCAAGGAATCAATCACATTTACAGTTGCACCCAAGACAGTAAGATAGCTAGGAATAAACCTAACCAAAGAGGTGAAAGACCTGGACTCTGAAAATTAGAAAACACTAATGAAAGAAATTGAAGACAACACAAAGAAATGGAAGTACATTCCATACTCGTGCATTGGAAGAACATTGTTAAAATGTCTGTACTACCAATGCAGTCTACATGTTTAATGCAATCCCTATCAAAATACCATCAGCATTTTTCACAGAGCTAGAACAAACGATCCTAGAATTTGTATGGAACCACACTAAAGACCTCAAATAGCCAAAGCTACATTGAAAAAGAAAAGCAACGCTGGAGGCATCACAGTTCTGGACTTCAAGCTACATTTAAAAGTTGTAGTGATCAAAACAGTATGGAACTAGCACAAAAATAGTGGTGAATGGAATAGAATATAAAACCCAGAAATGAACCCACAACTATATGGCCAATTAATCTTTGACAAAGCAGGAAAGGATATCCAATGGGAAAATAACAGTCTCTTCAACGAATGGTGTTGGGAAAACTGGACAGCATCATCCAGAAGAATAATGGTGAGGAAAGAATGAAACTGGACCACTTTCTTACACTAAAGAAAATAATTTCAAAGTGGATAAAAGTCCTAAATGTGGGAGCTGAAACCATAACATCCTCTTGGATAACAGGGAGTAACCTTTCTGACATTGGTCATAGAACATTCCTTCTAGATATGTCTCCTGAGACAAGGGAAATAAAAGCAGATATAAACTGTTGTGGCTTCATCAAAATCAAAAGCTTCTGCACAGTAAGGGAAATAATCAACAAAACTAAAAGCAACCTACAGAATGGGAGAAGATATTTGCAAATGACATATCTGATAAAGGGCTAATATACAAAATATTTAAAGAAATTCTGAAACTCAATAAGAGATATCACCTAACGCCAGTCAGAATGGCTAAAATCTATAACACAAGCAACAACAGGTGTTGGCGAGGATGTGGAGAAAGGGGAACCCTCCTGCGCTGTTGGTGGGAATGCAAACTGGTGCTGTTACTATGGAAAACAGTATGAAGTTTCCTGAAAACCTTAAAAAAGGAACTACCCTATGATCCAGCAATTGCACTATGAAGTATTTACTCAAAGAATGCAAAAATACTAATTCAAGGGATACATGTACCCTGATGTTTATAGCAGCATTACCTACAATTATGGGAGAAGCCCAAATGTCCATCGACTGGTGCATGGATAAAGAAGATGTGGTGTGTATGTATACAATGGAATATTAGTCATAAAAAATAATGAAATCTTGCCATTTGCAAGGACATGGATGGAGCTAGAGAATATTATGTTAAGTGAAATGAGTCAGAGAAAGACAATACCATGTTTTCACTCATATGTGGAATTTATGGAACAAAACAAATGAAGAAAGGGAAGAAAAAGGAGAGAGGGAGGCAAACCAAGAAACAGATCCTTAGCTATAGAGAACAAATTGATGGTTATCAGAGGAGGGAAGTGGGTGAGGGCATGTCTAAAATAGGTGATGGGAATTAAGGAGTGCACTTGTTGTTATGGTCACCAAGTGTTTTGAAATGTTGAATTGATATATTTTACACTTGAAACTAATATTACACTGTATAGTAACTAACTGAAATTTAAAAACTTAACAAGAAAAGAAATGTAAATTATAATTGTGTGTTGATTTTATATCCTTCAACTTTACTGAGTACGTTGATTTTTTCCAACAGTTTTGTGTTTGAATCTGGAATTTTCTAAAATGATCATGTGCAAATAACACTTATGTTTCTTTTTTTTTTCTTTCTGATTCAGTTGCCTTTTATTTCTTTCTTACCTAATCGCCATAGCTAGGACATCCAGTACTGTATTGGAAAGTGTGATGAGAGTGGGCCTTCTTGTCTTATTCCTGATCATAGAGGAAAAGTCTTCAAGTTTTTCATAATTGAGTATAACGTTAACTATACATTTGTTGTTTGTGACGTTATAATGTTGAAGTAAGCTCTTTCTGTACCCAACCTGTTGAAGGTTTTTATCATGAAAGGATGTCATATTTTGCAAATACTTTTGTAACATCTATTGAATTATCATGTGATTTTTATTTTTCATCCTATTAATGTGATGTATTACATTTATTGACTTGAGTATGTTGACCCATCCTTGAATCCCAGAGTTAAATCACACTTGGTCATTTTTAGGATAGCAACCAGTGTAGAGCCTGAGAGAAAGCGATGTCCCCTAAACTCAAGGGTTTGTGTGAGGGAAGGGATCGAGGATCCCAAGACTGCAGAAAGACCTAGAGGAGGCATCCTTCCAATGGTTGGTCCATTGATTGTTTATCCAGCCCAGTACTGGGGCTTAAACCTTGTGGTGGGGAAGCAACTAAGACTGATGATTGTCCCCAGTGCTCAAGATCTCAAAGACACCTTCCAAAAATGAAAATTTGACTCAAGGTTAGTCAAAAAGGAGATCTGGTTGAGATGGATTTTGGTCAGCGGGCAATGGCCATTCCCTGTATGGGCCACCAAAAATGTTAGGGTAGCTAGTGATATGGGTGGCAAAGAATTGCCAAAGAGTGGAGAAACACACACAACATAGTTTATTCACTCTCCAAGGGAGGAGAGGGGCCAGACATCAAGAGAGATATTGGCCCCAAGCTTCTGTTGGGCTAGGCCTTTAAAAATATATTTATTTATTTTTTAAAAATTTACATCCAAGTTAGTTAGCATAAAGTGCAATAATGATTTCAGGAGTAGAATCTAGTGATTCATTACCTACATGTTTTTCTTTTTTAAAGATGTGAGAGGGTTGTAGCTGCACTCTTGGGGGGTGGGTGGGAAGGGGCTTGATTCTTGGCCAGATAGGGCAGGAGGTGGCAGGTTTCTTGAGGGGCTCTGTCTGGGGATCGTCTGGGATGTGGGTTGTGGTCAGGCTAGAGAAGAATATGCTTTGTAGTTGTAGTCTATTTTCTGAGAATGAGGGGTACCATGACCTAGAAAAACAAGGAGTTAGGGCCAGGTACAGACACCTGTGAGTTTTGTCTGTATGCTTGGCTGGTGAGGGGGCTTTAAATAGAACTCTTTAAGTCATAGTGTATAATCCTTTTAATGTGTCCTTGAATTTGGTTTGCTAATATTTTGTTGAGAATTTTTACGTCTGTGTTTATCAGGGATATTGGTCTATAATAGTTTAATTTTCTTGTAGTCTCCTTATCTGACTTTGGTATCAGAGTAATGCTGGCCTCCTTGCTTGAGTTTGGAAATGTTCCTTCCTCTTCAGTTTATTGATAGAGTTTGAGAAGGATTGGTGTTATTTCTTTAAGTTTTGGTAGAATTTCCTTGTGATGCTGCCTGTCCTGAGGTTTTCTGTATTGGAATGTTTTTGACTACTGATTCAATCTCTTTACTAGTTATTGATCTGTTCAGATTTTCTATTTCTTCCTGATTCAGTCTTGTTAGGTTGTGTGTTTCTAGGAATTTATTCATTTTTTCTAGGCTATCCATTTCGTTGACATATAATGGATTGTAGTCTCTTATGATCCTATGTATTTCTGTAGTATCAGTTGTAATGTGTCCTCTTTTATTTATAATGTTATCTGAGGTCTTCTCTCTTTTTTATCTTAGTGCAGCAATTTTATCTTTTTGAAAATCCAGCTCTTAGTTTTTTGTTGATCTATTTTTTGTTTTGGCCTCTATTTCGTTTATCTCTTCTCTGATCTTTATTATTTCCTTCCTCCTGGTAACTTAATGCTTAATTTGTTCTTACTCTAGAACTTCCTTGAGGTGTAAAATTACATTTATTTGATATTATTATAATTTCCTAATTTAAGCATTTTTCAGCATAAGCCTTCCTCTCAGGACTGGTTTGGCAGCATCCCATAGGATTTGATATGTTGTGTTCCCATTTTCATTTGTTTCAAGAAATTTTTTATTTCCTTGTTTATTTTTTTGGTTTGACCCATTGATTGTTCAGAAGTATTTAGTCTCCACATTCATAGATTTTTCAGCTTCCTCTTGTTGTTGACTTCTACTTTAATACCATTGTGGTCTGAAAAAGATAGGGGGTATGATTTCAGTCTTCTAAAATTTGCTGTGACTTGTTTTGTGTCCTATCATAATATCTACTCTGTAGAGTGTTATGTGTGCACTTGGGAAGAATGTGTTATCCTGATGTTGTAAGAATGCTCTATCTATGTTTGTTAAATCTATTTGGTCTGGAGTATGTTTCAGTGTGGTTTCCTTGATTTTCTCTCTGGATGATGTATCATTGTTGAAAGTGGGTTGTTGAAGTCCCCCCGCCCCCGCCCCATATTGTCTGTCTATTGTCTGTTTCTATCTTCAGGTATGTTAGTATTTGTTTAATATATTTAGGTGCTCCTATGTTTGAAACGTGTATTTACAATTATTGTATCTTCTTTACGTATTGACCCCTTCATCATTATATAATGACCTTCCTTTGTCTCTTGCTACCATTTTTTGCTTGATGTCTATTTTGTCTGATATAAGTATGGGTATCCCCACTTAATATGGTTTACAGTTTGGTTTACAGTTGCCTTTCATCCATTTACTTTGACTCAATGTGTCCTTAGAATTGAAATGAACCTCCTGTATGCAGCATGTAGTTGGGTCTTGTGGTTTTATTCATCGAACCACTCTGCGCCTTTGATGAATTCAATCTCATTTACATTTAGGGTGATTATTGATATGTAAGACCTTACTAGTGCTCTTATTGTTTGCTTTGTGGTTGTTTTATGCCTCCATTGTTTCTTTTTCTCTGTTTCTGCCTACCTTTGTAAATTGTTGTTTTTCCATGGTGGTATGCTCTGATTCCTATTTTTAGCTTCATGAATCTATTCTAGATTTTTGCTTTGTGGTTACCATGAGGCTTGAGCATTTCTTGATAAAACAGTCTATTTTATCCTGACAGCAACTTAATCCTTGTTCTCCTGTAATATTTCCCACCCTTTTCTCCTCTGCTTTTCTATTTTTGATGTCACAGTTTACCTTTTTGTGCTGTGTGTTCATTAACAAATTATAGCAGCTAGAGTTATTTTTAATCTTTTTCCTTTAACCTTTATACTATAGTTAAGTCTTTAGCACACTATTCTAATACAGAATTACAGGTTTATTATGCTGTCAGTTTTTCACCTTTACCAGAATGTTACTTACTTTCATATATTTTCACATTATGTATTAGTGTCTTTTCATTTGCAGTGATGTGGATGGAGCTAGCAAGTATTATGCTAAGTGAAATAAGTCAGTCAGAGAACGAAAAATACCATATGATTTCACTCATAAATAGGTGATAGAGATTAAGGAGTGTATTTGTTATGATGTGCACCGAATGTTGTATTTAAATGTTGTATCACTAAATTGTACACCTGAAACTAATATTATACTATATGTTAATTAATTAGAATTTAAATTAAAAAAAACCATTTTAGCTTGAAAAACTTCTTTCAGCATTTCTTGTAAGGTAAGTCTAGCTGAACTCTTTTAGCTTTTGTTTGTCTGGGAAAGCTTTTATTCTCTTCTGTATCTGGAGTATAACTTTGATAACTTTGCTTTGATGAAGTATTCTTGGCTGGCAGTTTTCATATTTCAACACTTTGAATATGACATTTTGTATTCTTCTGGCCTGTAGATTTTCTGCTGAGAAATATGGTAATTGCCTAATAGAGTGTCTTTGTAGGTTACTTACTTTTTTCCCCCTTGTTACCTATAGATTCTTTCTTTATCATTGATTTGTGATATTTTCATTATAATGTGTCTTGTAAAAAGTCTTTTTGCACCATATAATAGGGCGTTCTATTAGTTTCTTGAACTTGTATGTTTATGTCCTTTCCTAGAATTAGGAAGTTCTCAGCTATTATTGTTCAAGTAAACTCTGCTCCCTTTTCCCTCTCTTCTCCTTTTGGTACACCAATTATTTTGGTATTTGATTTTCTGATAAAATCTGATAGCTCTTGTAGAGTGTCTTCACTTTTAAATTCTTAAGTTTTCTCTCTTATTGGATTATTTCTATATTCCTATCCTCTAAATCACTTATTCTTTCTTCTGTTTGGTCTGACCTGTTTCCAATGCCCTTTATTGCATTCTTTATCTCATTCATTGAGTTCTGCAGCTTCAGAATTTCTGTTTTGTTCTTTTTCGTAATTACAAATTTTTGTTAAAGAATTCCTTCTCTTTATTAATTTTATTCCTGAGTTTATTGAATTGTGTTTCTGAGTTATCTTGTTTTTTTGTTGATTCTGTTCATACAGCTGTTTTGAATTCTTTATCAGCGAGATTGCAATATTCTGTGCCTTTGAGTTCAGTTGTTGCATTATCATTTTCTTTTTTTGATACTATATTTCCTTGATTTTCCATGGTGTTTGATGGTATGGCCTTATGCTTTCACAGGTGGGGTGTCAGATAATCCTTTTATTAAGGCTTTGTCTTCTTTGATTCTTTTTCTTTTTTTAATATTTATTTATTTTGTGAGAGAGCATGAATGGGGAAGGCAGAGAGAGAGGGAGAGAATCCCAAGCAGACTGCCCTGTCAGTGATGAGCCCTATATGGGGCTCGATCTCATGAACTGGGAAATCATGACCTGAACCAAAATCAAGAGTCAGACACTTGACCGACTGAGCCACTCAGATGCCCCCTTCTTTGATTCTTATAATTCAACAGCCTGGCTATTAGAATCCTTAATTTGTATTCCAGAATGTGGCATGGCACAGTAACTCGAGAGTATGGTTTTTCCTTTGGGAATTGGTTCTCTCAGGTGTGCTGGGAAGATGCACAAGGACCTGAGAGTGCAGTGTGGTATGGGCTTAGCATCTGGGAATTCAAGGGTGCCAACAGTTGGCTAGGAGAAGGATCCTCTAAGTGGAGCACTCCCAGAGATCTGTGGGTAGACCTGCTGATGTTCTGAAGCAAACAGCATGAAATTTGTGCTGTTGATGCTCTTTGATATTCTTATTAGCTTTTCCCCTATTCCGCTCCCCCACGCCCCCAGTCAAGGATGTCGGTCCTTCAAAATCTGGTTCAGTTGCAACCTGCACATTTTCATCAGCTGGGAAGTCACTTACCGCTTTTGATTTCTACCTATCTGTGAGAGTGGTTGCGGCTTTCCACCTCTTCTACTTGAGGGTGCTCCTGCAGCTGCCAAAATATCAGCACCTTGCAATATCATCCAGGGAAGCAGTGCTCCTTTGGCAAGTTCGTCCATCTCCTTTGTTCAAATTAATCTCTATTCCATTCTGATAGCATGCCAGATTCTCCCTTTATGCAGGCTGGACCCCACAAATTCTCTATTGCCTGTGGGTATCCACTCACTTTTGCACTCTCCAGGTTTCCTTTTATCCTATGATCACCATGAGTTGGGGTGGGACATTCTAGTCCAATCCCTTGGATTACAGCCACCATCAAAGCCCTGTATACCCACTTTTGGATGCATAGGTGGGTAGAAACTTCCTGATATTCTGGTGTGGTATGTAGAAACACGTTTATTCTGCTATGAATGTCTAATCAGTTAACAAAAATGGAGAGAAAAGTGTAACAATCTGACATGATACTGACGTCACTCCAATAAATGAACTTTATTTTTGTGTCTGTGTGTGTTTTAAATTAATTAATTAAATTAAAGTTAGTTAACATACAGTGTAGTGTTGTATTCATCACTTACATATAACACCCAGTGCTCATCCCAACAAGTGCTGTCTTTGATTCCCATCACCCATTTAACCCATCCCACTACCCACCTCCCCTTCAGCAACCCTCAGTTTGTTCTCTGTATTTAAGAGTCTCTTATGGTTGCCTCTCTCTCTGATTTTATCTTATTTTTCCTTTCCTTCCCCTGTGTTCACCTGTTGTGTTTCTTAAATTCTAGCTATGAGTAAGACCGTATGATACTTGTCTTTCTCTAACTGACTTATTTCACTTAGCGTAACACACTATGTCTAGTTCGATCCATGTTGTTGCAGATGTTAAGATTTCATTCTTTTTAATTGCTGAGTAGTATTTAATTGTATATATATACCACATCTTTATCCACTCATCGGTCGATGGACATTTGGGCTCTTTTCATAATTTGGCTATTGTTGATAGCACTGCTATAAACATTGGGGTACATGTGCCCCTTCTACTCAGCATTTTTGTATCCTTTGGATAAATAGTAGTACAATTGCGGGTCATAGGGTACTTTTATTGTTGTTTTGAGGAACCTCCATACTTTTTTCCGGAGTGGATGCAACAGTTTGCATTCCCACCAGCAGTTCAAAAGCGTTCCCCTTTCTCTGCATCCTTACCGACGTCTGTTGTTTCCAGAGTTGTTAATTTTAGCTCTTCTGACAGGTATGAGGTGGTATCTCATTGTGGTTTTGATTTGTATTTCTCTGATGATCAGTGATATTAAGCATCTTTTTCATGTGTCTGTTAGACATCCTGATGTCTGTTTTGGAAAAGTGTCTATTCATGTCTTCTGCCCATTTCTTAACTGGATTGTTTTTTGGGTGTCGAGTTTAACAAGTTCTTTATAGATTATGGATACCAACCGTTTATCCAATGTTATTTGCAGATACCTTCTCCCATTCCATCAGTTGCCTTTTAATTTTGTTGTTTCCTTCACTGTGCAGAAGCTTTTTATCTTGATGACATCCAGTGGTTCAGTTTTGCTTTTGTTTCCCTCACCTCTGGAGACATGTCTAGTAAGAAATTTCTGAGGCTGAGGTTAAAGAGGTTGCTGACTGTTTTCTCTTCTAGAATTTTGATGGTTTCCTGTCTCACATTGAGGTCTTTCATTAATTTTGAGTTTATTTTGTGTATGGTTTAAGAAAGTAGTCCAGTTTCATTCTTCTGCATGTTGCTGTCCAGTTTTTCCAACACCATTTGTTGATGAGACTGTCTTTTTTTCCAGGGGATATTCTTTCTTGCTTTGTCAAAGATTAGGTGACCATACATTTGTGGGTCCCTTTCTGGGTTTTCTGTTCTGTTCCTTTGATCTATGCATCTGTTTTTGTGCTAGTACCATACTGTCTTGATGATTACAGCTTTGTAATACAGTTCGAAGTCTAGAATTGTGATGCCGCCATCTTTGGTTTTCTTTTTCAACATTGCCTTGGCTATTTGGGGACTTTTCTGGTTCCATACAAATTTTATAATTGTTTGTTCTATAGAGCTCTGTGGAGTATGCCAGTGTTAGTTTGATTGGGATTGCATTGAATATGTAGATTGCTTTGGGTAGTATCAACATTTTAACAATATTTTTTTTTCAATCCATGATATGGGATGTTTTTCCATTTCTGGACGTCTTTTTCAATTTTTTTCATAAGTTCTATCATTTTCAGTGTACAGATCTTTTACCTCTTTAGCTAGGTTTATTCCTTTGTATCTTATGGGTTTTGGTGCAGTTGTAAATTGGATCCATTCCTTGATTTCTCTTTCTGTTACTCCATTATTGGTGTATGGAAATGCAGCCAGTTTCCACCGGTTGATTTTTTATTCTGTGACTTTGCTGAAATCATGCATCAGTTTTAGCAGTTTCTTGGTGGAGTCTTTTGGGTTTTCCATGTAGACTATCGTGTCATCTGCGAAGAGTGAAAGTTTGAGTTCTCCTTTGCCAGTTTGGATGCCTTTTATTTCTTTTTGTTTTCTGTTTGCTGACACTAGGACTTCCGGGACTGTGTTGAACAACAGTGGTGATAGTCCACATCCCTTCTGTGTTCCTGACCTTAGGGGGAAAGTTCTCACTTTTTCCAATTTGAAGATGATGTTAGCTGTGGGCCTTTCAGATATGGGCTTTATGTTGTTGAGGTATGTTCCTTCTCTCCCTTCTGTCTTGAAAGTTTTTATCAAGAAAGCATACTGTATTTTGTCAAATACTTTTTCTACATTGATTGAGAGGATCATATGGTTCTTATCCTTTATTTTATTAATGTGGTTTATCACACTGATTGATTTGTGATTATTGAACCAGCCCTGCAGCCCAGGAATAAATCCCACTTGATCATCATAAATAATTATTTTAATGTATTGTTGAATTTGATAGGTAGTATCTTGTTGAGGATTTTTACATCCAGGTTCTTCAGGGATTTTGGCCTTCACTTCTCCTTTTTATTGGGGTCTTTGGTTTTTGAATCAAGGTAATTCTGGATTCATAGAATGAGATTGGAAGCTTTCCTTCCATTTCTATTTTTTGGAACAGTATGAGAAAAGTAGTATTAATTCTTCTTTAAATGTCTGGTAGAGTTCCCCTGGGATGTCATCTGGCCCTGTAGTCCTGTTTGTTGGGAGATTTTTGATAGCTTTTTATTTAATTACTTTGCTAGTTATGGGTCTGTTGAAATTTTCTATTTCTTCCTGTTTCAGTTTTGGCAGTGTGTGAGTGTCTAGGAATTTGTCCATTGCTTCCAGATTGCCCAGTTTGTTGGCATATAATTTTTCATAGTATTGTGTTAAAATTGTTTGTAGTTCTGTGTTGTTTGGTATTCCTCCTATTTCATTCATGATTTTACCTATTTGGGTCCTCTCCCTTTTGATAAGTCTGGGTAGGGGATTATCAATTTTGTTCATTCTTTAAAAGAACTAGCATTTAGTTTCATTGTTCTACTGTTTTTTATTGTTTTTTGTTGTTGTTTGTTTCTATATCATTTATTTATTCCTTCTTCTGCTGGTGTTAGGCTTTCTTTGCTCCTTTTTTCTAGCTCTTTTAGGTGTAAGGTTAAGTTGTGTATTTGCCACCTTTCTTTCTTCTTGAGATAGGCTTGAATTGCAATGTACTTTTCTCTCAGAATTGCCTTTGCTGCATCCCAAAGGGTTTGGACTGTCATGTTTTCATTTTCATTTGCTTACATGCATTTTTTATTTCTTCTTTAATTTCCTGGTTAGCCCATTAATTCTTTAGTAGGATGTTCTTTAGCTTCTATGTATTTGAGAGCTTTCCAAATTTTTTCTTGTTGTTGATTTCAAGATTTATAGTATTGTGATCTGAAAATAATGCATG
This sequence comes from Panthera tigris, assembly GCF_018350195.1. Lineage (NCBI taxonomy): Eukaryota > Metazoa > Chordata > Mammalia > Carnivora > Felidae > Panthera > Panthera tigris. The sequence continues at coordinate 65,956,286 of NC_056677.1, read as the reverse complement.
GTATCATCTCGATCTTTTTGTACCTGTTGAGGGCTGATTTGTGACCCAGTATGTGATCTATTTTGGATAGTGTTCCATGTGCACTGGAGAGGAATGTGTATTCTGCTGCTTTGGAATGAATGTTCTGAATATGTCTGTTAAGTCCATGTAGTCCAGTGTGTTATATGTCATTCAGAGCCATTGTTTCTTATTGAGTTTCTGCTTAGATGATCTGTCCATTGTTGTCAGTGGGATATTAAAGTCTCCTACTCTTATGGTATTATTATCAGTGAGTTTCTTTCTAATATTTTATTTATATTTGATAGAGAAAGACACAGAGTACAAGCAGGGGAGGGGCAGAGAGAGAGGGAGACACGTAATCTGAAGCAGGCTCCAGGCTCTGAGCTGTCAGTACAGAGCCCGATGCAGGGCTCGAACTTGTGAATCGTGAGATTATGACCTGAGCTGAAGTTGGACGCTTAACCAACTGAGCCACTCAGGTGTCCCATCTTTCTGTTTGTTATTATTTGATGTATATATTTGGGGGTTCCAAGTTGGGGGCCTAAATATTTATAATTGTTAGATCTTGATGGATGGACCCCTTAATTATGATATAAGGCCCCTTTTCATCTCTTGTTAAGGTTTTTGTTTTAAAATCTAGTTTGTCTGTTATAAGTGTAGCCTCTCCGACTTTCTTTTGATTTCTGTTAGCATGATAGATGGTTCTCTATCCCCTCACTTTCAATCTGTAGATATTTTAAGGTCTAATATGAGTCTCTTATAGGCAGCATGTAGATGGATCTTTATTTTTTTTATTCATTCTGATATCTTGTGCCTTTTCATTGGAGCATTTAGTCCATTTACCTTCAGAGTGGTTATTGAAAGATATGTATTTAGTGCCATTACATTATATGTAGTGTTGGTGTTTCTGGTTATGTTCTCTGGTGCTTTGTTGTCTTTATCACTTTGATCTTCTTTTTTTTCCTCCACTCAGATAATCCCCCTTAATATTTCTTGCAGGGATGGTTATGTGGTGACAAACTCCTTTAGTTTTTGTTTGGGAAACTCTTTATCTTTCCTTCTATTCTTAATGACAACCTTGCTGGATAAATAATTCTTGGCTGCATATGTTTCCCATTCAGCATATGGAATATTTCCTGCCACTCCTTTCTGGCCTGCCAAGTTTCAGTGGACAGGTGTGCTGCTAACCTTATGTGTCTACCCTTGTAGGTTAAGGACCTTTTGTCCCTAGCTACTTTCAGAATTCTCTCTTTATCTTCATGTTTTACAAGTTTTACTGTGATATATCATGGTGTTTACCTGTTTTTGTTGATTTTGAGGGTAGTTTTCTGTGCTCCTTGGACTTGAATGCTTGTTTGCTTCCCCAGATCAGGGAAGTTCTCATCTATAATTTGTTCAAATAAACCTTCTTCCCCTTTTTCAAGCTCTTCTTCTTCTGGGCCTCCTTTGATACAGATATTGTTTTGTTTCATGGAATCACTTAGTTCCCCAAGCCTCCCATTATGATCTAATAATTTCCTGTCCCTATTTATTTCACCTTCATTGTTTTACAAATTTTATCTTCTATATCACCTATACGCTCCTTTGCTTCTTCAGTCCTCGTTGTCACTGTTTCCAGTTTGTTTTTCATCTCAGTTATAGTATTTTTAAATTCATTCTGACTAGTTCTGAGGTCTTTCATCTCTGCAGCAGGATTTCTCTGGTGTCTTCTATGCTTTTTTTTCAAGCCCACCTAGTAGTCTTATGATTGTTGTTTTAAATTATTGTTCAGATATATTGCTTATATCTATTTTGAGCAAGTCCCTGGCTGTGATCTCTTCTTGACCCTTCTTTTGGGAAGAATTCCTTCATTTTGTCATTTTGAGTAAGTTTTTGTTGTTTGCATGTTTTAAAAGCTTTTTGTGTTTCCATCACCTGAGTGTACTGCTATATCAAAAAGGGGTCATGCACTGTCTAGGTCCTGGCCTTTCAGGAAGTGTTTCTGATATATGCTTTGTGCACTCTGCTGTTGCATTTTGGCTTCTCTTTCTCACTGGTTAGTCCTCTGCAGAGCTTATCCTTGCTTGCAGTGGTGGTGTGTTTGGACCTTTAACTAAGTGTGCTTTGATTTGTTTGTTAAGGTAATCCTGGAAAAAAAGGAGTTGGGAAAAGCCTGATCCTAATACAAAGAGAAAAGAAAAGGGAACAAAATCCCCCCAGAGAATCAAAAAACTCTAGGATGATTCCAATGAAAATGAAAAGAAAAATAAGAGAAAAAAAGAAGAAAAGAAAAAAGAGAAGGAAAAAGAAAAGAATAAAAATGACTGATTCAAAAAAAAATGAGAAAAGGAAATGAAAAAGCCAAGAAGAAACTATGAGCCTGATTACAAATGAAAAAAGAAGAAAGTAAACGAGTAAAAAGAACTGCAGGTGTTGTTTTGAAGCATTTGATTTTCAGTGCTCTTGGTACATGGGGGCTGCTGGGTGTGCTGGTCTTTTGAGAGAGAGAAGTCCACTGTGTTGGCTCAGAGTCATTCTTGTGCCAGTAAACAGACAGTTGCCAGGCATGGGATGGTGGGGTTTGGTGTAAGTGTGTCTGCCTCCCCTGGAGGCCTCTGTGTTGCTTTCTGAAGTCCCACCTTGGTTTTGGGAGAAAATGGAGCTACCCAAATCTCTTGTCCCCGGACATGGGGGACAGCCCACACTGTTCAGGCAGCTCTCAAAGAATAGCAAGGGCAGTCAGCTCACCCTGTGCCAAACCCTGTGTGTTTTTTCTTTGGCGCTTGGCTGGGATTCTTAAGGGACTTGGCACCATTCAGATTGGTCTTGTCCTCTGGAATAGAGCCTTTCCACCCTGCTGATGAAAGGCCTTTGGGTGGCACCTTCAGGGTCCTTTTTCCTTGGGGAGGCAGTAAACCCTCTTCCAAACAATCTCCAGGAAGTGAATGTTCTCTCCCAATATGTCTTGGAGATCTCTACACCACCCTGTGCACTCTGTGGTCAGCTCCCTCCTCCCCAGAAGCGCATGCCACAGCTCCACTCTGGAGATTGTCATGCACTTCTACAACCTCAGAGTTTGAGCTCCAAATGCTGTTTGAAAGAAAAAAAAAAACTGGGACACTCAGTAATTCTCGCTCCCCAGTCCATGGTCTAGAGAGGCTTTCATCTTGTGCTAACTCAGTGCTGAACTTTCTCAACCCCTCTTTCTTTCTCTTTTGTCTTTCCACGGAAAGAGTTGTCTCCCCTCTGCCACACTATCTCCCCCAATTCACTCCCATGCACATTGCACCTGCCAAGCTGTCTCCCTCCAACTGTGGAGATCCTTCTGCCACACTGCAGATCTATTTCTTGGGTGTTCCAAGTGATCTGACCTCAATATGTTTGAGGGACGAGGAAAGCCCAGGGTCCTCCTACTTTTCTTCCATCTTAATTCCTCTCACTCCCTTAATGCATTTTAAATTTGGATTTTGCTATTGATAGTTGTGTTCTAGCAATAAAGCACGTGTAAAATGAGATTCTATAAGAAACACTCATTATATTTCTAAAATGGAATCATTTTTGAATAGATTATGTGATAAAGTAGATCGTTTGAAATAATTTAGAAATCTAAGTAAAATTTCCTTTATGAAGTATATAAAATATAAAACCTTAAATTTAGTATAAAATAAATATTTTATACTTTATTACTACTTTTCCACTTTCTCAGATTTTAAATTATTTATTACTTTACAATTTGTCCTACTTGTTATATAATTCTTTCAGTATGTTTCAGCATAGGCTTCCTGATCTTTTTTGGTCTAATGTTCTGTTTTTCATGTATGGAGTTGATAGAAGAGAATGTGGTTTGAGTTGTTTTTCACTGAAGGTATGCATTTGCAGTGATCCTTCTATTTCTTCTTGCTTACTGACCTAGGTGTTTTGATATCATTGACTGAATTTAGGATAAGAGACTCTTTTCTCTTGTTATCTTGTGTTCTTGACCATTGTAGGAAAAAGCCCATGTACTCACAAAGTTTTCTTAGTATAACAACCCTGTAATAAATCCTTGATTTTCATTTATTGTTATTAAAGGTTCTTGTTATTGTGTCCTGTATTGCTTTTTAGGGTTTTTCATTACCATTTAATATGTGAGATTCTAGTACAAAGCTTTTAAGTCAAGATAATATAAATAGTATATTTTGTACCACATGCAACAAATGTTCTAAAATGGACACACTCAGGATTTTAACAAGTTTTTGGCATTTTTTTTTTCCTTTAAAATCACAGGATGGATATCGAATGGGGAGAACAATGAAGTATTGATTAACATAAGAAGCACGTCCTTATAATTAGTTCAGGATGCCACAGAATTAGGATGGCAAAGCTGTTACTGAGGAATACATGAAAAAAGTCATTCTGGTTCAAACTCTATTAATTTGGGTTATAACATTCCATATTATAATTGTGAAAGAAATAGAATTTGAATATGTGAAATGATGTTTTAATATCCAATATACTAGAATATCATATACTTCAAATTATGACATTTTACTGTGCTTTTTTCAAAGAACATTCAGTATTCTTAATTTCTAAAGGCACAAGATTTAATTTTTTTTAATGTTTATTTATTATTGAGAGACAGAGGGAGACAGAGCATGAGCAGGGGAGGGGCAGAGGGAGAGGGAGACACAGAATCCGAAGCAGGCCTCAGGCTCTGAGCTGTCAGCACAGAGCCCAATGAGGGGCTCAAACTCACAAACTGCGAGATCATGACCTGAGCCGAAGTCAGACGCTTAACCAACTGAGCCACCCAGGCGCCCCCCTAAAGGCACAAGATTTAAGGCACAGTGATAGCTATTTTATTTTTTATTTACATTTTATATTTTAGTTTTATTTTCTTATTTTTTAAAGTCTTTTTAAAATTTTATTTGCTTTGAGAGAGACAGAGACAGCATTTAAAATATTAGAAAAAATGACCAATTTCAGAAGAACCTTTATATGAATTTTATTTGGTTTTAATTAATTCTTTAATATGTTGTTGATAAAATTTGAGGCTTATGTGATGACTGTGACCTCATATTCTCTCCCTTTTACTGTTCACTGGCACTTCTAATTGATGTTCAGGAAGCTTAATTTTTATTTTTGTTAGGGACACTCATAAAAATACCCAGTTTTAAAAAAAATATATGATGAAATACAGTGGCTATAACATAAGGAAAAGATCCACAAAGGAGGAAGTGACCAGTAATTCACAAGAGAAAACATTAGGTTGGGTAGAATATTTATAAATATTACTTACAATGAAACAAAGTGAACTAGAAACTTTTACATCAAGAGATACAAACTTGAAATGGTATAAATGTGGCTATACTGTGAGAAACAATGAGTACAGGTAAAAATAGTGATAAACAGATAAGGAATTATACTATAGACCTGACAATATTGATGATGCTTTCCTACTGGAGAAGTAAAGAAGCAGGATACCTAGATCAGACTAATCCTTGATGTCTGCCAATCCCACCACTTCCATTATAGCTATTATATTGAGCCTAAATTTAAAATCACTATTTTTTATATAGAAAATAGTCAATTATCAACAATTTCTTTCAGTTCAACCTATATAGGATTACTTCAAAACACCTTTAAAGTCCCAATTAGCATTTAGAGAAAGAATCTATAAATTTATCAAAAGGGAATAGATGGTATGCATTGATAGGTAAAATGTAAGAGCTGGGGATAACCATATTTTCCATTATCAAAGAGAGTGATCTCTAAAGTGTAACAAGCATGGTTAAAGAAAAGAAAACCCAAGATATATGAGTACCTATCTGCTTTAAGAAGCCTAAATGAATTAAATCCTGGTATACTGAAATAATTTTCCCTGGCAGGTATTTGCTTGAAATCAGAGTGGACAGGAGAAATGGAAATGACACAATGGACAAATATATCAAAGGGGAAAAAATGATACATTCTAGGAATTATAGATTGGTGAATTTAACCCTAGGCAAAATTTTAGACACGTTATTGAACAAGTGGTTTGTGTACTCTTAGAAAAGAAAGAGGTGATCACTAGGAACTTAATGCTTATTAAAAAAGAATGTCAGGGGCGCCTGGGTGGCTCAGTCGGTTAAGTGGCCGACTTCGGCTCAGGTCATGATCTCACGGTCCGTGAGTTCGAGCCCCGCGTCGGGCTCTGTGCTGACAGCTCAGAGCCTGGAGCCTGTTTCAGATTCTGTGTCTCCCTCTCTCTGACCCTCCCCCGTTCATGCTCTGTCTCTCTCTGTCTCAAAAATAAATAAACGTTAAAAAAAAAATGTAAAAAAAAAAAAAAAAAGAATGTCAAACTAGCTTTATTTCCTCTTTAACCAAAAGATGTATAAAGCAGCTGTTTTAGAAAACTGAGGTAGTCTTTGCAATCCTAAATTGCATTCATAGAAATGTGGTTGGAAATAATCCACTCTGTGCTGATTAAACCACTGGAATATTTTGCAGAATTCTTGTTATTTTAAGAGGCTGAGACATTGATGAACTAGAGACATCATAGAAAAAGCAACCACAGTAGTGTTTAGGGTGAAAGAGTGTTTTTCTATAGGGGATGATAGGAAAGAGGTGTTTGTAAACTATGGCTGTGAGTAATGTAGAAGGAACCTCATATATTGAGAGAAGATTTAAGGCACAAGTGATAGCTAATTTCTTTTTTTTTTTTAAGTTTTTTTAAAAATTTTATTTATTTTGAGAGAGACAGCATGAGCAGGGGATGGGGAGAGAGAGAGAGAGAGACAGAGAGAGAGAGAGAGAGAGAGAATCCCAAACAGGCTGCACACTGTCAGTGCAGAGCCCGATGTGGAGCTCAAACCCACGAACCATGAGATCATGACCGGAGCTGAAACCAAGAGTCAAATGCTTAACTGACTGAGCCACCCAGGCACCCCAAGTAACAGCTATTTAAAAATATTTCATGGGTTACCATGTGACAAAGGGATTTGACTGTTTCTTTTTTTTTTTTTTTCCCAGTGTAGCTCCCAAGGGCAGAGGCTGTATGATTGTAGAAGTTACAGGTAAAGAGATTGAGTTCAATTAAAGGTAGAGTCTCCCCAAAATTAGAGTAGCTTAACATATGAATTGGCCATTATATTAAGAAATAATAATCTTCTCTTTACCAGAAGTGTTTAGGCAGAGACTAAATGGCCATCTGCCAGATAATGTTATAGAAAAGATAATTTTGGGAGGAGAGAGATTGGACTAGAATTAGTAGTTCCCAAACTTGACATAGTATCAGCATCACTTGTAGAGCTTATTAGAAAAATACATTTCTAAAGCTGTATATATTTTTAATATATATTATATATTATAATATATAATATACATTATAAATTTAATAATTTAGATAATTTTCCTCATTAAAGTATCTTATTCACTCATGAAATTGGGCAAATGAATGATGAAAGCTTTGTTCAGTGGAATGTAAATTCCATGAGGATGAGGATCTTGTTTGATTTGTTTATAAGGTGTATTTCCAGTGTCTGTCATAGTGCTTAGCTCATAGTAGGTGGTCAACAAACATAGGTTTTAATGAAAAAACAATTATTCCATTAATAGCTGTTCACTGATCTCTATGACTTAATAAATTTATAAAATACAGTTTTATCCTGTTTTTACTTGAATCTTCAAGCATTTTGCTCTGTCACTGAGTTAGTTCATATATCTTATCTCTTGGTAGAGAACATTTAGATGTCTATCTTACAAAATTTTAAAGAAAAAAACAAACATGATGGATTCTGAATAGATTGTTTTATATTTAAATACATTTTATACATACACACATTTGACTAATTTATCTACTAGTTGAGTTTGTCAATACAAAGAAATGTGGCATCAAGGATTTTTGTCTGAAAAGGATGCTTCTTAAAATATTTCAAGACAAAGTTGGCATGTTCACATCACTGCTCAAGAGAAAATGCTCTATAGTTGATTGTTGGAACCTGACCATAACTATGCCAGGTCCCTAGATAGAAAGGAGTTACAACTATAGCATAGGGTATTATTTCTCTAAAGTTGCCAAATCCTTAACAACTGTTGATGGAAAAGCAGGAATTTTGTTCTGACTAAAATTACGTTGATTGCTCGCCCAGTTTCAACTATTGTTTTTGCCATTTCACTTTTGTGACTATATGGAGCTAAATTCCTTAGTAAATAGAGGCTGAAATAACATAACTTAACCTTTATAGTGTTTTTGAAAACTTAAGTAAGTAATTAATCAAGGTAATTAGTTGTAGATACTAAAACTTATTTACATGCCTTTGAAGTACTATAGATTTTAGAAGGCTTAATAGTGAGAATGCAATAATGGCATTCTAGTGGATATTTTGGCATAGGATTGTGGGAAATTTTTATTTATTTGTAGGTTTCTCATGAATACCTCATTTTACTTTAAGGTGAAAGAAATTTAAATTGTTCATCTTCCAACTTGTATTATACTTAAAATAGAAAAATAATTCACTCAAGTAGTACATTTGATAGAGACATTCAGATACATCACAGTGATAATTGTGTTTGTGTATGTGTGTCTATTTTATTGTCACTTTTGAGAAAAAGAATAATGACTTTGAGTATTTCCCTCCCTTAAAAGAGCTATGTAACATTTGTGCTAGAAGAGTGAGATCTACTTCTTCCTGGTAGAATACTCAAGGGTTGGTCAAAAGTGAACTCAATTGTATCTTTATAGTCAGGTATCAGCTATTAACAATTGACAAAAATGTTCCTGATAAAGTACTCTGTAAATAGATAAGAAAAGCAAAAAGCAGTAATACTGAAAAATAGTGGCTAAATGGACAATGCATGCAAGAGTGTTGACAGGACTCCTTAATGTATAGAGCCTAGGGCCTGTTGATATCAAATGACTGAAAAAAAGGTATGAATGTTACCATTTCAGGTGCTAGGTGAAAAAACAAAAAATCCCTGAGATCGGAAAGAAGGAATATTTGATGCTGCTTCTGTCAGATATTCAACGTACCTTATATTAGAATTTTTTTGAATAGATATTAGTGATAACTAAGAAGAACCTAATAGAAAAATTGTATTTAATACAAAAATGTATTGTTAAGTGAAATTTAAAAAAAATTGCCTATACTTTGATTACAAAGCAGTTGGTTCCATTTCTCTTGTTTCTTCTTAGTCTTTATTATATATGTATGCATTTTTTCTATAATTTAAATCATAGTATACTTGCAAGGTTGTATTTTATGTTTTTTGCTTTGTAGTTACTAAGTTTTTCCACAGTGCTATAATACTTGTATTTTAATTAATTCCTATAGAATAGTCCATCACATATTCTTTAACTTAATTTACCATTCCCCTGTTGTTGGACTTAGGTTATTTATCATTCTTTGGTATTATAAAAGCATTTTGTACATGTAACCCTTTTTTGCTAGTTATGTCACTAGAATAGATTCTCAGGGGTTGAGCAGTGGGTGTGTATATTCTCATGCCTCTTGAAGTATATTGCCAAAATTATTTTCCAAATGGATCATGTCACTTTATGGTGCATCTAGAAATGTAGGTGTACACCAGTTTCAGGTAGTAATTGCTGGCATTAAGTTTTAGAATTTTTAAAATGCTAATTTATTAGGTATACTATTGTATTTCATCATTCTCATTTAAATTTCTTTTGATAGTTGGCAAAATAGTTAAATGTTTTTGTGACTTCCTTTATTTGTATTTCCTATATTGTGACTTATCTGTTAATTTTCTTTATCCACTAATCTATTAGATCTTAGTGGTGTTCTTATAGATGGTTAGATTAATATGTGTTTTAAAATATTAAGATTATGTCATATTTGTTGCAAATATTTTCCGTTTTTCTTTTTAATGAATTATTAGTTTTCTTTGTAAAGGAGTCTTAAAAAGTAAAAGCTAATTTGTATACACTATAAAAATGCATGAAGTTTTTAGTCATTGTTCCTGATTTAACAGTTTTGGCCTGAGAGTATTAATGGGGTCTCTTTGGGGTGAAGAATATTGGGCACCTGGGTGACTGAGTTGGTTGAGCTTCTCCTGAGTCATGATCTCCTGAGTTTTGAGTCGCAAATCGGGCTCCCTGCTGTCAACACAGAGTTTGCTTCCGATCCTCTGTCCCCCTCTCTCTGCCCCTTCCCCACTTGCGCTCTCCCAAAAAATAAATAAATATCTAAAAAAAATATTTTGTTTATATGCTTAGTTGTGTTCCTTTGGCCTTCGAAAAAATCAGATATTTGTTAGATGAATGACTGGATTTCTGGTAGCTATTACCTCTCTCTGTCATTGATTATTTGTTTTCTTTATGTCTCTGCTTTTCTTCTCAGAGTTGCTCTTCTGATTATTTTTCTTCCTATTGATGTTGTTTTTTGTTTTTATCCTTTAAGCAGTGGTTTCTAACTGGGGGCAGTTTTTTTTTTGTTTTTTTTTTTTTTTTTTTTAGTTTTTGTTTATTACCATCAGGAGACGTTTGGCAATGTCTGGAGATATTTTTCCTTGTCACGGCTTCATGGTGGTTTTTATGAACATCTAGTGGGTAGAGTCCAGGGATGCTGCTAAATACTCTTCAATAAACAGCCCCGTACACTGAAGAGTTATCAGGCCCAAAGTGCCATTATTTCTAAGGCTGAGAAACCCTGCCTTAAGTAACACAACTTTTCTTCTATCTACTTGCAAAGTATGGATAGAAAAAAGCAAAGCAGAAGTGATGATTGATTGTTTCAGGGAACTAAGAGCAGTAAGAAATGTTTGACTGGAGAAGGAAGATTACTAAGTCCCAAAGTTATGGTGTCTTTTCTTTCCACCTTAGAGTTGTGAAAATTTCTAGAGGTTGGGATGGGGAGCAGCTGCCAAAAAGAAATCCTCTTAGCTGGTAGTGTTGCTTACAAGTTTTCTACCATTATTTACTTAACATATCACAGTGTTATATAAATACTCAGATCTTTATTATGTTCTTATGGTTTACATTCAAAGTTTCATTGGTTTTGCTATTCATCATTCGTTTTTTTGTCATTTTGTCAGTTTAAAATGGCCAGCAGATCTACCTTTGCCTAAGAAAACACTCCATTGCTCTTTAAGACTGGGATACGGAAAGGTTTCATTTTGTGTGTGTGTGTGTGTGTGGGGGGGTGGTGGCATGGTTCTAACTGTATTAATCTAGCTACAAATCCATTCTTGCCTTAATTTTGCCTTGGCTTCAAAATTAAGCTATTATCATTTGTACTATATTATTTATGCACTAGGGTGAAATGTCACCTTGCCTCAATGTGGCTTTCCACTTATGAAGATCTAATGATTTGATTAAAATATAATGTTTGGGATGTTAAATATTTTCAGTGCATAAGGGAATACTGGAGGAATTTCACAGAGCAAGTGGGTGCTTGTAAATCCTTACATGGAGGTTAAGATCTCCATTTTAGGTAAGTGAGAAGAATCTAGGTGGCATTGGAGGAGAATTGGACAGATCTATGCTTTCTTCTGTCTGTTTTTTAAGAAAATAAATAATAAGGCAAACAAAAAGCCAGGTGTAAGTTGACCTTATAGGAGATGCAATTTCAAAAATTCATTGGTAACTAGTGGGAGAGCCTAAAAGTGGAGAACCTATAGAGAAACCTAGGAAAGATTGTTTGTTACTGAAAACTTAATGTGTTATCATAGCTTCCTTTCTTTTTTCACTGTATAAATCTATTACTCTTGAAATTTTAGAGACAGCTTCATATGGAGTGAATGGATTTGAGGAGGTAGGACAGGAGTTCATAAAATTCTCTATGTAATTAAAAAAAATTAATGTTTTTATTTATTTTTGAGACAGAGAGAAACAGAACATGAGCAGGGGAAAGGCAGAGACAGAGGGAGACACAGAATCAGAAGCAGGCTCCAGGCTCTGAGCTGTCAGCACAGAGCCTGATGCGGGGCTCGAACTCATGGACTGTGAGATCATGACCTGAGCCGAAGTCGGATGCTTAACCGACTGAGCCACCCAGGCGCCCCTCCCTATGTAATTTTTAAGGTGTATTTTACTTAACCAAATATAGTCTTTATTATAAAATTCCTTCATGTTATAGTAAGATTTACCCATATACTTAGAGTGACAGTATCTTTGACTGTAGTTTACCAAGAAAGGCAAAACAAGAATGTACCTGGGAAATGAGAGTAAGGCAAACAGAAAATCAGACTTGTGGGATTTAAAAGAAGAGTATTCTTAGTGCTTTGTGTTAGTAAACTTGAGTTCATAAAATCATGAAATGTGTAATGGAATTTAGACTTCTCACAGGGTAAAATGGCTGTGGTGTATATACCCTGTTTTACCTCATCTTAATTTTTATGATTTAACTTCATGATGTAGGTTTCGCTTTTAGATTTTAAGAAGGAGTCTCCTATTTTATGTTTTTCAGTGAATATCACCTCTGCCAGGCAATTAACTGGATGCAGTCGCTTCAGCCATATTTTCCCTTCATCTGCTTACCAGCACATTAAGATGCATAAGAGAATTCTGGGGCACTTGTCATCTGTCTACTGTGTAGCATTTGACCGAAGTGGGAGAAGAATTTTTACAGTGAGTTTAAAATTTATGATACTATAGCATAATAGAGATTTACAACAATTAAAGGTAGGCTTCATGGCACTGAATTATACTTGTAAGCAATTCATCCTTCTTAGACACATGAATGCAGGAAAAGATGAATAGAAATTGAAAGTCTTTTCTCATTCTATTTAAATGAGTAAACTATAATGTCCTCTATGTTTTGGGAAATGTAATTAAAAACAACGAAATCTTAAGGCCTTATATACATAGAGATGGTTAATTTATGTGAAACAATTTTATCTACTCAGTTTCATTTCCTTTCATTTTAGCAAACATTTATTAAAATGCATTTTCCATTTGTCACTTAGTGTAATTGGTGTCCATTCTGCTTAATTAAAATGATTACACCATTCATATAGTTGAATAATTGTACTACACAGTAGCCAAGATTAGTTATTGTGTATATCTTTCTTTTGTTTTAGTACTAATTATTTTTTAAATAGTTTTTTTAAGCTTTTATTTAAATTCCAGTTAGTTAACATACAGTGTAATACTAGTTTTGGGTTCGACACTTCCATATAATACATGGCGCTCATCACCGCAAGTGTTCTCCTTAATTCCCATCACCTATTTTACCTATTCCCCCAACTGACCTTCCCTCTATTAATCATCAGTTTGTTCTCCATAGTTGAGTCTGTTTCTTGTTTTGCCTCCCTCTCTCTTTTTTACCCTTTATTCATTTGTTCTGTTTCTTAAATTCCACGTATGAGTGAAATCATATGGTATTTGTCTTTCTCTGACTTCTATCACTTAGCATTTTATTAACCAGATCATATTGTGTGTTTTTGAGTACAAAATTTTAGCACGCTAATATTTCTAAGAAAGGGTTTAGTGTCATTGCTTTAGTACTAAGTTAACATAGAAGTGGAGTTAGTGGCATAATTTTCTTTTTAAATTTCTATGATATAGTAAATGAAGTAGTTTGCATTTGAGAAATTATGACTCCTTGGAGTTCATTAAAGACTCTTCCATTGACATTTCATAACTCCAAATGCATCGTTTAAGTATTTGGATGTTGATGATCATGATGAGAATGACAATTGCCATCTTTCTATAAACATAATTACTAAATAGCTTATTTACCACATTAGATTAGAATTGATTTTAGTATTTTTAAAGCTCTTTTGAAATTCTCAGTAGGAAGTGCAACATAATATTTTCAGCAGAGATTGTTAACAAAGACTCATATTTACTAAGAAATGCATGTAGACTGGGGCGCCTGGGTGGCTCAGTCGGTTAAGCGTCCGACTTTGACTCAGGTCACGATCTCGCGGTCTGTGAGTTTGAGCCCCGCGTCGGGCTCTGGGCTGATGGCTCAGAGCCTGGAGCCTGCTTCCGATTCTGTGTCTCCCTCTCTCTCTGCCCCTCCCCCGTTCATGCTCTGTCTCTCTCTGTCTCAAAAATAAATAAAGGTTAAAAAAAGAGAAATGCATGTAGACTTAAATTTTTAAGTATCTATAGAAAAAAATATTCAATTATGATAAAAGGCCATCAGGTATAAGGAAAGAAATAATGCAGATACATTTAATGCCAAATCACTTAAAAGTGAGTTAAAAATATTTTGAGTTAAGATTGGTAGTTTTGAGGAGTTCTTCACAAATGCCATTGTCAGTTTGGACAGTGCTTTGTCATTGCCATCATTTGGACATCAGTTCTATTTCTTACTGGATCCATATTATATGGACAAAAAGATTAGAAAGTGAAGGCTCAGAAGTAATTTAATAAAAATCCTGCCTTTGTCATTTGGCTTTTTTTTCTGGGGTGGGGGATTGCAAATTTTCGCTACATTGTAAATCTTCTGTCCTTTTGTATTACTATAGGGTTCAGATGACTGTTTGGTGAAAATTTGGGCAACAGATGATGGACGTCTCCTTGCTACACTTCGAGGGCACTCTGCTGAAATTTCTGACATGGCTGTTAACTATGAAAACACTCTTATTGCTGCAGGCAGCTGTGATAAGGTTGTAAGGGTGTGGTGTCTTCGAACTTGTGCACCAGTTGCAGTCCTTCAGGGACATTCAGCTTCTATTACTTCCATACAGGTAAGAAAAATGAAAAGATATCTCTAATATATATAATGAGGGTAGGAATTCTCTCAGTTTTTGTTATATTGTGTGGATATTTATAAAGAATAGCAACAGAAAAATATTGATCTCTAAGAGCTTTGTCCCTACTCTGCTCTGGTATTTTTTTAAAGTTCCTGTTTTATATAAATTTATTCCCTTCAGAGATAATTAAAACCTCATTGAAAAGATTTTTCAAATGCAGCGTAAAACATCTTATTTATCTCACTAGTATTTGTGAAGAAGGGAGAAGACTTATAAATGCCATAAGGAAGCAACACTAATACCTGTTAGGTTATAAACAGGTTCTAACTTGAATATTGGCATACTTTGTGTTAATATTTAATGCAAGATGTTTGTCAGTCGGATTGTGTGTGTGTGTTTGTGTATGTGTGTGTGGTTTGATGTTAAAGAAATTTTATTCTTAGTTACAGTGATTTCTTATTTCAACTTGATATTTGACATAAGATACATTGACTTCTTTTAAATTCTTATTCATAGAGCATTTTTACTAAATGTTGGTAGTGAAAGTCCTGGATAGCCCCCAAAAAACTTTTATTTAAGAAAACTAAGCTGAATTTGTCCTCTTCTTTGTGTTGAAAGCAAAATAGAGGAATCCCTCTGAAACTGTGTTTTACACTTTGGTCAAGGAAGGAGACCACTTTTGTGGATGAGATAATTAACTCCCATTTACTTTTCCTTGTTCTTTAGTCACTAAAAAGTATGTCAGTCAATTTTTGTGTGTTATTTAAATAAAATATCACCTGTTTATGAGGAGCTAGCAAGAATTAGGTTTAATGTATATTGGATTTTAAAAATTGTATATCAAACTTTTAATCAGTTGAAATTATTTTATGTCTTTTGTTTTAGGAGTTTATTAGTTACTTGTGTTCCTATCATCGTATCTGCCGGATTATTTCTGCAATTCAGAAATACTCTCATATAACGAAAAAAAAAAATGGCCACTGATATTGAAAAATGTTTTGATACTCCTTGGCTTCCTCATAGGTTGATTTTCTGATTTCTATCTCACTTTGTTTACATGTAGGAGCTCCCTAAAGATTGATGGATCTCTATCACATTCTTTCCTTTAGTGATCTCATTAAGTCTCGTAGTTTTGGATTTCATCTGTAGGCTGATGATTTTCAAACTTATATTTTCATCTTGGGACCTTTCTCTTAGTTCCATACTTGTATATTCAGCTACCCATTTTGTATCATCACATGAATTTCATGAATCTCAAACTCAGCATACTCAAAATTGAACTTCTATTTTCCTTTCTTAAATCTGCTTTTCCTAAAACTTTTTTCAACTAAACAAATGGCTATTTTATCCTTCCAATTGCTCAGAGTAGTCATCCCTGACTTTTTTTTGTCTCTTTTATATCTCATATCTAACTTGCTAGCATATAATTTTGGCTCTACCCTCAGAATAAATCCAGAATCTGACAAATTATCATGATCTTTATCATTTCTATTACGTTTCAAATAGTTATCATCTATGACCCAGATTATTGAAGCACATTTCCAACTGATCTTCCTGCTTCTACCCTTCCCTCTTTCTTGCCCCAGTCTAACCTCTGCCATAGCAGGCTGTGTGATTTTAAAATGGAAGTTAAATCACGTCACTGGTACTCAGAACCCTCAGTAGTTCCAAACTCAGTGTTAAAGTTGAAGCCTTTACAATTACCCATATTGTAAGGCCTACATTCTCAGCCCCTTGCTCTCTTTGACCTCATCTTCTACTAGTTTTCTGTTCTCATTCTGCTTTAGCTGCTGCTATGCACTCTGCTTTGTTAGACCACTCTGCCTCCAATTCTGCCTTTGCTCTGTTTCATGTCTCTGGAACGGAATGGTCTTCCTTAGATAGTCACATGGCTTATTCCTTCACTTTCTTTGCACTTTGTGTAAATTTCTCTTTCTCAGGGACTTTCTCTGACCACTTTACCACTCTAAAATTGTAAATTGTTCCCTGAACCAGCACTCTTTATCTCCCCTTAATTTTATTTTTTTCCATAGTAATCAGTACCATTTAGTGTGAATTCTATATACTATACTCTTTGCTAATTGACTGTCTCCATTAACATCATGGTGTATTTTCCTTTCAGATTTTTTTTTAAACAAAACAGATATAAAATGATATGATGTTAATAGAGGTTGCCTCTGGGTGGTGGGATTATTTTAAAAAAATCTTATGTCTTTATTTTATTTTGAAAGACAGACAGAATGCAAGCAGGGGGAGGGGCAGAGAAAGGGAGACACAGAATCCGAAGCAGACTCCAGGCTCTGAGCTGTCAGCACAGAGCCCAGTGCGGAGCTCAAACTCAGACTGTGCGATCATGACCTGAGCTGAAGTCAGACGCTTAACCGACTGAGCCACCCAGGTGCCCCTGGGTGGTGGGATTATGAGTAGCTTTTATTGTTTCTCTATATTTACTAAATTTACTTTAATAATGATGTATTAATTTATATTCAGAAGTGTACATATCTTATTTGTATAATCTCTAACATGATTTATTATTTAAAAACAATCCAATTAGGGAACATTAATAGGCCAGATCCACCTTTGTGATTGATGAATGTATTTAAATATAATGGTGATAATAAAAGTTTTAGTGTTTTTTTCAAACTTAATACAATTATACTCTTTTATATTTACTTGTCTTATTTGCATATATCAGAGATCAGCAAATTCATGGATCTGATAGTAAATATTTTAGGTTTTGCAGACTGTGTGGTCTCTGTCATACCTACTTAACTCTGCAGGCCAAAAGCAGCTATAGGCAGTGTAAGGTGACTTTGTCCAATAAAGCTTTATTTACAGTAACAGGCAGCAAGTTGGATTTGGCATGTGTGTTGTAATTTGCAGACTCCTGCTGTAAATTGTGGATTAAGTTTTCAATTGCAAGTTTCTTTATCTCAGAAAGGAAAATATAGGCATGATACCTGAGTACTGGTTCTTTACTGTATATCAACTGTTAATGGATAACATTAATTGATAATCTTTGTTTGATTTAAATTCTCTAGTCTTGGTAGAAGTTCTGTGTTTCCTGTCAAGAAAACTAGATAAATGAATTCTAATATCTATAATGATCATTTTCTTTAGATTTGAGTCAAAATTTATTCAGATCCTTAATATTCATCTTAGTGGTGTTGATTTATCTGTATTTGGGATTTTTTAAACAAAATTTTTAATGTTTATTTATTTTTGAGACAGAGAGAGACAGGGTATGAATGGGGGAGGGTCAGAGAGAGAGGGAGACACAGAATCAGAAGCAGGCTCCAGGCTCTGAGCCATCACCAGCCCAGAGCCCGACGCGGGGCTCGAACTCATGGACCGTGAGATCGTGACCTGAGCTGAAGTCGGACGCTTAACCGACTGAACCACCCAGGTGCCCCTGTATTTGGGATTTTTAAAACTCATGGCATGCAGAGACCCTGGTTTGATTTCCAACTTTTTTCTGTATCTCAGGCATCAGGAGCCCAGTGGCTCTTCCCTTATCTGATTCTCTTCTGAGGATGTGTAAAATACTGAGAGTCAGAGCCTGAGAATCCTTCATGATAAGGCCATCCATGGTTCATCTAGGGTAGTAGTCGTCCTTTAAATTGGCAACTTAAGTATATTTTTTAATCTATTTTGTCCACAATGATACAGATATTTGACCTATTATACATTTTCTATTAAAAAAAATGAAAATGATTTAAATTTTAAAAGGACAACATTTATATCATACATTATTGCAGTTGGAGTTTAAAATAAAATGATAAGAGCAAAATATTTAGATATAACTTCCTAATCATTGATTTTAGATTGATTTCTGATGCCATATTCATATGAGCTATAAAAATTCCATAATTTTTTGCTATATAAGTATATATTTAGTAGACTTATAATGGCTTACTAGTAATCACCTTGTAATATTTTTCTCCATTAAAAGTAATGAAATAATCTTAAACTGTGATGTTCAGTAATTTTAAAATAATTATTTATTTATTTTTAAAAATTTTATTTAAAAAAAAATTTTTTTTTTAATGTTTATTTTTGAGACAGAGAGAGACAAAGCATGAACGGGGGAGGATCAGAGAGAGGGAGACACAGAATCTGAAACAGGCTTCAGGCTCTGAGCTGTCAGCACAGAGCCCAATGCGGGGCCCGAACTCACGGACCGCGAGATCATGACCTGGGCCGAAGTCGGCCGCTCAACCAACTGAGCCACCCAGGCGCCCTAAAATTTTATTTTTTTAAAGTAATCTCTACATTCAATATGGAGCTTGAACTCGCCCTGAGATCAAGAGTTGCATGCTCTACTGACTGAAGCATCCAGGCACCCCTAAAAATAATTGTTTTTAAGCTAATATATTTTATCCTAAATTTGATGACTTTTTTCTACAATTTCTTGATATTGTAAATTTTTGTAAGGTATTCATTAATCTAGGAAATTTAAATAACTGATATCTTGAATGTGAAATTCTTAATTGAATTTATTTAAGGTATATCTATTAAAGTTATTTTAATTTTAGAAGATGCTGTGTTTAAAATAAGTTTGAACATGAAAGCTTTCTATTTGAATTAGAATTTTCTTTTTAGTTTTGTCCATCAACTAAAGGCACAACCAGATACCTCACTTCTACTGGTGCTGATGGAACAATCTGTTTCTGGCAATGGCATGTAAAAACAATGAAGTTTAGGTAAGTTTAGAATTGGGTTAGGAGTTTTGTGCAAAATCAAGCATGTCTCATTTTCTTTGTTATCTTGAGACGTTCTTAATAGTTGATTTATTTAAGTATGTAAGTCTGTGTGTGCATGTGTGTATATATACACATCTATACCTACTTCAATTAGATGTTAGAGATTCTAGAATAGAATTTTTATGAAACCAATGTTGGAGAGACTATTTAACTTATACACAAAATTTTTGCAGAGTGTTTGTTTCATTTATTACTCTGATAAGAAGACTTTGAACTTCTCTTTGTGGTAGTAAGTTACTTGGCAATTTCTTTGCAAAGCTATGATGATAATTCTGGTATCTTAAAGTATATTTGAAGTTTAAATGCATTTTTAACCTGAATGATGGGAATAGAACTTATTGACTACTTCAAATGTGTGTTTTATAATATTGATGTTAAATCTATAGATATCCAGCAGTGTGCAAAGATTCTTGCATGTTAAATGAACATGATGGAAAATAAAAATATCTTCCTTTTCTTTTAGAGATCGCCCAGTGAAATTTACTGAGAGATCTAGACCTGGAGTTCAGATATCTTGTTCATCTTTCAGTTCTGGTATGTGTAAAAATTCAAAGTTTTGAGTACCCAAAATATTAAATAATCCAGTTGTAAAAGATATATTTTTCAATTTTGTGGAGAAAAAAATGTATGTTTGTTAATGGAAACATAATAAACATAATAAAATAATAATATAACATAATAAACAAAATACAAAAAACAAAATAAACATAAAAAATGTGAACCATATGATACTATAGAGGGACACATGTAATAGCTTTGGAGTGTTTTTATTATTTGCTTATATGTTTTTATCTAACTCAGAATTTAGTTGGTAAAAAGTATACCCCTGCCACACACACAGTTCAACACTAAAATCCTGCCCTGACATTTCAGAAAAAATGTACTGTGGCTCCATATAGAAGAAACTTCTGCAGTATATAAACAGTGCTTTTCTATTACTATGCTAGTTCACCTTTTCTTTTACTGTAGTAAAATATAACAAAAACTTTACTATTTTAATAACCATTTTTAAGTGTACGGTTTTGTGGCATTGAGTATATTCACTTTGTTTTGGATACACTACCGCCATCTGTCTCTAGAATTTATTCATCATCCCAAAAGTGGTTTTTACATTCCACCTCTATAGCCCTGTAAAGACAATTGTAGCTATAGGTCATTTTATAAACAATTTTGGAGCATTATGTTTTCACATAAAATATAAAGAAATGAGTTCCTCAAGGCCCTGATCTTTAATGTTTATTATTCAAGGGCCTGTATTTAGTGTATAGTTGGTGGACTTTTGTTGGGTGAGTGGTATGTGTAGTTGTCCTTTAAATACTTCCCTTATTTCTCTTGAATTATACTTATTTTTCTCTGAGATATTGTTAATGGTGAGAAGATAACGTATTTCTTGAAGCCCTCTTACTAATATCAGGAGCATATAATTGAGAAGGCAGTTGGAAGGTTTTTAAAGTTCCTTGGTACAATGTTTGCTTGTTTGTTTTTTAATCCTCCAGGTGGTATGTTCATTACAACAGGTAGCACTGACCATGTGATTAGAATATATTATTTGGGTTCTGAGATCCCTGAGAAAATTGCTGAATTAGAATCACATACGGTAAGAACAAAATGAAAAACTTAAATATGTTGCTTTCTTATGTAACACCTGTGGAAAGTTGATTTTATTCTTTTCTAATTTGTACCTTAATTTAATATATAGGTGCTAAAATCTACACGGTAAGACATCTCTGTAATAATGAAGATAAGTGTGAAATTCTGGATTTACTATGGCCGCAGTATTTAAAATGAGTTCTGTTTGACTATATAGGAAAAGAAAAATATATTATAGTAATAGTTTATGAAAATCTTCTTTTATCCTGCTGTATTTAATTAATTGTATAAGCTATTTGTTACTTTAAAATCTACATACTTATTAAAAGACATATTGAAAGATGGTGGCATAGAAGGATCCTGAAATCACCTCCTCCAATGAACACAACAAAACTACAGCTGTAATGGAATAGTTCCCTCTGAAAAGGACCTGAAATCTAGCTAAACAGTGCTTCTACAACAAAAGATAAAAGGCCCACATCAAGATGGGTAGGAGGGGTAGAGACGTGTTCTTGCAAATAGCCCCACCCCAGGGCAGCAATCCACAGTTGGGACTGATCTCATAATATGGAGCTTATTCTTGAGGAGCAAGGTGTCTGTATCCCACATCAGGCAATCCAACCCTTGGGACCTGCACTGGAGAAATGAGCCCCCAAAGCATCTAGCCTTGAAAACCAGTGGGGCTTACTTCTAGGAGAACCATAGAGAATGAAAAATCCACCCCTAAAGGCTCTTATACAGATTCACTAGCCCTGGGACCCATCTCAAAAGCAACAGTTTGCAAGGCACCTAGACCCTATGTGAAGGAGACTCATTTGCTAATCTTAAAGCATCTGCTGGAGAGGCAAGAACCTGTTGGGACTCTCTCCTGGGATAGAAGTGGGTACCATTTTTGAATTCTCCTGCCTTGTTGGTCCTGGTGCAGATGGGTGCCATTGTTGAATCCCTCCTTTTTGTCTTTAAGTCTACTAGCTTCAATGGGAGCACCTTGCCCATGCACACTGCAGCTGTGGCCTATCCCACCACAGCCAGGTAGGCTGAGTACCCCACCCCATACCACATTCGAAACCTGCCTGGGCAGGGATGTGCAGCCCACACAGGAGATACCCCCTTGAGCACCTGGCTCTTGTGGCCCCAGGGGGTATTGCATTTTTGGACCTCATGGTTTTTTCGTTTTCTAAAGTGTATTTATTTATTTTGAGAAAGAGAACAAGCACAAGTGGGGAAGGGGCAGAAAGAGAGGGAAAGAGAGAATCCCAAGCAGGCCCCATGTTGTCAGCACAGAGCCTGATGCAGGGCTTGATCTCACAAACTCTGAGATTACGACCTGAGCTAAAGATCAAGAGTCAGAGGCTTAAGTGAGCTACCCAGGCACCCCTGTACTCCATGAATTTCAAGCAATTAGAGACAGTGTTTGGGAGTTAGCATTCCCAGGGTACTGTACAAACAGAAGACTGAAACTCACTTGCAGTCTTGATGTGAAAAAGGCCTATTTTCTTGTCCTGGGGCATGTCATACAACCAGAGGCTGCAGAAGTGCTCTCAGGGAACATGAGTAGGAATTTACCATATTAGTGCCCTCACTTGGCCCCATCATAGCTCGCTGATACCTCACAGAAAGAAGATTATACATATGTTTAAAGCTATGGTTTTTGCAACTTTACCTAGGGGACACCTCTGGAACTGGTCTGGAAATCAGCAGTGTTTACAATTGTGGACTCAAAGACTATGATTTGCATATCTTAAAAGATACTGCCTGACAATCTGGCTTACAATTAGCCTGAAACTAGGCACTGTCTGAGATCCCTCCCTTTAGAACAATGACAGGTCTTGGCATACCCTCAACAACTGGGACCTATGAAGAACAAATTGTTCTTATAGATAAGATAACTTATAGATAACCAAAAGCCAGGGTATGGTTGAATTGGTAAGGTTTATTTCCAATGCAAAGTCATACTATACAATTTCATTTATATGTGGAACCTAAAAAATTAAAAAGCAGAAAGAGACCCATAGATAGAAAAAAATTTGTGATTGCCAGAGGGGAGGGAAGTGAAATAATTGGCAAAATGGGTGAAGGGGAGTGGGAGATACAGGTTTCTAGTTATGGAATGAATAAGTCATGGGGGTAAAAAGTACAGCATAGAGAATATAGTCAGTCATATTGTAATAGTATTGTATGGTGACAGATGGTAGCAACACTTGTGGTGAACATAGTATAATGCATAAACCTGTCAAATCACTATGTTGTACACCTGAAATTAATATACAATAGTGTGTCAACTATAATAAAAAATTTTAAAAGGAGGAGAGGTAGCTATCTTATGTAATACATAGAAACAAACATGGAGTCAGACAAATTGAGGAGACAAGGTATATGTTCAGATGCAAGAACAAGAGAAGACATTAGAAAAAGCCCTTAATGAAATGGATATAAGTAATCTACCTGATGAAGAATTCAAAGTAATGGTCATAAATATGCTCAACAAACTCAGGAGAAGAATGGATGAACACAGTGAAAACTTCAACAAAGAGATATTAAACCATAAAGAAAGTAACAAAGAGAAGTCACAAAGCTGAAGAATACAATAGCTGAAGTGGTAAATATGCTAAGAGGTTCAACAACAGACTAGACAAAATAGAATGGATGAGTGACCTGCAAGACAGGGCACCAGAAATAACTGAGAACAGTGAAAGGAAAAGAAAATTAAAAAAATTAAGATAGTTTAAGGGACATAGGGGACTATGATAATAAAATCTGCATTATAGGGGGTCCTAAAAGGTCAGACAGAGATAAAAGGGTAGAAAACTTATTTTAAGAAATAATGGCTGAAAATTTTCCTAATCTAGGGAAGGAAACAGACAATCAGTTCCAGGAAGCCCACAGAGTTCCAAGTAAGAAAAAGCATTCAAATTAAAATGTTAAAAGTTAAAGAGAATCGTAAAAGAAGCAAGAGGAAAACAACTTGTTGCATATAAGGGAACCCCCATAAGACCATCGGCTGATTTTTCAACAAAAACATTGTAGGGCAGAAGTGAGTGGGGTGGTATATTCAAGATACTGAAAGGGGAAAAAAACATCTAACCAATAATTCTCTACCTGGTAATGTTATTAAGAATCAAAGGAGAGATAGAGTTTTCCAGACAAGCAAAAACTAAACCAATAAACCAGCCTCATAAGAAATATGAAAGAGAATTTCAGCTGAAAAGAAAAGGAATTAACTAGTAATGAGAAATCATGTGAAAGTAAAATATGACACTGATAAAGGCATATATATATATATTAAAGGTAGGGGATTAACTACATATAAAGCTAATAGGAAGATTAAAAGAAAAAATTAGTAAAATTAATCATATAATAATTAGTATAGGGATGCACAAAACAAGTTATTTATTAAATGCTTATCTTTTTAAAAAAAAAAAGTTTATCCATTTATTTTGAAAGAAAAAGAGAGCACATGACCACAAGTAGGGGAGGGGCAGAGACAGTGGGAGAGAGAGAATCCCAGTTAAGCTTCATGCTGTCAGCACAGAGCCCGATGTGGGGCTTATATCTCACAAACCATGAGATCATGACCTGAGCTGAAATCAACAGTCAGACGTTTAACCAGCAGAGCTACCCAAGCACCCCAAGATTTATTTATTTTTTAATTAAGTTTTTTTTAAGGTTTAAATTTCACTTACTTAACAAAGTGTTACATTACTTCAGCTGTACAATATAGTGATTCAACAATTCCATACATCACCCAGTGATCATCACAAGTACACTCCTTAATCCCCATTACCAATTTAACCCATCCCCCCAAAACCCATCTGGTAACCATCTGTTTGTTCTGTGTAAGTAAGAGTCTGTTTCTTGATTTGTCTCTCTCTCTTTTTTCCCTTTGCTTTTTTTTTTGCTTACTGAATTTCAACGATGAGTGAAATCATATGGTATTTGTCTTTCTCTGACTGACTTATTTCACTTAGCATTATACTCTCTAGCTCCATTCATATTGTTGCAGCATTATACTCTCTAGCTTCATTCATGTAATTGCAAATAGCAAGATTTCATTTTTTTATAACTGAATAATATTCCATTGTATATATATGCCCCTTCTTATTTATCCATTCATTAATTTATGGACATGTGGGCTGCTTCCATGTCTTGGCTATTGTCAAAACTGCTGCCATGAACATGAGTTCATGTAACTCTTTGAGTGTTTTTGTATTCTTTGGGTAATTACCCAGTAGTGCAATTGGATCATAGGAGAGTTCTATTTTTAAAGTTTTGTAAAGTTTATTTATTTTGAGAAAGAGAGCAGGAGAGGGGGAGATTGAGGATCCCAAACAGGCTCTGAGCTGTCAGCATGGAGCCAGACATGGGATTCAAACTCACAAACCTTGAGAGCTGACCTGAACTGAAACTGGCTGAGCCGCCCAGGTGCCCCTATTTTTAAGGTTATGAGGAATCTCCATATTGTTCCCCACAGTAGCTACACCAGTTTGCATCCCCACCAACAGTGTAATAGTGTTCCTTTTTCTCCACATCCTTGCCAATTCTTGACGTTTCTTGTGTTGTTGGTTTTAGCCATTAGGACAGGTGTGAGATGATACCTCATTGTAGTTTTAATTTGCATTTGCCTAATGGTAAATGATGATGAACATCTTTTCATGTGTCTATGGGCAATCTGTATGTCTTCTTTGGAAAAATGTCTGTTGATGCCTTGTGCTCATTTATTAACTGGAATATTTGTTTTTTTGGGTGTTGAGTTTTATAAGTTCCTTATGTATTTTGGATACTAAACTTTTATCAGAGATGTCATATGCAAATATCTTCTCCCATTTCATAGGTTGCCTTTTAGTTTTGTTGATGGTTTCCTTCACTGTGCAGAAGCTTTTTATTTTATGGAGTACCAATAGTTTATTTTGCTTTTGTTTCCCTTGCTTCAGGAGACATAGAAGAAGGTGGTTGCCATGGCCAATGTCACAAAGAGGTTAATGGCTGTGTAATCCTCTAGGATTTTTAAGGTTTTAGGTCACACATTTAGGTCTTTAATCCATTTTGAATTTATTTTTGTGTATGATGTAAGAAATTGGTATAGTTTCTTCCTTTTACAGTTTCTTCTTTTGCATATTGCCATCCAGTTTTACCAACTCCATTTGTTTTACAGGCTGTCTTTTTCCTGTTGGATACTTTCCTGCTTTTAAAAGATTAATTCACCATATACTTGTGGGTTTATTTCTGGGTTTTACATTCTGTTCATTGTTCTATATGTCCATTTTTGTGCCAGTACTATACTGTTTTGATCACTGTAGTGTTTTTTATTATTTTGTTGTTTTTAATTTTATATAGAATTTATTGTCAAATTGGTTTCCATACACCACCCAGTGCTCATCCCAACAGGTGCCCTCCTCAATGCCCATCACCCACTTTCCTCTCCCCCACCCCCATCAACCCTCAGTAGCACTCAGTATTTAAGAGTCTCTTATGGTTTGTCTCCTTCCCTCTCTGTAACTTTCCCCCCCCCTTACCCTCCCCGCTGGTCTTCGATTAAGTTTCTCAGGATCCAACTATGAGTGAAAAAGTGTGGTATCTGTCTTTCTCTGTATGACTTATTTCACTTAGCATAATACTCTCCAGTTCCATCCACATTGGTATAAAAGGCCATATTTCATTCTTTCTCATTGCCAAGTAGTATTCCATTGTATATATAAACCACAACTTCTTTATCCATTCATCAGTTGATGGACATTTAGGCTCTTTACATAATTTGGCTATTGTTGAAAGTGCTGCTATAAACATTGGGGTACAAGTGCCCCTATGCATCAGTACTCCTGTATCCCTTGGGCAAATTCCTAGCAGTGCTATTGCTGGGTCATAGGGTAGATCTATTTTTAATTTTTTGAGGAACCTCCCACTGTTTTCCAGAGCGGCTGCACCAGTTTGCATTCCCACCAACAGTGCAAGAGGGTTCCCATTTCTCCACATCCTCTCCAGCATCTGTAGTCTCCTGAATTGTTCATTTTAGCCACTCTGGCTGGTGTGATGTGAGATCTCAGTGTGGTTTTGATTTGTATTTCCCTGAGGAGGAGTGATGTTGAGCATCTTTTCATGTGCCTGTTGGCCATCTGGATGTCTTCTTTGGAGAAGTGTCTATTCATGTCTTCTGCCCATTTCTTCACAGAATTATTTGTTTTTCAGGTGTGAAGTTTGGTGAGTTCTTTATAGATTTTGGATACTAGCCCATTGATGTGTCATTTGCAAATACATTTTCCCATTTCGTCGGTTGCGTTTTAGTTTTGTTGAATGTTTCCTTTGCAGTGCAGAAGCTTTTTATCTTCATGAGGTCCCAATAGTTCATTTTTGGTTTTAATTCCTTTGCCTTTGGAGATGTGTCAAGTAAGAAATTGCTGCGGCTGTGGTCAGAGAGGTTTTTTCCTGATTTCTCCTCTAGGGTTTTGATGGTTTCCTGTCTCACATTCAGGTCCTTCATCCATTTTGACTTTATTTTTGTGAATGATGTAAGAAAGTGGTCTGGATTCATTCTTCTGAATATTGTTGTCCAGTTCTCCCAGCACCATTTGTTAAAGAGACTGTTTTTTCCATTGGATGTTCCTTCCTTGCTTTGTCAAAGACTACTTGACCATACTTTTGTGGTTCCAATTCTGGAGTCTCTATTCTATTCCATTGGTGTATGTGTCTGTTTTTGTGCAATTGCCATACTGCCTTATTGATTACAGCCTTGTAGTAGAGGCTGAAGGCTGGGATTGTGATGCCTCCCTCTTTGGTCTTCTTCTTCAATATTACTTTGGCTATTCAGGGCCTTTTGTGGTTCCATACAAATTTTAGGATTGCTTGTTCTAGCTTCGAGGAGAATGCTGGTGCAATTTTGACTGGGATTGCATTGAATGTGTAGATTGCTTTGGGTAGTATTGACATTTTGACAGTGTTTATTCTTCCAATCCATGAGCACAGAATGTTTTTGTATTTCTTTGTGTCTTCTTCAATTTCCTTCAAAAGCTTTCTATAGTTTTCAGCATACAGACCTTTTACATCTTTGGTTAGGTTGATTCCTAGGTATTTTATGATACTTGGTGCAATTGTTAATGGGATCAGTTTATTTGTCTTTCTGTTGCTTCATTATTAGTGTATAAGAATGTAACTGATTTCTGTACATTAATTTTGTATCCTGCGACTTTGCTGAATTCATGTATCAGTTCTAGCAGACTTTTGGTGGAGTCTATCAGGTTTTCCATGTATAATATCATGTCATCTGCAAAAAGTGAAAGCTTAACTTCATCTTTGCCAATTTTGATGCCTTTGATTTTCTTTTGTTGTCTGATTGCTGATGCTAGCACTTCCAACATTATGTTAAACAACAGCGGTGAGAGAAGACATCCCTGTCAAGTTCCTGATCTCAGGGGGAAGCTCTTAGTTTTTCTCCATTGAGGATGATAATTAGCTGTGGGCTTCTCATAAATGGCTTTTATGATGTTCAAGTATGTGCCTTCTATCCCGAATTTCTTGAGGGTTTTATCAAGAAATGATGCTGAATTTTGTCAAATGCTTTTTCTGCATCGATTGACATGATCATATGGTACGTATCTTTTCTTTTATTAATGTGATGTATCACATTGATTGATTTGCGAATAATGAGCCAGCCATGCAGCCCAGGAATGAATCCCACTTGATCATGGTGAATAATTCTTTTTATATGCTGTTGAATTCAATTTGCTAGTATCTTTTTTTTTTTTAATTTTTTTTTAACGTTTATTTATTTTTGAGACAGAGAGAGATAGAGCATGAGCAGGGGAGGGTCAGAGAGACACAGAATCTGAAACGGGCTCCAGGCTCTGAGCTGTCAGCACAGAGCCTGATGCGGGGCTCGAACTCACGGACTGTGAGATCATGACCTGAGCTGAAGTCGGCCGCTTAACCGACTGAGCCACCCAGGCGCCCCAATTTGCTAGTATCTTGTTGAGAATTTGTGCATCCATATTCATCAGGGATATTGGCCTGTGGTTCTCTTTTATTGCTGGGTCTCTGTCTGGTTTAGGAATCAAAGTAATGCTGGATTCATCGAATGAATCTGGAAGTTTTCCTTCCCTTTCTATTTTTTGGAACAGCTTGAGAAGGATAGGTATTATTTCTGCTTTAAATGTCTGGTAGAATTCCCTAGGGAAACCATCTGGTCCTGGATTCTTATTTGTTGGGAGATTTTTGATAACTGAATCAATTTCTTTATTGGTTATGGCTCTGTTCAAGTTTTCTATTTCTTCCTGTTTGAGTTTTGGAAGCGTGTGGGTGTTTAGGAATTTGTCCATTTCTTCCAGGTTGTCCAGTTTGTTGGCATATAAATCTTCATAGTATTCCCTGATAATTGCTTGTATTTCTGTGGGATTGGTTGTAATAAATCTATTTTCACTTGTGATTTCATCTCTTTGGGTAATCTCCCCTTTCTTTTTGAGAAGCCTGGCTAGAGCTTTATCAATTTTGTTTATTTTTTCAAAAAAAACAACTCTTGCTTTCATTAATCTTCTCTGCAGTTTTTTTAGATTGTATATTGTTTATTTTTGCTCTGATCTTTATTATTTCTCTTCTGCTGGGTTTGGGGTGTTTTTACTGTTCTGCTTCTAGTTCCTTTAGGTGTGTTATATTTTGTATTTGGGATTTTTCTTGTTTCTTGAAATAGGCCTGGATTGCAGTGTATTTTCCTCTCAGGACTGCCTTCGCCGCATCCCAATGCATTTGGATTGTTGTATTTTCATTTTCATGTGTTTCCATATATATTTTAATTAGTTCTCTAATTGCCTGGTTGACCAATTCATTCTTTAGTAGGGTGTTCTTTAACCTCCATGCTTTTGGACGTTTTCCAGACTTTTTCCTGTAGTTGATTTCAAGTTTCATAGCACTGTGGTCTGAAAGTGTGCATGGTATGATCTCAATTCTTTTATACTTATGAAGGGCCGTTTTGTGACCCAGTGTGTGATCTATCTTGGAGAATGTTCCATGTGCACTCGAGAAGAAAGTATATTCTGTTGCTTTGGGATGCAGTGTTCTAAATATATCTGTCAAGTCCATCTAATCCAGTATATCATTCAGGGCCCTTGTTTCTTTATTGGTTCCCTGTCTAGATGTTCTATCAATTGTTGTAAATGGAGTATTAAAGTCACCTTCAATTAACACATTCTTATCAATAAGGTTGCTTATGATTGTGGTTAATTGTTTTATGTATTTTGGGGCTCATGTATTTGGCACATAGGCATTTATAATTGTTAGCTCTTTCTGATGGATAGACCCTGTAATTATTGTATAATGCCCTTCTTCATCTCTTGTTACAGCTTTTAATTTAAAGTCTAGTTTGTCTGATATAAGTATGGCTACTCCAGCTTTCTTTTGGCTTCCAGTAGCATGATAGATAGTTCTCCATCCCCTCACTTCTAATCTGAAGGTGTCCTCAGGTCTAAAATGAGTCTCTTGCAGGCAGCAAATAGATGGGTCTTGTTTTTTTATCCATTCTGATACCCTATGTCTTTTGGTTGGCACATTTAGTCCATTTACGTTCAGTGTTATTATAGAAGATATGGGTTTAGAGTCGTGACGTCTGTAGGTTTCATGCTTGTAGCGATATCTCTGGTACTTTGTCTTGCAGGATCCCCCTTAGGATCTCTTGCAGGGCTGGTTTAGTGGTGATGAATTCCTTCAGTTTTGTTTGTTTGGGAAGACCTTTATCTCTCCTTCTATTCTAAATGATAGATTTGCTGGATAAAGGATTCTTGGCTGCATATTTTCTCTGTTCATCACATTGAAGATTTCCTGCCATTCCTTTCTGGCCTGCCACGTTTCAGTAGATAGGTCTGCTACCATCCTTACGTGTCTACTTTTGTATGTTAAGGCCCATTTATCCCTAGCTGCTTTCAGAATTCTCTCTTTTTATTTGTTTTGCCATTTTCACTAGATATATCGTGCAGAAGATTGATTCAAGTTACGTCCTAAGGGAGTTCTCTGTGTCTCTTGTATTTCAATGCCTTTTTCCTTCCCCAGGTCAGGGAAGTTCTCACCTATGATTTATTCAAGTACACACCTCCAGCCCCTTTCTCTTTCCCTTCTTGTGTAATTCCATGATACGGATATTGTTCCTTTTGATTGCATCACTTAGTTCTCCAATTCTCCCCTTGCACTCCTGGATTTTTTTATCTCTTTTTCTCAGCTTCCTCTTTTTCCATAATTTTATCTTCTAAGTCACCTGTTCTCCTCTCTGCCTCTTCAGTCCATGCTGTGGCTGCCTCCATTTTATTTTGAACCTCATTTATAGCATTTTTTAATTCCTCAGGATTGTTTTTTCAGTCCTTTGATCTCTGTAGAAATAGATTCTCTGCTTTCCTCTATGCTTTTTTCAAGCCCAGCAATTAATTTTATGACTATTATTTTCAATTCATTTTCTGTTACATTGCTTAAATCGTTTTTGATCAGTTTGTTAGCTGTTGCTAGTTCCTGGAGTTTCTTTTGAGAATTCTTCCATTTCATCATTTTGGCTAGTTTCTGTCTCTTATGAGTTTTAAAAGCTTGTTATGTGCTCTGCACCTGCGAGCACTGCTATATTAAAGGAGGGTCAAACACTGTCCAGGTCCTGGCCCTTCAAAGGTGTTTTTTCAGAGATTGTTACTTGCTCTCTGTTTTTGTGACTTTGGTTATTTTATTCCCCTACTCATAGTGATATTTTGGACCCTCCACCAGGTGTACTTTGATTTGTTTCCTGGAGTAGCCCTATCTTTTTTCCAGCTTTCCCATTTTCTTCCTAGTAGATTCAGTCTCTTTTCCTCCCAGATTCTGTTGTTCAAAGTCCTTTGGCTTCTGCACTTCTGTTTGAGAGACGCACGAAGTATGTATCCCCCTACTTCTCTGCCATGTCGTCCCCTATTTTATTGATCACTGTAACTTTGTAATGTTACATGGCATCCAGAAATGTGATGCCTCCAGCTTTGTTTCTTTTTCAAAATTGGTTTCGTTAAATGAGGTTTTTTGTTGTTCCATAAAAATTTTACGATTGTTCTAATTCTGTGATAAAAGCTTATAGTATTTTGATAGAGAATGTCTGAACTGTGTAGCTTACTTTGCATAGTATAGACCTTTTAGCAATATTTGTTCTTCCAATCCCTGATCATGGAATGTCTTCCATTTCTTTGTGTCTTCTTCAGTTTCTTTCATTAGTGTTTTATAGTTTTCAGAGTCCAGGTCTTTCACCTCTTTGGTTAGGTTTATTCTTAGGTATCTTCTTATTTCTGGTACAATTGTAAGTTGTATTGATTTCTTAATTTCTCTTTCTGCTGCTTTACCATAATGTATATAAATTGCATGATATTTCTCCATCCCCTCACTTTTATTTTGCGGGTGTTGTTTGTTCTAAAATCAGTCTCCTGTAGGAAGCACATAAATGGGTCTTGTTTTTTTACCCAATTAGTTACCTTATATCTTTTGATTAAACTTTTTAGGCCATTTGTATTCAAAGTATTTATTGATAGATATGTGTTTATTGTTATTTTATTATTTGTTTTGTAGATGTTTCTGAAAAATTTTTCTGATCCTTTCTTGTTTTTCTCTTTTCATGTCTTCCTGATTTTCAATAATGATATATTCTGGATTTCTTCGTTTTTATTTTTGGTATATGTTTTTAGTGGTTTTTGGTATATTGTTACCAGAAATTTTGTGTATAACCTCTTTTGTATATAGGAGTCTATATGGTCTTTTACGTTTGGACCCATTCCTTTTTTCTCTACTCCCCATATTTAATGTGTATGTTGTTATAATCTATATCCTTTTCTCCTGTGAGATACTTGACTGATTTTTTTAACTAAAATATTCATTTTTACTGCTTCTGTGTTTCTTACCTTTATATTGTCACTTTTTGTTTCTCCTTTTCACTCAAAGAGTCCCCTTAAATATTTCTAGCAGGGCTGTTTTAGTGTTCATGAATTCCTTTATTTTTTTGCTGTTGTCTTAGAAACTATATCTCATATTCTAAATCATAGCCTTGCTGGATAGACTATTCATGCCTATAGATTTTTCCCATTCAGCATTTTGGCATACAACGTCACTCCCTTCTGGCTTGCATAAGTTCCATTTAAAAAGCTCCTGCTAGCATTATGGGTTTTGCCTTTTAAGGTACTGTCTTCTTTTGTCTTGCCGCTTTTAAGATTTTGTTTTTATCACTATATTTTGCACATTTAATATCAATATGTGTTGGCCTATTATTGTTCACTTTGATGGGGGTTCTCTGTGCTTCCTGCATCTGTATATCTGTTTCCTTCTCCAGATTAGGGAAGTTTTCAGCTATTATTTCTTCAAATAAATTTTCTGCCTCCTTTTCTCCCTTTTCTTGTTTTGGGACTCTTATAATATGAATGTTATTAAATTTGATGGAGTCACTGAGATCACCAAAGTCTGTTCTCATTTTGCATAATTCTTTTTTCTCTCCTGTTCAGTGTGAGTACTTTCTATAACTCTGTCTTCTAGATCATTAACTTGTTCCTCTGGTTCTTCCATTATTCTCTTGTTTCCATCAAGCATGTTTCTCATTTTGTTTATTGACCCCTTTATCTCTGCTATGTTATTCTTTATCCCTGTGTTAAGGGTCTCACTCATGTCTTACACTCCTTTCTTAATTCCAGTGAATGTCCTTATGATCATTGCTTTAAATTCTGTATTAGGCATGTTATTTATATCTGTTTCACTTAGATACCTGTCTATGGCCTTGTCTGTTCTTTCATTTGGTATATATTTCTCTCATTTTGTCTGTCTCTCTGCATCTGCTTTTATATGTTAAAAAATTCAGCTATGTCTTCTGCTCTTGGAAGTAGTGCCTTTATGAAGAAGAGCTCTTAGAGTGCCCTGAAGTGCAGTGTCCCATTTTCCTGAACCTGGCCTTCAGCAGAGTAACCTGTGTGTGTTGCTTGTGTTCTGCAGTTGTGTCTGAGTCACATTTCTAGTAAATGTGTAAATCTAGTAAATCTAGTAAATGTGGTATAAAATGAGCTTATGGTTCTCCTACTCTACCCCCTTTCCCGGTAGACATCCATAATGAACAGATTTAAAATCAACATTAAAAATAACATGTGAGGGGTAATAAAGATTTATAGGTTTAGAATACATTTAAATATCAGATAGTATTAACTTAAAATAGGTTGATGTATATATAGGATATTAAATGTTAACCTCATGTAATACAAAACAGAAATCTATAGTAAAACAAAATATAATGAGAAAGGAATAATGCTAAGGAAATCACCAAACCACAAAGGAAAAATCCAAGAAAAAAAGAAAGGAACAGAGAAGAAGTAAAAAGAAAATATTAAAGAATATATCAATAGATACATTCCTATCTATAATTGCTATAAATGTAAATGGACTAAATTGTCCAATCAAAGATATAGACTAGATAAGTTGATTTTTTTTTAAAAAAGCAAGGTTCATTAATATGTTGCGTGTGCAATCACTGCAGATCTAAAAACATGAAGAAACTGAAAATGGAAGTATAGAAAAAGGTACTGCAGATCTAAGAACATGAATAAACTGAAAGTGAAAGTGTAGAAAAAGGTATTCCATGCAAATGGAAAAGAATGCCCGTCTTTTGTGTGTTGGGAGGTTTTTGATTACTGATTCAATCTCTTTCCTGGTTTTTAATATGTTTATGTTTTCTGTTTCTTCTGTTTCAGTTTTTGATAGTTTATATGTTTCTAGTAATTTATACATTTCTTCCAGCTTGTCCAATTTGTTGGTATATAGTTTTTCATAATAGTTTCTTAAAATTACATGTATTTCTGTGGTATTAGTTGCTATTTCCCCTCTCTCATTTGTGATTTTATTTATTTAGGTTCTTTCATTTATTTTTGATAAGTCTGGCTAGAAGTTTATTAATGATATTAATTTTTTCAAAGAAGTATCTCCTGGTAATTATATTAATTTTTTCAAAGAGTTATCTCCTGGTTTCATTGATCTGTTTTGTTTTGTTTTGTTTTTTAGTTTCTATATCAATTATTTCTGCTCTAATGTCTATTATTTCCTTCCTTTTGCTGATTTTAGGCTTCCACTTACTCTTTTTCTAAATCAATTAGGTGTAAGGGTAGGTTGTTTATGTGAGATTTTTCTTGATTCTTGAGGTAGGCCTTTTAATTTTAGGACCACTTTTTTTTACTACATGCCAAAAAACTCCTGAAAACCAAAGTCTAGAACCAGATGGCTTCGCCGGCAAATTCTACCATACATGTAAAGAAGAGTTAATACGTATTCTTAACTATTTAAAAAAATAGAAAAGGAAGGGAAATTTCCAAATTTGATTCTGTAAGGCCAACATTACCCTGATACCAAATCCGGATAATGACTTCACTAAAAAAGAGAACTATAGGCCAATATCCCTGATCAACATGAATGCAAAAATTCTTGATAAAATACTAGCAAACCAAATTCAACAATACATTGAAAGAATCATTCACCACATTGAAATGGGATTTATATCTGGGTTGCAAGCATGGTTCAGTATTCACAAATCAATCAATGTGATACACCACATTAATAAAGGAAAGGTTAGGAAACATATCATCCTTTCAATTGATACAGAAAAAGCACTTGATAAAATACATACAGCACTCATTCATGTTAAAAACCCTCAACAAAGTAGGTTTAGAGGGAATATACCTAAGCATAATAAAGGCCATCTATAAAAGACCCACAGCTGATATCATTGTTAGTGTGGAAAAGTTGAGAGCTTTTTCTCTATGTTCAGGAACAAGATAAGGATGTCCACTCTCATCACTGTTATTTAACATAGTATTGCAAGTCCTAGCCACAGCAATCAGATAACAGAAAGAAATGAATGGCATTCAAATCAGCAGCAAAGAAGTAAAATTTTCACTATTTGCAGATGCCATGATACTCTATATAGAAAACCTAAAAGACTCTACCAAAAAACTGCTAGAACTGATAAATAAATTCAGTAATGTTGCAGACTCCAAAATCAACATACAGAAATATGTTGCATTTCTATACACCAGTAATGAAGCAGCAGAAAGAGAACTTAAGAAATCAATCTCATTTTCATTTGCACCAGATATAATAAGATACCTAGGAATAATCGTAACCAAACACATGAAAGGTGGTTATTCTGTAAAGTATAAAACACCGATGAAAGAAATTGAAGAAGACACAAAGAAATTGGAAGGCATTCTATGCTCATGGGTTAGAATAACAAATACTGTTAAAATGTGTATGCAACCAAAAGCAGTATACACATTTCATACAATGCCATGAAAATACCAACTGCCCTTTACACAGAACTAGAACAAACAATCCTAAAATTTGTATGAAACCACAAAAAAACCTTGGATAGCCTAAGCAATCTTGAAAAAGAAATGAAAAGCTGGAAGCATCACAATTCTGGACTTCACATTATATTACAAAGCTATAGTGATCAAAACAGTATGGTACTGGCACAAAAATAGACACATGGGTCAATGGAACAAAATAGAAAACCCAGGAATGAACCCACAGATATATAGTCAACTAATCTTCAACAAAGCAAGAAAGAACGTCCAATGGGAAGAAGACAGTTTCTTCAATAAATAGTGTTGATATAACTGGACCATTTTCTTAAACCAAAAACAAAAATAAATTCAAAATGGATTCAAGACCTAAATGTGAGACCTGAAACCATAAAAATCGTAGAGGATTATACAGCCATTAACATCTTTGTCTTCAGCCATAGCACTTTCTTACAAGATATGTCCCCTGAGGCAAAGGAAACCAAAGTAAAATAAATTTGGGGGACTTCATCAAAATAAAATTCTGCACAGTGAAGGAAACCATCAACAAAACTAAAAGGCAGCCTACGGAATGGGAGAATATATTTGCAAATGACATATCTGAAAAAGGTTTGGTATTGTAAATATATAAAGAAGTTATAAAACTCACTGCTCAAAAAGACATGAATAGACACTTCTCCAAAGAAGACATCCAGATGGTCAACCAACACATGAAAAAATGCTCAACATCACTTATCATCAGGGAAATCCAAATCAAAACCACAATGAAATACCACCTCACACCTGTCAGAATGGCTAACATTAGTAACTCAGGCAACAACAGATGTTGGTGAGGATGCAGAGAAAGAGGATCTCTTTTGCACTGCTGGTGGGAATGCAAACTGGTTCAGCCACTCTGGAAAACAGTATGGAGGTTCCTCGAAAAATTAAAAATAGAAGTACCCTATGACCCAGCAGTTGCAGTACTAGGTATTTATCCAAGGAATACAGGTGTACTGTTTCGAAGTGGCACATGCACCCCAATATTTATAACAGCACTATCCACAATATCCAAAGTGTGGAAAGAGCCCAAATGTCCATCGATGGATGAATGGATAAAGAAGATGTGGTACATATGTATATGCAATGGAGTATTACTTGGCAGTCAAAAAGAATGAAATCTTCCTATTTGCAACTACATGTATGGAACTAGAGGGTATTATGGTAAGCGAAATCATTCAGTCAGAGAAAGACAAATATCATATGACTTCACTCATATGAGGACTTTAAGACACAAAACAGATGAACACAAAGGGAAGCAAAAATAATATAAAAACAGGGAGGAGGATGAAACATAAGAGACTCTTAAATATGGAGAACAAACAGAGGGTTACTGGAGGGGTTTTGGGAGGGGGGATGGGCTAAATGGGTAAGGGACATTAAGGAATCTACTCCTGAAATCATTGTTGCACTATATGCTAACTAACTTGGATGTAAACTTAAAAAATTAAATTAAATTAAAAGAAAAAACCTCTATTCACAATAAATGAATTATCCAATTAAAAAATGGACAGAAGACATGAATATATCTTTTTTCAAAGAAGACATGCAAATGGCCTATAGATACATGAAAAGATGGTCAAAATTACTCATCATCACAAAATTAAAACTACAATGAGATATCACCTCACACTTGTTTGAATTACTAAAATCAACAATATAAGAAATAACAGGTGTTGGCCAGAATGTGGAGAAAGGGAAACCCTCTTGCCCTGTTGGTGGGAATGTAAACTGGTGCAGCTGCTCTGGAAAGCAGTATGGAGGTTCCTCAAAAAGTCAAAAATTGAACTACCCTATGATCTAGCTATTGTATTGCTTGGTATTTACTGAAAAAGTACAAAAATACTAATTAAAATGGATACATGTGTTTTGATGTTTGTTGCAGAATAATGTACAATAGCCAAACTATGGAAACAGCCCAAGTGTCCATTGACTACTGAATGGACAGAAGATGTGGTATATATGGTGTTTTGTGTGTGTGTGTGTGTGTGTGTTTGTGTAATGGAATATTACTTAGCCATAAAAAAAGATGAAATCTTGCCATTTGTAACAATGTGGTTGGAGCTGGAGAATACTATGCTAAGTGAGAAAAGTCAGAAAAAGATAAATAGCATATGACTTCACTCATATGTGGGATTTAAGAAGCAAAACAAATCAGCCAAGGGGAAAAGAAAGAGAGGTAACTGAAGAAACACTCTTAACAATAAGCAACAGACTCATGGTTAACAGAGGGGAGGTTGGTGTAGGATGGCTTATGTTGTTGATGGGGATTATGGACTTCCCTTGTGATAAGCACAGGGTGTTGTATGAATGTGTTGAATGAGTATATTTAACACCTGAAACCAATATAACACTGAAAGTTAACTAGCTGGGATTAAATAAAAAACAGTAAAAATGAAATTTTTTAAGGAGAAAAAAACACTGGTGAAACTGTACACGTATTAGACAAAATAAACTTTCAAACAAAGATGGTAATAAAAGGTATAGAAAGGCATTACCAAATGGTAAAGGAAGGATAAGGAAAGATTGGTCTTAATGACACATTAGACCAGATGGACTTTATAGATATATAATGAATGTTCCATCTACAAGCACCAGAGTACACATGGAACATTGTCCAGTATAGATCATATTTAGGTCACAAAACAAATCTTAGTAATTCAAAAAGATTGAAATCATATCGACCATTTCTTTTTATCACAATAG
This sequence comes from Panthera tigris, assembly GCF_018350195.1. Taxonomy (NCBI): domain Eukaryota; kingdom Metazoa; phylum Chordata; class Mammalia; order Carnivora; family Felidae; genus Panthera; species Panthera tigris. The sequence continues at coordinate 65,917,288 of NC_056677.1, read as the reverse complement.
TATAAAAATAGAAATCAATTACAGAAGGAAGACTGGAGAAATCACAGATATGTGGGTATTTAAAGAAGATGCTTCTGAACACTCATTGGATTGATTAGGATATCAAAGAAGTGAAAAAAAAATACCTGGAGACATGGAAATGGAAATATAACAGTCCAAACCATATAGGATGCAACAACACAGTTTTAAGAGTTAAGTTTAGGGGCGCCTGGGTAGCTCAGTCGGTTGAGCTTCCAACTTTGGCTCGGGTCATGATCTCACAGGTTGTGAGTTCGAGCCCCGCATCCGGCTCTGTGCTGACAGCTTAGAGCCTGGAGCCTGCTTCGAATTCTGTGTCTCCCTCTCTCTCTGCTCCTCCCCCGCTCATGCTCTGTCTCTCTCTCTTTCTCCTTCAAAAATAAATAAAAACATTTAAAATAAAAAAGTTAAGTTTAACTGAGAATAAACTGAGGGTTGATGGGGAGTGGGAGGGCAGGGAGGGTGGGTGATGGGCACTGAGGAGGGCACTTGTTGGCAGGAGCACTGGGTGTTGTATGGAAACCAATTTGACAATAAATTTCATATTAAAAAAAAGAAAATGAAGGAGTAAGGGAAAAAAAAGTTAAGTTTACGGTGATACAGACTTATATTGAGAAATAAGAGAAATCTGGAAGAATCAATCTTACTCTACACACAAAGGAACTAAAAAAAGAAAAACAAAGCCTAATTTAATACAAGGAAGGAAGACCAGAGCAGAAATAAATGAAATAGAGACTGACAGTAGAAAAGATCAATAAAAGTAAGAGGTAGTTCTTTGAAATAATTAAGTTGACAAACATTTAGCTAGACTCATCAAGAAAAAATGAGAGTGGACTCAAATTGATAAAGTCAGAAACAAAGGATAAGTTCCAACTGATACCACAGAAACACAAAGGATCATAAAAGACTACTATAATTATATGCCTACAAATTGGATCACCTAGAAGAAATGGATAAATTCCTAAGATGTACAGTTTTCCAAGACTGAATGATGGAGAAATAAAAAAGATCAGTGTAGATGGAATTCAAGGACCAGATGGCTTCACTGGTGAATACTGTAAAACATTCAAAGATTTAATCACCATCCTCAGACTCCACATAAAATTAAAGCAGGAATGCTTCCAAACTAATTTTACAAGGTCAGTCTCTGATAGCAAAACCAGACAAGAATGCCAAAAATGAGGAAATTACAGGACAATATCCCTGATGTATAGAGATACAAAAACCTTTAACAAAATATTAGCAACATGAATTCAGCAATGCATTCAAAGGATCATACACCATGATCAGGTGTATGCAAGGGATGCAAGAATGATTCAATATCTGCAAATCAATCAACATGATATGCCACATTAGCAAAATGAAGGATAAAAGTTATATTATCCTCTCAATAGATGCAGAAAAAATATTTGAAAACATTCCACATTCATTTATGATAAAATCTCAAAGTGGGATAGAGAGAATGTATCTGAATATAATAAAGGTGATACGTGACTAACCCACAGCTAACATCATACTTAGTGGTGATAAAGGTGAAAGCTTTTCTCTAAGATCAGGAACAAGATAAGGGTACCCATTCTTGTCACCTTATTCAACATAGTAATGGAAGTCCTAGCCACAGCAATTAGCCATGTAAAAGAACTAAAAGGCATCCAGATTGGAAAGGAAGAAGCAAAAACTATAATTATTTGCAGATAACATAATACTATATATAGAAAACTCTATAAAGATTCTACTAAAAAACTGTTAGAATTCATAAATGCATTCAGTAATGTTGCAGGATAGAAAACCAGTATACAGAAATCTATTGTGTTTGTATACACTGAGAAACTATCAGAAAATATACTGAGAAAACATCCCCATTTACAATTGCATCAAAAGGATGAAATACCTAGGAATAAATTTATGTAAAGAAAGGAAAATCTGCACACTGAAATACAGAACTGATGAAAGAAATTGAAGAAGAGAAATAAATGGAAAGATATTCCATGCTTATAGATGGAAAGAATTAATATTATTTTAGTGCTCCCTAAAGCAATCTAGAGATTACATGCAATCTCTATCAAATCCCAGCAGCATTTTTCACAGAACTGGATCAGATAATTCGAAAATTTGTAGGAACCACAAAAGACCACAAATAGCCAAAGCAAACTTGAGAAAGCAAAGCTGGAGGGCTCACACTTTTTGACTTCAAACTATACTATAAAGTTCTAGTAATCAAAACAGCATGGTATTGGCAGAAAAACAGACAAGTAGATCAATGGAACAGAATAAGGAGCCCAGAAATAAACCCGCAAATATATGATCAGTTAATTTACAACAAAGGAGCCAAGAATATAAAATGGGAAAAAAGTAGTCTCTTCAATAAATGATGTTGGGAAAACTGGACAGCCACATTCAAAAGAAGAAAACTCCGGACCACTATTTTATACCATACACAAAAATTAACTCATAAAGGAAGAGCTGAGTGTAGGACCTGAAATAAGAATTCCTAGAAGAAAACATAGGCAGTTGTCAGTTTGTAACCCTCTAAGGAGCCTATTGAGTGTAATCTGAAACTGGCCTCTGTACTCAGAGGAGCAGGAGAGAAAGAGCCAGGGCACTCCAGGTTGGTAGGTGTCAGTTTTAATAAGTAAAAGGAACTTTCACTTAAGGCTTGTCTTGGGTGGCAGCAAGACAAATGGATCTCCATGTCCGCCCACGAAATCTTAAAAGTTTATAAAGAGACATTACGTGGGTTCAGCCAAGTAATCTGTGCAGGTGTTCCCGACACCACATCATTATCTCAAGGCTTTGCCCTTGGAGCAGCTTCTGGTAGTGGAAAGGCAAGAAGAACCTGCATTTCAAGGGCAGAGTTTAGGAGCCTTTGATTGCCCTGGGGTCCAGCTCAGAGGTTAGCTGGTGGTCGCATCTCTTCTTTTCTTTTCTTCTCTTTTCTTCTCTTTTCTTTTCTTTTCTTTTCTTTTCTTTTCTTTTCTTTTCTTTTCTCTTCTCTTTTCTTTTCTTTAATACACACACATACACACACACATATATACATGTATATATACATGCATGTATATGTGTGTGTGTATATGAAATTTATTGTCAAATTGGTTTCCATACAACACCCAGTGCTCATCTCAACAGGTGCCCTCCTCAATGCCCATCACCCACTTTCCCCTCCCTCCCACCCCTCATCAAACCTCAGTTTATTCTGTTTTTAACAGTCTCTTATGGTTTGCCTCCTTCCCTCTCTGTAACTTTTTTTTCCCCCTTCCCCTCTCCCATGGTCTTCTGTTAAGTGTTTCAGGATCCACAGAAGAGTGAAACCATATGGTATCTTTCTCTGTATGACTTATTTCACTTAACATAATACTCTCCAGTCCCATCCACATTGGTATAAAAGGCCATATTTCATTCTTTCTCATTGCCAAGTAGTATTCCATTGTATATATAAACCACAACTTCTTTATCCATTCATCAGTTGATGGACATTTAGGCTCTTTCCATAATTTGGCTATTGTTGAGAGTGCTGCTATAAACATTGGGGTACAAGTGCCCCTATGCATCAGCATTCCTGTAGCCCTTGGGTAAATTCCTAGCAGTGCTATTACTGGGTCATAGGGTAGATCTGTTTTTAATTTTTTGAGGAACCTCCCACTGTTTTCCAGAGTGGCTGCACCAGTTTGCATTCCCACCAACAGTGCAAGAGGGTTCCCATTTCTCCACATCTTCGCCAGCATCTGTAGTCTCCTGAATTGTTCATTTTAGCCACTCTGACTGGCGTGATGTGAGATCTCAGTGTGGTTTTGATTTGTATTTCCCTGAGGAGGAGTGACGTTGAGCATCTTTTCATGTGCCTGTTGGCCATCTGGTTGTCTTCTTTGGAGAAGTGTCTATTCATGTCTTCTGCCCATTCCTTCACAGGATTATTTGTTTTTCAGGTGTGGAGTTTGCTGAGTTCTTTATAGATTTTGGATACTAGCCCTTTGTCCTATATGTCATTTGCAAATATCTTTTCTCAATCTGTCAGTTGCCTTTTAGTTTGTGGATTGTTTCCTTTGCAGTGCAGAAGCTTTTTATCTTCATGAGGTCCCAATAGTTTATTTTTGCTTTTAATTCCTTTGCCTTTGGAGATGTGTCAAGTAAGAAATTGCTGCGGCTGCAGTCAGAGAGGTTTTTTTTCCTGCTGTCTCCTCTAGGGTTTTGATGGTTTCCTGTCTCACATTCAGGTCCTTCATCCATTTTGACTTTATTTTTGTGAATGATGTAAGAAAACGGTCTAGTTTCATTCTTCTGAATGTTGCTGTCCAGTTCTCCCAGCACCATTTTTTAAAAAGATTGTCTATTTTTCCATTGAATATTCTTTAAAGCATTTGAAAAAAATCAGCATCTGTTCTTAATAAAAACCCTCGAGAAAGTCAGGATAAAAGGAACATACTTAAACATAATAAAATCCATTTATGAAAAGCCCACAGGTAATATCATCCTCAATAGGGAAAACTGAGAGCTTTCCCTCTGAGATCAGGAAAATGACAGGGATGTCCACTCTCACCACTGTTGTTTAACATAGTGTTGGAAGTCCTAGCATCAGCAGTCAGACACCAAAAGGAAATCAAAGACATCAAAATTGGCAGATGAAGTTAAGCTTTCACTTTTTGCAGGTGACATGATACTATACATGGAAAACCTGATAGACTCCACCAAAAGTCTACTAGAACTGATACATGAATTCAGCAAAGTCACAGGATACAAAATTAATGTACAGAAATCAGTTGCATTCTTATACACTAATAATTAAGCAACAGAAAAACAAATAAAGAAACTGATCCCATTCACAATTGCACCAAGCATCATAAAATACCTAGGAATAAACCTAACCAAAGATGTAAAAGATCTGTATGCTGAAAACTATAGAAAGCTTATGAAGGAAATTGAAGAAGATGCAAAGAAATGGAAAAACATTCCCTGCTCATGGATTGGAAGAATAAATATTGTTAAAATGTCAATACTACCCAAAGCTGTCTACACATTCAGTATAATCCAAATCAAAATTGCACCAACATTCTTCTCGAAGCTAGAACAAATAATCTTAAAATTTGTATGGAACCACAAAAGGCCTCAAATAGCCAAAATAATTTTGCAGAAGAAGACCAAAGCAGGAGGCATCACAATCCCAGCCTTTAGCCTCTACTACAAAGCTGTAATCATCAAGACAGCATGGTATTGGCACAAAAACAGACACATAGACTGAAGGAATAGAATAGAGACTCCAGAATTGGACCCACAAAAGTATAGACAACTAATCTTTGACAAAGCAGGAAAGAATATCCAATGGTCACATCTTTCCAGTGTTCTTCCCCAATAGTCCATCTCTCTTGACCAGCTTTCACAATCTCATGTGCCCTCTTGTGCAATGGGCCTTAAGTGGTCAGTAGTGGGTTTTATTAGCATTGCAGCACCTCTTTGGTGGCTGGCTGGCTGCTTTGTAGCCTAATGCAACAGTTACAGTACAGGGACATATAAAGGAAACATAGATTAATACAATGATTTCAAAATCAGTGACAACTGTTTTTTTTATAAGAGCCCATGATCTTAGCCACTGACTGATTTATTAGGTATCCTAAGCTGGGAATTGGATTATTAGGGGCATTCACTTGTGTTTCATGTGATTTAATAAAGAAGATACATTAACAGATTCATTAGGTGTGAACATACAACATTATGTTTGGATAATGGCACAGATACCTCTTTGTGAGGCGTAATAATGTCTATTGCCATTTTTTTTTTTTGGACAGTAAAATAGTAAGGACAGGTTTTATTGTTATGATTGAATGCTTGCTGAGTGAATTTATTAAGGGCTTCACATTTGCTGTAATGCCTTCTAAGCCACTGGAGGGAACAAAGACAGTGGCAAAATGGGTAGATCAGTGGAAAAACTGAACATTTCTTCTGACTTTGAGAAGAGGGAAGTTAGCACCTTTAGAAACTTGACTTGGTTGTATATACCATTGTCCTAGACTCTGGGTCTGGTGTTCTCTCTTGTCCAGCAGGAGAGCGGGATGCAGGGTTAAAAATGTGAGAGAGGCTAACATCCGGGAGGAGACAAGAGCCCTGATTTTTATTAGGATCAGAAGGCTTACTGGCATGATGGGTGTGCACAGAGAGACAATGAAACCGTGAACATTAACTCATGGCTGTGGGGAGAAGGGGGTTTTAGAGATATGCGGTGTTAGGGGTTTGGGTCAATACAAAACAAGATTCTGGTGCTGGGTGGAAGGTTGTTTACAGCAAACATGAGGCTGGACCTAAACTGGCCTAGGGAACAAGAAAGAGCTAAACTGGCCTAGGGGACAAGAAAGATAGAGCATGCTATCTCAGTGTCAACAAGGCACCCTTTTTTGCTAATTAGCTCTGCTCTGAGCAACTTAGCCCCACTGTGGTCTGTAGCTCTATTTACCTGTTTACCTAATTTGGTCCTTCCTTCCTGTGAAAGCAGCTTTCTGCTATTGTCCTATACCTTTGTCCTATAGTGGGGGCCTTTGCCATGTTTGTCAAATCTTATTTACCTAATCTTGTTTACCCAAACTTAGGTGTGTTCATCCTATGGCTTTTTAATTCTTTATGCCTTGTTAATCCATCAATGCAGACTCAGGAAATTCCTAAGCTTATTCCTCACATACCATAAATGTTGGACAGGGGAAGCAGTTCTGTCAGGTGTAAAGAGCTGAACTGGGGTCAGGATATGCCATTATCAGGACCCCCATTTACTCCCTTCTTTCAGTGGTGCATGTTTCGTTTCAGTTATAGTGTATTTTAACAGCTCTGGCATGTAGCAGGACAAGAGGATGTTAGTAGAAGTTGAGTAATTCTTCACCCCAGGGTGTGAAGTAAGTCACCTATCTCATAGGACATTGCATTGTAAATTCTGGTAGATAATTTATTTTCCAGGAATGCTGGGGCTTGGTGTTTTCCACAGCATAGTGTGTTGATCCACTGTGAGATTTGGGGCAATGGCTGTTTCCCGAAGCTTCTATATCTTTACATATCAGGTGCCTAGGCAGGGATCTCTAGTCTGATATGTGGGGCAATAGGCCCTACTGGTTGGTCACTTAAATATTTTAAAGCCTAGGACAGTATTTTAGATTGGTTGGTCAGGGTGGTCTTGCCTGTTAAGTATCTAATTTGCTGTTTTAATATTCCATTTTCCTTTCTACCAACCCTGCTGTTTGTTGGTTATAGGGAAGATGGAACCTTTGTTTAATGTCATATTTTATTGTTCAGTCTTGCACATCATGGCCTTTGAAATGTGACTTCTGATTGTTATGTGTTTGGTGAAGGTATTCATACATGGTACTCAATTTTTTTTTTTTTTATAATCTCCTAATCATGGCAGCCTGGTTTACATGGTGGCAGGGAAAAGCTTGGGTTAGGCCAGATGCAGTGTCTACATAAACCAAGGCATATTTACAACCCTCACTCAAAGGAGGGCAATATAGTCAATTTTCCAGTTTCTCACAGGTTGCGAACTCCGGTGGATGGCCCAAGTCTTTTGGCAGTTGCCTTGGGTTTGTTTGGAACACACAACATGCTCTTCTTTCTTTAACCAAGTCACTGGACTCTGAGGATAGTCTCTGGCATCCTTGACAGTATGCTATCATACTTGGGCATTTTGGGAGCCACTCTTTTTATGTACCCAATCTGCTATCACTACTGAAAAGGTCAGTAGCTAAGGCTTAATCCCGAGCTGGGGCATCAGCTTCTTGATTGCCAAGGGGTGTCTGTGTCTTAAGAGCTAGGGCATGAAAAACAGTGAGAATCACTTCAGGCTCTTGCAGATGGACCCAAATGTCATTTTATATATATCTTGACCCCACAAGGACTTTTTAATGGTCATCTGCCCCTCAGCTTCCCATTGTTCAGGCCTTAAATTTAATCCCTGTAGAATAGCCTAATTAACAGTACAAAGGGCTAATTGCCAGGGCTCATGAGTGATCAGCAGCCAAGACCACTCTGAGCTAAGTGCACTGGCTGCTGTCCTGACTGCTATGTGAGAGGCTTTACCTGGAGGAGCACTGTGTACATTGCTAGGAGCTACTGCTCTATAGGGTATATTGGGGCTTTACCCACTTCTGGAGCTGGAACCAAAATCCCAGGGCCATCCTCCCCTTTTGTTATCTCTGCCATCGTTTGGAGTCATGGACATATCTAACTCAAATGGTAGTGCTGCGTAGGAGATGTCCAGGGTTTTAATCTGTTTTATTAGTATTTTTGCCTTCTCAAGAGGCAGCTTGCTGCTGTGGTCCCCAGCCCCATATGTGTTCATTCTTTACTAGGCAGCATAAGGAATGGGGAGTACTATGCCAGGTGCAGATTAAATGTCTTCCAAACCCCCAAAATCCCCATGAAGGATTACACCTCTTTTACATTCTTAGGGGTTGGTTAGGCTTGCACCTTTTCAGTTACAGATTTATATGGGTCTTAGCTGACCAGATAACACCCAAAACTTTATGGCAGTGTCTGGGCCTTAAATTTTCTTCGGGTTCATTGCCCATCTTCTTCCTCACAGATGTTCCTGAGCAAAGCCTGCAGGTGTCCTGCAGCAGAGGTAAATCTTTACATGTTAACATGATATTATCAATGTAATGGACCCATTTTGCTGATGGGAGAAGGAAAACAGCAATAGGTCCCCAGCTACCACCATCCTATGACATACTTTGTGGCTATGCATGTAGCCTTGGGGGAACACTTGAAAGGTTCATTATTATCTCCAAAATGAAGGTTTAATCTTAGTTATCAGAAACCTGTCAAAGTCTTTTCCATGAGTTTTCTTGAAGATGAAGCACTTTTGTAGGAACATTTTTTGCAAAGCATCAGAGCAAAACAGCAACTACAAATGACAGAAGACTTAAAAATGGCATTTGGTTTGATGAGAGTTCATCATAATGCAGTTGACGAGAGAACTATAGCAGTCTGTGTTATTTTTTTCTGGCAGTGTTTTGGTTATCTCCAGGGGTATTGATGTTTCAAAGACATGATAAGATTTATAAACTTCAAGGGACAAGGAAAGATGTTAAGTTTTTTCCTAGGAGTTTTGGGGCAATTACTATTTAAGATTAGGGGTGAGATGGTATGGGACATTTTATCTGTTTCCTCACCAATTACCACAACATCCTCTTCTTCATTTTCATCATTTTCTCCAAGTTTCCACCTCTTAGCATCCTAATCAGGCTCTGTTGTAAGTTCTCATATCTTAACACATGGCAGCTTGCACCCTCCTTGCTTTGCAAAAAGCACACTAAAGTATTTAATTTATTATTCTGCTCTTCCATCTTGTCTGCCAGCCCCAGAGCTAGCAGAGTGGTGGACACTTGTATGTCCATTTCTAACCTCAGCTCTACTAACTTTCTAACTTGAGCTTCAGCCTTTAGTTGGGCATCGGTAGCTAGCTGAACTACTCACAGTAGAGACCCACTGTGGCAACCACGTGTTTCCCTTCTCTGCCTCAATGTGGTATGTGCATTTCCTCCAACAAGAACATTACACTGGGTGGCATTTTCTGGGTATCCCCATACTCACGCAGTAGTCCACAAGTATCTACCATATAGGCACCTTCCTCCCACAGAAGTTGATGGCTGATTTGGTATATTTACTGCAGATGCCTCATTCCCAAGGCCCATTTCTTTGGTCTCCTGTCTGGCTTGCCAATTGCCAGTTCATAACCTTCTTGGGAGCTTCTTGGATTTAATCTGAAACTGGCCCATATAACCCAGAGGGCAGAGAAAGACCAAAGAAAGAGGTAGGCCACTCTAGGTTGGTAGGTGGCAATTTTAATAAGCAAACAAAATTTACACATGAGGCTTGTCTTGGGTGGCAGCAAGACAAATGGATCTTTGTGCCTGCCCGCCAAATCTTAAAAGTTTATAAAGAAGCCTTAACTGTGTTCACTCAAGTATACTGTGCAGATGTTCTCAATACCACATCATCGTCTCAAGGCTTTGTCCTTGGAATAGCCTCTGGGAGTGGGAACCCATATTCCAAGGATATGGAAGAAGGTGAGGACTCTCCAATCGCCTGGGGTCCAGCTCACAGGTCAACTGGCATTCACATCTTTTTGATGACTTTCCCACATTGATAAGGTCCTTGGCATTTGTCTTAGTGAATTTTTTTGTAAATCTGGGTCTATAGGGAAGGGAGACAAAAGCAAAAATAAGCAAATAGGACTACATCTTATAAAGCTACTGCACAGTGAAGGAAAACATTAGTAAAACAAAAAGGCAACCCACTAAATGGGAAAAGATATTTATAAATTATACATCCACTAAGGGGTTAATATCAAAAATATATAAAGAAGTCATATAACTCAACAATAAAAAATCAACCCAAATAAAAACTGGGCAGAGGAACTAAATAAACATTTTTTCTAAAGAAGACATATATATGGCCAACAATCACATGAAAACATGTTCAACATCACTAATTATCAGGTAAATGCAAATGAAAACTGCAATGAGATATCATCTCAAACCTAGTAGAATGGGTGTTATCAGAAAGACAAACAATAATAAGTGTTGGAGAAGATGTGGAGGAAAGGGTACTCTCATACATTATTGGTGGGAATGTAAATTGGTGTAGCCACTATGGAAAGCAATATGGATATTTGTCAAAAAATTAAAAATAGAACTACCATATGATCTAAATAGTCCACTTCTGAGTATTTATTTAATTTTTTTTAATGTTTATTTAATTTTGAAAGAGAGAGAGAGACAGAGTGCAAACAGGGGAGGGGCAGAAAGAGAGGGAGACACAGAATCTGAAACAGACTCCAGGCTCTGAGCTGTAAGCGCAGAGCCCCATGTGGGGCTCGAACCCATGAACCACAAACAAGATCATGACCTGAGCCGAAGTTGGGCGCTTAACCGACTAAGCCACCCAGACGCCCCAGTTCTGAGTATTTATTGATGAATATAAAAACACTAATCAAGAAGATATATGCACCCCTATGTTCATTGCAGCATTATCTATAGTAGCCAGAAAGTGCAAACAACCTAAGTGTCCATCCATGGATGAATGGATAAAGATGTGTTGTACATGCACGCACACCCACACCACATACACACACACACTAGAATACCACTCAGCCACATATAAGGAAATCTTGCCATTTGCGACAAATGGATGGACCTTGAGGATATTATGCTAAGTTAAAAATCTGATGGAGTAAGGCAAATAACATGATTTCAGTATATGTGAATTCTAAAGTAACAAAACAAAGGAACAAACAAAACTAAACAAAAATAAACTCATAGATACAGAGTTTGGTGGTTACCAGAGGGAAAAGGGTGTTGGGGGATGGGTGACAGTGCTCAAATGTATGTTGATGGATGGTAACTAGATTTATGGTGGTGATCACTTTGTAGTATATATAAATATCAAGTTATAATATTGTACAGCTGAAACTTATATGATGCTATATGCCAATTTACACCAAAAAAATAAGCAAAAGACATATTAAGTATATCTTAGGAAAAATTAATTTACTAATTTAGCCTTTCGATTTTAGTATGATTGTTGCAGATTGCTATCAAAGACAACTGAAATCTAATCCTACTCAGTTATCAATAACAGCAGGGAACAGCTTTATCCGTGGGTGACAGCCATTGATGACTGGCACTTGTCCACTCAAGCTATTTCCACTTTCCTTTTCAGGAAGCTTGGAACCAGTACTGTTTTTTCATACACCTATGTATCTTTCATCTCTAACTCCTCTTTCTTTCATTACCTTTTTCTCTAGATAATTATTTCCTGTGGTATATGGGGATACTTGTTTTTCAGCTTACTGTGTATCTCATGTACCTCATTGTCAAAGCGATATAGTCAGCAATTGAAAGCACTCAGCTTTGCAATTCTTAAGGTTACTATTCTTAGTACTGTTGACTTTTCATTTGGAATAGTATTAGTGCACATCAATAAAACACGCACAATTTCCCTGAATGATGACTTTTAGGAAAAGATACTTTGTGAGTTACAAAATCAATCATGTTCCTGAAATTTGTAGTAAAAGAGACACTAGAAACCTTCTCCTTCAGCTTTTAGAAACAACCTCCTGATTTTGTCCCATCCCATAAACATAATTGAACAGTTACTTATAAACAGTTACTGAGCCAAAGTGAGCTCTTACCTTGCTGTAACTTACTCCTAGATGCTAAAGTCCTAGAATATTACTCAAATTATGAAAGAGAAAAACTTAAGAAATCCATAAAGATCACAATCTGAGACTATCCAGTGGGAGAAATACATTTGTACTAGAGTATACAAAGGAGGCATCTTTATAATTACCATCTAAGTAGGTTGTATATACAAATGCAGTCAGGTTTATTGGGAGCTGAGTGAGAAGGAGGTAGTAAAAACAATGGGCAAGAATTCACTGGGGATGAGATGAAGAAAAATTGATTATTAGAGTTTTGTGGAGTTTTTTTTTATAGCGGTCCAGCTAAGAGAAAGTCAGGAAATCTAAATTCTCCCTGTTGAAGTCAGTGGCTGTTGTTAGTCATTTTTTTTTTGAAGCCAGTGGCTGTTGTTGGTCATTGAAAATAAGATGTCCTTTCAGAACATCTAATACCAGTTATTGCAAAAGGCAGTGATATAAACAGAGATTTATCTGTTGTCAGATAAATACAGTGAAATCATAGAGCAGTATGAATCATGGCTACCTCTGAACATATGAAGACAAGTTTAATAATTTTTAAAAATTAAAAGTAATTAAATATAAAGACATTTAATATCTGAGCTTTTTATTAAAAATTCAAATGCAGTTAAGCCACTGAGGGGTTTGTGAAAATGTGCTCAACGTTTGAGGGTACATTTTAGCTTTACTATCAAGGAATAAAGAGAAGGAAAATGCACATTCTGGCTTACACTTTAATCTTCTCATCACTACAATACACATTATATCATAAAAGTATAACTTAGTCATTATAAAAGAAGACGCAAGCAGAAGTATATATAGTACCTACAGGCAGATGATTCCTTTGTAAAATAATTGAATGAACCATGTGAGAAACAGGAAATGGCTGATTTATTTTCTGAAATTAAAAAAAATTTAAGAGGGAGATTTAGTTAACTATTAAATCAGCTATTTTAAGGTGGAATTTTAGGTTAGTGTGCTGTCTTATTTTGGGAGACATAATAAACTAGTATCTATTCAAAATTGTCTCTTGAGATTATGATTTAGAAACAGCTTTTGCTTTTGTCTGGTTTGTCTCAAATTACTGCTAGTAAGTATTCCTCCTCAGTTAATGCATTGGTTTAGCCTTCATTAATTTTTTAAAAGAAAATTGGCTTTTTTTTCCCAAGAAAATCATAGCATTGAAAATTCTACTTCATGATGCTTTTGTATGTGAATTTGAAGGGGAGCATACTTTATTCATTTTACAAATAAATTAACTCTAACCAAAAATCTGTTGTTTTATGTCTTAGGACAAAGTTGTTGCTGTTCAGTTCTGTAACAATGGAGACAGGTAACTATGTAGTGCATATCTGTGTAAACAGAGTTTTGATATATTTTACCTCTATTCCTTCAGAAGTAGCACCCTCTGCTATAATAATTTATTTCTGTTTAGTTTCATAAGATGAAAACCCTTGTCTATTTTTGATGACATTGTTACCCCATCTCTTTTAAACAGCTGTCCAAGTAGTAGCCATACTTAATCAGTCCTTCCTTTCTGACTGGCTTCTTTTTTGTTTATTTTATTTTTTCCATTTCTGTTATCACTCACCTCAGTCAAGGATTCTATTATTTGACACATTACTTTCAGTTTTCTTCTCCTTTCTAAATATATCCTGTCCATTTCTGCCAGATCCACATTGCTCTGTTCAGAAATCTTTACTGTTTTCTCTTTGTCTGTAGAATAGAATTCAAATGTCTTAGCCTCAAATTCTGAACTTTCTATAACTTGACTTAGACCTTACATTCTTTACTCATTTACTATTCCCATATAAATATTTACATCTAGCCTAATTGACTTAACCATTGCTTCTGTTACATTCCACATCTATACCTGTATATTTCTGTCTGTCTTTGTCTATTCTCTCATTCATTTCTTTGCTTATGCTTTACTGCACACCATTCTTACCCAGAAATATCATCCCCTACTCCCCCTCACTCTTTCTCTTCGCTCCTACAGCCTCCCTCTCCCTTTCCCTATCCTTCACTCTATTTTTCTTCTCCCTCCAGTCCCTTTCTCTTCTTGCCTAAGTCCTATCTTCCTTTTAAGGTTCATGCTCTACCTGAAGCCTTTTCTGACTGCTCCAGATTTTAGCCATATGGTCTTCCTCTGAAAATCTGTATTACTTATTATCTCTACTACTTATATGATGCATATTTTCTGTGTCTGAAACTCAGAAATTATATACAGGTATTTGTACATGCTCTCAAATATTTGATACCAAAAATATGATTATCTTTTGCCCTAGTCTAAAAATTGACCTAGAATAGATTTAAAAATGTAACTACTTAACATAAATTTGTATCCATATATTTCTATAAGGACTGTATGTGGATGACCATGTTTTATTTTTATTTTATTTTTATTTTTTAATTTTTTGACCATGTTTTATTTGTAAATATTTTTTCAGACAGTGGGTGATTACTATGATGAATTTGTTCATCTTTATTAAATGTGAGAGTAAAATAATGATGGTCCACATAGAGTGAAGTTTATATTAGGAATGAAAAAAACCTTCAAATAATTTTTTGGGGTTGGCTTATTGCAGTATACTGAGTTATACATTTGAAGGTTTGTATAGCTATGATTCTTTCATGCTAGAGGAAACTGAAGTTTTTAATTCTTTGCCTTTTCCTTAAAGGACAAACATTATTTTATCTTTATTAGTTATGTGGACAATAAACAAAAGTTGTCCAATTTTATTTTAAAAATAATTAAAGATACAGTTTAGAATAAAAGTAACATTTTTTTCTTTCACAATGACAGGATAATGAAGAATGTTAGCACCCAATATTGCCAAGGGTTTAGGGAAAATGGGCACTCAGTCTCCCACAACTTTTGATGAGATTGTAAATTGTTAAAAAAATTTTTTCAGGGAAATAATTTGTCAAAAACTTTAAAAATGTTTCTACCATTTGATTCAGCAAAGATATGTATAAGATTGTATAAAATATGTATAGAGATATTCATTACAAGCTTATTTATTATGGTGACAAATGGAAGTAGTATAAATATTTATCATTAGGGACTGATTAAATTAAATTGATACATCCATATAGTTGAACTCTTATTAAAAGTGATGGTAGTTTTATATTTGTAAACCTATAAATGTGTCTATGAAATAACACTTAAGTTGGGGAAAAACATAAAATATTATATGTAGTACAATTCTGTTTCCTATGGGGGAAATATATGTGTTTATGTATGCCTGTAATAGAGTCTAGAAGAATAGAAATGAAAGTATGAACAATGATAGAATTATGGGTGTATGAATGAATATATTTTTGTAAGTTTCATTGAGATTTAATGCATATAACATAATTTCAGTGGTTTTTAGTGTATTCACAGGGTTGTATAACCTTTACCACCATCAATTTTAGAACATTTTTAGCACCCCCAAAATTCCCATACCCTTTAGTTATCATTCCCCAACCTCTTTACACCCCCACCCTTAACTCTGGGCAACCATTAATCCACTTCTTATCTTTATAGATTTTTCTATTCTGGAAATTTTATATAAGTTGAATTATACAATATGTAATCTTTGGTGACTGACTTCTTTGACTTAGCTTAATGTTTTCAAGATTCAACCATGTTGCAACATGTATCATTATTTCATTTATTTTTATTGCTGAATACTATTTGATTGTATGGATACCAGTTTGTTTATCTCTTTATTAGTTTACGGACATTTGGGTTGTTTCCACTTTTTGGCTTATGATGAATAATGCCATAGATATTCATGTACAAGTTTTTATGTGGACTTATGTGTCATTTCTCTTGGATTTTTACCTGGGAGTAGAATTGTTGAGTTATATGGTGACTGTGTTTATCATTTTGAGGAACTGCCAAATTGTTTTCCAAAGTGTATCATTTTCATTCCTGCTAGGAGTGTATGGGGATGAATATTACTTTCATAATTAGAAAAAAAGGATTTCTATTTTGGAAGAATATAATAAAGGTATTTTAACTGTTTCTTTGCAGTTTAAGATTTGTTAGTGGAAGTAGAGATGGAACAGCAAGAATTTGGCAATATCAGCAACAAGAATGGAAGAGTATAGTGCTAGATATGGCTACTAAAATGACTGGGTAAGATTGGATGTTAGATATTTCAGTAGTTCTCATATGGTTATAGTATCTGTTACATTAATGAATTATATCTAATAATGAAAATATCTTTTTAGATTAGTAAATAGTTAGGAGTTAACTGATGGACCTGAAATTTACATCTGTATTTAGTCTCTAAGTAAATTATCTTTTGCTGTTGATTGACAGACTAGATGATAGGAACATTGCTGAGTCATTCAAAATTCTGGTCCCTTGTAACCCAAAGATCTCTGCTCTACTAATGCCCAGAGTTATTTTCTGCCTTAATTTTCTATAGGTAATTTTTATATCTATCTATACTACTTTCTACTTTGAGGGTTGTCCCTATTAAATGTCAACATTTATTTATGTAATTAATATAAAAATTATTAATTAAATCATAAATTTAACTGTCTTACTGAGGATACCTTTATAATGTTTGATATGATTAGCATTCCCACTGGACATTATAAATACACTTAATCAGCATTCTGTTTAATCATCTTCCCTGTTGATTGGAAGATACATAATTACCTCTTTAGAACATTACAGTTTCTATATGGTATAACTCTGAAATTAACTGTCTTCCCATTAATAACAATATAGAACTGACATTGTAGTTATAGCCAGCTATTCATGTCATATTCAGTTAAATCAAAAGTTAATGAATTTTTTTGCTGCTTTTTAATAAGGCCTATTAGTTTCAAACATTTATTATTTAAGGTAATAAAATGTCCATTATATTTTTCTTCATATTTTCTGGTAGGCAACATGACTTTGTATTTCGTTTTTCAAGGAATTTGTAGATTTTTTTTCTAGTTTCACTTTTGTTTTGTCCTTGTGTAACTAACTACAATTTTTTTGTCATTTTGTGTCTTTTTTTCCCTAAAATAAGCTTTTTTTCCCCCTAAAATAAGCCTAAATATTGCCCTATTTAAATGCTTTTATTATTTTATTTTGTGAATACTTAAAAGTATTTTTAGGTTAGGATTTTTAAACTAAAATTTTGCAAGCTCCTGGAGAGATTTTTTTTTCATAATTTGCTATTTTAGATGTACCTTTGTTAATAATTTACAATGTATGAATATTGAAAATTATTTTACATAGGAATAATTTGCCATCTGGAGAAGACAAGGTCACTAAACTTAAAGTGACTATGGTAGCCTGGGATCGCTATGACACCACAGTTATTACTGCAGTGAACAATTTCCTTTTGAAAGTATGGAATTCTGTCACAGGGCAACTTCTTCATACTTTATCTGTAAGTATTCTTGGAATAATTAAAATGATCAAAAGGGCGTTATTCTAGAAGACAGGAAATTTAAGTTTTAGTTTACTTTCTGTGACTATCAGGGAAGCAATTATTTCAGCCACCTCTGCAAAATAAGGATGGCACATGGTATAGCTGCTAAAAGCAGATATAAAAACTTTTCAAGATCCTTTTGACGTCTTATAATTATTTTGTTAAATGCAGTCAAAGATACGTGAGTTATTTTGCCTTTAGTATGAGTTGGGATTTTTGTTGTTACTATTTTAGGGGTAGAGCCTACTTTATTTTGACAAGGGTATCCTTTATATTTTACCTTCAGGGTTTAGTTTATGCAAGAAGTAGAGGTAAGAGGAAGAAGTAGGAGGGAAAAGGTGGCTTTGCCTCTTTTAAAAAATGTATTTGTTGTTGTAAAAGGCTACAATATTTGTGACATGAAAAGTTGATGGGATTAATAGCAGAAATCACATGGGCAGGCTTGTTGGTTTATCGTGTACACTTCAGGTTAAATGCCACTTAAAAGCTTTTTTCCTATCTGCTTCAATTATCGGTTCATAAATACTTTAAGGACAAAGGCCAAGTGATTCCCATATGATGTACAAAGTAGTAAATGATAGGGACTAGAATCTAATTCTTGTGACTCACTTTGCTTTGTAGTATACCATGGTTATCATCTTTATTTGACTCCTATTTGAGATAATCTTATCTATTGTAAGGTAATAATATAATAATATTATCTATAATATTGTATATATCTGAGGTTTCTAAAGAATTTGTTTAATTTAGGGAGGATTTCCATATGACTCCAAATTCTCTTTTCTAAATAAAACCCTAAAACTGTGTCAGTGGAGTTTTAGATTCTTTTTTTTTTAATGTTTAACCAATTCTTTACCCCTTTTGCTTTTCCCTATTCCCTGATACAAGTTTCTGTTAATATGTGTAGAAAAATGTATATTGTTTTCTTATTGAGAAATGTTTGTCTATGCAGCATGATCCAATAGAAATATAATGTGAGCCACATATGTAATATTAATTTTTCTAGTAGCTGCAACAGAAAAAGTAAAGCACAACAGGTGAAATTAATTTTAATACCATATTTTATTTAACCTAGTAGATCCAAAATAGTAGCATTTCAACATGTAATTAATATAAAAATTATTAATTAAATATTTTACATTTAAAAATACTAAATATTTGGGGGCTTCTGGGTGGCTCCATCAGTTAGGCCTCCAACTCTTGATTTGGGCTCAGGTCATGATCTCATGGTCATGAGATCAACCCCATGTCAGGGTCTGCATTGAGCATGGAGCCTGTTTGGGATTCTCTCTCTCTCCCTCTCTGCCTCTCTCTCTCAAAATAAATAAACATTAGAAAACACTAAATCTTTGAAATCTAGTGTTTTATTTTATACTTACAGAACATCTCAATTTGGACTAGCCATATTTCAAATGCTTAATAGCCACATGTGGCTAGTGGCTATAGTATTAGACAGCACAAGTCCATATGTCTAAAATTCCCAATTTCAAAGTTCAGGTTATAGCTACTGGTTTTCAAATCTGTGTAAAATCCTGTCTTAATAAGTACCTTAATTTAGAGTTCTGTTTAATGGTACTCTTCCCATGGGCTCATGGGTCATCTGTCTTCAGTGAATTTTACTGAAAAAAATTTTAGAATGGACTATTTTTATTCCTTGTTACAATCAAATCTGTTTAGTTTTGATATTTATATTTTCTATGTTAAAAATTTATCAGAGTCTGTGGGGCGCCTAGGTGGCTCAGTCGGTTGAGCGTCCGACTTCGGCTCAGGTCGTGATCTTGCAGTCTGTGAGTTTGAACCCCACGTCGGGCTCTGTGCTGACAGCTCAGAGCCTGGAACCTGCTTTGGATTCTGTCTCCCTCTCTCTGCCCCTCTGCCGCTCATGTTCTGTCTCTCTGTCAAAAATAAATAAACATTAAAAAAAAATTTTAAAAATTTATCAGGGTTGGGGTGCCTAGGTGGCTCAGTGGGTTAAGCATTCGACTTCAGCTCAGTGGGTTAAGCATTCGACTTCAGCTCACTGTTTGTGAGTTCGAGCCCTGCATCGGGCTCTGTGCTGACAGCTCAGAGCCTGGAGCCTGCTTCAGATTCTGTGTCTCCCTCTTTGCCTGCCCTTCCCCCACTTGAGCTGTTTCTCTTTCTCTCTCTCTCAAAAATAAATAAATATTAAAATTTTTTTCTTTAATTTATCAGGGTCTTAATGTGTGGGGTAAAGTTCTTCCATTCTGCAGATACTTACTGAGCATCTACTATGTGCCAGCAGCTGAGTTAGATGTTACGAATAAATAGTAAATTAAAGAGTCCCTGTCATCCTAGAATTTACAGCCTATTAAGAGAAAAACGACAACAAAAACAAAAAAATTTTAATTAAATAAATGTTAAGAAAGAAAAGTACAAAATACAGTGCAAGTTTCTAATAGGGTGACCAAACCTGGTCTAGGAGGATAAGAGAAAGCTTCTTGAGGAAGTAAAATTTGGGTTAAGATTTGAAAGATATGTAGAAATTACCCACGTCTCAGCCTAAATGTCACCTCCTTCACAAGGCCTTCCCTGATCAAACAATCTAGAGTAGCCTTCCAATCTTTGTCTTATTCAGTCACCTTTATTTTCATCATGGCATTTATCACTACCTAATATTTACTTATTATATTTTGTTTATTTTCTGTCTCAATATGGTACAGTATCAATAAATATTTGATAAATTATATATGTGAGGAAGTTGGGAGGTCCTTACAGGCAGAGGGTAAAGAACTCAAAGGTCTTGAGGTACAAGGGGGTTGAAAGAAAGCCAATTTTTGGCTAGAGCATGGAGAGCAGAAAGAGTGTCACCAGATAGGACTGGAGAAATAGGGGCAGACTACTTAAGGTCTTATGGGATCTCTCCTAGACCAATAGGAAACCATTTAAAGGTTTAAAAGCTAAGGAATGACATGTGAATTTTGCTTTTGAAAAATACCTTTATAATTCTGGCAACAGAATAGAAAATAGATTGTAATGGAGATAAGAGTGACTCTGAGTAGACTTTAGGATGGGCCTTGGCCATGATGATAATTTGGATTTGTGTGGCAGTGGTGGAGATAGAAGTATGCCTTAAGGCAGATGATATATCTTAAGACATTACTGAATTTGATTAGGTTTTGTTCCCTATGATCCAGTGACTATGTCCTATCCTAAGGCATGTGACCAAGAAATAAAATCCCCTATTTAAAAGCCTCTCTTTCCCAGTGTACACGGAAATCACTGTAACATTATCATTTGAGTTTAACAAAGTAATTTTATTGTTTACTTTTTAGGGACCTTAGAAAGTTTTGTTATATCAAGTTGATTATTTAGCATATAACAAAGAAGTAATTTTTTAGTAGTCACTGGGAAAAGAGTTTTGGTAAACTTTAAGTTGTGACAATATTTATTGTAATGTGATTTTACCTATACATTTTGAGCCAGTATGCATTTATTTTGCAGTAAGTTATATTTTTTGTCCATAATGGCAATATGGTAGGATGCTCTATTCCATTTTTTGTACAATGATTTGGGATAAAATGCACATTTTAGGGTCATAAGATATGATGATTTCTAAAAGCTCCTGATGTGTAATATGCTGATGTTTTTCTAAGTGAAATGCAACTTCAGGATGTCATGCATGCTTTTCTAAACTTGGAGCCTATTGTTAATCATGTATTCTTCTTAACAATGATCTGAATCAGGTGTTGGCAAACTATTTTTTTAAGAGGCCAAGTAGTAAGTATTTTAGGCTTTGCAGGCCACATATGGTCTCTGTTGCATATTCTTTGATGTTTTACAGCCTTTTAAATATGTAAAAACCATTCTAATCTCACAGGCTGTGTGTACAAAAATGGCTAGGGGTTAGATTTGGCCGGCAGGCTACAGTTGCAGACTCTTGATCTGAATATGCCGATATTCATTGGTAAGGGAAACATACAGAGAGCATTGGTTTTCAAACCTTTTTTTAAAACAGTAAACCCATTTTTCAGATAGCATATTAATGAAACCTTCAAGTATAAAGTAGATAAAGGGCAGAACCCCTATGCTTTTTTTGTTTGAATGTACCACGGGGCCTTCCAAAATACAATTTGAATAATAGGGATAGAATGCTGGATGAAGAACAGTGAAGGTTTGTCTGTTATCTCTGTTGCCGAATTGGGTGTTAGTGAAGAATTCTGTTTGTCCCATTTTCTGTTGGTATTTTAAATAGAAGAGTCATAGAAATATGAATTCTACTTCAGGGGCCTGGTAATAACCTGTAACTGTTTTTGGACTACATTTTAAACACCTTTCTGCATCTTCTATTGAATACTTTTTGAAATCAGCATGTAAACATATAAGGAACACTAATAGAACCATTTCTTGTAGTGCCCATGTAGTAAGTGCTGTGGTGTGCATAAATTCATGTGAACCAGGTTGATAGCACACTCCAGAGACCTTTTGGCTGAATAAACCAGATACTCGGTGTTGCTTTTCATGTTTAATATTGCTTTTATCACAGGGACATGATGATGAAGTATTTGTTTTGGAAGCACATCCATTTGATCAAAGGATTATACTTTCAGCTGGTCATGATGGGAACATTTTTATTTGGGACCTTGACCGGGGGACCAAAATTCGGAATTATTTTAACATGGTAAGGAAAATCTGTGCTTAGTTCATATTATAACGGACATCTCTTATATGCCAGCTTGGTAATTAAAGTGTACTTAGTGCCAAGGAACCTCTTATCATCTGTGTTTAAATCCATACAGTAACTTAGAGAATGTCTCAAGACCTGAGAGTAAGGCCAGTCGAGAATTACACCTTTCAGAATGACTCTGTTAATCATGGCATTAGCGTTTTCCAAATTCTTGTGCCCAGCTCTAAACTCTATAAACTCAAATGTAATAAGCTTTTGGAGCTAACACTAGCCAAAATCACAAAAAGGTTAATATTTAAACAATAATCCTAATGTATATATCATAACAGTGACTGTATTGTATCTGCCTCTGGTAAACCCCTTATGGTTTAGTTAGTAATCAGGAAGTTGTCTGGCAAATGTGGAATTGGAGGTATAGTTACTCTTAAGATATATTTCATACAAACCCTGGAAAAATCTGATGAGCTATCTCTTTTCCCAGTAGAATATCCTTCTATGGTAATGGGAATACTCATATCCTCCATATTTATTGTTCCTCTCTGAAGAATAGCTCTCCGTAAACATTTCTACATTGTCAACTTTTGAGGCTTTGTATAGTTCTAGACTGTTAATACCCTCTGTCTTTTGTTAGTAAAATTGATTTGTGTGCTTTAATTTTAGGAAGGTTATTTTAAGTTTTACTTGCATTACAATTTGCTGAGGTAGTGTTTTTGTCATTTTGGATGTGTCTTAGTCACTCATTTAGTACTTCTAATATATGACATTGCTGGTAATGTTTGGTGCCATCTAATGCATTTTGATTCTTCCTAACATCTTACAGAGCTTTACTGTTTCAGTAGGATTCTGGCTGCAGAAGCCAGAGAGTACATTGGAATGTTGGTACATTATAGAATCCAAGATATTAAGAAGCAGAATCTATTGCCTACTTATTATTTGAAAAATCACCTCTTAAAATGACTTAAAGTGACTCCTCTAATTTTCAGATTGAAGGCCAAGGCCATGGTGCAGTGTTTGATTGTAAATTTTCACCAGATGGAAACCATTTTGCCTGCACAGATTCTCATGGGCATTTGCTGCTTTTTGGTTTTGGATGCAGTAAATACTATGAAAAGGTTAGTCTATTTAATTTTTGTTATACACTATAATTTTGGATTATATCATTCATAAATTTTATTTGAAGTCTTCTGGTTAATAAGGGCCATTGTATGTCAACAGATATGAAATCACCAAGTCACTTTTCTTGGTAAAATTTTTCATCACTGCCAGAACATAAGGCTTCACAGTTTGAATCACTATAAAGATATAGGATGATGTAGATATAAAAATTCATTAAGGGGGGGCGCCTGGGCGGCTCAGTCAGTTGAGCGTCCAACTTCGGCTCAGGTCATGATCTCACGGTTCGTGAGTTCGAGCTCCGCATTGGACTCTGTGCTGACAGCTCAGAGCCTGGAGCCTGCTTCAAATTCTCTCTCTCTCTCTCTCTCTCTCTCTCTCTCTCTCTCTCTCTCTCTCTCTCCCTCTCTCTCCCTCTCTCTCCCTCTCTCTCCCTCTCTCTCCCTCTCTCTCCCTCTCTCTCCCTCTCTCTCCCTCCCCCGCTCATGCTTGCTCTCTCTCTCTCAAAAATAAACATTAAAAAAATTTAAAAAATAGGGGCTCCTGGGTGGCTCAGTTGGTGAAGCATCCGAGTTCGGCCCAGGTTATGATCTCACGATTTGTGAGTCCGAGCCACGCATCAGGCTCTGTGCTGACAGCTCAGAGCCTGGAGCCTGCTTCAGATTCTGTGTCTCTCTCTCTCTGCCCCTTTCCAGCTCACGCTCGTGCTCTCTCTCTCATTCTCTGTCAAAAATAAATAAAAACTTTAAAAAAATTAAAAAAAATAAAAATTCATTAGGAAATCCTTTTACTTAGAACATATTCTCTGTACTGGCCTTCAGGTGTAATGGGAAAACAAGTTTACCAGATTGCATTCTCTACTTATAAATTGGAAACAAATAGCTGGTGACTAAATGTTCATTTTCTTCCTTGACCACTTTACCTATTATCCATCTTGCTAAAATACTTTGGAAACTAACTTAATTGGTTCTTTATATTTTACTAGCTATGAATTTGGAATAGATTATAGATTCTTGGAGTTGGAAGAGAACTCAGAATCATTGAGTTTAGCTCAATACTTGTATCACCTTTGAGTGTTTTTGATGCATTTGGTATTTATCTGCTTTGCCATTTATATTATACTTAATCGGTTCATATTTGAAAAAAAATAAAAATAGTTATAAAGGTTTGTATGATATTTGCAACTTAAATAAAAATATGTAACTTTATCTACTATGTTATTGCTCTCATTCTTCATATGCTAATTGGAGAAATATGATATAGGGCCAGAAAGTAATACAGATTATAGGATTTTGTGGAGAAACGATAGGATTACAATTCAGGTGATTCACTTTTACCTAGAGGAAACATATAGCAATAGAGGGCTATAAGGGAATGCAAAAAGTATCTGGTTTGAAAAGTGCATGTTCTTTAGGAATGAAAATTAATTCCCTGTGCATGTTAAATACTTAAAACCTGTGATAAAGATTCCAGATCAGATGTTCTTCCACACGGATTATCGACCTCTTATCCGTGATGCCAACAACTATGTACTGGATGAACAGACCCAACAAGCTCCTCACCTCATGCCTCCCCCATTCTTGGTGGATGTTGATGGCAATCCGCATCCTACAAAATTCCAAAGACTAGTACCAGGACGGGAAAATTGTAAAGATGAACAACTTATACCACAGCTGGGATATGTGGCTAATGGTATGTTATCTCCAAAATTAAATTTAAAATATTTTGCAAAATGTTATACTTCCTACTGTTCTTTCTATGATACATACTTCCTGCTAAACTCTGTAGTAGGTTAGAATGTATGTACCTAATATTTCTATTAATTTTCATTTGCATATTACTTTTTTAACTTTTATTTTTTATTTATTTTGAGGGAGAGATGTGGGAGGGACAGAGAGAGGGAGAGAGAGAGAATACCAAGCAATCTCTGCATTGTCAGCACAAAGCCTTATGTGGGGCTCGAACTCACAAACTATGAGATCATGACCTGAGCTGAAACCAAGAGTCTGACATTTAACCTACTGAGCCACCCAGATGTCCCATTTACTTTTGACCTTACCAGAGTACTTTTACATTTTTATGTCACTTGAACACAGATAAATGGATTAGGACAACAGGCATATACTCAAGCAGAGAATGTATTGACCTGTTTCCTTAGAAACCTAAACATATATATGATCCTGTTGCTTATGGTTTTGACTTCTAGTTATGATTAAATGTACTAACTTTAACCTGTCAAGCTTTTCTCATTGGTGAAACTATTTAGTGTTTAAATAACAGTCTTGGAGGATGTTGAGGAAGCAGTGATAAGCATAATGCATGATGTAAAGATAGTAGAATAAGACAGTAAAATAATGCTATTCCCTGTCAAAGCAACTCTTCTTTTTTATTTTAATTCCAGTATATTTAACATACAGTGTTATGTTCATTTCAGGCATACAAAACAGTGATACAACAATTCCATATATCACACAGTGCTCATCACAAGTGCACACCTTAATCTCTATCACGTATTTCACCCATTCCTCCACCTACCTCCCCTCTGATAACCATCAGCCTATTTTCTATAAAGAGTTTGTTTCCTGGCTTGTCTCTCTCTCTCTCTCTCTTTCTCTCTCTCTCTCTCTCTCTCTCTTTCCCTCCCTGCTTTCCTCCCTCCTTTTCCTTTGCTGTTTGGTTTTTTTGTTAAATTCCACATATGAATGAAATAATACGGTATTTATATTTCTCTGATTGACTTATTTTAATTAACGTTATACTCTCTAGCTCCATCCATGTCGTTGCAAATGGAAGGACTTCAGTTTTTCTAGAGCGTATTTATGGCTGGAATTTTGTGTTTTTTTTTCAAGCTTATTTATTTATTTTGAGGTGGGGGAAGGGCAGAGAGAGAGGGAAGCAGGTTCCACACTGTCAGCACAGAGCCCAATGTGGGGCTCACACTCATGAACTATGAGATCATGACCTGACTCAAAATCAAGAGTCAGATGCTTAACTGACTGAGCCACACAGGTGCCCCAGGATTTCACTTTTTTATGACTGAATAATATTCCATATTGTGTGTGTCTGTGTGTGTGTGTGCGCACACACCATAACTTCTTGATCCATTCATCTATCGATTGACACTGTGCTGCTTCCATAATTTGGCTATTGTAGATAATGCTGCTACAAACATAGGAGTGCATGTATCCCTTTGAATTGGTGTTTTTTGTGTTTTTTGGGTAAATACCCAGTAGCGTGGATACTTGGATCTTAGGGTTGCTCTATTTTTAACTTTTCGAGGAACCTCCATACTGTTTTTCACAGTGGCTGCACCATTTTGTATTCCCACCAACAGCGCAAGAGGGTTCATTTTTCTCCACATCCTCTCCATGTTTCTTGTGTTTTTGATTTTAGCCATTCTGATAGGTGCGAAGTGATATCTCATTGTAGTTTGGATTTGCATTTCCCTGATCATGAGTGATGCTGAACATCTTTTCATGTGTCTCTTGGTTATCTGGGTATCTTCTTGGAGAAAAATCTGTTTATTTCTTCAGTGCATATATTAGTTGGATTATTTGGTTTTTTTGGTGTTGACTTGTGTAAGTTCTTTATATATTTTAGATACTGACTCTTTATTTTGATACATCCTTGGCACATATCTTCTCCCATGCAGTAGGATACCTTTTAGTTTTGTTATTTCCTTTGCTATGCAGAAGTTTTTATTTTGATGCAGTCCCAATAGTTTACTTTTTGTTTTATTTCCCTTGCCTTAGGAGACATATCTACAAAAATGTTGCTATGGCTCATGTCAGGAAAATTATTGCCTGTGCTCTCTTCTAGGATTTTAATAGTTTCCTGTCTCATATTTAGTCTTTAATCCATTTGAATTTTTTTTTTTTGGTGTAAGAAAGTGGTCCAATTTCATTCTTTTGCATGTTGCTGTCCAGTTTTCCCAAGACAATTTGGTGAGGAGACTGTCTTTTCCCATTGGATAATCTTTCCTGCCTTTTCAAAGATTAAATCCTATATAATTGTGGGTTTATTTCTGGATTTTGTATTCAATTCCATTGATCTCTGTGTCTGTTTTTGTGCTAGTATCATACTGTTTTGAATACTACAGCTTTGTAATACAGTTTGAAGTCTGGAATGTGATACTTCTTTCATTTTCTTTTTCAAAATTGCTTTGATAATTTGGGATCTTTCGTGGTTCCATATAAATTTTAGGACTTTTTGTTCTAGTTGTGTGTAAAATGCTATTGACATTTTGATAGGGACTGCCTTAAGTGTATAGATTGCTTTGGATAGTATATACATTTAAAAATATTTGTTCTTTTTTAACAATTTTTTTAATGTTTATTTAGTGTTGAGAGAGAGAGAGAGAGAGAGAGAGAGAGAGATGATGAGCAGGGGAGGGGCAGAGAGAGAATCTAAAACAGGCTCCAGGGGCGCCTGGGTGGCGCAGTCGGTTAAGCGTCCGACTTCAGCCAGGTCACGATCTCGCGGTCCGTGAGTTCGAGTCCCGCGTCAGGCTCTGGGCTGATGGCTCGGAGCCTGGAGCCTGTTTCCGATTCTGTGTCTCCCTCTCTCTCTCTGCCCCTCCCCCGTTCATGCTCTGTCTCTCTCTGTCCCAAAAATAAATAAAAAATGTTGAAAAAAAAATTTAAAAAAAAAAACAGGCTCCAGACTCCGAGCTGTCAGCACAGAGCCCGATGCGGGGCTCAAGCCCACAAACCACGAGATCATGACCTGAACCGAAGTCAGACGCCCAACCGACTGAGCCACCCAGGCACCACAAAATATTTGCTCTTCTAATCCATAACCATGGGTGTCTTTCCATCTCTTTGTGTCATCTTCAATTTCTGTCATCAGTGTTTTATATTTTTTAGAGTATAGGTCTTTCACCTTTTGGTTATTAGGTTTATTCCTAGGTAACATTTTTGGTATAATTTTAAATGTCATTGTTATCTTAAATTCTCTTTCTGCTACATCATTATTAATACATACAAATGCAACAGATGTTCGCACATTGATTCTATGTCCTGTGACTATTGAATTCATTTTATCAGTTCTAGTAGTTTATTGGTGGAGTTTTTAGGATCTTGTATATAGAATATCATGTCATCTGCAAATAATGAACATTTAACTTCTTTCTTACCAATTTGCATGCCCTTTATTATTTTTATTTAATTTCTGTGGCTAGGATTTCAGTACTGTCTTCAGTAACAGTGGTGAGAACGGACATCCTTGTCTAGTTCCTAACCCTAAGAGGAAAGCTCTCAGTTTTTCTCCATTCATTGACTCTGATGTTCACTGTGTTTTTCATATATTGTCTTTATTATGTTGAAGTAAGTTCCCTCTAAACTTGCTTAGTTGAGGGCTTTATCATGAATAGATGTTGTACTTTGTCAAGTACTTTTTCTGCATCTATTGAAATGATCATATGGTTTTTATTCTTTCTGTTATTGATGTGATATATCACATTGTTTGGTTTGCGAATATTGAACCAACCTTGTATACTGGGAATAAATCCTACTTAATCATGGTGAGCGATTTTTTTAATGCATTGTTGGATTGTTTGCTAGTATTTTCAGGATTTTTGCATCTACATTCATCAAACATACTGGCCTGTAGTTTTCTTTTTTAGTGGTATCTACCTGGCTTTGGTATCTGGGTAATGCTGGGCTCATAGAATGAATTTGGAAGTTCTCCTTCCTCCTTTATTTTATGGAATAGTTTGAGAAGAATAGGTATTAACTCTTTAAATATTTGGTAGAATTCACCTGTGAAGCTTTCTGGTCCTGGACTTTGGTTCATTTGGAGTTTTTGATTACTGATTCAATCTCCTTGTTGGTAATTGGTCTAGGCACATTTTCTGTTTCTTCCAACTTTCATTTTGGTAGGTGATATGTTTCTAGAAAGTTATCTATTTCTTCTAGGTTGTCCGTTGTGTTGACATACAGTTTTTCATAATATTCTCTTATACTTGTTTGTATTTCTGTGGTGTGGTTATTATTTCTCCTCTTTCTTTTATAATTTTATTTGCATTCTTTTTTCTTTTTTTGCTTTTTGATGAATCAGGCTCGAGGTTTGTGAATTTATTTTTTCAAAGAACCAACTCCTGATTTCATTGATCTGTTCTGTTTAGTCTCTGTATCATTTATTTCTGCTCTAATCTTTGTTAGTTCCTTACTTCTGTTGGCTTTACGTATTGTTTGGTGACCCTTTTCTCAGTCCTTTAGGTGTAAGGTTAGGTTGTTTGTTTGAGGTTTTTCTTGCTTCTTGAGTTGATTCTGTATTGGTATAAACTCCTCACTTAAAACCACTTTTGCTGTGTCTCCAAGCTTTTGGAGCATTATGTTTTCATTTTCATTGTTTCCATGTACTTTTGGACTTCCTCTTTCATTTCTTGGTTAACCCATTCATTGTTTAATCGCAAGTTATTTTACCATCATGTATTTGTGGTCTTTCAATATTTTTTCTTGTGGTTGACTTCTCGTTTCATATCATTGTCATCAGAAAATATGCATGGTATGACTTTGATCTCCTTGAGTATTTGTTGAGGCTCTTTTTCTGGCCTAACATGTAATCTGTTCTGGAGAGTGTTCCATGTGCACCTGAAAAGAATATGTATTCTGCTGTTTTAAGATGGAGTGTTTTAATATATCTATTAAGTCTACCTGGTGTACTGTGTCATTCACACCCATTGTTTGTTTAATTTTCTATTCAGATGTGTTATATTAATGTCCTTTACTATTATTGTATTATAGCTCATTAGTCCCTTTATGTTTGTTATTAACTGTTTTATGTATTTAGTGCTTCCATGTTGGGTACAATTGTTATATCTTCTTGTTGGATTGTCCCCTTTGTTATTATAGAGTCCTTCTTTGTCTCTTGTTACAGTTTTTGTTTTAAAATGTATATTTTTGGGGGCACTTGGGTGGCTCATTTAGTTAAGTGTCCAGCTCTTGATTTCAGCTCAGGTCATGATCTCATGGTTTGTGGCTTCGAGTCCCATGTCAGTCTCTGCACTGATAGCATGGAGCCTGCTCGGGATTCTCTCTCTCCTCCTTTCTGTCTGCCCCTTGCTTGTTTTCTCTCTTTCTCTCTCAAAATTAAATAAACACTTTTTAAAAATAAAATAAAATCTATATTTTCTGATATAAGTATTGATGCTCCAGCTTTTTTTTCACATTCATTTGCATGATAAATGTTTTTTATTCCCCTTACTTTCAACCTGCCTGTGTCTTTAGGTCTAAAATGAGTTCCCTGTAGGCAGTATATAGATAGGTCCTTTTGTGTGTGTGTGTGTGTGTGTGTGTGTGTGTGTGTGTGTGCACATTCTGTCACTCTGTGTCTTTTGATTGGAACATTTAGTCCATTTATAATAATTACATAAAAGTAATTATTGGTAGACATGTATTTATTGCTGTTTTATTATTTGAATTGTGACTGTTTCTGAAGATCCTTTCTTATCTTTCAAGTTTTACTGATTTGCTTTAGTGATATATTTGGATTACTTTTTCTTTACTCTTTGTCTATTATTTTTTTTATTTGTGGTTTCCATTAGGTTTATATAAAACCTCTTGTGCATATAGCTGTCTCTCTTAAGTTCACTGCATCCAGTTTGTTTCAAATCTCAGTTATTACAATTTTCTTTTCTTTATTTATTTTTAAGCAGCAGGCAAAAGTTTATTAAAGTGTAAGATTAGAAAGTAAGAATAGTAGGAAAACTCTCTTTATAGGGAAGGGACATTTGAAAGTGAATGCCAGAAGACTATAGACAAGAGTCCTTGTTTTATAAAGTTCTTGTCAATCCCCCCCCCTTCCCTTCCCCCTTGTTCCTTCTCAGGTTCTACCCTTACTGGCTTGATAGCTCTAGGTGCTGGGTTATGCATTCCTGATTGGCTCATTTCCATTGTAGGACAGATGGCTGATGGCCATACTTAGGTCTTTTGTCAAATTCCTGAGGGAAACCTTAGGGGAAGTAGATGGGGTCTGTTACATTCTGAGGAACCTTAAACCTGAGGGAGTTTGCTGTGGTCAGACACTCCCAGCATTGTTCCAAAATATGTGTTTATCCTAACCCAGGGACCTCAGATCCTCCTTTCCCTCTCTGCCTATTTTATACTATCTTTTTCTATCATATATCCCCCTCTGAACACGTGGCTCCTAACTGCCATTAGGAATTGGGGCGATGACTGATCTTAACTGCTTCCTACTAAAGGGGAGAAATTACAGGGGAATGGCACTGAGGGCAGGTTCAGAGGTCATCCAAAGGTCCAATTTAATGGGAGGGCGTTTGGAACATCTAGGCTAGCAGAATTTTCTTGGATGTCTTCTTATTCTGGCAGATGAGACAGTTTCTACAAATGACATACCAACAGTATTAGACCAACAAGCATTAATATTCCAAATGCAATGCCTCCTAGGGAGGAGGCCACACCATTAGGAAGAGGAAAGACGCATTGTAGCCATCCAAAATGTCTCTGACATGTCTGGCTATATCTATATCTATATATAGATATCTATATCTATATCTATATCTATATCTATATCTATATATCTATATAGGTATAGATATAGATATCTATATATAGATATAGATATAGATATATACACACACACATACACATATATGTATATATGTGTATATACATATATATGTACACACATACACATATATGTATATGTACATATATGTATATATATGTATATATGTGTATATATACATATATATGTATATAAATTTAACTATAGTTATTTTTCTTCCTCTTGTATACTTATTTGGATCTTGTGATACTGTTGATTAGCATAATTAAGCACCTGAACTAGTTTTTGGTTCTCAATCCTCAAGGCTTCTTTGGCCATCCAGTTTCCATAGGACCAACTCCATGAAGCGTATTTAATTTTGCCTTAAGGAAAGATTGATCTTTGATATCCAGAGTCCTATAAGTTTAAGCTGTTGTTTATCTGTCCTGGTGTTAGTAGCACTATAGTCCTTAATTCAGTCATAATGTCCCTTCCTCGCAAGGGAGTGTGGCTCTCTGGCATTATCAAAAAAGAATGTGAAAAATATTAAGTCTCCCCATACGTACCCTGATGGCTGAGAGAAGTATTTAGTCGCAAGTTTTCCGGAGACGCCTCTAATTATTATATTGCGTTTGGAGAGTTGGCTGGGAGTGGAAAGGAGGACAGAAAAAGTGGCTCCAGTGTCAAGAAGGAAATCAACCGGCTTTTCTTCTGTATCCAGAGTTACTGAAGGCTCTGGGTTTCCAATGGACAGTTGGTTTGGGGGAGCCACCACAAAGAGCCCTGGGCCCCATCAGGGACATTGTTTATCTGAGCCCTCGCAGATTGAGGTCCCTGAGGGTATTCAGATCTCCAGTGACTGTCTCCACACAAAGGAAATGGCTTATGGGGTTTCAATATCAGTTGTACCCTCTGAGGATATTCTCATTTCCAGTGCCCTAAACGGCCACATAAATGGCACTTGGTGCCAGGACCTCAGAAAGTCTGGTCTGACATAGTACATAAAGCCACAACTAAGGCCTCAGATTTTTCTTAAGCCTCCTTTCCTGTTCCTTATTCTCCTCTTGATCTCATTTGTAATATACCCAATTGGCAGCTCCTAAAAGCTCCTCCAGGGTCCCTTCTGGGCTAACAACCAATTTTTGCAGTTTTCTCCAAATCTGGGGCTGACTGACAAATTTTCCTTCAGAATCATCTCAGCCTCAGGGTGTTAAGGGAGATAGCTGTATATTTAAAGAGAGGCTCCCTTAACCTCTCTAGAAAGGCCACCAGGTTTTCATCCTGTGTCTGTAAGATAGTGGCTAATTTACTATAATTTAAAAGTTTTAACCTTAGACCTTAATTTCTCCAAAACATAAGCTTAGAAGTGGCAGTGACACCATTCTACAATGGGATGGTCATAGTCCCAATTAATATCTTGGGATGGAATTGCCTGGGCTCCAGTAGGGAATTGGAAGTCCCCTGTAGGACCTCCAGTCCCATGTTAATTAACGAGTTGCTCATCTCCAGGTCTCTCAACTGCTGCCAGAACACCAAGTCATAGTGGTGTCTCCCTGCATTTCTCCTTCTGGCACTCTAGCTTCTTATAGGGGAAACATGCCTGTTATATTATGGGGAGGACCTGGATAAGGTGGGCAGCAGGGAGCAGAAGTTCACGTTCTTTCTTAAGTCTGGATCTATAGATAGAGGACCCGAGGAGGAGGAGGTTGAGGTAAGACTTCCCTTCCTCCTTCTCTAGGTTTGCTTTGGGTACAGGCAGGGGCCCCTTGATTGTTTCTCCTCCTGATTTCTGGACCTTGGAAAGGGCTGTCAATAAGCCAGGGTTAACCTTGTATTGCATACACATGTCCCAATTTTCTCTTAAAGTCCAAAAACATTGAACCATAGGGGACTTCTCCCCATTTCCCTTACAAAAACAAATCTGATTGTAGGATAGTCTTATAATTGATATTTCTCTCTGGCTGCCTAGTTTCCTCCTCCAGTTTGTATTGGGGCCAAGCCTTGGCATAAAAGAAAATGAGTCACTTTTTCTTTAGGATTTGTGTATCAAAATCATCCCAGTTTTTCAGAATGCATCCTAACAGAGTATTGGCCTTGGTTGGGGAATTGCCTGTCTATAGGGAAAAGGAAGAAAAGGCATCCCTTACCTCAATTTCCTATAGCTGGTCAGGAGAAACTTTATCTCCTGACCCTGATTGTTGGCCAGGAGAAGCCTCATCTCCTTGCCCTGCAGTTTGGCTGACTATGCGACTGGCAGCCAAAAGCCCTGTCAGTCTCACAAGGTGCTGGGAGTAGTAACTCTTACCCAGGCTTGACCCTACCTCTGAGAGTTGACCCATCTTCTCTGATTTCTCCTACCCCTCCATTTCCCTCCTGCAGGAACTTAGGGTTATGGACTGTGATCAAGCAAGACTCCCCTGATTGTAGAAGTATGCACTAATTTTATTTTAGCCTATCAGTCATTTACATATCGATACTCGGCCATTAAGGGGAGGTTAAAAGGGCCAAAGTCAAGGTCTGTTCCCCTGCCTTGTTTAGCAATACCCACATAAATATGTTCCAGCCATGTGTATATCCATTTTCGACATACACTGGGCTAAGTTTAGCAAAATGGCTCCCAGTAAAAGCACTTCATATGTCATCCATCCATCCCTCATATGGCATAGGCATCTATTCCTCTACTAAACAGGAATAACACAAGTGTGGAGCCATTGGAGGCCAGCAGTGAGGACATCACCACCATTTTCCTAGCCTTTGGATCAAAGGAGGGTAGTTTTAATCTTATAGGAGTGTACTTTTAAAATCCATTCATTTTAACCTTATCCATCCTGACCACACATAAAATTCCTTTCCAAAGATTTCCCTTCATGAACCTTCTGCAATTTTCCTTTGCATTTAGATTTTGTCCCAAGCCATTTCTCTCCAAATAACCAGTCTCATTTAGGGCAAAATTACTTTTTTTTTTCACCTTCAACAAAAATGTATTTCCACTTCTTATACCTTCCTTCACATCTACTTTTCTACATATGGTTCCTTTTCTTATTTCCGTCAGTTTTAACTACATTTAGCAGAATTTAAACTCTTAGAATCCTTAGTCTCCAGTGAAAACTAAGTCGCAACCAATTGTGAACTGTTACACCAGAATTCTTTACATGGCAAATTTATGAATTAATTCATCACAAAGCATGTTTTCCAAGAGACCCAAATATCCTTAGTTTCTCTACAATAAGTCAAAAGAACAAACCTATGTTTAGTAAGCAATGCTTTAGCATTCCATCTGATTTGGAAAAGGCCTAAATGTCCAACACATTTAATCTAGTTTATGATCCAAGCAAAACTATAAATTTAAACTTTCAGGTTATCAAAAACCCTGAAAGCTATATGAACAATTACCCATAAAAACTTAAGACAGACTTAACTACTATTTTAAGTCATCTTTTTGCTGACAAATTGCATCAGAGATAACACGAGCTTATTTGACCTTCAGTAAACCTAGGTAGAAAAAGTTTTATATATTTAATGTTGATAACCCTAAAGACATGTCTGTCTTAAACCAACAAACTTGTGTGATAACCCTAAAGACATGTCTATCTTAAACCAACAAAATACCAAGTGTGTTCTATCTGTATCCATTTAAGAGTTAATTTGTTCCCCATTGTCAATTTTTCCCCGGGGCACCAGTGGGGAAATCTGAAGTCGGTGGTCCAAGTGGGTTGCTCTTCGCTCTTTAACATGAGGGTGGGAGGAGGAGCCAGTGGTGCCTGAGGTACTGAGGGTGGTATAGGAACCAGTTTGTAAGCAGTAGCCAAGGTGATGCAGAAACAGGAGGAGGGAGGGGAAGGCTGAAGAGATGAGGTTCAGACAAGAAGCCTAGAGGTAGAGAAAAGCCCATAGGGCAGAGAAGGAGGTCTGCTGGTCTCAAAGTCTGTCAGCTTGGACAGATGAGCAGATGCAGATTTTTTTTTCATCAACAAGTGGAAATAGGCAGTCCGTGTTGAGCCAGAGAAGGTAGGGAAGTTCCCCAAAACAAAAGGAGTTTCAGCAGCTGCTAGGGAATATTCATTCCTCAAAGTCCCTGTCCTGAGGTAGAGTAACCAGAGACAGTTGGTTCTAGTTATCATCTGGATGTTGTGGGAGCCTCCCAAATGTCTTCTCTCCCATCCCCCCATGGACATCAGGGGCAGGAGCGGGGTGGTGAGCCCAGAAGGCATTCAAGTAAGTCATGCTTCCACTCCCAAGAGAGATTTGAAAATAAAAGGTCCAAAAATGGGACCTGGGAGGTGAGCCATGCCAGAGTGTCAGAAATGGAAGCAAGTAGAGAGCCAGCCACCTTCCACTGTAGTTGGGAAACCTGTCAGGAGGACCCCTTGGAAGTCACCCGGATCACTCCTAGGAGGATATCTGAGGAATCAGTCCTGGGCCTTTCTACTCCTTTCCCAAAGGGAGAGGCTGGCCAAAACAGAAAGAGGAGAATTTCACCGGATGCCTAATCAGGCATTCAGGGTTCAGGTTCTGCCAACAGCCTTTAGGCATCCACCAAAGAGTAGCCTTGGTCAGGACACTTCAATTGCTGTTTGGCCTCCCCTGAGTCCCATGCATCTGGGAAGTTCTTCTCAAAAGGAAATTGGGGCTCCACCACACTGATGTTCCCAACTACATTGGGGGATCAGCTAAGAGGAGACCCAAGGAGCCTTTCACCTGAGACTTGAAAAATGGCAGCCATGCTATTCACTCTTAACTGGCTGATGGGTGCCCATTATTTGGTTTTCGAGTTTTCTTTAGAATAGAAAGAAAAGAGGGGGTGCCGGCTGCTCTTATGGATAGAAGATGTTGATATCCCAGGATGAGCCCCCAAAGAAATGTTGCAGGACTTTTTACCACAATACCCAGGATTTGTTGTTTCACCACTTCGAAGAATGAAGAGGTGGACTCAAAATGAGCAGCAGGAAATTAGAGTATAGGATTAGAAAATAAGAATAGTAGGAAAGCTCTCTTGATAGAGAGGGGACATTTGAAAGTGAATGCCCCACATTTTTCATTTCTGACTGATTAGTTTTTAACTTTTTTGTCTCTGTGGTAAGGGCCTCCCTGAAGTCTTCCATTCTTTTCACAAGCCCAGCGAGTATCCTCATGATTATTGCTTTAAATTCTCCATGAGGCATATTACTTATATCTGTTTTGTTTAGATCTCTGGCCATGACCTTATCTTGTTTCATTTGTGATGAATTTCTCCATCTTGGCATTTTGCCTAAGTCTATGTCTTCTTCTGTGTGCTACAAAAGCCTGTTATGTTTCCTGCTCCTGAGAGCAAATAGTGTCCAGGGCCTGGCATTTCAGGCCAGGAGTGTCTCTGGTGTGTGCTGGGTACACTCAGCTGCTGTGTTTTGGCCGCTGTATCCTTAAGGCCAATCAATCTTCAGAGGTTCTCCTTGCCTGCAGTGGACAGTGTTTGGACCTTGGCCAGAATGTATCAAGTTTTAACTATGTGTGCCTTGTTCTTGTTAAATGAGACCTGATGCAACTTAACACTAGATCTGAAGCCCTGCAGAACTCCATGGTTGGGAGTCATGGTGTGTGTGGGGATTTCTGCTTATCTTCTGGGGAAGGGGCCTGCCCTGCTGGAACTGTGGCCAACTTTATCTAGAAGGGCAGTACTGGCATAGTGAAGGGGTATGGGACCTGGTGTAAACAGGTCAGGCAGCCAGTGTTAGTGCTGTGCTTTTTACTGAAGGTAGCTCTGTGTTTATGTGAGGGGTGAGAGAGGGAAATGGCACCACCCATCTCTTTTGTCCCAGGAGAGGGGTCTCTGCTTGCTGTTCTCAGGGAAACACTCTGAGAAGAGTAAATAATCTCTCCCACTGTTTCCCTGGTGTTTTTCAGTTGCCCTTTTCACTCTCTCTGCCCCAGGGTTGTTTGCCTGCCATCTCTTCGAAGTAGAGTAGTGCCCTCAGAGCTCTATTCCATCCAAGCCCACCAACCTTTTAAACTCCAGTCTTCAAGTCCCACTGGTTGCAAAAACTAATAAAAATCAGTCCCTCTTGTTTTCCCAGCCAATGGCTTTGGGGAAGTGTTCTCCTTATGTGTTCCTGTGTGGTCATCTCTCTCTTGCCATTCTCTGTCACCAGGACTACCTCATGTCCACAGCACCCGTGTTCTGTTTCTCCCCCAAACCATGTCTCCACACTTCCTGTCTTCCTCGATGTGCCTCTTCTCTCCCTCTAGTTCTGGAGTTTGTTCTCTCAGTCCTCAAGTTTATTTCTTGGGTATTCAAAATGATTTGATAGTTATCTAGTTGAGTTCAAGGGACAAGGTGAGCCTAGGGTCCTCCTACTGCACCACCATCTTGTAGCTGTCTATATTAAGTTGATGGTCATATAAGATTCAACCCATTCTTGGTCCTGCTGTGCCACAGCCATGAGCTCCACACATTTCAACAAGGGCCCTTGTACAGGCTTTCAACTGGGGTCAAGAACTGGCTCCTGTCCCAGTATGACCTTCAGAAGGGCGTGGAGCTCTGCAGCTGGATCCAGGGACTCACAGGCTTCTCTGTTGGGCCCAACTTTCAGAAGGGTCTGAAAGACGGAAATTATTGTGTATATATTAATGAATAAGCTGCAGCCAGGCTTAGTCCCCAAGATCAGCCACTCCATGCAGAACTGGCACCGACTAGAAAACCTCTCCACCTTCCTCAAGGCCATGGTCAACTACAGCATGAACCCCATGGGACCTGTTTGAGACAAACAACTGTTTGAGAGTGGGAACATGACATGGGTGCAAGTGTCTCTTCTCATCCTGGTTGGGAAGGCCAGGGGCTGCAGAGTGGCATGGACATTTGTGTTAAATACTCAGAGAAGCAGGAGTGCAATTTCAATGACACCACCATGAAGGCAGGCCAGTGCGTCATTGGGCTCCTTGATGGACACCAACAAATGTGCCAGCCAGTCAGGCATGATAGCTTATGGCACAAGAAGTCATCTCTATGACCCCAAGAACCATATCCTGCTACCTGTGGACCACTCAACCATCAGCCTCCTGATAGGCACAAACAAGTATGCCAGCCAGACGGGCATAACAGCTCCTGGGACCCGTTGGCACATGTACAATACCAAGTTGGGGTACCCATGTTCTTGCAGATGGACTGAACACAAGGCACCAACCAGAGTGGCCTGATCTTTGGCTTTGGCTGGCAGATATATGACCCCAAGTACTGCCCACAAGGTCCAGTGACAGATGGAGCTTCAGTGGCTGCAGGTGACTGCCCAGGCCTAGGGGAGGTCCCAGAATAAACCCCCTACCACTGAGGAGGTAGAATACTGAGGCACCTGTGCAGGGTGTCTCTCCACATCACCCTGACTGGATATGTGTTTTCTCTGTTGTCTTTTTTTTCTATTGTCTGAGTGCTGCCAGCTAAGGGTCTGTGGGGAAGGGAGGTGAAGGCATATGCAGATGTGTGTGGTATAGGAGTGCCTTCAAGGGCACATCGTGGCAGCAAACTTCCCAACAGGCTTTGGGCTGAGCTGTTGAGGGGGCTTGGGGGAAGAAACCTGGGCAGAGAGGAGACTGGCCCCAAATGATTTCTGGTTGCCTTTCCCTCTCTTCTCCTTTCTCTGCCAACCAGTTTGTGGTCTCTGTACCCACAGAAGTTTCAGACAGTTATAATTAAAGAAAGACTTTTTTTTTTTTTTTTTTGCAGGGGAGGTTGTGTGGGAGATTGTGGAGTGGGATGCCAGGAAGGAAGTAGGTCCCCTGGGATAGGGCCAGGTGACAGTCCCAAAATATTGTAGGTCTTGTGAGGGCCTGGATTTCTCTGGCACTCTCAGACTGCCCCCTGTGTCTCCCCACAGGGCCTAGTGGAGAAACTGAGGCCCAGACAGGACAACAGGTTGCCCTTCTCTGCAACCTGAGCTCCCTCCTCACCATGGCTGCTGTATCTGATTTTCTCCCAAACCACATCTTCCTACCTTCTCTGATGTGGCCTATACTCTGCCTTTAGTTAGTCGTGGAGTTTGTTCTGCTAGTTTTCAGATTGATTTCTAGGGTATTTAGGATGAATTGGTTGTTATCTAGTTTTATTCATGGGAGGAGGCAAGCCTAGTGTCCTCCTACTCCAGCCATCTTCCCTTCAATAACATATCTCATTTATATATTTCTCTTGCATACTCTGCTCTCTACACCCCATCCCACATACCATAATGCCTTAGTTTGTTATTTGTAGGTTTTCTTCCAGGTGTGAGGTGTAGGTATTGATTTATAAATGGAATTTTATTTCCTTACTAGGGATTTAAACTTGAATTGTCCTTAATAGAGTGAAATGTTGCACATGTTTTTATGTACTCTCATAAAGATTTGTAGAGTAATGAAATGATGTTACACATTTGCTAATATTTACTTTTATAATGTCATATGTGTTAAGGGTGAGAAGCATGAATATTAAATGGGAGAAAACACTCAAAACATTTGAATAAAAAAAAATCTATAGTTCATCACACTTCATTTCCTATAGGACCTGATAACTTAGCTACTCTTTTGGATACCTTTTATTGGATACTAGAGGACAAGATGAAAAACATGTATAAGATGTATTTAAGAAAAAGAATATGGTAGTAAATAAAGTTTTATTCACATGTAATCAATGGATTTCAGTGTGTCAGTAGAAAGAATTTCTGTACTTATCAATATACTGAGGTGTTTTCAAAACAATATTTGAAAGACCATTATTTTGATTTATTTCATAAAGGAAATTCTCATGAAAGATGCAAAACATTTCATGTATTTATGGTTGAACTTAATTTAAACCTTACTCAGATCTCTACTCTGGACCTTTTGCTTGGAATATTCAATCAAGAATGTACATTTGAAAATCATAATTTAATGATTATTCTTTAAGATGATAAGACCCTCATAGTAATGGCTAATTTGGGGGCATTTGTTAAATCATACATACAAGCTGATGTATCAAACACTTTAAAAGTTCCTTACAAATACTATTTGGTATGTTTTATTTTCATCTTAATATTGTTTTTTAATTATTTGCCTGGAAATTTTATAGATTAAGGTTTGTTTCACCGTATTTAGGGTATATTAAAATGTAAGTAATCTTTTGGCTTCATATCTTTGGTCTCAATAAGGTGATGGTGAAGTGGTAGAACAAGTAATTGGGCAACAAACCAATGACCAAGATGAGAGCATTCTTGATGGAATAATCAGGGAGCTACAGAGAGAACAAGATCTGAGACTAATTAATGAAGGAGATATTCCACATATTCCAATTAATAGATCATATTCTGCTAATGGTGGTAAGTATGTATATATTTATATAATGAAGGTACTTTATTTTACTTGTACTAAGTCTGTGTAAGGAACATTTGAGATTTTTAAATAAAAACATTTTTATTAACTTACAGTTGTGATATTAAATACATCAAAGTGCCATAATATCATTGCCATTTGTTGCTAAATGTCTTAGCATCTCTTACAAGATACAGGTAGTATATTTTAATATACTGTATTCTCTTAACTCATTAATATATTTTCAGCCTTTACTTTTGTTCCATTAAGGGAAGTAAGGTACTGCAATAAGTGTTCAGCCTTTTTGTAAAAGGGGAACCGACTTACAGTTTTCAAAATTAAAACCACTGTGAATTTAAAAATTACTAACAAAAAATTTACCCTCCTTTGTTGAAAAGAAAGCAACATTATCCCCTTCCTCTCTTGAATTTACAGAAATACACTGGAAGATAAGCCCTATTCTTAGGGAATACAGATACTTTTTTTTTTTTGAGAGAGAGAGAGAGAGACAGTGTGTGCGCACATTCAAGTAGGTGAGGGACAAAGGATGAGGGAAAGAGAATCTCCAGCAGGCTCCATGCCCACCGCAGAGCCCCATGTGGGGCTGATCTCACAACTCTGAGATCATGACCTGAGCCAAAATCAAGAGTCGGACACTTAACTGATTGAGGCACCCAGGCGCCCCCAGGTGAAACTTCTGAATTGAATTTCACAACAGTTTGATATAAATTACTAGCAGTATTCTAATTTATTGTATCTTTTCCTTCACTTTATGAATCTGAATTTTATATAAATCTTAGCTTCTGTCAGTTTTACTTTTTTTTTTTTAACTATGGAATTCTTCGTGAATTTGCATGTCATCCTTGTTCAGGGGCCATGCTAATCTTCTCTGTATCATTCCAGAGTTAGTGTCCTGTGCTGCCAAAGTGAGCAGTGTCAATTTTAGTTTTATCAAGAACTATTAGTTGTACTTTAAAATGCAGTCTTTTTATGGGATTTTGGCAAATGTATTTCTTTTTACGTTTATGTAATTGTGGTTCTTTCAGGTATGGCTTTTGGAGTCCAAGAAATGAATAAAGTGATTTAAAGTTGAATAATTCACAGTATATTTTACTCATTTCCTGAGTCTTAAGTATCCCATAAAATTAAAATAAAACCATTCTTTGTTTACCTAAGGAGCACCTAATTCAGATGAGCTTTCCTTGACCTGGAACAAGATAAGATGTGGACTGATAATCCTATATATCTAGGCCCTTTCTTTCTAAGACATAAAACTTTCTTAGAACCTTGATATAGAGATTCCTTAATGAAATCAGTGTTCAGCTCTACCCTCAATAGATTTCTGTGGATAGATTTGAAATGCCATTAGTCAAGGTGGACCCACTGACTTCTATTTCCAATGTTTATTTCAATTTTTTTTTATCTTTCCTGGTGATTCTTTTAACAGTTGAATGAATGATTCAATTTCCATTTTTATTTTATTTGCAAATACAACAAAAATAAAAAAACAGGGATATATCTAGGGGCTTGAAAAGTTTCATTATTTTATTTTTCCTTTCTTTAACTGCATATCAGTTTTGAAAATGAAATTTTGATAGTTAAAAAATACTTTGGGGGGGGGGCCTTGGGTGGTTCGGTTGGTTGAACATCCACTTCTTGATTTCAGCTCATGTCATGATCTAATGGTTTGTGGCATCAAACCCCACATTGGGCTCTGTGTTGACACTGAAGAGGAGCCTGCTTGGGATTCTCTCTCCCCCTCTCTCTCTGTCCACCCCCGCTCAAAATAAATAAATTAAAAAAATATACTTTTTCTCTTATTATTTTTGAAAGCCTATTGAAGCTTTATACATAAACCTTTTAATAGGCT
Organism: Panthera tigris; assembly: GCF_018350195.1. Lineage (NCBI taxonomy): Eukaryota > Metazoa > Chordata > Mammalia > Carnivora > Felidae > Panthera > Panthera tigris. The sequence goes on along the minus strand of NC_056677.1, from coordinate 65,874,248 downwards.
AAATGTAGGATTTAGGTTACAAGTTGCTTTCTGAACTAGTACTAATAAACATTTGCGAATCTACCAAATCATGTTGAATATACTTTTAGTATTTCTTGAGCATTTGGTAGACAACAGATGTGAATGTACTTTGAAAACATTTAAGAGTGATAGAAACTTTAAACATTTATTGAGTGCTTTGCTTTATTCATCACACTATAAAAAAACCATAAAGGTGGTATAGAAAATTTAGAGCAAATAGATAGCAGCATTGTTGAAAAGTACTATCTTAGACTCTTCTATTTTAGAGTACCAATGTCAAAAAATTTGGTGCCTTTGTTCAGAAAGTGGTACCTTTATTTTTGTTTTAGCTCTGAGAAGTCCAAATATGGATGTATCTTCTTCCCCAAATATTGGGCTTCGACGTAGTGGTCAAATTGAAGGTGTCCGACAAATGCATAACAATGCTCCTCGGAGTCAGATGGCCACTGAACGAGATCTCATGGCATGGAGCAGAAGAGTGGTGGTCAATGAACTAAATACTGGAGTTAGTAGGTGAGTCAATAAGGTAACATTCATAAGAAAATTGAGAGCTTTATAGTTTAGTTAATAAATTTTAATAGCTAAGGTAGTTTTTAATCAAACTGAGTTTTATATTAGTTTTTCTACATTGTTCCAGTTACTTCATTCCATAACAACTATTTAATGATCATCTTCAGTTTGTTTGGCTTTGTGCTAAATGGTTTGGGAAATACTGAAAAATGAAAAACATAGTTTGTTTTCGATGAGTTCATCGTCTCGTTTAGAAGATAAGAATACAAATACTATTAAGTAAGAACATTAGACCATATGTGATTAAGTATGTCTGTGATATATAGACCCCAAATTCAACAATAGTTCTGAGGAAACGGCCATTGATTTAATATTGGAATAGTTTGGGAGTGCCATATAAGTATGTTGTAGACCCCATTGCTTAGGGTATATTTAGAAATGCCATTTAAGTAGACTTCCTTGCATGAAAGGATTTCATTAGGATGAATTTCAAATTTAGAATACCTATCCTTATTTGTAAATCCTAACATTTGTTTTAATATCAACTCCAGGTAATCTACATAGACTGGGAATAGATTTAGAAAAGAAAAAAGGACATTAGACAGAGAATATACAAAATTTCTTAATCATGCTATCTCTTTTACCAAGCCTTTTGCCAGCTAAGCCAACAAGTAGCAAACATAATTAGTTTCACCTTTTCTTTCTACAGCAGTAATAAGAAAAAGGGAGAGATAGGTAATTTATGAACCCTTGGCGATAGAACAATTTGAAATAATTCTTTTCTCAAAACATTAAAGTGGAATTGAAAGTCAGGAGCTAAAATAGATACTTGTATGCCATGTTCATTGCTACATTATTCATAATAGGGAACAGTAGAAATAACTCAAGTGTCTGTACTCAGATGAATAGAGAAACAGAATGTGATATATATATATATATATATATATATATATATATATATATATACACACACACACAGTGGAATATTGCTCAGTCATAAAAAGGAATGAAGTTCTGATACCTGTTACAACATGGATAAACATTGAAAATATGCTAAGTGAAATACCAGACACAAAAGGACAAATACCATATGATTGCCCTTATGAAATATCTAGGTTAGACAAAGTCATACAGATGTAAAGTTGATTAGAAGTTAACAAGGGCTGGGGCGCCTGGGTGGCTCAGTCGGTTAAGTGTCCGACTTCGGCTCAGGTCACGATCTCGCGGTCCGGGAGTTCGAGCCCCGCGTCGGGCTCTGGGCTGACTGCTCAGAGCCTGGAGCCTGTTTCAGATTCTGTGTCTCCCTCCCTCTCTGACCCTCCCCCGTTCATGCTCTCTCTCTGTCTCAAAAATAAATAAACGTTAAAAAAATTAAAAAAAAAAAGTTAACAAGGGCTGGTACAAGGACAAATAGAGTTACTGCTTAATGGTTACAAAGTTTTGAGTGGTGAAAAAGTTTTGGAAATAGGGTGATGATTGTTACACAACATTGTAAATGTCATTAACACCATTGAATTGTATACCTAAAAATGATTAAAGTGGCAAATTTTATATTTAAAGGGTACTTTTGTTATCTGACTTTTTTTCTCTGTTACAGCAACACTTTATTTTTTTGATGGGTGTTATTAAACTTATTTTGGTAACCATTTTGAAATATAGAAGTATATCAAAACATCTTGTTATATACCTTAAACTAATACAATGTTATATTTCAAATGCATTTCTTTTTTTAAGTTTTTAATTAAATTCCAGTTAGCTAACATATACTGTAATATTAGTTTCAGTAGAACTTTGTGATTCATTGCTTACGTATAACAGCCAGTGCTCATCACAAGTGCCCTCCTTAATACCCATCACTCATCACCCCCCCCCCACCTCCCCTCCAGCAACCCTCAGTTTGTTCTCTATAGTTAAGAGTCTGATTTATGGTTTGCCTGTCTCTTTTTTTGTTAGTCTTTTACACCTTTGGTTTGATTTTTGGTGATTTTCTGTCACTTTGACCTTTGTTATTAGGGTTCAGGAAGAATGTCGAACTGCAAAAGGTGACATAGAAATCAGTCTTTATACAGTTGAAAAGAAGAAAAAGCCATCTTATACTACCCAAAGGGTAAGTTTAGTTTTACAGTACTTTGGGGTACACTATTTTCAAATATTTGCAGATACTGGATTTTTCAAAGGTAAGAGTTATGTATTAGGGGGCTATTTTGCTAGTTGACTACATATAGGTAACCTATTTTTTAACCTGAAGTTGAAATATATAGTTCTTATTAATAAAGTTGAAATTACACAAAGTTAGGACTGTGCCCCCAAATTTAGGACATGCTGTCATTGTAGATATAGGACATTTGTATTAAAATGCCATTTTCATATGGTTAGAGTAAAAGCTTAAAATTGTTGGCTGATCACTAATCACTGTAAAATAAATGTTTAGATACCCTAGGTCAGAGGTTGGCAGACTACTGCCCATTCCTGTTAATAGCTTTATTGGAACACAGCCACACTTATTAATTATATTACCTATGGCTGCTTTCACACTATAGAGTTGAATGAGTCCGGCAGAGATCATATGACCTCAAAGTCAAAAATATTTGTACTCTGGCCTTTTACAGAAAAGGCCCACTCTTGGCCTACCTGATCATATAGGAGCAAAATCTTATCTATACACTGGAAAGATTCATATTCCCAGTAGAAACTGCTAAGCAGAGAGTAAGATTCATATACTTGATAAGGTACATAGTAAGCCCCTTGCTACTATTCTAAGATTGAACAAACTAGTGGCGTGAGAATATATGTTCTTGTTCCCAGATTTAACCATAACTCCTGAAAAGTACAGTAACTTGGAGAGTCTAGGATGATTTTAACATTATGAAAGATATCTAGGCAATGGATACTGAATTTTAAATGTTTTTTTTCAGTATTGATAAACACAATTTTAGGTAAGTATCATATGAATATCTCCAAGTATCCTTAGATCATTTTGATGCCTACTGTCTTAATTTCTGTTGAGGTTTTCTTAGCTTATTTGATGTTCTCTGATAAGATTATTTTCTTAGAGATTTTCAATGGCTCAGATCCATGATTTATATTATTTTTAACTGCTAAGCTGATTTCTCAAATATCAGATTTGTCTGAGATTAATAAACAAAGTAGTTGAGTCTATAAACATTTTATTTATATCAAAACTGAGAAATATTTATGTATACGATAAGAAACTGGTGTTGATACTGATTTATTTATGAGGTTTTTTTAAGTTTATTTACTTTGAGAGAGAGAGAGAGAGAGAGCTCGAGGGGCAGAGAGAGGGAGAGAGACAGAATCCCAAGCGGGCTCTGCACTGTCAGTAGAGAGCCCAGTGTGGGGTTCAAACCCCACAGGGCATGATTGAGATCATGCCTTGAGCTGAAACTAAGTGTTGGATGCTTAACTGACTGAGCTACCCAGGTGCCCCTATTTACTCCTGATAACATGCGAGGGTTGTAACTGTTACATAATGGTATGTCATTAATACTATTTTAGACTTGTAAAGGTTAGAATAAAATAGTTTTCACTTTACACTGTAGTTGTTAAAATTAAGTCTTTATTTTTAATCAGTTTGCTGAATGTCATTTTTTAAAGAACTAAAGTACATATTATATTAAGAATTATATAGGAGTGCCTGGGTGGCTCAGTCAGTTAAGAGTCTGATTCTTGATCTTGGGCTCAGATCATGATCTCACAGTCTGTGAGATGGAGCCCTGCGTTGGGCTCTGGGCTGACAGCACAGAGCCTGCTTGGGATTCTCTCTCTCTCCCTCTCTTTCTGCCTACCCCACCCCCCCACATTCGTGTGCATGCACTCAATCTCTCTCTCTCTCTCTCTCTCTCTCAAAATAAATAGATTAAAAAAAGAATTATGTATATATAGGTATGATATAGGTATCGTGCTTCATCTTGTAATAAATTGTGAATAAAATGGTATATGTAAATTCTGAGTGGGCACATTCTTGCAGCCCAAACTTTCAGGACTGTCTTTAATTTGATCACAAAATTTTCAAAGTAGGAAAGTAATCAATATTAATGGAAGGTGGTTTAAATATGTGTGTGTGTGTGTGTGTGTGTGTATGTATACTTACATGTATATATACCTATACGTATATATATACATATATATGTATATATATGTATATATATGTGCATATATATATGTATATATATGTGCATATATATGTATATATATACATATATATGTATGTATATATGTGTGTGTGTGTGTGTATATATATATATATATGTAGCTATATTTTGTGTTTTCTTTTTGGGAATTTATTCCTGATTATTACCTCCACCCACACCCTACCCCTGCCCAATTGATTTGCTTTATATATATTCATTTGTGTATGTTCACTGAGCCTTTCATTTTTTTAAATCTATTTTTTTTTTTTTTTGTATTACAGAATGATTATCAGCCTAGCTATGGGCGGTCTTTACGAAGGACACAGCGCAAGCGTCAGCATACTTACCAAACACGGTCCAATATAGAACATAATTCACAAGCATCATGTCAAACTTCAGGTGTACAGGAAGACTCAGACAGCTCCTCAGAGGTTAGATATCTACTATTATTTACTCAGTGTAATTGTTTGTTTCCCAGTTAGTATTATCACCTTGGGTTTACTTTTAAAAGTCATTTTAATAGAGACTTATTTTAGTGTTTTTCTTTTAAGAAAATTATTTATTAGTAAGGCCTTTAATAGGCAAATTTGAGCAGTATAATTGAATTTCTTTAGATATCTTCTCTGATTTGTACCTAAGATATTTTGTTTGAGAATATCAGACATGCCGGCAAAAGTTTGGCTTTGGGACAGTGAGAAAAGAGAGTGAGAGGAAATCTGCCCAGAAATAAAAAGTGGAACATAAACAATGATAACTAGTTTACAGTCCTAGAACTGGTTGACTGTGTAATCAGCAGAATATGCACATTTTTCATTATTGTTGACTTCATCAGCTATGGAGATTACTAAGTGATGGTTTTTCAGATGTAATTATTCATGGTAATGGAATAGATTATACCAATTCTTTTCTTCTTCTCTTCTCCAGTCCTTTTGTTCTCTTAACAACTTTAGTTTTTAAATAGATAATTAGGGTTTAATTATCCATTGACAATATATGGCACTCCCATTTTCCTTCCACTATGGACAGTTCTTTAATCCTTATTTATTTGTTTATTTAGAGAGAGAGAGAGAGACAGACAGAAAGTACAGTGTGAACAGGGGAGGGGCAGAGAGAGTGGAGAGAGCAACAATCCCAAGCTGAAACTCATGAAACGTGACATCATGACCTGAGCCGAAGTCAGACGCTTAACTGGATGAGCTACTCAGGCTCCCTGAGAGTTCTTTAATTTTTTAAAAATTTTTTTAACATTTATTTATTATTGAGAGACAGAGCATGAGCATGGGAGGGTCAGAGAGAGGGGAAGACCCAGAATGTGAAGCAGGCTTCAGGCTCTGAGCTGTCAGCACAGAGCCCGACACAGGGCTCGAACTCACAAACCACGAGATCATGACTTGAGCCAAAGTCAGACATTTAACTGACTGAGACACCGAGGCGCCCCCTGACACGTTGTTTAATTCTTATCAATGATGTCCTTCCTTCTCTCTCCTACCTATGAAAATATTCAACTGAAAAGAATGGTTAGATATTCAGGAATTGACATTACCCTTCGAATGTCATAATGGTGTTATGGTTGTGTTTTGAAAATAATCATAATCTTACTAAATGTTTATAGTTAAAATGCTATTTTTATAAGGATTTACTTCAAAATAATCCCCCGTGTATGAGGCAGTTGGTGATGGTACAAATAAAACAAGATAGGCAGTGAGTTATTGTCTAAACTGGAAATTGTATACACAAAGGTAATTTATTCCCTCTACTTTGGTATGTTTGAAATTTTTAAAAAAAATTTTTTTTTAACGTTTATTTATTTTTGAGACAGAGAGAGACAGAGCATGAACGGGGGAGGGGCAGAGAGAGAGGGAGACACAGAATCGGAAGCATGCTCCAGGCTCTGAGCCATCAGCCCAGAGCCCGACGCGGGGCTCGAACTCACGGACCGTGAGATCGTGACCTGAGCTGAAGTCGGACGCTTAACCGACTGAGCCACCCAGGCGCCCCGTATGTTTGAAATTTAACATCATAAAAATATTGTTAATTTTCTTATGGAGAGTAATTATAGTCACTTGGCAGAGGCACATAGATACATTTTAAATTTTTTTTAATGTTTATTTATTTTTGAGACAGAGAGAGAGACAGAGCATGAACGGCAGAGGGTCAGAGAGAGAGGGAGACACAGAATCTGAAGCAGGCTCCAGGCTCTGAGCTGTCAGCACAGAGCCCAACGCGGGGCTCGAACTCATGGACCGTGAGATCATGACTTGAGCCAAAGTGGACGCTTAACCAACTGAGCCACCCAGGCGCCCCTATAGATACTTTTTAAACAATGGCCTTAACATTTAAGAGGGTTCTATTTGGGAGCCTAAAGGAGTTTGTTTAGTCTTTGAAATAATAAAAGATGTCCCATATCAATAAGATAGTAGATGTTAGGAAGCTTTAAATACCTGGTAGGCTTAGTTGTGAGTTATAGATATATGTAGAAAGATGATTATGTACATTTTACCTGGAATGTTGTTTTGTTGGAGGAAATATAGAAAGTGTTATAAAACAGGTAGTGTGTGCTAATTAATAATATGCTATTTAATAACCATATATCTCAATTGCTGGCTCCTTGTTGCAGGAAGATGAAACCATTGGCACAAGTGATGCTTCTGTAGAGGATCCTGTTATTGAATGGCAAAGTGAAAGCTCTTCCAGGTAGTTTTAATGGTTTAGATTTGGTCAAAATTATTTGTCCATTTTAAAACCAGAGTTAAAATAGTGTTTTATAGCAGAAAGAGTACTGGGTTGGGAGTCCAGAGACTTGCTTCATCCTGGTCCTGCCAGTATCTTTTTGGGTGTGTCACTGTGTGCTTTAGTTTCCTCATTTGTAAAATAAGATGCTTTGTAAATCCAAGATTCTGCATCTTAGCAGACTGTGTTTATTTATTTGAGTTTTAAAACAGCTACATGTAACCATTTCCATGGATAAGAGGCATCTTTATTTAAAGATTTTGTGACTTGGACAGGAATTTTGAATTCTATTTTATGTATCTATTTATTTTAGGAATTTTGAATTTGAAATTCTGTTATGGGAAACTAACCATTATACTTTATCCAAGAATCATTTCACTGAAATCCCTTAATGATAAAAAATTTATATTGGTATTTTTTCTGTTCAGTTAGAACAAAAACCATGTCATTTATAATGCTATTTTATTACAAAATGATCATCTTTCAATTAAAAGGCAAACTATTCCTTTTTCTAAACCTATATATTCATAATTTTGAAATATTTACAGTGATTCATCAAGTGAATATTCTGATTGGACAGCAGATGCTGGAATAAATTTGCAACCTCCAAAAAGACAAACGAGACAGGCAACACGTAAAATATGCAGCAGCTCTGAGGAGGAGAATTTGAAGTCACTAGAAGACAGGCAAAAGAAACCTAAACAAACTAGAAAGAAGGTTTGTAAATTTACAAGTTGTTTCTGTTTTTGTTTTTGCCTCTGACATTTGAATATTTAATAGTAATATTTGAAATGTTGGGGTTCAGGAACAAATGGTCAAGAAAGAATTCTTGAGACATCTTTGGTACAAAAAGGTGATTTTATTAAGCACTGGGACAGGACTCCTGGGCAGAAAGAACTGCACTGGGGTTGGGAGGAGTGGCTGATTATATACTTTCAAGTTGGGAGGGAGTTAGGGATAGCCTAAGTTTTAAGGAATTTGGAAGGAAGGTTTCCAGGACCTTGAGGGCTACCTGTTATTAGGAAAAGGTAATTTACTACTGTCTAGTAAAAACTTAGTCCCTATGCTTAGAGGATGATTGCTAACATCTATCTTGAGAGGGTATAGATAAAGGAAGTTTCCAATGGGATTTTTACAGGATCTTGGAGGTCAGGCTAATGTGAGGCTAAGGTTGCCTTTTGCCTCTAACAAAGTTTTAACATTGAGGCAGGTAAGTTCCTTGAGGAAGGTCACTCTTCCTATCTCAGGCACTTGTTAATGGGCTATAAATTGTAAGGAAGTTTAATTTCTTTGAAATTTTGCTGCCTTTCTCCACATCAATAACACTTGAGTTTTCTCTAAAAATAACATTCCATCTGAGAAACTAAATTGTTTAAAATGACTTTAAAAGAAAAACTTTTAAATTTTTTGTTACCAAAAGTAGAGACTAGAATATCTTCGTTGTTATGTAAACATATTGATAATCACTTTTTTAAATATAGTAGTTTTAAATGATAAGCCACTAGAGAATAAAAGTGTTATTCTTGTCATGTTTCCAGTCATAAATTTCTTTCCATTTTTGACTTGTAAAATGAAAGGGTAGAATAAATCATGTAGGACTTCTTCCATTTCTTTGTTTTTATTTCATCCCAGTGATGGTTTCTCTTCACTATGATTTCATTTGGACTTTATAAAGACTTAATCCACATAGTTTTTTGAATAGTACTTAAAAAATTTATTATGTACATATTCTGTATCCTCTTGCTTTAGTAGACAGAATTGTCTTCTTGACTGTCACCATTTTATTGGCAAAAAATTATTTTGTTACTTGTACTTGAATTCACATGGTATTCTAGGAACGTGAAAATTTGTGGTTTTTTAGATAGTATATAATGTCATATTATTATCTGTCAGCCAAAATTGAGCAATATATTAAAGAATTCACTTGATTATTTTATTGGTACAGATGTACATAATTACTTGATAAATAAAAATGCTTAAAATTTGTACTTTTATGTTTTATTATAATCTGATTTTTTAAAATATTGTTACTTTTCATACTACTGTTCATATATATTTATGGTTTATATATTTGTGAACTATATTTTAGAAAGGAGGACTGCTTTCTATGGCAGGTGAACCCAATGAAGAATGGTTTGCCCCTCAGTGGATTTTGGATACCATACCACGACGTTCCCCATTTGTCCCACAGATGGGAGATGAGGTAATTGTTACCAGTTATAATCTTTTTCTTTTGGAACCTCAAGAATACTCACTTGAATCAGTCTTAGGGCATTTATATTCTCTATTATAGCTATATGTACACTGTCTTAGCAGCTCTCCTCCATTATATATTTCTTGTGGACAGTGATTGAATCTTATTAATTTTTATATCTTTTGTGTTGTCAAAAATCTACCTCTATGCTTCAGAGCCAAAACATAATGTGAAGACAGAGTTTGGGATAAAGAGGCACAATAGCTTTATTGCTTTCCCAGGCAAAGGAGGCTGCAGCAGGCTATGGCCTTCAACAACTGCAAGCCCACTGGAGGGAGGGGCTAGAGAGTGTTTTAGGGAAATACAGAATCCAACTGATTTTGACAGGAATTGCGTACTTGCTACCAGCCTCCTTTGTCATGTCTTTAAGATGGTACCAGGTTGCTGAAACAAAAGGCTAAAGGGAGGAGGGGAGGTTTGCAGAAGAGACGTAAAAGGTTACTTTAAAATCCAGCTTCATTGGGGCGCCTGGGTGGCTTAGTTGGTTGAGCGTCCAACTTCAGCTCAGGTCATAACCTCGCTGTTCCTGAGTTCAAGCCCCCTGTCAGGCTGTGTGCTGACAGCTTGGAGCCTGGACCTTGCTTCAGATTCTGTGTCTCCCTCTCTCTGCCCCTTCCCCGCTCATGCTCTCTCAAAAATGAATAAACATTAAAAAAATAAAATAAAATCCATCTTTGGGGCGCCTGGGTGGCTCAGTTGGTCGAGCGCCCGGCTTCGGCTCAGGTCATGATCTCGCGGTTTGTGAGTTGAGGCCCTGCGTCGGGCTCTGTGCTGACAGCTCAGAGCCTGTAGCCTGCTTCGAATTCTGTGTCTCCCTCTCTCTCTGCCCCTCCCCTTCATACTCTGTCTCTCTCTGTCTCTCAAAAATAAATAAATGTTAAAAAAAATTAATAAAAAAAAAAAATAAAATCCAGCTTCACTAAAACGTTTGTGTAGCCATTTTGATTTTTGTTCAACTTTATGCTTTAAGCAGTTTCACTTCTAATACTTGGCACAGTGTCTCCAGTATATTGAAATACATTGTTTGGCTGGTGAAGTCATGAAAATAATTGTCTATTTTTAACTTACTTTCTACTTAGCAGAATTGAGTGGTATTTGGAGTCCTAATTCAAGTCCTGATATTCTTTTTTTTTAAAAAAGCCCATGCCCAACCTGATAGAGAATATGCTAGAGGATAACTACCTTTTTCAATGATTAGAGGAACGTCATTTCATGAGACAGTCCTTCCTACTAAGCCTGTGATTGAATAATATAACTCTATTTATGATTACTCAGTCAAAAATTGATTTAAATTCTATCTGGTGAGAAAATTTTTTATTTTTTTATGAAAATTATGTTAAATTATAATATTTTAACTCTAATTGGCTTGTACATTCTCTGATATATTGAATAATAATTCATATTATTAAAATGTTTCCTTTTGTAGTATGTCTTCCAGTAAGTATTGGACTTTTGAGCAATGCTTGTTTGTTTGGTTATTTTAGTAGAACATGCTGTGATGAATGCTGTATTAAAAAAACCTAAAGAGATTTTTCAGGGGCATATACAAAATCATGATTTCTTGTATTTATTGCCTGTTTTTATGGAAGCTTTAGGGGAGGAATTTTTTTAAGTTTTTATTCAAATTCCAATTACTTAACATAGAATTTTATTACTTTCAGGTATGCAGTATACTGATGCCACACTTCCATACAACACCCAGCGCTTATCACAAGTGCACTCCTTAATCTCTAGCACCTATTTAACCCATAACCCTTACCTACTTTTCCTCTGGTAACCATGAGTTTATTCTCTATAGTTAAGTCTGTTTCTCCATTTCCCTTGCTCTCTCTTTTTTTCCTTTGTTCATTTGTTTTGTTTCTTAAATTCCACATATATGTGAATTCATATGGTATCTGTCTTTCTCTGACTGACTTATTTCATTTAACATGATACTTTCTAGCTAAACCCATGTCCTTGAGAATGGCAAGATTTCATTCTTTTTGATGGCTGAGTAATATTCCATTGTATGTGTATATATAGTGTCTGTGTATATAGTGCAGAGCCCGCTTGGTGTTCTCTCTCTCTCCCTCTGTCTCTGCCCCTATCCTGCTTGTATGCATGTATGATCTCTCTCTCAAAATAAATAAATAGGGGTGTATGGGTGGCTCAGTTGGTTAAGCAGTTGACTTCAGCTCAGGTCATGATCTCGTGGTCTGTGGGTTTGAGCCCTGTGCTGGGCTGTTTGCTGGCAGCTCAGAGCCTGGAGCCTGCTTCAGATACTGTGTCTCGCTCTCTCTCTTCCCCTCCCCTGCTTGCTCTCTGTCTCTCTCTCTCTTTCTCTCAAATAATAAACGTTAAAAAAATTTTTTTTAAATAAATAAACTTAAAAAAATGTAAAATCTCCTACTATTGTATAACCACCAGTTAGTTCCTTTATGTTTGTTATTAACTGTTTCATATATTTGATTGTTCCATTGTTGGGTGCATACATATTTACAATTGTTATATCTTTGTGATTGTCCCCTTTATTATGCTATCTTGCCCTTTTTATCTCTTGTTACAGTCTTTGTTTTAAAGTCTGGTTTGTCTGATATAATTATTGCTACTGTAGCTTTCTTTTGACATGCATTTGAATGATAAATCCTTCTCCATCCCCTTGATTTCAATCTGTAGGTGTCTTTAGGTCTGAAATGAGTTTCTTATAGACAGTGTATAGATGGGTCTTGTGTTTTTATCTACTTTATCTATTCTTATATCCTAGGTCTTTTGATTAGAGTATTTTGTCCATTTACCTTCAGAGTAATTCAGATTTGAATTTAGTACCATTTTATTACTTGATTTATCATTGTTTGAGATTTTCTCTAATCCTTTCTAGTCTTTGTCATTTTTTTGTCTCTGCTTTCCCCTCAGAGTCCCCTTTAATATTTCTTGGAAGGGCTGGTTTAGTGGTCACGCACTCCCTTCAGTTTTTGTTTGGGAAACTCTTTATCTCTCCTATTCTGAATGATATCTTTGCTGGATAGGGCATTCTTGACTGCAGATTTTTCCCATTCAGAACTTTGCATATATCATGCACTCCTCTCTGGCTGGCCAAGTTCCTTTTAGGAAATCTGCAGCTGCCTATGTCTTTTCTCTTGTAGTTAAGGACTTCTTTTCTCTTGCTGACTTTCAGACTTGACTTTATCACTGTATTTTACACATTTAATTATAGTATGTCTTTGTTTGGCCTGCTTTTGTTTATTTTGATGCAAGTTCTCTGTGCCTCCTGGATCCAGATGTCTGTTTTCTTCCCCATATTAGGGAGGGTCTCAACTATTGTTTCTTCAAATAAATTTTCTATGCCCTTTTCTCTCTTCTTCCTCTTTGACTCCTGTAATGTGTATGCTATTACATTTGATTAAGTCATTGAATTCTCTAAATCTATTCTGTTGCATAATTCTTTCTCTCATTTGTTTAGCTTCATTACTTTACATTACTTTGTGTTCTAGATCACTAATTCATTCCTTTGCTTCTTCCAGCCTGCAGTTCATTGCCTCAATCATGTTTCTAATCTCTTCTATTTCACTCTTCATATCTGATTGTTTTTTAACTCTTTTATCTCTGTCTTAAGGGTGTCACTGATGTCTTCTTTTTTTAAAAAAATATTCATTTTTAGGAGAGAGAGAGGGAGACAGAGTGAGAGCGGGGTAGGGGCAGAGAGAGAGGGAGACACAGAAACCTAAGTAGGCTCCAGGCTCTGAGCTATCAGCACAGAGCCTGATGGGTGACTTGAATTCACGAACCCATGAACCGTGAGAGCATGACCTGAACCGAAGTCCGACACTCAACTGACTGAGCCACCCAGGTGCCCCTGATGTCTTCTTTTTTCAGTATCAGTATCCTTATGATTATTGGTTTAAATTTTCCATCAGGCATGTTATTTATATCTGTTTCACTTGGATCTCTGGCCTGTGACCTTATCTTGTTCTTTCATTTGGGATGAATTCCTCCATCTTGTTATTTTGTCTAAGTCTTTGCCTTCTTCTCTTCTTTTTTATAAAAAAAAAAAAAAGTTATGCATCCATCTCCTAAAAGTAATGGCCTTATTAAGAAGAGATTATGTAGGGCTCAGGGCCTGGCACTTCAGGGAGTGTCTCAGATGTGTGCTGCTTGCACTCTGCTGTTGTGTTTTGGCTGCTCTATTCTTCAGGCTGTTCATCTGCAGAGGTTCTCCTTGCCTGCTGTGGGCTGACTTTGGTCCCCTGGCCTGAACGTGATGAGTTTTAACTAAGTGGGCTCTGATCTTGTGTAGTGAGACCTGTCACCACCTCCATCAGAACTGAGGCCCTGTAGTACTCTCTGGTAGGAAGACTTGGTGTGGGCAGGGGTTTCTTCTGGTCTTCTGGGAGAGGGGCCTGTTCCACTGGGACTGAGGCAAGCCTGACTGAGAAGGGCAGTTCCACCAGAGCACAGGGGTGTGAGGAAGCTAGGCAGCCAATGTTAGTGTTTTGCTGCTTCCTGTGGTGGCTGTGTGTTTATAGTTAGAGGCAGGGGAGGGAAATGGCACCATCCACCTCCTTTGTTTCCAGAGAGATGTCTCTGTGAATGCTTCCTCTCAGGGACATATTCTAAGAAGAGCAAAAAATCTCCCTAGTGTATGCCCCATGCATGCTTCAGATAACTGTATCCCTACTGTCTGTACCCGAGTTGTTTGCCTGCCTTCTCCCTAGCAGTAGGGCAGTGCCCTCCTGGCTCTATACCAGCCAAACACACTGTTCTTTAAAACTCTAGACTTTAACAAAGCCCGGCTTATTGCAAGACCTCACAAAATTCATCCCCTGTCTTTTTCCAAGCCAATGGCTTTGGGGAAATGTTCTCCTTGTGTGTGCCCCTATGAGCTCCTCTCTCCCACTTCATAACCATGGCTCCCTCCCCTTTGCATTACCCACAATCTGTTTCTCCCCTAAACCATGTCTCCACTTCTTACCTTCTTCAGTGAGGCCTCTTCTCTCCCTTCAGTTTTGGAGTTTGTTCTGCCAGTCTTCAGGTCCATTCCTGTGGTATTTAGGATGATTTGAAATTTATCTAGTTGTGTTTCTTGGAATGAAAGGAGCCTGGGAACTTCCTGCTCTGCTGCCGTCTTCCTCTAAGGAGAGTTATCTTTAATTAATCTTAGAAGTCTTTACAAAAGAGAACAAGAATCTGTATATTATATGTCTGATGAGACACCTTTCTTATATAAGACCATATTTACCTTGGTGGAATCACTTTCCCTCTACTTTGTTAAATTTAGAATATGCTTATATGCCTCAGGAGTAGTGTGTATTAGGTAATGATAATTGTGCAGGTAATGAAGGAGGTATATAAGTGAGTCAGTCAGTGAAATACATAAATGAAAGAATGTTTTTAAAGAACTCGTAAAACTCATACTTCTTCTAATGGAGGAGATATATAAGTGAATCAGACAGTGAAATACATAAATTAAATGTTTTTAAAGAATTCATAAAATTGATACTTTTTATAAAACCAATCTCTTAATGGCACCATTACTTTTTACTTTAAATGTTAAGCCTTCAGTATTTTGCCTGGAATGGCCATAGCCACAGATCATTGCCTTTGAAAATACTCATGTTTACAAGTTTAACTTAAATGCCAACTTCTCCTGGATGTTATTCCTACTTTCCATTTACCTGCTGCTCTTTCCTCCTGAGCTTTCACCTAAGTTATTTCTCTCTTACGACATTTAGTATATTCAGCCTTATATTATACTCATATGTTTACCTGTCTGCCCATATCCTCGAGGGAAAGGATTTTATTTTGGTATGTTACCACTGCACCCAGTGCCTTGCACACATATGTTCAATCAATATTTGTTGTATACAGTAATATATATGTAATAAATTATATCTGAATAACGTGGTTATTATTGATATTTTTACTCTTATAGTTTTAAAAATAGTACTTTAAAATATGATCAGTTCTGTGTACATTTGTCATTGGTTCCTCTTTCTTCAGAAATTTATGAAGCAGCTAGAAGGAAAAGGATTGTGTATACAGTGTTTATATGCAATACTTATATGCAGTGTTTTTATGCAGCACTTAGTACAGGCAACATAGACATGAATACTGAATGAACATTATTTGATAGTGACAAATAGTTATACATTTTTTTTCAAAATTATAATTTCGTTGTAAAGAGAAGAAGACATTTGTAACAGTATATACTGGGATACATAGAGTTGTTAATTAAATAGGATACTGCTTGTTAATACCTTATGTTTTTTGTTTTAGCTTATCTATTTCAGGCAAGGACATGAAGCTTATGTGCGGGCTGTAAGGAAGTCAAAAATATACAGCCTTAATTTACAAAAACAGCCATGGAATAAAATGGATCTCAGGGTAAGTTGGCCAAATTCATAAACTATGAAGTAGTTTTGATACTTCATAAACTAAATGAAGTAGCTTTGGAATTAAGTTACTTGCCTATATATAGCTTTTTCTCAGTTTTGTACATATTTCATTATTGATTGTGTGTCTAATATAAGGAGATGTACCATACTCTTGTACATGTGTTATGGGTCCCATTTTATGTTTCCTGAAATTTGTATGCTATTTCTTGTCTTGATTACTTGACCTAATTTTCTTCAAGCTTCAAGTCGTCTAGTGTATACCATTCTATATTTGGAGCAAAGCAGTAGTTCCCTGGTGTGGTTATTTTCCTGAGCAGCTTTGTATATTCTGAGGCTCTATAAACTGACTTTGTGTGTGGATTACAGATACCCTTGAGGTTCCAGTGGCTTTAAGTAAATATCATAAATATCATAAATCCCAAGAAACTCAGAACTTTGTGGTACTTTATGGATTATCCTTTTTGATACAGTACCTATATAGCTACATGGTATTGAGTAAAATAGGTATGTTTAATATTTTGGAGGTTTTTCTGACTGTAAATACATATTCATTCCTTCATAAATACATAGATACATACATCATCATTTCTAGTTAGGTTTATGCATGTTTTCTTCTTTTGTTTTTCCAACTTGAAGAACAAGATATACACATACATGTATACATGTATACATGTGTATACACATACACAAATATACACATACATGTCTACCCGCATACTTACATAATACATGTCTTAACCAGGCAAAAACATCAAAATCCCTTGGGGAATTCTTTCAAAATATGTATGACTAAACTTGTACCCCAGACCTATTGAATTCAATTCTATAGGAGTAGGTTTTAAGAATATGAATTTTAAAAATGTTCTCAAGGGGATTTGGTTGCTTATCCTTGGTTTAGAGCCCTGAAGTATACTATGACTTGATATTGTCAAGGACTATGTCTTACTGCCTTTAACACATAGTGGAATGCTTAGTATTTGGTGGGTATTCAGATAGTTTTTTAATTGTTCAAAAAATAATGAAATAATATGCAACTGTCAGGCATTTATATTGAAAGTAATAATTTATTGGTATTCTCATGAATAGGAACAAGAGTTTGTTAAGATTGTAGGAATCAAATATGAGGTTGGACCACCTACACTGTGTTGCTTGAAGCTTGCATTTCTGGACCCCATTTCAGGCAAAATGACTGGAGAATCTTTTTCCATTAAGTGAGTAGCTGTCTCTGGGTGTGTGTGTGTGTGTGTGTGTGTGTGTGTGTGTGTGTGTGTGTTTTAATCCCAATCATTTATTCTGCAGAGTACAAGGCTTGATGGGAGAGAAAATACTATAGTACTATGGGCTTTAGAGTTTTAAAGACCAGGGTTTAATGTTTCTTTTTTTTACACGTAATAGCTATATATATACATATTTATAAACTTCCATGTGTGTGCATGCATGTGTGTGTGTAGCAAACATATATGTACTGTAGTATGTTTGTGTGTGTATACAGTTAACCCTTGAACAATGTGGGGACTTATGGGTACTGACCCCCCACAGTTGAAAATCTGTATGTAACTTTTGACTCCCCAAAAACTTAACTACTAATAGCCTGCTGTTAAACAGAAGCCTTATTGATAAAATAAACTTTTGACTAATAGGTATTTTGTATGTTTTATGTATTATATATAGTATTCTTACAATAAAGTAAGCAAGAGAAAATAAAATGTAATTAAGAAAATCATAAAGAGAGAGAAAATATATTTACAGTATATATATGCATATTTATTGAAAAAAGTCTGCATATAAGTTGACCTGCAGGGGTTCAAACCTGTATTGTTTAAAGATCAACTAGATATATATCTGTGAGCAAGTTACTTAACCTCTCTGAATTTATGCCTTCATCTGCAAATGTAAATGTTAGTAACTGCCTCAAGATTGTTATGATGAATTAAAAGAAAAACCTTTATAAATGTCTAATGATGTGGTTGAAACATGGTAGTTGCTTTTACTTCTGTTAATAATAAAATAAATGATTAGTCAGCAGCACATTTCTTAGAGTTTGAAATCTGAGGAGATGAAAGAACATCAATTCATACTTTTCTAATTATAGACTCTTTTATATTAAGACCCCTTAATATAAAATACCTTATACTAAGCTTTAAGGACCTTCATTGGTGTCTTTATGTTATTAAAGTGATAGAGTAATAGGCAGGGGACTAACAAAAGCAGATGGAGTTTAAGTAAAGACATTTGCAGGAACCTTGAGTCTTACAACATTTTTTAAATGACTCCACTTTAAACATAGATCTCTGGATATTTAATATCATATGCTGTTATATTTGTATATTGATTCATATGTGCTTTATTTTTTATACAGGTATCATGACATGCCAGATGTCATTGACTTCCTTGTGCTACATCAGTTTTATAATGAAGCCAAAGAAAGGAACTGGCAGATTGGTGAGTATAAAATTCTCACTTAATAACAATTAAGTTTGAAATAGAGTAACATTTTAATTATAATTTAATAGAAATAAGCTAGTATAACATCTAGTTGGTAAAAGCTGTTAACCAAATTAGAAAAATCAAATTAAATTTTCCTTCTCAGTTATGTTTAGGTGATTTTATGCACATTGTGTTTAGCATATAACCTCTAATCTTTCTGCAAATATCTAATCCATTAGAATACAAATCTGAATTTTAAAAAAAACCATCAAATGTCACTTGCCCTAATGTAGAGTACTGCCTAATATAGAGTACTTAACACTTGGGCTCTTAAGCAGGCCATTACTGATTGTGATTTTCTTTCTTTCTTTCTCTCTTTGTCACTCTTTCTCTCTCTCTCTCTCACTCTGTTTCTCTCTGTACCTCTACCTCTTTCTGCATCTTTTCTCTTCCTCTCCCTTTCCCTCCTCTCCTATCCCTTCCTTTAACCCTTCACTAGCTATTTGATCTTGGGCAAGTTTTTAATCTCTCTGTGTCCCACTTCCATTATCTTTATGATAACAATCACATCAGAATACACCCATAAGGTGATGTGAGCAATAAATGATAGCACTTAAGATGGAACCTAAATGTGTAAAATTTATACTGTGTAAATGGTTGCTATTAGTACTTTTGAATTCTCCTTTCTTATGTGGGAGAAACATTTTTGTCTGCAATGGTTTGGTTTTATAATCCTTAGCCCTTTAGAGGCAGAATAGTATGAAGAGATTATTAAAGGCAAAAAGCTGAAAGCAAAAAGGAAAAGAACTGTAGTAACATACGTACAGTACAAGAAAAAGTATGCCTAATAATGATCCTAAGTAATTGATAAAAATTAGATTATATGTGGTAACATTTATTTAAGAAGACATGGACATATTTGATTTATCTCAGAAAGATTACTAGTACTTGGAAGTCAAAACCTTAGAGTAAAATATAAAATTTACTTATCTGGGAAACTCAGATTGAAACCTCTAATAATGCTAGATACAAGGCTACTTTGTCCAACAAAAAGTAGCGATTTAAAGTGTGAACAAAGCTGTTACTCTCAAAAACATCCTTTTAAGAATTTCCAAAAACATTATAGGTGATAGATTCCGCAGTATAATTGATGATGCCTGGTGGTTTGGGACTGTGGAGAGTCAGCAACCTTTTCAACCAGAGTATCCTGATAGTTCTTTCCAGTGCTACAGTGTTCAGTAAGTACAGTTATGGTATTTTATGCCTGATATAATACTGTGGTACTAACTGGACTTTCTGACCCTACCAGGAATACTACATTGTTACTTTGACTTATCTTTATCTAACCTGTACCATTAAGGAAGTAATCCTGGTACCTGTAAGGAAGGAATTTGATGATAAACCTCTTGGTCCAATATGCGTGCTAAAACAAAGCAGGAACTGAAGACTTATTTGTACCTCCCTTATGCCTGTATTTTCTTTTAAGTATTTTTGTTTTAGACAAGAATTGCAACTATTATTTCATGAAGAATCCTGAAATTAATTCATTGTTTAAAGTAATTGTTTGGAACATAGCAATGAATATTAGTACCCAGTCTTTTATTTAATGGTATGAATTCTAGGCATAGGTGACTGTATTATGTTTGGACGTACTATTTGTCTACAACATTTACTTTAGTTTTTCATTAAATACCAGCATTTTAAGATTCTTAATGAATGAAGTTTTCTTCTCAAGAATGATTAATGTTTATTCTGTGAGGACTGACTTTAACTTTGCATATTGTGGATCACAAGGGAATAATAAAATTTTGGAGATGCTGTTATTCTTAAACTATTAGGATAAAGTAGATTATCTCACAGAAAGAATTGATCTATTAAAATTGACTTTCTTAACCTGAAAGGAATTTTCCAAAGAGGTCTTTTCGTTATGTACCCTGGGCTAATATTGAATACATGCTTGATTGGAATTCAAACAAAAAACCAAGTAAAACTAAGTGTAAGTTTACTGCTCTCTATTTCATATTGGTGAACTATATTTTCTCTAATTTTTTTTTTTTGCTTTCTCTATTAATTAAAGGTTAATCATCTTTATGTAAGTGAAATTGTACTTTAAGGGAAACTGTATTGCCCTTTTCCAAATTTTACCCCCAGGAAGTCATGCAAATTATGGTGGTATATAAAAGTAAGTGTCCTGTGAATTTGATTTGTATCTTGTTATTTTTTAATAGCTGGGACAATAATGAGAGAGAAAAGATGAGCCCTTGGGATATGGAGCCAATTCCAGAAGGAAGTAAATATGCTTTTAAAAATGAATTATAATTCAGTATCAGTAGCACAGTATTGGAAGCTAATCATTTCTGATTTTTAATCTTATACATAGCTGCCTTTCCAGATGAAGTTGGTGCTGGTGTTCCTGTGTCCCAGGAGGAACTGACTGCTTTGCTATACAAACCCCAGGAAGGAGAGTGGGGGGCTCACTCCAGAGATGAGGAATGTGAACGGGTTATTCAGGGCATCAACCACCTTCTGTCCCTGGGTACGGTGAATATGAAAGAATATTAGGAAGGAACAAGGAAAACCAGCAGAATTTTAAGTTCTATAAAAGGAAATATATTTTTCACTGTATACTTTTAACTCAAGAGGCACTTTTAATCAAGTGATTCTAGTTTTAATATTAATATTTTATATGTTTGGCCAGTGTAATGAATGATAAATTTTTTTCTATTCTCTGGGAGCTTATATAATAGTGAAGACGTGGTATATAGTGGTCTTTTACTTTCTTGAGTCACTTTGGCTCTCTAGCTATTCTCTGTGCTTGACTTTGGTTGAGTTTTTTGATACACAGTGGATGAGTAATACTTTTTACTTACATGTCTAAGCTATATTATCTAAAACATATCACTTGAGCTGTTTGGCATTTATCCAGAAAAGACAGATTTGAAGTTCTCCTTTTATTCATCTCATTGCACCTGATTTGAACCAGTGTATCATACATGATTCATAGATATTATGTCCAAATAAAAAGAATAACATTTTAATGATACTTGTCTAATATTTGCATAATTGGATCATTCAATTTTAGTAATGTAGTATATTGTCCTCCCTTCTAATTTATAAAGTTTTTGTTTGTTAACATGAAACATTAATATCTTTTATAACTACCTTTTTTGATTTTGGTAATGTTATAGATTTTGCCAGCCCTTTTGCTGTTCCAGTGGATCTCAGTGCCTATCCCTTGTATTGTACTGTAGTTGCTTATCCAACTGACCTCAACACCATCAGGCGGAGACTTGAAAATCGCTTTTACAGGTCTGTTTAGTTTTATTATTTATAAAGTTTATAGCTTTACATCTTTTGTGTTCCTTTTTGTATAATGATACAGTGAGATCTGTGTTTTCTTACTATAAAATAATCATTCAGTATACTCCAAAATTTCTTCTAAAGATTTGGAACACTAATTTACCTTTTTTGATAGATTCTCAGTCTTCCAGGGTAAGGAGTATGGAATAAAGGACAGAGAAGAAATTATGAGTAGCACAAATCACATGTGAAACAAAAACTATCATTCACTTTAGTTTATTAAAGGCAGATTAAGTAAGTGATTTGTGGATTCATCATGATTAAGGTGCTCTAGAAAGTCGGAGCATGTTTAAATCCCTTGTTGAGGAATTAGGCAGCAGTTAGATTTAATTACCAGCCCTAAAATGTGTTTAGATAAAGGGCCAAGTAAATTTTTTTCTTCATTTCAGTTGGGAGTCAATTATGAGAGAGTAGTAGAGGGCACCCTTTGGTACATCTCTAACCCCAGAGTCCACTGTGTCCTAATCACAGTTATTCCAACATGAGCTGGCTGTAAATATAGCCAATTGGGTATATTTTATAACATTACCTACAATTTAATTTGATAATACATATCATAAAAGTAACTACATAAAATTATTTTTCTGAAACCTGGTTTCTTTTTTTTTCTTGATCTTCTCATTTCTTCCACTGAAAACTAAACATTTCCTTGACTTTATCAAAACACTGTGTTTATACTTATTTCATTAAAATCCCTATTTACCCATGATGTCCTGGGTCAGTTCTTTCCAATATGCAGTCCACTGGTTCTTAATGCTTCCTACACTTCAAATACTGTAACTATATACCTTTATATTAGTGCATATCAGTTATACACATATATTAAGTTACATACATATATTAGAACACCTTTGACATGCCATGATTGAGTGCCTAGTTGTTCTATGTTGTAAATTCTTAGAACAGACTTTATATGTATCAAAAAAGTAACAGGGTTATTTTTTCTTTCATAGGAGAATATCAGCATTAATGTGGGAGGTTCGCTACATTGAGCATAATGCCAGGACTTTCAATGAGCCAGATAGTCCTATAGTTAAAGCAGCCAAAATTGTAACTGATGTCTTACTTCGATTTATTGGGTAAGAAGCAGTTTTATCTTCCAGAGGAGCTGACTTCTGATTTTAAAAATAATATATTGAAGTATCTTTTGACTTACTTGTTTCTTAGGGATCAGAGCTGTACTGATATATTGGATACTTACAATAAAATTAAAGCAGAAGAACTAAACAGCACTGATGCAGAAGAGGTGAGAATCACAGCATGATTAATAGGCATGAATTTCTTTTCTGTTTTTCAAAATACAGTAAGTATTGTGTGTGTTATAACTGGCTATAAGCGTTGAAACTGATTTCTGAAAGCTGGCTAATCACCTTCATCTTTTTATATTCAACTCTTTAGCCTGTATTTAGATGGTATATACCAGAAATGTGCTGGTGCTAAAATTTTTTGAGACACGTGGCCAGTCGTTCTAATGGACTCAGCGGGTTTCAGTGATGAGAAATCACCACTTGATTTTCCAGCCTTAAAAACAAGACAAGGCAGATTTCAGGTAAATGAGTCTAACAGACATGGAGCACCTTCCATGGACTAGAGGAACGAACAGTGGTTTCTTATCTAAAGTATACAGCCTGAACTGGACTACCCCTGAACCAAATTCATATATTTTATTAGATTGAATCAGATCTATTGGATCCTGGAAGAGACAGGGGAAGATGGCGGCATAGGGGGACACTGGGCTCACCTCGTCCTGCTGATTGCTTAGATTCCACCCACATCTGCCTAAATAACCCAGGAAACTATCAGAAGACTAGCAGAATGGACTCTCTGGAGCCAAGTGTACACAAGAGGCCCACAGAAGAGGGTACGAAGGGCGGAGAGGCGGTGCGAGCTACACGGACTGGCGGACTGGCAGGAGGGAGCCGGGGCAGCGGAAGGGCAGCCCGTCCAGCAAGGCAGAGCCCCCAAGTCTGGCTTGCAAACACAGAGGGGCCGGGCTCCATGAGTCCTGACAGCCAGAAGGACATAACAGCTGGAATGTTAAAAGTCAACAGCTCTGCTCCACCAGAGGGAGGGCAAGACGACACTGGGAGGGAGAGTTGTTGAGCCCTGGAAGACAGAGCTCAGCTCGGCGGGGGAACAAAGGCACTGGCAAGCACAATCTCCCTCTCCCATATCCCAGCTGAAATTCCAAAGGGAACCAGTTCCCATCACCAAACTTGCTTCCCCAACGCTGTACATCTGTAGATCCATCCCTCCGACAGACCTGCCTCCCTCCTGGTGCTGCAGTGCCCCTGCCGCAGGGGACCACTGACACCAAATCGAGTTAAACCTACCCTTCCCACCCCCATGCACCTTGCTGATCCACCCTGGCTAATACGCCAGATCCCATCGAATCAGCACCACAAGCCTGGCAGTGTGCAAGTAGTCCAGACTGGGGTCACACCACTCCACAGTGAGTCCTGCCCCTGGGAGAGGGGAAGATAAGGTACACAACAGTCTGTGGTCCCAACGGTGGGCTGGGGACAGGTATCAGGTCGGATTGCAGCCTTGCCCAGCAACACAAGTTTCTCCTGACAGCACAGGGGAAGTACCCTGCAGTTTGGAGCCACCCCAGGGACTACCCAAAATGACGAACTGGAAGAATTCTCCTCAAAAGAAACTCCAGGAAGTAGCAACAGCTAACAAATTAATCAAAACGATTTGAGCAATATAAATAGGAATAAGAATTTAGAGTAATAGCCATAAAATTAATTCCTGGGCTTGAAAAAAGCACAGAGGACAGCAGAGAATCTATTGCTACAGAGATCAAGGGACTAATAAATAGTCATGAGAAGCTAAAAAATGCCATAAATGAGGTGCAAAGTAAAATGGAGGCGACCACAGCTTGATTTGAAGAGGAAGAGGAGAGAATAGGTTAATTACAAGATAAAATCATGGAAAAACAGGAAACTTAGAAAAAGAGAGATAAACAAATCCAGGATTATGAGGGGAGAATTAGAGAACTAACTGATGTAATCAAATGGAACAATACCTGTATCATAGGAATTCCAGAAGAAGAAGAGGGAAAGGGGCTGAAGGTGTACTTGAACAAATCATAGCTGAGAATTACCCTGATCTGGGTAAGGAAAAAGGCATTGAAATCCTAGAGAAACAGATAAATCCCTTCAGACGTAACTTGAATCCATCTTCTGCTCAACATATCATACGGAAACTGGCAAAATACAAGGATAAAGAGAAAATAAAGCAGCTGGGGATAAACAGGCTCTAACTTAAAAAGGTACACACATAACAGTACTGGCAGACCTGTCTATGGAAACTTGGCAGGCCAGAAAGGAATGGCAGGAAATCTTCAATATGATGAACAGAAAAAATATGCAGCCGAGAATCTTTTATCGAGCAACTCTGTAATTCAGAATAGAAGAGAGAGAAAGGTTTTCTCAAACAAACAAAAACTGAAGGAATTTATCACCACTAAACCAGCCCTACAAGAGATCCTAAGGGAAACTCTGTGAGTGAAATGTTGCAAGGTCCACAAAGTACCAGAGACATCACTACAAGCATGAAACCTACAGACATCACACTGACTGTAAACCCATATCTTTCCATGATAACACTGAATGTAAATGGACGAAATGCTCCAACCAAAAGACATAGGGTATCAAAATGAATAAAAAATAAGACCCATCTGTTTGCTGACTAAAAGAGACTCATTTTAGAACTGAGGACACCTTCAGGTTGAAAGTGAGGGGATGGAGACCTATCTATCATGCTACTGGAAGTCAGAAGAAAGCTGGAGTACCCTTACTTATATCAGACAAACTAGACTTTAAATTAAAGGCTGTAACAAGAGATTAAGAAGGCTGTTAATAATAGTTACAGGGTCTATCCATCGGGAAGAGCTAACAATTATAAATGTCTATGCGCTGAATACAGGAGCCCCCAAATATATAAAACAATTAATCACAAACATAAGCAACCTTATTGATAAGAATATGGAAATTTCAAGAGACTTTAATACTCCACCTACAACTATAGATAGATCATCCAGACAGAGGATCAATAAAGAAACAAGGGCCCTGAATGATACATTGGATCTGATGGACTTGAGACATATATTTAGAACTCTGCATCCCAAAGCAACAGAATATACTTTATTCTCGAGTGCACATGGAACATTCTCCAAGATAGATTGCATACTGGGTCACAAAACAGCCCCTTAATAAGTATAAAAGAATTGACATCATACCATGCAAACTTTCAGACCACAGTGCTATGAAACTTGAAATCAACCACAGGAAAAAGTCTGGAAAACCTCTAAAAGCATGGAGGTTAAAGAACACCCTACTAAAGAATGAATGGGTCAACCAGTCAGTTAGAGAAGAAATTAAAAAATATATGGAAACAAATGAAAATACAACAATCCAAATGCTTTGGGATGCAGCGAAGGCAGTCCCGAGAGGAAAATACATTGCAATCCAGGCCTATCTCAAGAAACAATAGTAATCCCAGATGCAAAATCTTAACAGCACACCTAAAGGAAATAGAAGCAAAGGAGCAAAAACACCCCAAACCCAACACAAGAAGAGAAATAATAAAGATCAGAGGAGAAATAAACAATATAGAATCTAAAAAAACTTTAGAGGAGATCAATATAAAGATGAGTTGGTTTTTTGAAAAAATAAACAAAATTGATAAACCTCTAGGCAGGCTTCTCAAAAAGGGGAGTTTACCCAAATAGATAAAATCACAAATGCAAATGGATTTCTTACAACCAGTCCCTCAGAAATATAAGCAATCATCAGGGAATACTATGAAAATTTATATGCCAACAAACTGCACAACCTGGAATAAATGGACAAATTCCTAAGCACCCACACACTTCCAAAACTCAAACAGGAAGAAATAGGAAACTTGAACAGACCCATAACCAGTGAAGAAATTGAACCTGTTATCAAAAATCTCCCAAGAAATAAGAGTCCAGGACCAGATGGCTTCCCTGCAGAATTCTACCAGACATTTAAAGCAGAGATAATACCTATCCTTCTCAAGCTGTTCTAGAAAATAGAAAGGGAAGGAAAATTTCCAGACTCATTCTATGAAGCCAGCATTACTTTGATTTGTAAACCAGACAGAAACCCAGCAAAAAAAAAAATAAAAAAAAAGAACTACAGACAAATATACCTGATGAATATGGATGCAAAAATTCTCAACAGGATACTACCAAATCCAATTCAACAGCATATAAAAATAATTACTTACCATGATCAAGTGGGATTCATTCTTGGGCTGCAGGGCTGGTTCAGCATTCTCAAATCAATCAATGTGATACATCACACTGATAAAAGAAAAGAAAAGGACCATATGATTCTGTCAATCGATGTAGAAAAAGTATTTGACAAAATTCAGAATCGCTTCTTAATAAAAACCCTTGAGAAAGTCGGGATAGAAGGAACATACTTAAACATCATAAAAGCCATTTATGAAAAGCCCACAGCTAATATCATCCTCAATGGGAAAACTTAGAGTTTTCCCCCTAAGATCAGGAACACGACAGGGATGTCCACTCTCACCGCTGTTGTTTAACGTAGTGTTGGAAGTTCTAGCATCAGCAGTCAGACAACAAAAGGAAATCAAAGGCATCAAAATTGGCAAAGATGAAGTCAAGCTTTCACTTTTTGCAGATGACATGATATGATACATGGAAAACCTGATAGATTCCACCAAAAGTCTGCTAAAACTGATACATGAATTCAGCAAAGTCGCAGGATACAAAATCAATGTACAAAAATCAGTTGCATTCTTATACACTAATAATGAAGCAACAGAAAGACAAATAAAGACACTGATCCCATTCACAATTGCACCAAGAAGCATAAAATACCATGGAATCAACCTAACCAAAGATGTAAAAGATCTGTATGATGAAAACTATAGAAAGCTTATGAAGGTAATTGAAGAAGGTATAAAGAAATGGAATAACATTCCATGCTCATGGATTGGAAGAATAAATATTGTTAAAATGTCAATACTACCCAAAGCTATCTACACATTCAATGCAATCCCAATCAAAACCGCACCAGCATTCTTCTTGAAGCTAGAATAAGCAATCCTAAAATTTGTATGGAACCACAAAAGACCCTGAATAGCCAAGGTAATATTGAAGAAGAAGACCAAAGCAGGAGGCATCACAATCCCAGACTTTAGCCTCTACTACAAAGCTGTAATCATCAAGACAGCATGGTATTGGCACAAAAACAGACACATAGACCATTGGAATAGAATAGAAACTCCAGAATTGGACCCACAAAAAGTATGGCCAACTAAGCTTTGACAAAGCAGGAAAGAATATCCAATGGAAAAAAGACAGTCTCTTTAACAAGTGGTGCTGGGAGAACTGGACAGCAATATGCAGAAGAATGAAACTAAATCACTTTCTTACACCATTAACAAAAGTAAACTCAAAACAGATAAAGGACCTGAATGTGAGATAGGAAACCATCAAAACCCTAGAGGAGAAAGCAGGAAGAAAAATCTTTGACCTCAGCCGCAGCAATTCCTTACTTGACACATCTCCAAAGGCAAGGGAATTAAAAGCAAAATTGAACTATTGGGACCTTATGAAGAGAAAAAGCTTATGCACTGCAAAGGAAACAATCAACAAAACTAAAGTGCAACCAACGAAATGGGAAAATGTATTTGCAAATGCCATATCAGACAAAGGGCTAGTATCCAAAATCTGTAAAGAACTCACCAAACTCCACACCTGAAAAACAAATAATCCAGTGAAGAAATGGTCAGAAAACATGAATAGCCACTTCTCTAAAGAAGACATCCAGATGGCCAACAGATACATGAAAAGATGCTCAACGTCACTCCTCTTCAGGGAAATACAAATCAAAACCACACTGAGATGCCACCTCAAGCCAGTCAGAGTGGCTAAAATTTACACATCAGGAGAGTAGATGCTGGAGATATGTGGAGAAACGGGAACCCTCTTGCACTGTTGGTGGGAACGCAAACTGGTGCAGCTGCTCTGGAAAACAATGTGGAGTTTCCTCAAAAAATCAAAAATAGATCTACCCCTATGACCCAGCAGTAGCACTGCTAGGAATTTACCCAAGGGGTAAATTCACAGGAGTGCTGATGCATAGGGGCTCTTGTACCCCAATGTTTACAGCAGCACTTTCAACAATAGCCAAATTATGGAAAGAACCTAAATAATCATCAACTGATGAATGGATAAAGAGATTGTGGTTTATATACACAATGGAATACTACATGGCAATGAGAAAGAATGAAATAGGGCCTTTTTTAGCAATGTGGATGGAACTGGAGTGTTATGCTAAGTGAAATAAGTCTTACAGAGAAAGACAGATAGCAAATATTTTCACTGTTATGTGGATCCTGAGAACCTTAACAGAAGATCATGGGGGAGGGGAAGGAAAAAAATATTAGGAAGAGAGCCAACACAGAAGAGATTTAAAAATTGATAATAAACTGAGGGTTGATGGGGATTGGGAGGTAGGGGAGGGTGGGTGATGGGCATTGAGGAGGGCACCTTTGGGAGGAACATTGGGTGTTGTATGGAAACCTATTTGACAATAAATTTCATCTTAAAAAGAAAGAAAACAAGTCAAGGCACTAAATATTTTAAAAGAACAGTTAGTTTTTGGAAATTTTAATAGGGTTACATTTTCTACACCATATATGTAAAATATTAAAGTATTTTTAAATCTCAGGTATGAAAGTCTACATTTTTAATAGTTTCGTGGAATTTCTATTTGATATACATTATGGAAATTTATAAACATAAGCCAGTTTTTCTTAATGAACTCAAATTAGTATTAACACCAGACCTTCATATAACTAATTTCCCCACCCAGCCATATTCCCAATTTACATAAAGCCAATTTTTAATTTTTTTTTAATTTTTATTTTTAAGAGATAGAAAGAGAGTGAAAGAGTGGGGAGGGGCCGAGGGAGAGGGAGACAAAGAATCCCAAGCAACTCCAGGCTCTGAGCTGTCAGCACAGAGCCTGATGCAGGGCTCTAAGCCACAGACCATGAGATCATGACCTGAGCCGGAGCAGACACTCAACTGACTCAACCACCCAGGTGCCCCTACATAAAGCCATTTTTTATTGCAAGCTGTGATAAAAAGAAGCAAAAACCAAGAAGAGGCTGAAATCAATAATGGAATGTAATATTTCAAAAGTCTTTAGTGGAAAACAATTTGCCCCAAAGATGAGTAATTCAAACATGCAAGATACTATTGAAATGGACATTGTATAGATATATTTTACATATTTATATTATCTGTACTGTTAATGTCTAGAATAATAAATCTTCAATGTTTTTTTTTCTGTTTTTAATTTTTATTGAGGTATAATGGACATAAAACATTGTTAGTTTCAGATGTACAAATGATTCTAAATGTGTATATATTGTGAAAGAATCACCAAATTAAGACTAGTCACCTGTACATTGTTTTAACTTTCTCATATAATAACTTTTAAAATTCATTTTCTTAACAATTTTATATTATATCCCCAAGACTCATTTATTTTGTAACTGAAGCTTGTATGTTTTGACCCACTACACCTATTTTGGCTCCCCACTCCACTCTGCCCATCTCTGGCAACTACCAATCTGTTTTGTGAATCTATAAATAATTTTTTTAATTTTTTTTGTTTTTTTATTAAGTTTTATTTTTTTATTTTTTAAAATTTATGTCCAAATTAGCGTATAGTGCAAAAATGATATCAGGAGCAGATTCTTTAGTGCCCCTTACCATTTAGCCCATTCCCCCTTCCACAACCCCTCCCATAACTATCAGTTTGTTCTCCATATTTATGAGTCTCTTCTGTTATGTCACCCTGTTTTTTATTATTTTTCTTTCCATTCCCTTATGTTCATCTGTTTTGTGTCTTAAAGTCCTCCTATGAGTGACTTCATATGATTTTTGTCTTTCTCTGACTGACTGATTTCACGTAGCATAATATCCTCTGGTTCCATCCACGTAGTTGCAAGTGGCAAGATTTCATTCTTTTTGATTGCCAAGTAATACTCCATTGTATATATATACCACTTCTTTACCCATTCATCCATCGTTGGACATTTGGGCTCTTTCCATACTTGGGCCATTGTTGACAGTGCTGCTATAAACATTGGGGTTCTTGTGTTCCTTCAAAACAGCACACCTGTATCCCTTGGATAAATACCTAGTAGTGCAATTGCTGGGTCGAAGGGTAGTTCTAGTTTTAGTTTTTTTAAGGAACCTCCATACTGTTTTCCAGTGTGGCTGCAGCAGCTTGCATTCCGAAAACAATACAAAAGAGATCCTCTTTCTCCGCATTCTCGCCAACATCTGTTGTTACCTGAGTTGTTAATGTTAGCCTTTCTGACACGTGTGAGGTGGTATCTCATTGTGGTTTTGATTTGTAGTTCCCCGATGATGAGTGATATTGAGTATTTTTTCATGTGTTGGTTGGCCATCCGGATGTCTTCTTTGCAGAAGTGTCTATTCATGTGTTTTGCCCATTTCTTAACTGGATTAATTGTTTTTTGGGTGTTGAGTTTGATAAGTTCTTTATAGATTTTTGATAATAACCCTTTATCTGGTATGTCATTTGCAAATATCTTCTCCCATTCTGTCGATTGCCTTTTACTTTTGCTGATTGTTTCCTTCACTGTGCAGAAGCTTTTTCTTTTGATGAGGTCCCAGGAGTTCATTTTTGCTTTTATTTCCCTTGTCTTTGGATACATGTTGAGTAAGAAGTTGCTACGGCCAAGATCAAAGAGGTTTTTGCCTGCTTTCTCCTCGAGGATTTTGATGGCTTCCTGTTTTACATTGAGGTCTTTCATCCATTTTCAGTTTATTTTTGTGTATGGTGTAAGAAAGTGGTCCAGGTTCATTCTTCTGCATGTTGCTGTCCAGTTTTCCCAGCACCACTTGCTGAAGAGACTGTCTTGATTCCATTGGATATTCTTTCTTGCTTTGTCAAAGATTAGTTGGCCATACTTTGTGGGTCCATTTGTGGGTTCTCTATTCTGTTCCATTGATCTGAGTATCTGTTCTTGTGCCAGTACCATGCTGTCTTGATGATTACAGCTTGAAGTCTGGGATTGTGATGCCTCCTGCTTTGGTTTCCTTTATCAAGTTTGCTTTGGCTATTCAGGGTTTTTCTGGTTCCATACAGATTTTAGGATTATTTGTTCTAGCTCTGTGAAGAATGCTGGTGTTACTTTGATAGGGATTGCATTGAATATGTAGATTGCTTTGGGTAGTTTCAACATTTTAACAATATTTGTTCTTCCTATCCAGGAGCATGGAATCTTTTTCCTTTCTTTGTGTGTCTTCTTCAATTTCTTTCATAAGCTTTCTATAGGTTTCAGTGTATAGATTTTTCACCTCTTTGGTTAGATTTATTCCTAGGTATTTTATGGTTTTTGGTACAACTATAAATGGGAACGATTCCTTGAGTTCTCTTTCTGTTGCTTCATTGTTGGTGTATAGGAATGCAACCGATTTCTGTGCATTGATTTTATATCCTGAAACTTTGCTAAATTCATGAATCAGTTCTAGCAGTTTTTTGGTGGAATCTTTTGGGTTTTCCCTATAGAGTATCATGTCATCAGCAAAGAGTGAAAGTTTGACCTCCTCCTGGCCAATTTGGATGCCTTTTACTTCTTTGTGTTGTCTGATTGCAGAGGCCAAGACTTCCAATTCTGTGTTGAATAAGAGTGGCAAGAGTGGACATCCCTGTCTTGTTCCTGACCTTAGGGGTAAAGCTCTCAGTTTTCCCCATTGAGGATGATATTAGCATTGGGTTGTTCATACATGGCTTTTATGATCTTGAGGTATGATCTTTCTATCCCTATTTTCTTGGGGGTTTTTATCAAGACAGGATGCTGTATTTTGTCAAATGCTTTCTCTGCATCTATTGAAAGGATCATATGGTTCTTGTCCTTTCTTTGATTGATGTGATGAATCATGTTAATTGTTTTGTGGATATTGAACCAGCCCTGCATCCCAGGTAGAAATCCCACTTGGTCATGGTTAATAATTTTTTTAATGTATTGTTGGATCCAGTTGGCTAATTATCTTGTTGAGGATTTTTGCATTCGTGTTCATCAGGGAAATTGGTCTATAGTTCTCCTTTTTAGTGGGGTCTCTGTCTGGTTTTGGAATCAAGGTAATTCTGGCTTCATAGAGTTTGGAAGTTTTCCTTCCATTTCTATTTTTTGGAACAGTTTCAAGAGAATAGGTGTTAACTCTTCCTTAAATGTTTGGTAGAATTCCCCTGGAAAGCCATCTGGCCCTGGACTCTTGTTTTTTGGCAGATTCTTGATTACGAATTCGATATACTTACTGGTTATGGGTCTGTTCAAATTTTCTATTTCTTCTTGTTTCAGTTTTGGTAGTGTATATGTTTCTAGGAATTTACCCATTTCTTCCATTTTACCCATTTCATTGGCATATAATTTCTCACAATATTCTCATATTATTGTTTTTATTTCTGCTCTGTTGATTGTGATCTCTCTTCTTTCATTCTTGATTTTATTTATTTGGGTCCTTTCCTTTTTGTTTTGATCAGACTGGCTAGTGGTTTATCAATTTTGTTAATTCTTTTAAAGAACCCACTTCTGGTTTCATTGATGTGTTCTACTGGTTTTTTGTTTTGTTTTGTTTTGTTTTGTTTTGTTTCAATAGCATTAATTTCTGCTCTGATCTTTATTATTTCCTGTCTTCTGCTGGTTTTGGGTTTTATTTGCTGTTTTTTCTAGCTCCTTAAGGCATAAGGTTAGGTTATGTATCTAAGATCTTTCTTCCTTCTTTAGGAAGGCCTGGATTGCTGTATACTTTCCTCTTATGACAGCCTTTGTTGCAGCCCAGAGGTTTAGGGTTGTGGTGTTATCATTTTCATTGACTTCCATATACTTTTTAATTTCCTCTTTAACATCTTGTTTAGCCCATTCATTCTTTAGTACGATGTTCTTCAGTCTCCAAGTATTTGTTACCTTTCCAAATTTTTTCTTGTGGTTGCTTTCGAGTTTCATAGCATTATGCTCTGAAAATATGCACAGTATGATCTCTATCTTTTTGTACTTACTTAGGGCTGATTTGTGTCCCAGTATATGGTCTATTCTGTAGAATTTTCCATGTGCACTGGAGAAGAATGTATATTCTGCTGCTTTAGGATGAAATGTTCTCAATGTATCTGTTAAGTCCATCTGGTCCCGTGTGTCATTCAAAGCCATTGTTTCCTTGTTGACTTTTTGATTAGATGATATGTCCTTTGCTGTGAGTGGGGTGTTGGAAGTCTCCTACTATTATGGTATTACTTTCAATGAGTTTATGTTTGTGATTAATTGAGATGTATATTTTGGTGCTGCCACATTTGGCACATAAATGTTTACAATTGTTAGGTCTTCTTGGTAGATAGACCCCTTGATTATGATATAATGCCCTTCTGCATCTCTTGATACAGTCTTTATTTTAAAATCTAGATTGTGCAATATAAGTATGGCTACTCAAACTTTCTTTTGTTGACCATTAGCATGATAGATGGTTCTCCATCCCCTTACTTTCAATCTGAAGTTGTCTTTAGGTCTAAAGTGGGTCTCTTGTAAACAGTCAATAGATGGATCTTGTTTTCTTATCCATTGTGTTACCCCTATGTCTTTTGATTGGATCATTGAGTCCATTGAAGTTTAGAGTGAGTCCTGAAAAATATGAATTTATTGCCATTATGATGCTTGTAGAGTTGGAGTTTCTGGTGGTGTTCTCTGGTCCTTTCTAATCTTTGTTGCTTTTGGTCTTTATTTATTTTTATATATTTTTTTTCATCTTTTCTTCCCTCAGAGAATACCCCTTAAAATTTTTTGCCAGGTTGGTTTAGTAGTCACAAAGTCCTTTTACTTTGTTTGTCTGGGAGACTTTTTATCTCTCCTTCTATTTTGAATGACAGCCTTGCTGGATAAAGAATTATTGGCTGCATATTTTTCTGACTCAGCACACTGAATATATCCTCTCAGTCCTCTGTGGCCTGCCATGTTTCTGTGGATAGGTCTGCTGCAAACCTAATCTGTCTTCCCTTGTGGGTTAGGGACTTTTTTTCCCTTGCTGCTTTCATGATTCTCTCCTTGCCTGAGCATTTTGTGAATTTGACTATGATACATGCCTTGTTGATGGTTGGTTATTCCTGAATCTAATGGGGGTACTCTGTGCTTTCTGGATTGATGTCTGTGTCTTTCCCCAGGTTAGGAACGTTTTCTGCTATGATTTTCTCACATAACCCTTTTACCCCTATTTCTCTGTCTTCCTCTTCTGGGACCCCTATGATTCTGATGTTGTTCCTTTTTAATGAGTCACTGATTTATGTAATTCTTAAATCGTGCTCTTTTGCCTTATGTCACTCTTTTTTTCTGCTACATTATTCTCTATAAGATTGTCCTCTATATTGCTAATTGTTCTGTCTGTTCCATTCTTGCTGCCACTGCATCCATCCGTGTTTGCAGCTCAGTTATATCATTTTTAATTTCATTCTGTGTTTCACTTCTTTTATCTCTATAGAAGGGATTCTAATCTATTTTCGATTCCGGCTAGTATTCTTATTATCACGATTCTAAATTCTGGTTCAGACCTCTTGCTTATATCTGTTTTGGTTAAATTACCTGCCTGTTGTTTCTTCATGCTCTTTCTTTTGGGGTGAATTCCTTCATTTTGTCATTTTGAAGGGAGAAAAGGAATTAATGAGGTAGAAAAAAATTAAAAAAATTAAAATTAAATAAATATTAAAATTAGAACACACACACGCATATCTGATAAATGATGCTATATCCTAGGTCTGTTTTGGTCTGTGTATTGAAAGTGGTTTGACAGATTAGAGAAAAAAAAAAGGAAAAAAAAAGGAAATCGTTTAAGAATTTGAGAAATGAATACACTGAAGTACACTACAATGAGATGATGGGAGTAAAATAGAATTTGAAAAAATTTACACAAAAGTAAAGAATATAGTAGGAAAGCAATACTTTTAATAAAAATTAAAAATAAAAATGAATTTTTTTCTCTTTCTGTATTGAAGAAAACAATGAAAAAGTATAAAAAGAAAAAAAAAGGACTCTTGAAAATTTGAAAAAGTTAATACACTGTAGTAGACTAAAATAGAATGATGGAAGTAAAATAGAATTTGAAAAAGACTACATAAAAGCAAAAAACATTGTAAAAAATAAATAAAAATGTTTTTAATAGACATTGAAAGTGAAAATGAAGTTTTTCAATTCCTGCATTCAAGAAAAAGAAAGGAGGCGATAAAGAGAAAAAGGGAAAAAAAGAAAACAAGGAAATATTTTGAAAATTTGAAAAGGTGAATACACTGCAGTAGACTAAAATAGAATGATGGAAGTAAGATAGAATGAAAAAATTTACACAAAAGTAAAAAATATAGAAAAAACTAAGGAAAATATTCTTAATGAAAATTGAAAATAAAAATGATATTTTCTTTTTCTGTATTCAAGAAAATAGTGTAAAAGAGAAAGAATATAAAGAAAAAAAATTGAATAGATGAGTCTGCTAACAGATTGAAATTGGACTAAAATTACTTCGTTTTCCCCTAGAAGTCAGACTATGTAGCACTTTATAGTCCATAAACTAAGTAGGCGGTGAGACTTGTGTTCTTGAAGAGCGAGGTTAGCCCAGTTGGGTGGGGCTCAGAGTAATGGCTCCGTTCTCCACTAGATGGCACTGCTAGCCTACTGGGGTGGATTGTTGCAGTGCTGGTTGGTGTGTATGTGCATGTGCAGGAGTGGTGAAAATGGTGTCACTCAGCTTACCCAGTCTCTAGTATGGGAACCCTGTTCTCTCTGATCAGCAATTGTACACCTGTCCTCTGTCTTCAGCTTTTGTCCACTCCTGGCTTCTTCATTGTCTGTGACAAAGCCCCAGGCAATACCTCTCTCCCAGGTTTTTTTCTCAGTTGCAGCTGTTTTCCCTGGCCCCTTAAGTTCTGAAGAACTGCAGGGTGACTCATTTTGTCCCTCTGCTGGAGGGTCTCACTGAGCAATGGCTGTATGCCTGCTGTACCCAGGAATGCCTACTGGACCCTGCTGCTGCTAGTGCCCTGAGACTGTGGCCAGTTGCCAGCCTGCCCCAGAAATAGTTTGTGAGATAGTGTAGTAGCATCTTTTCAGGGATTATGGAAAATCACAACACATTTGGCACCAGGCTTCACAATTAACGACTTTGTTCCAGCACCAGCGAATGTGGCTGTTTTCTGGGGTCTTCTGGGATCAGGTGGCTTCAACAGTCTCTACCAAATGTCCTTCCAGCAGTGGAACCACTTTTCCCCTTGTGGGGATTTGCCCTTCCCACCAGATCAGTGCCAGATATCGAGCTGCAGAGTTGCAGCCTTTGCACTCCCGTTGTTTACAGTCTTAATGGAATTTAAACCATCTCCTTTCTCTTTTCTCCCTTTTTAGTTTAGTCCCTGTGGCTATTTCGAAGTTTTCACGTTCTCTCCAGCTGCTTTTTGGGAGGAGTTCTTTTCTTGTATTCTCCCCCGCCTGAACCTCCGTCCTCTCTCCCCCTGCCAAGGCGGCTCCCTGCCCTCCACCAGCTTCTCTCTCCCCAAGTTCACCTCTCTTTGCCACATACCTGCTGAATTCTGTGGTTCAGGTTCTGCAGATTGTTGTGTTAATCTTTCAATCAGTTTTCTAGGTAGGTGTGTAGGATGGTTTAGTGTTGGTCTGGCTGTATTTTATGGATGCAAGACACACAAACTTCCATGCTGTTTCGCCATCTTGGCTCCTCCTATAAATGATTTTTTTATTCTACATATGAGATTATAGATGCTTTTCTCTGACTTCTGTTCACTTAGCAAAATGCCTTCAAGGTCCATCCATTTTTGTCCCAAATGGAAAGTTTCCTTTTTATGGCTGAATAATATTCCATTAGGTATATATACCATTTTTTTCTTTATCATTTTACCCCTTAATGGATACTTAACATTGTTTCTATATGTTGGCTGTTGTAAATAATCCTGCAATAAATATATGTATATCTTTTAGAGTTAATGTTTTCATTTTCTTTGGATAAAAACAGAAGTGGAATTTCTAGATCATAATGTAGCTCTTTTCTTTTAATTTTTTGAGGAACCTCCATAGTGTTTTACATAGGTTGCACCAATTTTCCCCAACACTGCACAAGTGTTCCCTTTTCTCTAAATCCTAACCATTTGTTATTTCTTGTTTTTGTTTTTGTTTTGTTTTGTGTTGTTTTGATAAAAGCCATTCTAACAAGTGTTTGATGATATTGTGGTTTTGATTTGCATTTCCCTGATGGTTATTGATGTTGAGCAACTTTTCACATACCAGTCATCTATATTTTCTTTGGATAAATGTCTATTTAGATTCTCTGCCCATTTTGTTTTTATTTATTTGTTTTTTAAATTTTTTTGAGTATAGTTGACACACAATGTTACATTAGTTTCAGACATACACCATAGTGTATACACCAACTTCTCTACATGTTATGCTATGCTCACCACAAGTGGAGCTACCATGTGTAACCATACAACACTGTTACAATATCACTGACTTCATTTCCTCTGCTGTGCCTTTTATTCATGTGACTTATTCATTCCATAACTGGAAGCCTGTATCTCCCATTCCCCTTCACCCATTGTGCTCATCAGCTTCATCCCTTTTCCCTCTGACAACCATCAGTTTGTTCTCTGTTCCAGTGTTGTTTTTTTTTTTACTTTTTCATGAAAGTGTAATTGGTATAGAATATTGTATTATCAGTGTTAAATGTTATTATTCACATAATAAGGAAAATGGAAATATGCCAGTTAGATATTCTTCTGAAACTAATGAAAAAATTATTTTTATTTCTGATAATTTATCTGACATTTCACAAAAATGTATTTTGACTCAGGATCTGATGTAGCAAGAATTACTCCTCAGAGTGACATATTTGTTTTAGAATAGAAAATTAAAGTAAAATTTAAGTGAACAACTTTGTCTTTTTCTTTTGGTGAAAACATTTAAGTTCTACTCTCTTATCAAATTTCAATTATACAATATGGTTTTGTCAGTTATGGTTACCATGTTTTACATTAGATCCTTAGATACTCAGACCTTATTCATATTCTTGAAAATCTTTACAGTTTTACCAATCCCTCCTCATTTCTCTTACCACCCAGACCCTGGCAACCACTTTCCTATTCTCTGTTTCTGTGAGTTTCACTGTTTTTAAACGTTCCGTGTATAACTGATACCATCCAGTATTTGTTTTTCTCTGGCTCATTTCACTTAGCATAATGCCCTCAATGTCCACCCATATTGTCACAAATGGCAGGTTTACCTTTTTCTCAAGACTCAATAATATACCATTGTTTGTATATATCACATCTTCTTTATTCATCCATCTGTTGACAACACTTATGTTGTTTCCCTATCTTGGCTGTTGTGAATAATGCTGCAGTGAACATGTGATGCAACTTTATCTCTTTGATAATCCTGTTTTCATTTCCTTTGGATATTTATCCAGAAGTGGAATTGCTGGATCATATGATAGATCTATCTTTACCTTTTTGAGGAACTTCCATACTGTTTTCCACAGTGGCTATAGCAGTTTACATTCCCACCAACAGTGCTCAAGGGTTTCTTTTTCTCCATATCTTTACCAACACTTGTTATCTCTTGTCTTCTTGATGAGAGTCATTCTGATACCTGAGAGGTGATGTCTCGTTGTGGTTTTGGTGTGCATTTCCTTTATGATTAGTGATATTGAGCACTTTTCACTATGTGTTGGTCATTTGGATTTCTTCTTTATAAAAATGTCTATTCACTTCCAATGCCCATTTTTTAATGGGATTTTCATTTTATTATGTAGTTGTATGGGATTTTTGGATATTTTGGATATTGACCCTTATTGGATATAAGATTTGCAAATACTTTCTCCCACTCAGTAGGTTGCCTTTTCATTTTGCTGATGGTTTTCTTTGATATGCAGAAGCTTTTTAGTTTGATACAGTCCCAGTCGTTTCCTTTTCTTTTGCTATTTTTTGTTGCCTTTGGGTTTTATCAAATCCAAAAGAAATTCATTGCCAAAACCAATGTCAATGAGCTTACCCCTTGTGTTTTTTTTCTAGGAGTTTTATGATTTCATGTCTTATTACAAGTCTTTAATCCATTTTTAGTTTTATTCATTTATGCATATATGTATTTATTTCAGTTTTAGATAATAGAATTTATTATTTTTTATTTCAATTTTTGTACTTAAATTCTAGTTAGTTAACACACCTGGTAAAATTGGTTTCAGGTGTAGAATTTAGTGATTCTTCTCTTACATATAATACCCAGTGCTCATCACAAGTGCCCTCCTTGACACCCCTCACCAAATAGCCATCCCCTGCCCACCTCCCTCCATTAGCCCTCAGTTTGTTCTCTAGCTTCTCTCTTTCTCTCTCTTTTCCCTTCCCCTGTGTTCATCTGTTTTCTTTCTTATATTCCAAATATGAGTGAAATAATACCGTATTTGTCTTTCTCTGTCTTTTTCACTTAGCATAATATACTCTAGTTCCATCCATATTGTTGCAAATAGTAAAATTTCATTCTTTTTGATAGCTGAGTAATATTCCATTGTGTATATGTATTCCACATCTTCTTTATCCATTCATCAGTTGATGGACATTTGGGCTCTTTCCATAATCTGACTATTGTTGACAATGCTGCTATAAACATGGGGGTGCATGTGCCGCTTTGAATCTGTTTTTGCTTTTTTGTTTTTTGGTTTTTTTTTTTTTTTTTTTTGTATCCTTTGGGTAAGTACCTAGTAATGCAATTCCTGGATCATAGGGTAGTTCTCTTTTTAACTTTTTCTGGAGTGACTTCACCACCTGGAATTCCCACCAACAGTGTAAGAGGGTTCCCCTATCTCTGCATCCTCACCAACATCCTTTGTTCCCTCTATTATTAATTTAGGCCATTCTGACAATTGTGAGCTAGTATCTCAACGTGGTTTCAATGTGTATTTCCCTGATGATGAGTGATATGGAGCATGTTTTCGTGTGTCTGCTAACCATTTGTATGTCTTCTTTGGTAAAATGTCTGTTCATGTCTTCTGCCCATTTCTTAACTGGATTATTTATTTTTTGTGTGTTGAGTTAGATAAGTTCTTTATAGATTTTGGATACTAACCCTTTACTAGTATGTTATTTGTAAATCTCTTCTCCCATTCCATAGGTTGTCTTTTAGTTTTGTTAGTGTCTTCTTCACTGTACATAAGCTTTTTTATCTTGATTAAGTCCCAATAGTTCATTTTTGCTTTTGTTTCCCTTGCCTTTGGAGATGTGTCTAGTAAGCAGTTATTCTGGCCAAGGTCAAAGAGGTTGCTGCCTGTGTTCTCCTCTAGAATTTTGATGATTTCCTGTCTCACATTTAGGTCTTTCATCCATTTTGAATTTATTTTTGTGTGTGGTATAAGAAAGTGGTTTCATTTTTCTGTATGTTGCTGTCCAGTGTTCCTAACACCATTTGTTGAAGATACTATTTTCTGCTGAATATTCTTTCCTGTTTTGTTAGAGATTAGTTGACCATAGACTTGTAGGTCCATTTCTGGGTTTTATATTCTGTTCCATTAATCTATTCTGTTCTATTAATCTGTTTTTGTGCCAGTATCATACTGTCTGGAGGACTATATATATAGCTTTGTAATATAGCTTAAAGTCCAGAGTCGTGATGCCTCCAGCTTTGCTTTCCTTTTTTAGGATTGCTTTGGCTACTTTGGGGTCTTTGTGGCTCCATGCAAATTTTAGGATTGTTCAGATTTTGTGAAAAATGCTGGTGGTATTTTTATAGGGATTGAATTAAATGTATAGATTGCTTTGGGTAGTATGGACATTTTAACAATATTTTTTCTTTCAATTCAAGAGAATGGAATGTTTTTACATTTTTGGTGTCCTCCTCAATTACTTTCATAACTGTTTTATAGTTTTCAGGGTATATTTCTTTTTGCCTCTTTGGTTATGTTT
This sequence comes from Panthera tigris, assembly GCF_018350195.1. Classification (NCBI taxonomy): domain Eukaryota; kingdom Metazoa; phylum Chordata; class Mammalia; order Carnivora; family Felidae; genus Panthera; species Panthera tigris. The sequence continues at coordinate 65,832,388 of NC_056677.1, read as the reverse complement.
ATTCTTAGGTATCTTATGGGTTTTGGTACAATTGTAAGTGGGATCAATTCCTTGACTTCTCTTTGTGCTGGTTCATTATTGGTGTATCTGAGTGCAACAGATTTCTGTATGTTAATTTTATACCCTGTGACTTTACTGAATTTGTGTATTAGTTCCAGTAATTTTTTGGTGGAGTCTTTTAGGTTTTCTACACAGAGTATCATGTCATTGCAAATAGTGAAAGCTTTTCAATTTGGATGCCTTTTATTTGTCTGATTTGTCTGATTCCTGAGGTTAGTAAATTTAGTACTATGTTAAATAACAACGGTGACAGTGGACATCCCTGTTGTGTTCCTGACCTTAGGGGGAAATCTCATTGAGGATGGTACTAGTCATGGGTCTTTTGAATATGGCCTTTATGATGCTGAGTTGTGTTCCCTCTGTCCCTACTTTGTTGATGGTTTTAATCAAGAATGGATACTGTATTTTTTTTAAATGCTCTTTCTGTATCTATTGACAGGATCATATGGTTCTTATTTCTTTTATTAATGTGGTGTGTCACGTTGATTGATTTGCAAATATTGAACCATGCCATAACCCAGGAATAAATCCCACTTGATCATGGTGAATAATTTTTCAATGTACTCTTGGATTTTATTTGCTAATATCTTATTGAGAATTATTGCATCCATGTTCATCAGAGATATTGGCCTGTAATTCTCCTTTTTAGTAGGGCCTTTGTTGGCTTTTTGGAATCAAGGTAATGCTAGCCTTGTAGAAGGAGTTTGGAAGCTTTCCTTCATTTCTATTTTTTGGAACATTTTGTGAAAAATAGGTATTAACTCTTCTTTAAATGTATGGTTGAATTCCCCTGGCAAGCCATCTGGCCCTGGACTTTAGTTGTTGGGAGGTTTTTGATTACTGATTCAATTTCTGTGATGGTTATGGGTCTGTTCAAATTTTCTATTTCTTTCTGTTTCAGTTATAGGTAGTTTGTATGATGCTAAGAATTTATCCATTTCTTCCACATTTCCCAGTTTGTTGGCATATAAGTTTTCATAGTATTCTCTTATAATTGTATTTATGTGGTTTTGGTTGTGACCTCTCCTCTTTCATTTGTGATTTTATTTCCTTGCGTCCATTCCCTTTTCTTTTTGATACATCTGGCTAGGAGTTGATCAATTTTATTCTTTCAAAGAAATAGATCTTAGTTCCATTGATCTGTTCTGTTTTTTTGTTTGTTTCCATGTAATTTATTTCCCTTCTGCTTGTTTTTGGCTTTATTTGCTGTTCTTTTTTTTTAATGTTTATTTTTGAGAGAGTGCAAGTGGGAGAGGGGCAGAGGGAGAAGGATACAGAGGATCTGAAGCAAGCTCTGCACTGACTGCAGTGAGCCTGACGTGGGGCTCCAACTCACAAACTGCAAGGTCATGACCTGATCCAATGTTGGATGCTCAACCAACTGAGCCACCCAGGTGCTCCTTTGCTTTTCCTTTTCTAGCTCCTTTAGGTGTAAGGTCAGATTGTATATTTGAGACTTTTCCTGCTTCTTGAGGTAAGAATATATTGCTCTATACTCCCTCTTAAGACCAGCTTTACTACATCACAAAGGTTTTGGACTGTCATATTCTCATTTTCTGTTGCTTCCATGTATTTTTTAAATTTTCCTTTAATTTCCTTGTTATACATTCATTCTTTAGTAGGATGTTGTTTAACCTTCATGTATTGTGGGTTTGGTATTTCCAAATTTTTTTCTTTTAGTTGACTTAAAGTTTCATAGCTTGTGGTCTGAAAATATGCATAGTATGATCTCAATCTTTTTGTACTTGTACTTATTGAGGCCTCATTTGTGACCCAGTGTGTGATCTATTCTGGAGAATGTTCCATGTGCATTTGCACAGAATGTGTATTCAGGGTGCCTGGGTGCCTCAGTCAGTTAAGCATCCGACTTCAGCTTAGGTCATGATCTGGTAGTTCATTAGTTCGAGCCCTACATTAGGCTCTGTGCTGACAGCTCAGAGCCTGGAGCCTGCTTTGGATTCTGTGTCTCCCCCACTGTCTTTGCCACTCCCCCATTTGCACTCTGTCTCTCTCTCAAAAATATAAACATTAAAAAAATTGAAAACAAAAAGAATGTGTATTCTGCTGCTTTAGGATAAAATGTTCTGAATATATCTGTTAAGTCCATCTGGTCCAGTGTATTTTTCAAAGCCATTGTTTCCTTGATTTTCTACTTAGATGATCTGTCCACTGCTGTGAATAGCGTGTTATAGCCCCTTACTATTATCATGTTATTATAAGTGAGTTTCTTTGTGTTTGTTATTAATCAGTTCATATATTTGAGTCATCCAAGTTGGGGGCATAAATATTTACAATTGTCAGTTCTTCTTGTTGGATAGACCCCTGTATTATAATATAGTGCCCTTCTTTATCTTTTGTCTTTGGTTTAAAATCTAGTTTGTATGATGTAAGTGTGGGTATCTGGCTTTCTTTTTATGTCCATTAGTGTGGTAGATGGTTCTTCATCCCCTCACTTTCAATCTGGGGATGTCTTTACATCTAAAACAAGTCTCTTGTAAGCAGTATATTGATGGGTCTAATTTTTTTATCCATTCTGGTGCCCTACATCTTTTGATTGAAACATTTAGTCCATTTACATTCAGAGTAATTATTGGTAGATAAGAATTTAGTGCCAATGTATTACCTGTAAACTCACTGATTCTGGAGATTTTTTTCTGTTCCTTTCTAGTCTTTGTCGCTTTGGTTCTTTCTTTCCCACTCAAAGTGTCCCCTTTAATATTTCTTGCAGGGCTGGCTTAGTGGTCACAGACTTCTTTAGTTTTTGTTTGGGGAAACACTTTAACTCTCCATCTATTCCGAATGACAGCCTTACTGGATAAAGTATTCTTGGCTTCATGTTTTCCCTTTCAATATGTTGAATATACCATGCCACTCCCCTCTGGCCTGCCAAGTTTCTCTGGAAAGATTTGCTGTGAACCTGATTTGTCTTCACTTATAGATTAGGGTTTTCTTTTCCCTTGCTTTCAGGATTTTTTTCCTTATCTCTATTTTTTAATGTCTTATTTACTTATTTTGAGAGAAAGAGAGTGTGTGTGTGTGAGCAGGGGAAGGGCAGAGAGAGAAAGAGAGAGAGAGAGAGAGAGAGAGAGAGAGAGAGAGAGAGAGAGAGAATCCCAAGCAGGCTCTGTGCTTTCAGCACAGAGGGCTTGATCCCATGAACGATGAGATTGTGCTCTGAGCCTGAAATCAGTAGTTGGAGGCTTAATCAACTGAGCCACCCAGACACCTCTCCTTATCTCATCTCTATATTTTAAATATTTTACTCTGATACATCTTGGTGTTGGTTGGCTTTTGTTGAGTTTGATGGGATTTCTCTGTGCCTCCTGGATTTGGATGTCTATTTCCTTCCCCAGATTATGAAGGTTTTCAGATATAATTTCTCAGATAAACCTTCTGCCCCCTTTCCCCTCTCTTCTTCTGGGACTCCTATGATACAAATGTTATCATGCTTTATGGAATCACTAAATTCCCTAAGTCTACATAGATGATCTCATACTTTTCTTTCCCTCTTCTTTACAGCTTCATTATTTTCCATAATTTTATCTTCTATATCACTGATTTGTTCCTCTGTTTTGTCCATCCTCATTGTCATTACATTCGTTGATTTTGCATCTATAGTCAGTTATACCATTTTTTATTTCAGCGTGACTAGCTTTTAGTTCTCTTACTTCTGCAGTAATGGATTATCTGCTGTATTCTATGCTTCCGTTAAGTTCAGCTAGTATCTTTATGGTTATTATTTTAAATTCTTGTTCAGGCATATTAACTTTTATCTGTTTTGACTAAATCCCTGGCCATGACCTCTTCTTGTTCTTTCTTTTGGTGTGAATTCCTCTGTCTTGTTATTTTGTGGGTCACTGTTTTTTTATGTGTGTTAGGAAAGCCTGTTATATTTCCTGATCCTGAGAGTAATGGCTTTATTAAGAAGAGTACATATACTCTCCAGGGCCTGGTGCTTCAGGAAGTTTTTCAGAGTGTGCACTCTGCTGTTGTGCTTTGGCTGCTCTTTCCTTCAGGTCAGTTCTCTGCAGAGTTTCTCCTTTCCTGCAGTGTGGAGTGTTTGGACCTTGTCAACTATGTAGCATTTTTAACTAGGTGTGCCTTGGTCTTCTTGTTTAAATAAGCCTGATCCTATTTCCACTAAAGCTGAAGGTTTGCAGCACTCTCTGATCAGTAGACTTTGTAAATGCAGTGAGTTTGTGCTCATCTTCTGGGAGAGGGGCCTAGTGGCACTGGTTCTCAGGCCACCTTGCTCTGGTAATGATGCACCTGCAGGGCACAGTGGGGCAGAGCTTGGTGTAAGCAGCTCCATCCGCCCCTGAGGAGTGCTGTGATGCTCACTGAAGTCTGTCCATGCTGATGAACAGGGGGAAATTGGCGTCAGCCAGCTCAGTACTCCCCAGAGAGGGGAGTTCATGCCCACTGCTGTTCAGGAAGCCTTCACAGAAGAGCATACAATCCCTCTTGTGTCCCAGGCTGCCATCAGAATCCTGCCTTCACCCTGTCTGTGTCCGAGCCATCTGCCCACCCAGCGGCAGTTTTTATCTCAGGCACACTGTGTTTCAAAACTCCACAAATTTTAGGGACCCAGCACAGCATGAACCTGCACTGATCCACTGGGTGAGGATCTTGCCATATTGTGTCTGGTGCCAGTTTATCCCAGAAAAGCAGTTGCATGACCGTGCAAGGGCTCTGAATTTAAGGTGAAGTGCAGCTGATAGGTTAGCAGCTTTAGCAAGTGCCTCTGCTGCTATGTTAATTAACAGGGTTGCTCAATGCATTCTGCTGTCTCTTGTCCAGAGAGTCAGTGCCACCTCCAAGAAGGGGAGCGGTTTCTCCTGGTGCAACCCAGTATATCTTCAGGTCACACTGTCCGCCCTTCTGCCTCTAGCCTCCTTCATCATAGGACACCACTAAGCCCCCCAGGCATGACCCCAGTGATGGTTTCAACTTCTTAAACTTCAGACTTTGAACCCTGCTGCTTATAAATACTTGTGATAATCAGCCCCTCCCCTTTTCCCAGTCAGTGATTTTGGTGAAGAGTTTTTCTTGTACAATCCCCTGCATGTTGCTTTCTCTCTCCCTCCCTCTCATTCTCTCTCTCTCTCTCTCTCTCTCTCTCTCTCTCTCTCTCTCTCTCTTCTTTCTATGATCAGGGCTCCCTTCCTTCCACAGCACCTGCAATCCTTTTCTCCCCAAATCAACTCTCTGCAGCTCCTACCTTCCACAGTGTGGCCATTTTTTCCCCCCTCTAGATGTGCAGTTTGTTCTCTCAGTCCTCACTTTGATTTCTTGGTTGTTCAGAATAATTTGATGTTTATCTAGTTGTGTTCAAAAGACAAGGCAAACATAGCGTCCCACTACTACTCCACCATCTTAATTCCTGATCTTGAGTTGAATTTTATATATGATATAAGATATGGATCAAGTTTCATTATTTTGCATGTGAATATCCAGTTTTCCCAGCACCATTTATTGAAAAGACTGTCCTTTCCCAATTGTATATTCTTGGCTCCTTTTTTTAAAATTAATTGACCATACATAGCGGTTTATTTCTAGGCTCTCTATTCTGTTTTATCTGCTCTCTTATACATATATTTTTTATACCAATACTATACTGTTTGTGTTTCCATAGCTTTGTAATATATCTTGAAATCCAAAAGTTTGAGGCCTCCAGCTTTGTCTTTCTTTCTCAAGATTGTGTTGGTCTATTAGCCTTTTTTGTGGTTTCATACAAATTTTAGGGTTGTTTTTCCTATTTCTGTGAAAAATGCTGTTGGAATTTTGATAGGGATTGTATGTAATCTGTACATTGCTTTGAGTCTTATGGACATTTTAATATTCATTCTTCCAATTCATTACCACAGAGTATCTGTATTTATTTGTGTCTTCAGTTTCTTTCACCTGTCTTATTGTTTTAGTGTACAGATCATTTATCTCCTTGGTTAAATTTATACCTTGGTATTTTATTCCTTTTGATGCAATTATAAATGAGATTGTTTTCTTAATTTGGCTTTCTGATAGTCCTTTGTTTATAGAAATGCAACTTATATTTGTATATTGATTTAGTATCCTGCAACTATACTGAATTCATTTATTAGTTCTAACAGTTTTTCAGTGGACTCTTTAAGGTTTTATGTATGTAATATATCATCTGCTAATAGACACAGTTTTACTTCTTTTTATGATTTGGATGTATTTTGTTTTTCTTACCTAATCGCTGTGGCAAGGACTTCTAATACTATGTCAAATAGAAGTGGCTAGAGTGGGTATTCTTATCTTGTTCCTGATCTGAGAAAAAAAGCTTTTAGTTTTTCACTATTGATCATGATGTTAGTTGTGGGAGTTATTATGTTGAGGTATGTTCCCTCTACACCTATTTCCTTGAGAGTTTTTTATTATGAATTGGTGGTGTCCTGCTCAATGTAGCATTCCTTGGGTTAAAATAGAAAATTATGGTAAAATGCAATGCAACTTTATTTTATTGGAAAGGAGTTCCAATAGCTCATGAGCTGCTTTTATTTTCTCCTAGGCATTACCTATGTGCTTCACCACCACCAGGTGAATAATGGTGTGTGGACCTTACCTCCTTGTATTAAATAACTGTCCCTCAGAGGGATGCTTGACTGAATCTTTAGGTTTTACTACACATTCATATTTTTGCTATAGAAAATAGATGTATTTTTTTGAAATAGTATTAGATTAATCATGAGTAACTCATGATTATAATGTATTAAATAGCATGTCATATAGAATAACTTTTTTTTAGTACTAACATTAAGTACAGCTTTAGATACCAGTCATTGTACTTTTTTTTCATTTCCTATTCTGATTTAAAGAGAAACCTTATTTACTCTCTGAGTATATTTTCCAGCTTGTATCTAGCATATAGGCAAAGTTTGGAGTAATTGTCACTTCAAACTTTGTTCTGCTTGTTGCCTGCTCTAATGAGGACGTTAATTGTGATTGTATTTGCCATTTATTTGTAAATTTTTATCAAATTTGTAAGACCTTGAATATAACTTAATATCTTTTCCCACTCTTTCCTTTTAATTTTAGGATACAGAAATGGTTGATTTAGATTCAGATGGTCCTGGTACTTCATCTGGAAGAATGGTGAGTGAATAAGTAAACTGCTGAGAAGAAAAATTTTCAGGCTTCCTGTGTCAGGGATCCCTAAGACCAACTCCACCTATTTGGAGAATTGCTATAAAGACTCACAAAACTCAGTATATATACTTGTGATTCATTGCTAATTGCAGTGGCACAATAAGGATATGCAGCTGGATCACAGTGAAATATACATAGGCAGGGTCTGGAGGAATCCGTGTGCAGGGTTTTTTAATGCTCTCTCCCTTCTTTGAGGAGCCATACAGAACACACTCTTCCCCCCTGCAGTGAAAATGTAGCAAAATATATGTGATTAGAGACTCAGACTCCAAGGAATTTATTGGGAACTTGTTATGTAGAGACTGACTAGCACATGCCAAGATTCCAGACTCCCAGAAAGCAGGAAAACACAGGAAAAGTACAGGAAAGCAGGTGTTCATTACAAATCACAATGTTTGTACAAACAGGAAATGGTTCAAGTACCAAGTACCCAGAATGCCAACAGAAGTTCAACCTTATAAGCAAGCCCTGGTAAAGATAGCAGCTTCATATCTGTTAACTCTGTTCTGTACACTTCCCCTCCATGGCAGTTAGACAAATACTTCTTTGATGTAAGGAAAATTTACTTTGAGATACTGAAGGAAATCATATGAAAAGCATCAAATAGTAAGGGCTAGAATGTATCATGACAACAAAGGATATAGATAGATAGATGATAGATAGATAGATAGATAATTAGATAAATAGCTATAAATACATATAACTAATAAATACCTAATATATAAATATATACATAAAATGTATTATATATATGTTTCAATTTTAAGAAAATTATGATGCCATTGTCAGGTATACTTAATTACCAACAAATATTAAGGCATTAAGATTATTAACCTTGTAAAGGAAAAAAATGTTCCACTTGGTTTTATTTGTAGTTCAAATTTTCTTAACATGAAAATTCAGAATACTAGAATTCTTGCCATTCTGTGAATATACTGTCTAGTTTTTATTGTTTATATTTTTGTCAGGGAGAATGATGTCTAATCTAAACTAAGAAACTTAAATAGCAGCTGCTCTATGTTATATAGATGTATTAACATTAGGAAGACAGGAGAAAATCAATGAAGAATTAAGAAAAGAGCTTTTAGATATAATTCTATATAAATCTACAGGTCAAATGCCGAGGCAGAAGACAGTCTTTGAAGTGTAATCCTGATGCTTGGAGAAAACAATGCAAAGAACTGTTGAGCCTCATTTATGAACGTGAAGACTCAGAGCCATTTCGACAGCCAGCTGATCATCTTTCTTACCCAGTAAACATACACTTGTTTAAATAATTGCCAATATGTAATTTTCCATAAATATACATGCTAAAATCTAGTTACAAGTCACTTTTTCCCTTTTTTCCTTTCTTTCTTCTCTTCTTCCTCCCTTCCTCCATCCCCTTTCCCCTTCCTCTTTCTTCCTTTTTTGTATATCTTTAAATTGTGAAAGTGGGTAGTGGGATTAATCATGACTTTAAAATTCCTGTCATGTACTTTGTGTGTAAATTTCGTGTAAACCAAATTTGAATGTAAATATCTTTGCGATTCTTTTATTTTGGATATTTGTTTAATAAATTTCACTAACTTCTACTACATTTCTATTCATTGGAGACCCTTGGCAACATATATCAGCCCTGTTTCAATTATAGCAAATGTGTTATCCGATATTATCACTTAGAATAAGCAATATATACCATGTTACTTTTCATCAAAGATAAAAACATAATAACTTAAATTATAGGATTCCTTTTTTTAAAGGAGTATATCTGTTTATGTTTTGAATAACCTTTTACCATAGATAGGAAATCTATTTTAATGTATTCAGAGAAAAGGTATTTGAAGTTAATAAACAAATATTTTCTGCATAGACATGTTTTAGTTGAGAAAAATATTCAAATAATAAACAAAATTATATTCAACAAAGCTTGTTTTATTTGTAGGAAGTTTGGGTAGAATAAATTAATCTTGTGTTTCTCATAGTAGAGGAAAGGATGAATGTAGAATTCCTTCATCTTGAAGTACAGTCAAGAAAAACAGAATTCCTATGGATCTTTAAGATTTAAATCATAATTGCATTGCAAGTATGGATATTTTGTTGTCTAGTCTGGAAATACAATATATCCTCTTTATACCCTAATAGGGCCATCAGGAGCAAGAGGGAGAATCCTCAGAATCAGTTGTTCCAGAAAGACAACAAGAGCCATCTCTTTCTGAGGTAGACCTAGTTGTCTCTCAAAAGACATATAGTAGTTGTTTCTGCACTGTTTTACTTTTTAAAATTTCCATACTGTAAATGAAACTTTTATAATGTGTAAAGCTGTTTTCCAGTTCTTCTTACTGTCTTTTTATCTTTGATTTTTTTTGGTTGTTTATATTTTGTTTTTAAAATCAACATGTGTTGTTAGGTGTGTTCTTTGTGGCATCTGCATACATGTTTATTTGTTTTTATAGATCTAGAGTTACTGTAGCAGAGTAGAAAACATCAGTTACACAATATAATTATATCTGTATTGCAGCTGATTGTACCCATTGGGACTTCATTCATCAAACTTACTCAGTCTTTTGAGTTTTGGTGACATTAACAAGTTCTAACATTTTTCCTCTATGAAGATATTTGTTTCATAAGCTGTACTATGTTGGAATATACTTCTAGTTGTTAGAATTTAAGCAAAAAAAAATTAAGATAGATTAAGAGCAATCATGGTTTCTTACACTTGGAAAAATATTTTCTCTTTTTTTATAATACTTTTCCTCTGCCCATTCTTCTGATTCTTTAGCTTCTTCTTTGAAAGAAATGTAGTTTTACTTAATAATTCTAAATAGGATAAGGGATCTAATACTGACTATGGTTTTCATTCCAGTATGTTTTTTATTGATGGTTGTGTTATACATAAGTTTTAGATGTCATTCCATATGATAACCCTAGGCGAATCTTAACTAGGCTGGACAGATTTAGGTTAAAATAGAGTCTTCTCTCTCCCCTACTCAAAGTCAAACTAATTCTGAATTTATGAGACTGCAGACCTTCAATAAAGCACAAGTGTCACATTCATTAAAAAGCAGAAAGATAGGAGGTAGGCACAGACATGGCCAGTTTGACTTTGACCTTCAACTAATGACATTTTAGGTAGATTGCCCTCATAGCTGGGAATATCTTGGAAATATGTAGCTAATTTGTGACATGGAACTATTTAATTATATGTGAATAATCCCATCTTCTACCTTCATTGAGCACTTTGCCAGGGAATTGAAGATTGCTTCAACCTTTAAGCAAGAAATGGAATTACATATTATGTACTCCGTAGGGGTAAAGCCAGAGGCTGTGCATTTTCTCTTCTGTCTCTTGAGAGAATCATATGGTTATCAGTGTAAGGGTGAAGGCTGAGACCCTCCCAAACACCCCTGCTGCTTTCCTGAGCTATCAAAAAAACTCTGTAAATGAATGGTTTTGGTCGTATCAAAAAAACTGTTTAAATGAATGGTTTTGGTTGGGGTAGATAGTTGGCAGATTGAAAAGTAGTGTGTTTATTTCATGGTTGATTGGTGATGCAAATCTCAGTACCATTGTATTATGTAGTATTGTTACCCATACTGTGTATTTAATAACACATTCTTCTTTGTAGGATAATTCAGATGTTATAGACACTCCTATGGACTTCAGCACTGTGAAAGAAACTTTGGAAGCAGGAAATTATGGTAGTCCTCTGGAATTTTATAAGGACGTTCGCCAAATATTCAGCAACTCCAAAGCTTATACCTCTAATAAAAAGTCAAGGGTATGAAAAAACAATATTAGGTGGATTAATTATCTAAGCATTTACTAAATTATATATGTATCAGGTAGTTTTCTTTCACTAGTTTTAAAATTGCTGAAGAAGTATATATTATAATTCTGACATAGTGAATGAAGTTTGATTCTCTGTATCTTCTCTGAAACAAGTTTATTAGGTGTGCTAAATAAAGATACACTTAGCATAGTCCTTTTGACATTAAGCACTTCTTTTCTCCTACCTGCCTCTTCATTACTCTTTAGTAATACTTATGTCTTTCAGAGAGAGGTCAAAGAAAAGAGAGGTAGTAATTTAAGTACCCTTTAATATGTCCAATAATAATTTTATAAATAAAAGTGGTTGACAGTATTTATATGAAATATTTGGATTAGCTCTGGGTATTTATGTTTCCTTTATTATAACAAATAATGAACCATGTTGGGAAGTGATAACTGTTTATTCATACTCACATTTAATACCTTCCCTATGTTTTGTCAGAACTTAAATATATTAAGAACAAAAAAGTAGTAATAATTTTTTTTTAATCACTGGGATCGGATTAACTTTTAAATCAGTTTTGCACTAGATATATATTTACCCACTTTCACCTCATATAAAATGAATTTTCAGTAATTTCTGTAGGCATAATTTTTTCACATTTGGTTTATTTCCTACATATATACTCACAGATGTTTATATACTGTTTATACTTACATATGTTTGTATACTCTTTAAAACTGTAAGTTTTATATTTTGAAGGCTTTTTTCAGCTTATGTATTATGAACATTTTCCCATGTCATTATGACTCTTTGAAAACAGGAGTTTTAATGTCTCCGGTACTTTTCTACTGTATGGTTGTTTTATGTTATTTAACCAGTGTCCTGGTGCTAGAGATTTAGGTGGTTTCTACTTTTTAACTTTATATGAATAATGCTGTGGCTTTCATTTTTAACATCCTTGAACATAGTTATTTTGTGCGTGCCATTCACTGGTATTTACTTAGGATAAATTCCCAGAAGCAAAATTATTAGTGAAAGGATAGGTATATTTTTAAGATTTTGAGTACATAATGCAAATTGCTGTTTTAAAATGTTCCAATTAAAATACTCACTGGCAGTGTATGAGAATCTTTTTTCTACTCTTAACATTGGATTGATCTTTTAAAAATCTTGTTAATTTTTAGATGAAAATGGTATTTTAATTCTTTAGGAAGAGTTTTTCAAGTATATGAAATAGCACATAGATTTTGTCTGAAAGGATAATGCTGATATTGGCCCAGGCATGTTTATACTTTTAAATTTTATCATTAAAGTAGTTGGTTTCTACCTTTCAGATCTATAGCATGACACTGCGATTATCTGCCTTATTTGAAAGTCATATTAAAAATATCATCTCTGAATATAAGTCAGGAATCCAGAGTCAGAAGAGGAGGAGGCCACGGTACAGAAAACGTCCAAGAAGCAGCAGCAGTTCGTTGTCTAGTAGCAGAGCTCCTAGGTATATTACACTATTGTAGCATTTTATGTTTTCAAGGCATTTGTATGTATTACCTCATCTCTTAAAGTTTATCGAATAGGTTGAGAAGATCCAAAGACCCAAACAATTTTTTTACAAACTCTTTCACGTGTGTAAAGTTGGAGTTGGTTTTATTATGCCAAAAACTGATTTTTTTATTTTAATGATTGAAATTTAACTTTGTCATATTATTAATTTGAAGCATTTCACTTTAAATATAGGCATTTCTTTGGTCAGCTTAAGCATTTTGTATCATACTGTCTATCTTTATTGCTAATAGAAAAAAAAAAGTGTTCATTGTTCTATATTTTTAATTGTAGTCCAAAAGGAAAACAGAAACAAATGAAGTTGCAGCCTAAAAATGACCAGAATACCTCAGTGTCTTATGTCAGGACTAGCTCTCCTTTCTCATCTCCTGGTAAATATGTCTATTGTTTTTGGTGTTCTGTATTTAGTTTAATACTGATATTAAGAACTTAGAAGAGGCAGCATGGTTTATAGTGCAAAGAGCAATAGATTTGGATGTAGAAAAGCTATGTTTTATTCCCAATTATTCTCTTTATCTGTGTGGCCCTGGGTAAGACATTAAGGCCATTAGGATTCAGTTTCTTCATTTTGAAAATGAAAGTGTTAAGACTGAATGAATTTTAAAATCTCTTAGTTTTAAAATTCTGTAGGGGTATCTGGATGATTCAGTTGGTTAAGCGTCCAACTCTTGATTTCAGCTTGGGTCATGATCCGTGGTTCATGAGTCACAGGGCTCTACACTGACAGCACGAAGCCTAATTAGGATTCTCTCTCTCTGCCCCTTCCCCTCTCTCCCCCCCCCCTTTCTCTTTCTCTCTCTCTCTGTCTCTCTCTCTCTCTCTGTCTCTCTCTCAAAATACATAAATTTAAAAAAGAAACTTATAATAAAAAAATTCTGGGGGCACCTGGGTGGCTCAGGGTTAAGTGTCCGACCTCGGCTCAGGTCATTATCTCGCAGTTTGTGGGTTCAAGCCCCACGTCAGGCTCTGTGCTGACAGCTCGGAACCTGGAGCCTGGTTCGGATTCTGTGTTTCCCTCTGTTTCTGCCTCTCCCCCGCTCACGCTTTGTCTACCCTTTCTCTCAAAAATAAATAAACATTAAAAATAAATAAATAAAGATAAAATAAAATTCTGTAACTATAATTTTAAAGCTATAATATTTCAGAGCAGTCATCTACAACATATTTGCAAATTGAGGATTCATTATCTGCAGGAGGTAGTCTTCTTGGACAAAATTTTCGGATATTCTGTGCTTGAAAACTTAATGTGATGAAACATTTTGTTCTCAAAATATTCATATTTCTCTTTTCAAGCAACTTGCATTTTTGATGTTGGAGTAGAATAACAGTGAGACAGTTTTAAAAACAGCCTGTTTAATTTTCCTAAGAACATGATACTTATATTAATATTAAAATCTTTTTAAATATAAGTTTCAGATGCTGCTGAAGGCCTTTCATTATATTTACTTGATGATGAACTGGATGGGCCGTTTTCTTCATCGAGCTTCAGTGGTTATAGCCGAAGTGGAAATAGCCATGACCCAGGGAAGGCCAAATCATTTCGGAATAGAGTTTTACCAATTAAACAAGGTAGGAAAGACATATGAACAGAGCATTTATTCTTTATTTTCTTGTGATGGCAGATGAAGCATTTAAAAACTGATGTATTTAGGTGGTAAAAATTAGCATGTCCTTATAGTTAATGATGATTTTAATAGTGTCAAATAAATTTGTGGGTTTCATATCCACAACCAGGAACAGGCCATTAGCAGATTTCCAGTAATTATTCCAAAACATATTTTAGTCTTTTAAAATAAAATATGAAATGAGTAGGTAGGAAAAACTAAATGAGATATTTCAAAGCAAGTGCTTTTTAAAAATTGAGATAGCCCTTAAAAGTAGAAAACTTATCTAAAGATGATTTTGGATTTTTTTTCCTTTTGTTACTAATATAGTTTAATATATGAAATATATTTTTATTTTATATAAATTTTTAAAAAGATTAAGTAGGATAGCCATTGTTGAAATACCAAATAACTCAAAAATAGACTTTCTAAAGATTTATTTTATATTGGTTATGTGAAAAACATTAAAACATGTGATTACTTTAAAATAATTAGTGCCTTTATTTTTCCCAATTTGTATCTTTATTCTCTTCTCTGATCCTGCTGCATATTGCCTACTCATGCCACTTTCTTTTTTTTCCCCTCCCCTTCACAAGCTATTAGAAAGAATAGCTTATACTTCTTGCTTCTATTTTCTTTCCATCTAAAAATTTCTTTATCCTTTATAGTTTGGCTTCTGACCCCACTACTGTCCCAAAGTTGTCCTCTCCAGAATTACTAGTTCTCTTTAGAAACCAACCAGTGTTCTTTTCTTAGTCCCTGTCTCCTTGATTTTGTTTCTTATTGCATACTTTTGAATACCTCTTCTAGTAACTCTACTGCCAGGCTTCTGTACTGATTATCTTACATCTCTGTTTTTCCTGTATTTCTATATTTTCTGTTTCTTTGGCCCTACTTACCTCCTTTTTACTGTTCCCCAGTGGTATCTTGATTTGTTTGTTTGGTTTTTGGTGGGTTTGTTTTTTTTTTTTTTTTTGGTCTTCTACAAAATAAGGGTATCTATTAGCTACATCAATCATCCTTATGTTAAGGACTCTCCAAATTCACATATCTAGCCCTAACATTTCCTTATTCTACCAGTATCATTTCCAAGTGCTTCTTAAAGTATTTTCCTTGGGTGTTTATCATCCATCTTTCTGTCTCAGGCTTACTTCTATTTCTGCATTCACTATTTTCATTAATGCCACCACCATCTTCCTAGTCACCCAGCTTAAAATCCTAGTGTTCTTAGACTCTTCTTTTATTCCTCATATCCAGTCAATTGTTCGGTTTTATGAATTCTACAACTCTTTAATACCACCCAAATCTCTTGTCTACAGTTTCTATTGCTATTACTTTAGTCTCTGGCCTACTATATTAGTCAGCTTGGGCTGTTACAATACAATACCACAGACTGGATGGCTTAAACAGCAGGTATTTATTTCTAGCAACTTTATTGAGATATCACTGACATATAGAAATTCTATATAATTATAAAGTGTACAACATGATGTTGTGATATGTGTGTACATTGTGAAATGGTCACCACAATCAAACTAATCATAATACATCCATCACCTCTACATAGTTACCCTGTGTGTGTGTGTGTTAAGAATTAAGATTTCTCCTTTTAGCAAATTTCAAGTGTATAATACAGTATTATTAACTGTAGTCACCATGTTGTACCTTAGATACCCAAAACTTACTCATTCTGAATAATTGGATCTTTGTACCTCCCCAAGTCCTCTTCCTGCAGCCCCTAGCAACCACTATCCTACTCTGTGGTTCTACAAGTATGACTGTTTTAGATTATATATATATATAAGTGACATGTAATATTTTTCTTTCCCTGTCTTGCTTATTTTGCTTAGCATAATGTCCTTGAGCTTCAAACATGTTGTTGCAAATAGTAAAATTTCCTCTTTTCAAAGTCTGAGTAATATTCCATTGTGGGGTATATGTGTGTGTGTGCCTATCACATTTTTTACATTCATCAATAGAAAGGCATATAGATTATTTCCATATCTTGGCTATTGTGGATAATGCTACAGTGAATATGGGACTACAGATATATCTTCAAGATCCTGATTTTAGGTCTTTTGGATCCAGAAGTAGGATTACTGAATCAAATGGTAGTTCTGTTTTTAATTTTTTTAAATGTTTATTTATTTTTGAGAGTGATTGAGAGTGCAAGCAGGAGAGGGGAAGAGAGAGGGGGAGACACAGAATCCAAAGCAGGCTCCAGGCTCTGAGCTGTCAGCACAGAGCCCAACGCAGGGCTTGAACCCACGAACTGCAAGATCATGACCTGAGATGAAGTCAAACACCCAACTGACTGAGCCGCCCAGGCATCCCTCTATTTTTAATTTTTCGATGAACCTCCATAACTATTTCCACAATTGCTGTACTAATTTTCCATTTTCTCCACATCCTCACCAATAATGGTTATCCCTTGTCTTTTTTTTCAAAGACAAAGAACTTTGCCAGTAATACTTATTTCTATAAAACAAGGTGAGTGTACGAAAAGACCACCAAGGGCCCGTATAGGTCAGACCTTTCCCATGCTCTGAATTTCCTCCCTCAGGGGCACTGTACGTGAGACCTGGGAAGAATGAGGGGGTGCTGCTGAAGGGTGTGGATGGAGGATGGACGAAACAGGACATAGACATGTGGGTGTTGTACCCCCTGTCACATCAGACACATTCCTGTCCTTTTTTAATAAATGTTATTTTAATTCCAGTTACCTAACATAGACTCTAGGTGTACAATATAGTGATTCAATAATTACATACATCACCCAGTACTCATCCTGACAAGTGCACTCCTTACTGCCCAACACATATTTAACCCATTTCCCCACCCACCTTGCCTACGGTAACCATCAGTTTGTTCTTTATTAAGAGTCGGTTTCTTGATTTGTCTCTCTCGCTTTTTTTCCCTTTGCTCATTTGTTTCTTAAATTCTGCATATGAGTGAAATCATATATTTGTCTTTCTCTGATTGCTATATTTCACTTAGCATAATATTCACTAGCTCCATTCATGTAATTGCAAATGGAAAGGTTTCATTCTTTTTTATGGCTGAATAATATTCTATTCAATATATACCACATCTTCTTTATCCATGCATTATTTGATAGATACTTGGACTCCTTCCATATATTAGGGATTGTTGATAATGCTGATATAATCATAGGGGTGCATGTATGCTTTTGTGTTAGTATTGTGTATTCTTTGGGTAAATACACAGTAGTGTGATTGCTACATCATAAGGTAGTTCTGTTGTTAACTTTTTGAGGAGCCATATTGTTTGGTACATTGGCTGCACCAAATTGAATTCCCACCAACAGCGGAAGAGGGTTCCATTTTTTCCACAACTTCACCAACATCTGTGTTTCTTGTGTTAGTGATTTTAGACATTCTGACAGGTATGAGGTGATAACTCATTGTAGTTTTGATTTGCATTTCCCTGATGATCAGTGATGTTGAGCATGTTTTCATGTGTCTGTTAGTCATCTAGATGTCTTCCTTGAATAAATGTCTGTTTATCTCTTCTGCTCATTTTTAATTGGATTATTTGTTTTGGGGTGTTGAGTTTTATACATTCTTTATATATTTTGGATACTAAACCTTTATCAGATATATCATTTGCAAGTATCTTCTCCCATTCAGTAGATTACCTTTTAGTTTTATTGATTGTTTCCTTCACTTTTTTTTTAATTTTGATGTAGTCCCAATAATTTATTTTTGCTTTTGTTTCCCTTGACTCAGGAGACATATAAGTAGTAAGAAGTTGCTACAACTAGTGTCAAAGAGGTTACTGCCTGTGTTCTCTTCTAGGACTTTCATGGTTTCAGGTCTCACATGTAGGACTTGAATCCATTTTGAATTTATTTTTGTGTATGTGTATGGTGTAAGAAAGTGGTCCAGTTTCATTCTTGTGCATGTTTATATCCAGTTTTCTCAACACCATTTGTTGAAGAGACTGTCTTGTTCCCATTGGATATTCATTCCTATTATTCCTATTATCCATTATTAAAGATTAGTTGACCATATAGTTATAAGATTATTTCTGGATTTTCTGTTCTGTTCCATTGGTCTATGTGTCTGTTTTAATGCCAGTACCATACTATTTTGATAACTAGAGCTTTGTAATATAACTTGAAAGTCTCTAATTGTGATGGCTCCAGCTTTGCTTTTTTCTTCAAGATTATTTTGACTATTCAGGGTCTTTGTGGTTTCACACAAATTTTAGGATTGTTCTAGCTCTGTGAAGAATGCTGTAGGAATTACATTAAATCTGTATATTCCTTTGGTTAGTATGGACATTTTTACAATATTTGTTCCTGCATTCTATAAGTATGGAATGTCTTTCCATTTCTTTGTGTTGTCTTCAATTTCTTTCATCAGTGTTTTGTAGTTTTCAGAGTCCGTGATTTTCACCTCTTTGATGAGGTTTATTCCTATGTGTCTTATTTTTGGTACACTTGTAAGTGGGATTATTTTCTTAATTTCTCTTTCTGCTGTTTCATTTTTAGTATATAGAAATGCAGCAGATTCCTATACATTGTTTTTTTTTATCCTGTGACTTTACTAAATTTGTTTCGGTTCTAGCAGGTTTTTTTGTGGAGTCTTTTAGGTTTTCTCTATACAGTATCATGTCATCAGCAACTAGTGAAGGTTATATTTCTTCCTTACCACTTTGGATGCATTTTATTTCATTTTCTTGTCTGATTGCCGTGTCTGGTACTCCAAGTACCATGTTGAATAAGTCTAAAGAGTAGACATCCTTGTCTTGTTCCTGAACTTAGGGGGAAAGCTCTCAGTTTTGTCTTATAAAGGATGATATTAGCTGTAAGTTTTTCATTTATGGCCTTTATTATGTTGAGGTATATTCCCTCTAAATCTACCGTGTTGAAGGCTTTTATCATGAATGGATGTTGTACTTTGTCAAATGCTTTTTCTGTGTCTCTCGAAATAATCATATGGTTCTTATCCTTTCTCTTCTTGATGTCATGTATCACATTGATTTTTGAATGTTGAACTAACCTTGCAACCCAGAAATGAATCCCACTTGATGGTGAATGATTCCTTTAATTTATTGTTGGATTTAGTTTGCTACTGTTTTGTTGGGGATTTTTGCATCTATATTAATCGAAGGTATTGGTCTGTAGTTCTGTTTTTTAGTGGTGTCTTTATCTAGTTTTGGTATCAGGGTAATGTTATCCTCGTAGAATGAATTTGGAATTTTTCCTTCCTTTTATTTTTTCAGAGTTGTTTGAAAAGAATCGGTGTTAACTCTTCTTTAAATGTTTGGTAGAATTCACCTGTGAAGCTATCTGGTCCTAGAGTTTTGTTTGTTGGGAGTTTTTTTTTTTTTATTACTGATTCAGTTTCTTGGCTGATTTCAATATGTCAAAATTTTCTACATTCCTGTTTCAGTTGTGGTAGTTTTTATGTTTCTAGGCATTTATCCATTTCTTCCAGGGTTGTCCAATTTGATGGTACCTAGTTTTTCATAATGCTCTTCATGATTGTTTGTATTTATATGGTATTGTGTGTTATTTCTCTATGATTTGTGATTTTAGTCATTTGAGTCCTTTCTCTTTTTTTCTTCCTAAGTCTGGCTAGAGGTTTATCAATTTTATGGATGTTTTTCAAGGAGCGAGCTCCTGGATTCATTGATCTGTTCTATTGTTGTTTTAGTTCCCATATCATTTATTTCTCCTTTATCTTTATTATTTTTTTTTTGATAGTGAGAGAGAACAAGAGAGCAGGGGAGGGGCAGAGTGAGAGGTAGAGAGAGAATCATAAGCAGGCTTCTTGCCCAGCCCAAAGCCCGATGTGGGGCCTGATCTCATGACTGTGAGATCATGGCCTGAGCCGAAATCAAGAGTCAGATGCTTAACCAACTAAGCCACTCAGACACCCTTCTCCTTTAATCTTTATCATTTCTTTCCTTCTTCTGGCTATAGGATTTGTTTGTTTTTCTTTTTCTTGCTCCTTTAGGGATAAAGTTAGGTTGTTTATTTCAGATTTTTCTTTCACCTTTAGATAGGGCTGTATTATTATAAACTTCCCTCTTAGAACCACTTTTGCTGCCTCCCACAGATTTTGGAATGTTATGTTTTCATTTTCATGTTTCCATATATTTTTAAAATAAATTTATTTATTTAAATTCAAGTTAGTTAACATACAGTGTAGCTTTGATTTCAGGATTTCAGTGATTCATCACTTATATATAACACCCAATGCTATTCACAAGTGCCATCAATGCCCATCACCCATTTAGCCCATCCCCCACACCCACCTCCCCAACAGCAACCTTAAGTCCGTTCTCTGTATTTCAAAGTCTCAGGGCACCTGGGTGGCTCAGTTGGTTGAGCATCCACTTTGGCTCTGGTCATTATCCCATGGCTTGTGCGTTCAAGCCCTGTGTTGGGCTCTGTGCTGATGGCTCAGAGCCCAGAGCCTGCTTCAGATTCTGTGTCTCCATCTCTCTATGCCCCTCCCCTGCTTGTGCTTGCTCTCTCTCTCTCTCAAAAATAAAATAAACATTACAAAAAAGTCTCTTCTGTTTTGTCTCCCTCTTTGTTTTTATCTTATTTTTCCTTCCCTTCCCCCATGTTCATCTTTGGGTTGCCTAATTCCACATATGAGTGAAATTATATGATACTTGTCTTTCTCTGACTTATTTCACTTAACATAATACACTCTAGTTTCCATATATTTTTATTTCTTTTTTATTTCCTGGTTGACCATTCATTACTTAGTACCATGTTATTTAACCTCCATGTATTTGTGGTCTTTCCAAATTTTTTCTTGTGGTTGACTTCTAGTTTCATAGCATTGTGGTCGGAAAAGATGCATGGTATGGCTTTGATCTTCTTGAATTTGTTGAGGCTCCTTTTATGGCTTAATGCATGATCTGTTCTGGAGACAGTTCCGTGTGCACCTGAAAAGAATGGGTACTCCACAATTTTAGGATGGAATGTTCTGAATATATATGTTAACTCCATCTGTTCCAGTGTTTCTTTCAAAGCCATTGTTTCCTCATTGATTTTCTGTTTAGATGTTCTGTCCATCCATGTAAGTGTAGTGTTAAATCCCCCTAGTATTATTGTATTATTATTGATTATTCCTTGATGTTTGTTATTAACTGTTGTTTGTATTTGGGTGCTTCTATGTAACGTGTATAAACATTTACAATTCTTTTATCTTCTTGTTGGATTCTTTCTTTATTGTCTAGTGTCCTTCTTTGTCTCTTATTACAGTCTTTGCTTTAAAGTCTAGTTTGTCCGCTATAAGTATCACTACTTCCACTTTCTTTTGACATCCTTTTTTGTAATAGATATTTCTCCATCCCCTCACTTTCAATCTGTATGTGCCTTTAGGTCTAAAATGAGTCACGTTGTAGGCAACTTACAGATGGATCTTGTTTTTTCATCTGTTCTGTCACCCTGTGTCTTTTGGTTCTGGCATTTAGTCCATTTATTTTCAAAGTAACTATAGATAGATATGTATTTAGTGACATTTTCTTGCTTCTTTTGTGGTTGTTTCTCAGTGTTTTCTCTGATACTTTCTTGTCTTTCTCTCTTCTATGTTTTGCTGATTTTCTTTAGTGATATATTTCTTTCTTTTATTCTTTACATATTTATTAGAAGTTTTTGATATATGGTTACCAACAGGTTTGTATAGCACCTCCTCTGTATAAGAGTGCACATTAAATTGATGGTACACATTAAGTTTGGACACATTCATTACCTCCCTTCTCCCCACGTTGTTGATATATGTTGTTATATTTCATATCCTTTTATCTTGTGAGTTCCTTGCCTGATTTTTTCACAGAAATATTCATGTTTACTGCTTTTGTGTTTTCTACCCTTATATTGTCACTTTTGGTCTCTCCTTTCTACTCAAAGAGCCCCCTTTAATATTTCTTGCAGGGATGGTTTAATGGTCATAAACTTCCT
The DNA here is from genome assembly GCF_018350195.1 of Panthera tigris. Taxonomy (NCBI): domain Eukaryota; kingdom Metazoa; phylum Chordata; class Mammalia; order Carnivora; family Felidae; genus Panthera; species Panthera tigris. The sequence goes on along the minus strand of NC_056677.1, from coordinate 65,810,286 downwards.
TAATTTTTGTCTTGGTAAACTCTTTATCTTGTCTTCGCTTCTGAATGATAGCCTTGCTAGATAAAGTATTCTTGGTTGCAAATTTTTCCCATTTCACACTTCGAATAATCATTCCACTCCCTTCTAGCTTAGAAAGTGTCTGTTAAAATCTCCTGCTAGCCTTATGGGTTTTCCCTTCTATGTCTTCTGTCTTGATCATTTAAATTTTTTCTTTATCATTATATTTTGCCAATTTAGTTAGAATATGTCTTTGTGTGGGTCTCATTTTGTTGGGGTGTATCTGTGCCCCCTGGATATCGGTTTCCTTGCCCAGATTAGGGAAGTTTTTAGCTATTGTTTCTTCAAACAAATTTTCTGCCCCCTTTTCTCTCTTCTTCCTCTGGGACTACTGTAATACAAATGTTAATACATTTGATGGAGTCTTTGAGTTCCTTAAGGTCTCTTCTCACTTTGCATAATTCTTTTTTCAGTCTTTGGTTCAGCTTGAATACCTTACTCTGTCTTCTCTTCTACTAATTCATTCCTCTGCTTCTTCCATGTTTTCATTCCATCAAGAGTGTTTCTCATTTTACTTATTGTGCCCTTATTTCTGCTGTGTTATTCCTTGTCTCTATGTTAAGGATCTCACTCATATCTTCCACTTTCTTCTCAAGTCCAATGAGTTTCCTTATGATCATTGCTTTAAATTCTCTATCAGGCATGTTAATTATATCTGTTTTGCTTAGATCTCTGACTATGGCCTTTTCCTATTCTTTCATTTGGGTTCTTTCATTTCTCTGTTTCTTCATTTTGTCTGCCTCTCTGTGTCTGTTTGTGTGTGTTAGGAAAGTCAGCTACATCTTTTGCTCTTGAAAGTAGTTACTTTATTAAGAAGAGGTCCTGGAAAGCCCTGAAGTGGTGTCCCCTGTTCACCAGAACCTGGCACTTCATGAAAGTATCCTTTGTGTGTTATGTACGCCCTGCTCTTGTGTCTGAGTCACTTTTCCTTTCAATGCAGTCACCTGCACTGTCTTTCTGCCTGTTGTGGGCTGTGCTTGCTTTCTGTGGTGTTGGTGAGAACAGGCACGCCAGCTCTGAGGGGGTGTGTATGCGAGGCAACTAGGGGTGTGGCAGTGGTGTTAGCAAAATTTGCACTGGGGCACCAGTTTCATGCTGGATCCTTGAGGTGCAGGGGCACCTGGGTCTGTGTACCAGGGTGACTGGGTATAGCCAGACTTCTGTGGCTCAGCATAGTCAGGCAACAAGGCAGAGCACAGCAAATGAATGTGGTCATTTTGGCAGCTGTGTACCTGGTAGCCCTTAGCCAAGTGCCCAGGCCAGCAGTTTTGGAGTGAGCCCTCAGGATAACTCATGGGCATGGTGCACTGCTAGTTGGTTAGATAGCAAGTATTTGTGCAATCCTGTCTCCTGCCCATGGCCCATTGTTTGTGCAAGGGGGGAGGAGAGGAAAATGTCACCTGCCAGCTCCCTCATTTTCAGAGAAGTCCCCCAACACACTCCAAAATCACTATGAACAGATATGTTTCCTGTTTGCCCCCAGTGTTGTGTAAACTGCCGTTTTTATGTTGCTTCTTCGTGGAGGCTGCTATCTCTTTAAGGGCATCACCCAGGTATCATCCTCTAGGGTTGCTCTGTGCTGAGTCAGCTGCCTTCAGGCTCCATGATCCAAGTCCCAGTGGTTAAACAAACACAGGAATTCAGCCCCAGTGGTTTTCAAAGCCAGATATTATGGGGATTAGTCTTCCATATGTGATCTCCCTGGTGCAAGGGCCCATTTCTTTACCTTCTCCATCACATAGATCCCTCCAAGAAACCAGCAGCGTCCCTCCACCTTTCTGACATTTCTAACCTTTCATATGCAGCTTCTTCTCTATATTTAGTTGTGCTGTTTGTTCTTCCAGTCTTTGGGTTACACTTTTTTTTATTGATTTGGATGTTGATGATATATAGTGAAAACATTGAATGGGATGAGATCAGCGTTCTCCTACTCCACCATCTTCCCAAGCTCCTCTCTCCTCTTGTCTTTGTCTTTCTTGTATTAATTTTTCTGTTTTAATTCCAGTATAATTAACATACAATGTTGTAATAGTTTTTGGTATACAATACAGTGATTCAGCAACTCTGTACATTACTCAATGCTAATCATAATAACTGTACTCTTTAATCCCCTTCACCTATTTCACCCATCTCCCACCCACCTCCCCTTTGGTAACCATCAGTTTGTTTTCTATAAGTGCCTCTTGTTTTCTCTTTCTCTCTCTCTCTCTCTCTCTCTCTCTCTGTTTTTCTCCTTTGTTCATTTGTTTTTTCTTAAATTCAACATGTGAGTGAAATCATATGGTATTTGTCTTTCTCTGACTTATTTTCCTTATCATTATACTCTCTACCTCCAACCATGTCATTGTAAATGGCAATATTTCATTCTTTTTTATGCCTAATGTTCCATATGTATACCACATCTTCTTTATCCATTCGTCTATCAATGGATATTTGGGCTCTAGGCATAAAGTGGCTCTTGTAAATAGTGCTGCAATAAACATATGGGTGCATAGATCCTTTGTGTTTTTTTTTAGTGTTTATTTATTTTTGAGAGAGAGAGAGAGAGAGAGGGAGGGGGAAGGAGAGGGGGAGACACAGAATCCAAAACACGCTCCAGGCACTGTGCTGTCAGCACACAGCCCGACATGGGGCTCAAACTCACAAACCGCAAGACCATTAACCTGAGCCAAAGTTGGATGCTTAACTGACTGAGCCACCCAGGCACCCTGCATAGATCCCTCTGAATTAGTATTTTGGTATTCTTTGGGTAAATACCTAGTAGTGCAATTACTAGATCATAGGGTAGTTCTATTTTTTAACTTTATGAAGACATTTAATGCTATTTTCCACAGTGGGTGTACCAGTTTGCATTCCCACCAACAGAGCAAGAGGGTTCCCTTTCTCCACATCCTCACTAACACTTGTTTCTTGTGTTGTGGATTTTAGCCATTTTGACAGGTGTGATATCCCATTGAGGTTTTGATTTGCATTTCCCTGATGATTTGAGATGTTGAGTACTTTTTCATATACTTACAGGAAACATTTAATGTCTCACAGTTCTGGAAGCTGAAAGTTCAAGATCAAGGTGCCAACAGAGTGTCTAGTCAGGATTCTCTTCCTGGCTTGCTAATATTAGGTTACCTTCTTGATATGTACTCACATGACTTTTTCATTGTATATACACAGATAGGAAGGGACAGGGAGCATTGCTGTCTGTTTCTCTTCTTATAAGTACACCAATTCTAGTGCTTTAGCGCCGACACTTAAGACTGCATTTAACTTGAATGACCTCCTTAAACGATCTGTCCCAAATACAAAAACTTTGAGGGATAGGGCTTTAACATAGGTTATTTTTTAAAGTTTTTGTTTAAATTCTACTTTATTAACATAGTGTTACATTCATTTCAGGTGTACGACATAGCAATTCAACACTTCCATACACACCCAGTGCTCATCACAAGTGCACTCCTTAATCCCCATCACCTATTTGACCGATCCATCCATCCACCGACCTCTCTGGTAAAACTCTGTCCTCTATAGTTAAGAGTCTGTTTCTTGGATTGCCTCTCTCTTTTCCCCCCATACCCATTTGTTTTGTTTCTTAATTTCCACATGTGAGTGAAATCATATGGTATTTTCTTTCTGTGACTTATTTCACTTAGCATAATAATTTCTAGCTCCATCCATGTCGTTGCATAAGTAATATTCTGTTGTATATGTATACCACATCTTCTTTATCCATTCATCAGTGGATGAGAATTTGGGCTATTTCCATAATTTGGCTATTGCTCCTATAAACATTGGTGTGCATGTATCCCTTTGAATTAGTATTTTGGCATTCTTTGGGTAAATACCTAGTAGTGCAATTGCTGGATCATATGTTAGTTCTATTTTTTAACTTTTTGAGGAACTTCCATCCTGTTTTCCAGAGTGGCTGCACCACTTTGCATTACCAACAGTGCAAGAAGGTTCCCCTTTCTCCACATATTTGCCAATACCTGTTATTTACTGTGTTGCTGATTTTAGTCATTCTGACAAGTGTGATATGATAATCTCATTGTAGTTTTCATTTGTATTTCCCTGATAATGAGTGATGTTGGGCATCTTTTTTTTTTTAATTTTTTGTTAATGTTTTTATTTATTTTTGAGACAGAGACAGAGCATGAGCAGGGGAGGAGCAGAGAGAGAGGGAGACACAGAATCTGAAACAGGCTCCAGGCTCCGAGCTGTCAGCACAGAGCCTGACGCGGGGTTCGAACTCACGGACCGTAAGATCATGACCTGAGCCGAAGTCGGAAGCCCAACCGACCGAGCCACCCAGGCGCCCCTTGAACATCTTTTCATGTGTCTGTTGGCCATCTGTATGTCTTCTTTGGAAAAATGTTCATGTCTTCTCATTTTTAAATTGGATTATTCATTTTTTGGGTGTTGAGTTTTAGCAGTTCTTTATATATTCTGGACACCAAACCTTTATCAGATATGTCATTTGCAAATATCTTCTCACATTCCATAGGTTGCCTTTTAGTTTTGTTGATTGTTTCCTTCACTTTGCAGATTTTAATTTTGATGAAGTCCCAGTAGTTCATTTTTGCTTTTATTTCCCTTGCTTGAGGAGACATATATAATAAGAAGTTGCTATGTCCAATGTCAAAGAGATTACCTGTGTTCTCCTCTAGGATTTTAATGGTTTCGTGTCTCACATTTCGGTCTTTCATCCATATTGAATTTATTTTTGTATATGGAGTAAGAAAGTGGTCCATTTCATCTTTTACATGTTGCTGTCCAGCTTTATCAATGCGATTTGCTGAATATACTATCTTTTTCCCATTGCATATTTTTTCCTGCTTTGTTGAAGATGAATTGACCATATAGTTGTGGGTTCATTTCTGGGTTTACTGTTCTGTTCCATTGATTTATGTGTCTCTTTTTGTACCAGTACCATATTGTTTTCATCCCAGGAGCTTTGTAATATAACTTGAATTCCAGAACTGTGATGCCTCCAGTTTTACTTTTCTTTTTCAAGGTTGCTTTGTCTATTTGGGGTCTTTTGAGGTTGCAAAGAAATCTTAGGATTGTTCTAGTTCTGTGAAAAATGCTTTTGGTGTCTTGATAGGGATTGCATTAAATATATGCATTGCTATGGGTAATATAGACTTTTTCACTATATTTGTTCTTCTGATCCATGAGCATAGAATGTCTTTCCATTTCTTTGTTACATCTTCAATTTCTTTTATGAGTGTTTTATAGTTTTCAGAGATCAGGTCTTTCAACTCTTGGGTTAGGTTATTCCTATTTATCGTATGGTTTTGGTGCAACTGTAAATGGGATTGTTTTCTTAATTTCTCTTTCTGCTGCTTCATTATTGGTCCTTAGAAATGCAACAAATTTCTGTACATTGATTTGTATCCTGTGACTTTACTGAATTCGTTTATCAGTTCTAGCAGTTTTTTGGTAGTCTTTTGGGTTTTCTATAAAGATTATCATGCCATCTGCAAATAGTGAAAGGTTTACTTCTTCCCTGCTAATTTGGATGCCTTCTATTTCTTTTTGTTGTCTGACTGTTGGGGATAGGACTTCCAGTACGATGTTAAATAACCATTGTTAGAGTGGACATCCCTGTCTTGTTCCTAACTGTAGAGGAAAAGTTCTATTTTTCCCCCATTAAGGATAATTACCTGTGGGTTTTACATATATGGCCTTTATATGTTGAGGTATGTTCCCTCTAAACCCACTTTGTTGAGCGTTTCTATCATAAATGGATGCTATACATTGTCAAATACTATTTCTGCATATATTGTAATGATCATATGGTTCTTATCCTTTCTTTATTAATGTGGTGTATCACACTGATTTGCAAATATTGAAATTCCGTGGCAACCCCTGAATAAATCATACTTGGTCATGGTGAATGATTCTTTTAATTTATTGTTGGATTCAATTTACTACTGTTATATTGAGAAATTTTTGTGTCCATATCCATCATCAATATTGCCCTAATGTTCTCTTTTTTTAGTAGTCTTCATCTGATTTGGGATCAAGGTAATGCTGGTCTCATAGAATGAGTTTGGATGTTTTCTGTCCTTTCCTATTTTTGCAATAGATTGAGAAGTATAGATATTAACTCTTCTGTAAATGTTTCATAGAATTCACCTGTGAATGTATGAATCCATCTGGCCCTGGACTTCTGTTTATTGGGAGATTTTTAATTACTGACTCAGGTTCTTTGCTGGTTATCAGTCTGTTCAAGTTTTCTATTTCATTCTGTTTCAGTTTTGGTAGTTTATATGTTTCTAGGAATTTACCCATTTCTTCCAGATTATCCAATTTGTTGGCATTTTTTTTTCATAATATTCCTTTATAGTTCAATTTCTGTGGTGTTTATCATTATTTTTCCTCTCCCTTTAGTGATTTTATTTATTTGGATTCATTCTTTTTTTAATTTTTTTTAATATTCATTATTATTGAGAGATAGAGACAGAGCATGAGCAGGGGAGGGACAGAGATAGAGGGAGACACAGAATCCAAAGCAGGCTCCAGGCTTTGAGCTGGCAGCACAGAGCCCGACGCGGGGCTCAAACTCACAAACTGCGAGATCATGACCTGAGCTGAAGTCAGACGCCCCACTGACTGAGCCACCCAGGCGCCCGTTTAATTTTTTTTTTTAATTTTCCTTTCTTTAATGTTTGGGTCCTTTCTTTTTGATAAGTCTGACTAGAGGTTTATCAATTTTATTAATTTTATCAGAGCACCAGCTCCTGGTTTCATTGATCTGTTATATTGTTTTCTTTGTTCCTATGTAATTTATTTCTGCTCTAAGATTTATTATTTCCTTCCTTCTGGCTTTAAGCTTCATTTGTTGCTGTTTTTCGAGCTTGTTTAGGTGTAAGGTTAGGTTGTTTATTGGAGGCATTTCTTGCTTCTTGATGTAGGCTTGTAGTGCTATGTACTTCCCTCTCAGGACCTCTTTTGCTGGCTACATCCCAAATGTTTTGGACTTTTGTGTTTTCATGTTCATTTGTTCCCATGTGTTTTTTCATTTCTTCTTTGATTTCCTGGTCAACCCATTCATTCTTTAGTAGCATGTTGTTTAAGCTCCATGTATTTGTGGTCATTCCAAATTTTTTATTGTTGTTTACTTCTAGTTTCATAGTATTGTGGTCAGAATAGATGAATGGCATGATCTCAGTATTTTTGTATTTGTTGAGGCCTGATTTGTGACCTAGGGTGTAATCTATTCTTTTTTTTTCTTTTAGCATGAAATTTATTGTCAAAATGGTTTCTATACAACACCCAATGCTCATCCCAACAGGTGCCCGCTTCAGTGCCTGTCACCCACTTTCCCCTCCCTCTTACCCCCATCAACCTTCAGTTTATTCTCTTTTTTTTTAACTTTCTTTTTTTTTAAATATATGAAATTTATTGTCAAATTGGTTTCCATACAACACCCAGTGCTCATCCCAAAAGGTGCCCTCTTCAATACCCATCCCCCACCCTCCCCTCCCTCCCACCCCCCATCAACCCTCAGTTTGTCCTCATTTTTTAAGAGTCTCTTATGCTTTGGCTCTCTCCCACTCTAACCTCTCTTTTTTTTTTTTCCCTTCCCCTCTCCGATGGGTTCCTGTTAAGTTTCTCAGGATCCACATGAGTGAAAATATATGGTATCTCTCTTTCTCTGTATGGCTTATTTCATTTAGCATAACACTCTCCAGTTCCATCCACTTTGTTAAAAAAGGCCATGTTTCCTTCGTTCTCATTGCCACATAGTATTCCAGTGTATATATAAACCACAACTTCTTTATCCATTCATCAGTTGATGGACATTTAGGCTCTTTCCATAATTTGGCTACTGTTGAAAGTGCTGCTATAAACATTGGGGTACAAGTGCCCCTGTGCATCATCACTCCTGTATCCCTTGGATAAATTCCTAGCCATGCATTTTCTGGGTCATAGGATAGATCTATTTTTAATTTTTTGAGGAACCTCCACACTGTTTTCCAGAGTGGCTGCACCAGTTTGCATTCCCACCAACAATTCAAGAGGGTTCCCATTTCTCCACATCCTCTAGCATCTATAGTCTCCTGGTTTGTTCATTTTAGCCACTCTGACTGGCATGAGGTGATATCTGAGTGTGGTTTTGCTTTGTATTTCCCTGAAGAGGAGTGACATTGAGCATCTTTTCACGTGCCCATTGGCCATCTGGATGTCTTCTTTAGAGAAGTGGCTATTCATGTCTTCTGCCCATTTCTTCACAGGATTATTTGTTTTTCGGCTGTGGAGTTTGGTGAGTTCTTTACAGATGTTGGATACTAGCCCTTTGTCTGATATGTCATTTGCAAATACATTTTCCCATTTCGTTGGTTGCACTTTAGTTTTGTTGATTGTTTCCTTTGCAGTGCATAAGCTTTTTCTCTTCATGAGGTCCCAATAGTTCATTTTTGCTTTTAATTCCCTTGCCTTTGGGGATGTGTCAAATAAGGAATTGCTGCGGCTGAGGTCAAAGAGTTTTCTTCCTGCTTTCTCCTCTAGGGTTTTGATGGTTTCATGTCTCACATTCAGGGCCTTTATCCATTTTGAGTTTACTTTTGTTAATGGTGTAAGAAAGTGATTTAGTTTCATTCTTCTGCATATTGCTGTCCAGTTCTCCCAGCACCATTTGTTAAAGAGACTGTCTTTTTTCCATTGGATATTCTTTCCTGCTTTGTCAAAGCTTAGTTGGCCATACTTTTGTGGGTCCAATTCTGGAGTTTCTATTCTGTTCCAATGGTCTATGTGTCTGTTTTTGTGCCAATACCATGCTGTCTTGATGATTACAGCTTTGTAGTAGAGGCTAAAGTCTGGGATTGCGATGCCTCCTGCTTTGGTCTTCTTCTTCAATATTACCTTGGCTATTCGGGGTCTTTTGTGGTTCCATACAAATTTTAGGATTGCTTATTCTAGCTTCAAGAGGAATGCTGGTGCAGTTTTGATTGGGATTGCATTGAATGTGTAGATAGCTTTGGGTAGTATTGACATTTTAACAATATTTATTCTTCCAATCCATGAGCATGGAATGTTATTCCATTTCTTTATACCTTCTTCAATTACCTTCATAAGCTTTCTATAGTTTTCATCATACAGATCTTTTACATCTTTGGTTAGGTTGATTCCATGGTATTTTATGCTTCTTGGTGCAATTGTGAATGGGATCAGTGTCTTTATTTGTCTTTCTGTTGCTTCATTATTAGTGTATAAGAATGCAACTGATTTTTGTACATTGATTTTGTATCCTGCGACTTTGCTGAATTCATGTATCAGTTTTAGCAGACTTTTGGTGGAATCTATCAGGTTTTCCATGTATCATATCATGTCATCTGCAAAAAGTGAAAGCTTGACTTCATCTTTGCCAATTTTGATGCCTTTGATTTCCTTTTGTTGTCTGACTGCTGATGCTAGAACTTCCAACACTACGTTAAACAACAGCAGTGAGAGTGGACATCCTTGTCGTGTTCCTGATCTTAGGGGGAAAACTCTGTTTTCCCCATTGAGGATGATATTAGCTGTGGGCTTTTCATAAATGGCTTTTATGATGTTTAAGTATGTTCCTTCTATCCCGACTTTCTCAAGGGTTTTTATTAAGAAGCGATTCTGAATTTTGTCAAATACTTTTTCTACATCGATTGACAGGATCATATGGTTCTTTTCTTTTCTTTTATCAATGTGATGTATCACATTGATTGATTTGAGAATGTTGAACCAGCCCTGCAGCCCAAGAATGAATCCCACTTGATCATGGTAAGTGATTATTTTTATATGCTGTTGAATTGGATATGGTAGTATCCTGTTGAGAATTTTTGCATCCATATTCATCAGGTATATTTGTCTGTAGTTCTTTTTTTTTTTTTTTTTTTTTTTTTTTTTTTTTTTTTGCTGGGTTTCTGTCTGGTTTACGAATCAAAGTAATGCTGGCTTCATAGAATGAGTCTGGAAATTTTCCTTCCCTTTCTATTTTCTGGAACAGCTTGAGAAGGATAGGTATTATCTCTGCTTTAAATGTCTGGTAGAATTCTGCAGGGAAGCCATCTGGTCCTGGACTCTTATTTCTTGGGAGATTTTTGATAACAGATTCAATTTCTTCGCTGGTTATGGGTCTGTTCAAGTTTTCTATTTCTTCCTGTTTGAGTTTTGGAAGTGTGTGGGTGCTTAGGAATTTGTCCATTTATTCCAGGTTGTCCAGTTTGTTGGCATATAAATTTTTGTAGTATTCCCTGATGATTGCTTGTATTTCTGAGGGACTGGTTGTAAGAAATCCATTTGCATTTGTGATTTTATCTATTTGGGTAAACTCCCCTTTCTTTTTGAGAAGCCTGGCTAGAGGGTTATCAATTTTGTTTATTTTTTAAAAAAACCAACTCATGTTTATATTGATCTGCTCTAAAGTTTTTTTAGGTTCTATACTGTTTATTTCTGCTCTGATCTTTATTATTTCTCTTCTTCTGTTGGGTTTGGGGTGTTTTTGCTCTTTTGCTTCTATTTCCTTTAGGTGTGCTGTTAAGATTTTGCATCTGGGATTTTTCTTGTTTCTTGAGATAGGCCTGGATTGCAATGTATTTTCCTCTCAGGACTGCCTTCACTGCATCCCAAAGCGTTTGGAATGTTGTCTTTTCATTTTCATTAGTTTCCATATGTTTTTTTAATTTCTTCTCTAATTGCCTGGTTGACCCATTCTTTCCTTTTTTTTTTTAATTTTTTTAACGTTTATCATTGACAGACAGAGACAGAGCATGAGCAGGGGAGGCGCAAAGAGAGGACGAGACGGAATCTGAAGCAGGCTCCAGGCTCTGAGCTGTCAGCACAGAACCTGACGCAGGGGATCATGACCTGAGTGGAAGTCAGACGCTTAACCGCCTGAGCCACCCAGGCGCACTGACCCATTCATTCTTTAGTAGGGTTTTCTTTAACCTCCATGCTTTTGGAGGTTTTCCAGACTTTTTCCTGTGGTTGATTTCAAGCTTCATAGCATTGTGGTCTGAAAGTGTGCATGGTATGATCTCAGTTCTTTTATACTTATGAAGGGCTGGTTTATGACCCAGTATGTGATCTATCTTGGAGAATGTTCCACGTGCAATCGAGAAGAATGTATATTCTGTTGTTTTGGGATGCAGAGTTCTAAATATATCTCTCAAGCCCATCTGATCCAATGTATCATTTAGGGCCCTTGTTTCTTTGTTTATTCTCTGTCTAAATGTTCTATGCATTGTTGTAAGTGGAGTATTAAAATCTGCAATTACCACATTCTTGCAAAAAGTTTTCTTATGTTTGTGATTAATTATTTTATATATTTGGGGCTCCTGTATTCAGTGCATAGACATTTATAGTCGTTAGCTCTTCCTGATGGATAGACCCTGTATTATTATATAATGCCCTTCTTCATTTCTTGTTACAGCCTTTAATTTAAAATTTAGTTTGTCTGATGTCAGTGTGGCTACTCCAGCTTTCTTTTGAGTTCCAGTAGCATGATAGATATTTCTCCATCCCCTCACTTTCAATTTGAAGATGTCCTCAGGTCTTAAATGAGTGTCTTGTAGACAGCAAATAGATGGGTCTTGTTTTTTATACATTCTGATACCCTATGTCTTTTGGTTGGAGCACTTAGTCCATTTGCATTCAGTGTTATTATAGAAAGATATGGGTTTAGATTCATTGTGATGTCTGTAGGTTTCATGCTTGTAGTGATGTCTCTGGTATTTTGTGGTCCTTGCAACATTTCACTCACAGAATCCCCCTTAGGATCTCTTGTAGGGCTGGTTTAGTGGTGATGAATTCCTTCAATTTTTGTTTGTTTGGGAAAACCTTTCTCCTCCCATTCTGAATGACAGACTTGCTGGATAAAGGATTCTTGGCTGCATATTTTTTTTTTCTGTTCATCATATTGAAGATTTCCTGCCATTCCTTTCTGGCCTGCCAAGTTTCCATAGATAGGTCTGCCACTACCCTTATGTGTCTATGTTTTTAAGTCAGGGCCTGTTTATCTCAGAATTTTCTCTTTATCCTTGTATTTTGCCAGTTTCACTATGATATGTCGTGCAGAATATCGATTCAGGTTATGTCTGAAGTGAGTTCTTTTTATCTCTTGGAATTCAATGCCTGTTTCCTTTCCTAGATCAGGGAAGTTCTTAGCTATGATTTGTTCAAATACACCTTCAGCCCCTTTCTCTCTCCCTCTTCTTCCTTTGGAATTCCTATGATATGGATATTGTTCCATTTGATTGCATCACTTAGTTCTCTAATACTTCCCTTATACTCCTGGATTTTTTTTATCTCTCTTTTTCTCAGCTTCCTTTTTTTCCATAATTTTATCTTCTAATTCACCTATTCTCTCATCTACCTCGTCAGTCTGTGATATGTGATCTAGGATGTGATCTGTTGTTGAGAATGTCCATGTGCACTTGAAAAGAATGTAAATTGTGCTGTTTTAGGGTGGAATGTTCTGAGTATATATGATAATTCATCTGATCCAGTGTGGCACTCAAAACCATTGTGTCCTTTTTTATTTTGTTTAGATGCTCTTTCCATTGATGTAAGTGAAGTATTAATGTCCCCTACTATTACTGTTATTATTAATTTGTTCCTCTATGTTTGTTATTAATTATTTTATATATTTGGGTAATTCCAGGTTGGGTACTTACATATTTATAATTTGAGGTCTTCTTGTATTTCCCATTATTATGATATAGTGACCTTCTTTATCCCTTATTACAGTCTTTGTTTTAAAGTCTGATTTGTCCAATAAACATGTTGCTGCTCTGGCTTTCTGTTTACAGGAGTTTGTGTGATAAATGTTTCCCTATCTCCTCACTTTGAATCTGCAGGCATCTTTATGTCTAAAATGAATGTGTTGTAGGCAGTATATAGATGGGTCTTGTTTTTTTTTTTAATCCATTCTGACACCTTCTGTCTTTTGGTTAGAGTGTTTAGTCCATTTATATTCAGAGTAATTATTGATAGATATGTATTTAGTGATGTTTTATTACTTGTTTTGTCATTGTATCTGGAGATTTTCTCTGTTCCTTTCTTTTCTTTCTTACTTTTGGTCCTTCCTTTGCACTTAAAGATCCCCTTTAATATTTCTTGCAGGGCTGCTTTAGTGGTCAGGAACTCCTTCACTTTTTGTTTGTCTGGGAAACTCTTTATCTCTGCTATTCTGATTGACAGCCTTGCTGGACATAGTCTTCATGGCTGCAGATTTTTCCCATCCAGCTTGTTGAATATATCATGCCACTCCCTTCTGGCTTGCCAAGTTTATGTTTGTTAAGAAATCTGCAGGTAGCCTTACGGTTCTTCTCTTGCAACTTAAGGACTTCTTTTGTCTTGCTGCTTTTAAGGTTTTTTATTTATCACTCTATTTTGCCAGTATAATTACAATATGTCCTGATACTGTTCTTCTTTTGTTGATTTTGATGGGAGTTTTCTGTGCCTCCTGGATCTGGATGTCTCTTTCCTCTCCCAGATTAGTGGAGTTTACTGCTGTTTTTTTTCTTGAAATAACTTTTCTGTCCCCTTTTCTGTCTCTTCTTCTGGGACTCCTATAATACAAATGCTTTTACATTTGATGGAATCATTAATTCCTCTAAGTCTATTTTTGTGTTCCCTAATTCTTCTTTCTCTTTTTTTAGCTTCATTATTTTCCATTATTTTGTCTTCTATATCTCTAAATCGTTCCTCTGCTTCTTCCAGCCTGCTGTTCATTGCATCAAGCCTGTTCCAATCTCATTTATAGCATTATTCACTTCTGAATGATTGTTTTTTAACTCTTTTATCTCTGTGGTAAGGGTTTACCTGATGTATTCCATTCTTTTCTGAAGCCCAGTGAGTATCCTTATGATTGTTGCTTTAAATTTTCCATTAGGCATGCTACTTATATCTGTTTCACTTAGATCTGTGGCCATGGCCTTATCTTGTTCTTTCATTTGGGATGAATTCCTCCATCGTCGTATTTTGTCTTAAGTCTTTGTCTTTTTCTGTGCATCAGGAAAGCCAGTTATGTGTCTTGCTCCTGAAAGTAATTGTTTTATGATATCATGTAGTTTCCAGTAGCTGGCACTTCAGGGATTCTCTCTGGTGTGTGCTGCTTCTGTTCTGCTGTTGTGTTTTAGTTGTTCTATCCTTCAGGCCAGTTGCCTGCATAGGCTCTCCTTGTTTGCAGTGTGTAGTGTTTATTCCTTGGCCAGAATGTGGCAAGTTTTAACTAGGCTCTGGTTTCCTTGTCAAATGCTCTGGTTTCCTGATACTATTTCCACTAGAACTGAAGCCCTGCAGAACTCTGTTGGAAGTTGTAGTTTGGGCAGAATTTTCTGCTGTACTTCTCGGGAAGGAGCCCACCGCACTAGTACTGGTGCAAGCTTGACTGAGAAAGGCAGTCTTCACCAGAGTGCTGTGGTGTGGGACTTGGTGTAAGCACGTTAGGAAGCCAGTATAGGCACTGTGCTGATTCCTGCAGCTGGCTCTCTGTTTATGCTGAGGAGCTGGGGAGGAAAATGGCACCTGCCAGCTCTTTTGTTATCTGAGAGGAGTCTCTGTGAATGCTGCCTCTCAGCAAAACACTCTGAGAAGAGCAAATAATCTTCTACCTGTGTGCCCCAAGCATTTTCTAGATTGCTGTTTCCAAGCTGTCTGCCTCTAGGTTTTTTGCCTCCCTTCTCTCCAGGAGCAGCACAGTGCCTGCCAGGCTCTATCCAAGACAATCCTGGTGCCCTTTAAAACTTTAGGCTTTAGACATGTCATGTGGTAGGGGCTTGTGCTAGTCTTTTGGGGGATGGGCCCACAGCTGTGCTGGGACTGAGGCAAGCTTGACTGAAAAGGACAGTCCCACTATGTGCAGGGGTGTGGGGCTTCTCATAAACAAGTTATTTAGCCGGTATTGGGCCTATGCTGCTTCCTACTGGTGGCTCTGCGGTTATGCTGAGGGGTAGGGGAGGGAAATGGCTCTGGTCAGCTCCTTTGTTTCTGGAGAAGCTTCTCTGTGAAAACTGCCTCTCAAGGAAGCCCTCCAAGAAGAGTGAATAATCTCCCCTATGTGTGTCCCAAGTGTTCTTCAAATCACTATTTCCTTGCTCTGCCTCCAGGTTGTTTGTTTGCCTTTTCTCCAAGGGCAAGGCAGTGCCCTCAGGTCTCTATCCCAGCCAAGCCTGCTGACCTTTAAAACTCTTGGCTTTAAGCCCCACTGGTTGTAAGAACTCTTGAAAATCAGCCCCTCTATTTTCCGAGCCAGTGGTTTTGGGTAATTGTTCTCCTTTTGCATTCCCCTGTGTGCTCTACTCTTTTGCGCCCTTCTCTGTGACCAAGGCTCCCTCCCCTCTGCAGCACCCATGATCCTTTTCTCACCTAAACCATATCTGTGGACTTACTACCTTCTTCAGTGTGGCTTATTCTCTCCCTTTAGTTGTGGAGTTTGTTCTGTCAGTCTTCAAGTTGTTTTCTGAAGTATTTAGGATGATTTGGTTGTTATCTGGTTGTTTGTGGGACAGGATGAGCCTAGGGTCCTCCTACTCTATTATCTTTCTCCAGAAAACCAACATATGTATTTTTTTGAGAGAGGAACATAATTCAGTCTATAATACCAAGACTATTAGAGTAATCTTGTTGCTATGGTTGCCATACAACCCTAGTCATTGCTCATTCCAAGTTTTTCAGTCCACTCTCCTTTTTTTTCTCCTACCTCACTAGCTGTTCATTCTCAATTATTTTTTCCAATTCTTCTTTATCTTTAGATGGTTGGAATATCCCAAGTCTCAGTCATCAGCCACCTTCTTTTTCTTTGTTTGCCCTCTGAATAAGTGCCCTCAGTTCTCTTGACCCTAAATGTCATCTCTTACTGAAAATTTCCAAAATTATATCTCTAACTCTGAATGAGTCTCCCCTGACCTCTTGACAGTTACATTATCTGCTTGTTTCTTTTTCTATTGTCTTTACTTGGATCTCTTGTAGTATTTAAAACTGGAACATTGATTTTTTTTTTCTACCAGACTATGTAAACCTATTCCTCTTTCAGGATTCTCCAACTTAGCAAAATATCTCTACCATTCAACCAGTTTCTCAGGCCATAAGACCTCGGAGTTGACCTTCATACTACACTGAACACTTGACATCCTATCCATCATCAATTCCTGTCAGTTTGAACCTTAAAAATAAAAGGTTGGTTCTGATGGCTCCTCTAGAAGGAAATAATCTAAATCTAATCACTTCTCATCACCTCTGTTGGTACATCCCATTATCATATCTTACCTAGACAATTGCAGTGTTCTCCCAACTTGTCTCTGCTTCTAATCTTGTTCCTTCTATAATCTGTTCTATGTGGAGCAACTGTAGTGCCCCTTTAAAAATATAAGTCAGATCCTGTCATTCTCTGGTTTTAAAACCCTTCACTACTAGCAGTTATATACCACAACTCTGCTTTTCTCTTACACTCTAGTTACACTGGGTTTCTGTTTCCTCCAGTGGAATGTTCTTTTCCCAGATCTCACTTCATTCAGTTCTTTTCTCAGATACTACCTCAATATGAAAGTCTTTATCTAAAATACCCCCATGTATACACTTGAGCATTTTTTAATCACCCTCTTTTCTTTTTCTTTATAGCATGTATCATTACTTGAAATTATATTTTTATTTACTTCATTGCCTATCAAGCTTTCCCCACTAAAATATAAATTCAAAGAGCAAGGACTTTGTCTCATTATTGCCTTATTTCAAACTTCAAGCATCATATTAGGTAATCAGTAAATATTTGTTCACTGAGTCAGTGAAATTATTTTGATACATATTCCTAGATAATTCTTTCTAGAGTTCAAGCCCTTGAGATTTCTGCTCAGCTTCATCATTACCCATCATCCTTCCATACTTTCCTCCCTGGCCCCCTAAAAAACACAGACAAAAATAAAAACTTCAGTGTCTTCAGTTTCTAACAGATTTAAATTTATACTCCAATATGCTCCATGATTTTACCCCATGTATCTTTGGGTGCTAAACATTTTTTGATACAATGTTTATTTTACTTTTGAACCTAAGTAACCAATCTTCCATGTCAAAGCTTAACTTTAAAAAATTATTCATCTTGATTTAGATCACTCCCTTGATGGACCCCTTACAAATGGTGATGGCAGAGAGCCTCGGACAGGAATCAAAAGAAAACTACTTAGTGCATCAGAAGAAGATGAAAGCATGGGAAGAGAAGAGAAAGAGAAAAAAGAAACAAAAGAGAAATCACATTTATCCTCCTCAGAGAGTGGAGAGTTAGGATCCAGTTTGAGTTCTGAAAGTACCTGTGGTTCTGATTCTGATTCTGAATCAACTTCCAGAACAGATCAAGATTATGTAGATGGAGACCACGACTATAGCAAATTCATACAAACCAGGCCTAAAAGAAAACTCAGAAAGCAATATGCCAATGGAAAAAGAAACTGGAAGACAAGAGGCACAGGAGGAAGGGGCAGATGGGGCAGATGGGGTAGATGGAGTAGAGGAGGCCGAGGAAGAGGAGGCAGGGGACGAGGAGGTCGAGGAAGAGGTGCAGGTGCCACTAGAGGGAGAGGGAGAGGGAGAGGAGGAAGAGGTACTTCTAGAGGAGCCACCAGAGCCAAACGTGCACGTATTGCAGATGATGAATTTGATACCATGTTTTCAGGACGTTTCAGTAGACTGCCTCGAATTAAAACAAGAAACCAAGGCAGGAGGACTGTTTTATATAATGATGATTCTGATAATGACAATTTTGTGTCCACTGAAGATCCTCTGAATCTTGGTACATCCAGATCAGGCAGAGTGCGTAAAATGACAGAAAAAGCCAGGGTTAGCCATCTCATGGGATGGAATTATTAACAGTTAATAAATTTAGAGTAATTTAAAAAAAATTAAATGGCCTTCTACTGCAGGGAATTTACTAGGAAATCTACAAAGCAAGTTGTGTGGGGACTTCTGCTTCCTTTCACATTGGTGCTTTTCCATTATGCCAGTATACATTTTTTTCAAGACTTTTGATCTCCACACTTCATTTATTCAAACAAGCCTTACTTATTAGGCCTTAAATTAAAAAAAAAATTCTGCCCACATATAGACACACACACACACACACGCACACACACACACAACACGTCACAAACACACTACAGATTTACTACATTAAGGGAGCATTCAGCTTCTTAAGAGTAGCATGACATTTTTATCTCAATGGAATATCCCTCTTTTGCTTTTGTATCACAGAAGTATAGCACCTTCTTACAGAGTTTTATATAGTTTGTTTTTGGCATTTTGATTCTTGTACCCAGTAATAATAACTTTTGCACAATACACCAATCCTATAGGCAGCTATTAAATGTTTACAGTTTCTATATTGTAAGAACGATCTGGATTATTTTACTCTTCCCAGGCTAAACTTTCATTGTACTGAACTGAAGTATATATTTATACTACAGTTTTTTGGGGGTGGGGGGATCTTGATATGCTTTTCATTGATTTGCTTAATTCATGTTAAAGGTGAGAAAGGGTTGGTGCCTTGTAAATATGTAGCAAATCTTTGTGGTGTGTCTTGATGTGTGCATTAACTTTATTAAAAAATAACATTTGAGGTATCGATCTAGACAAGGTGCCAAATGCAAAAGTTTCTTGCATCCATTTTCTTTTTCCTATTATATTTTATTGCATTAATAGAATTCGTGTAGTTTAAAGAATAACTTAAACATTTGAAAAAATCCTCATCCACAAAGAATAACTTCTTGAATAGTAGCTCAGCTACCTCTATTAACTACAACTACTGGAAACGTTAAAGAAAATAGATGCTGTTATTCATTACTGACTAAGGAAAAATAGAACAAACTTGGTAGGAATGAATACTCCTATGTTATAAGCTGAGAGGTTGTTAATAATTGTATTGGCTCTCAAAATAATAGTTGTAATTAACAAACTTTCATAAGTGTAGTATGCTGTACCTTAGGCTTTTCTTAGAACATATTTGTGTAAGTAGACTTGGTCTACTGCTTATGTATCTCTGCTACCACTTACTATTTACAGCTGTGAGTGATTGGTTTTCATTTGAATTTTAAAATGTAACAAAGCAGCTAGTTTGAATTGGATGTTTTGGCTAGCAAATATTTTGAGTCAACTTTAATAGGTTTTGCTCATTCCATTCCAAAGGGTTCTTCTGTTACAATCTTTCAGAAAAGAACCTCATTACACTGCACAATAATATTTGAGTGATTATTTCATAGATTAAAAAAATCTTTAAAACCCTTATGGTCTTGTTTACAGCAGTAGAGTGCACATGATTCCATAAGTGAGCTTGAGTTCCAAGATCAGTTTTACTCCTCAAATTTGAGAGATTGCAAATTCACTAATTTGTTAAATACTTAGATTTTTGAGGTGAGTGGGATAATACTGATCTCTGTTATTGTAACAGCAGATTTGTTACACTTAGATCAGACTTTGGGGATAAAAGAAACTTTTTAATGTATTCCTAGTAATCCCAGGACATTTCTTAAGTTAATGTGTTTGTTTGTTTCATGCTTCCAAACATTTTATGCATCTGAAAATCCTTAAGTGCAAAGGAAGGAGTACACACATAACTTTGCTCTTTTGTTTGGGTTGTTCCTGTACTAACAACTTTAAACAGTTTTCACATGCAGTAGGAATGATGTTCAGGCTTTAAGAAAGTATTGTTATGAATTGTTAATGGCACTAACTTCTGTTACTGTACAGTAGATCAAGCTGATTTTTTTGTTGTTGTAGTCTTGTTTTGTTTTGTTTTGTTTTTTTCACTAAACCGAAACGACTTCTGGTTGTAACTCAGCTGACAGTTTTAACCATACTATAGATTCAAAAAATTCACATTTGAAACTCTACCTTTGATTTTTGCTAATTAGACTAATTTTGCATTTAAACTAAATTTGTGCCTGTTTCCCTAGAATCAATAACAATTTGGCTTACCCTAATCAAAGTAACATAGAGTTACTTAAATTGATGGATATACCCAAACGTGTATTGTGTGTATCATTTCAGTGTGAAATTTTTTGTTGACATTTCTTCCATGAAGAGCTAATCTCTTCAAATGTAGAAGAATTACCATTTGTGTGATTTTAGCTATCTCAAGCTTATTTATAATTTATTTTGAAAAATAAAAATGCCACATTTATTTCCCATATGTCAAGATTTTCTAGGTTTAGATAATTAGAATAATGAGGCTGAAGACATTTTTAAGCACATTTTATATGTAGTGAAATACTGTGAAAACACTAGTGAACAGCATTTTGCTGTAATATTGATTTCAGTTATTAGGATTCAAAAGTCACCAGGGTATGTTAGATGAGCATATTTGCCATTTATTACAAAACAAACAGATATTTTCTGTTTGCATGCAAATTATTTTAATAAGTGTGAAAATAAAAGTTTGAAAGATAGTATTTTTACTTTTATATCTGAATATTTTCCCCCCAATTTATACTTTGCTTTTTTGTAACGCTGCCTCTTGTGAATGTGTTGTAATTTGTATCACAGTGAATATTTTACACTTTAGTTTTTTAGAGTACCTTTAAACCTAAATAATATCAGATTCAGGCATAGCAAAGCAAGTAGGAAATGAGCTGAAATTTTTGAAGAAAAGTCTAAATATTAAATAAGTTGCTAAGAAATAAACACGTGTGTGAGAACATACATATGTATAAGCCTAATCCTATGCTGGATATTAATAGTCAGTGAACTATAATATTTCTCGTGAATGCTAATAATCTTTTAATTCCCAGCTTTAAGATCTTAGCATGTATATCTGTTTATGAAACAAATTGTGTTTCTTCTATGTCTTTCTGTGTGTATCTCTTCCAGCAATAGGATGCTTTCCAAAACATTCAGTAGCCTATCAGCCTAAGAACTAAATTTGTGTGTGTGTGTGTGTGTGTGTGTGTGTGTGTGTGTGTGTGTAGATTTTTTTTCCAACTTGACACACTTTGTCTCAGACATTAAAAAAGAATATTTTGTATGGAAGACAGCTATATTCACAGTCTACCAACTCTTTGTCTCTGTGTAAAGCACTTAACCTATATATATATATACTGCTTGATCATCCACTTCATTATGCCTTATAGGTAAACTAGGTTTTATCATGTACATGTGTCCCTCTATTTTTAATTTATCCTTCCTTCATTGGTTTCTTTTTCTGTTTCCCTTCCCAGAGATCAGGCTTGTGCTAGAATTCTTCATACAGCACTTTGTTTCACCCAGAGGCTGAGAAACTGAGTAGAATTTGAAATAGATTTGAGTGATTTATTATTTTGTTGTTTTTGTTGTAATCCTATAGGTTGTCATCAGACAATAACAGAGTGATTGAAAAGAAAAACGTGAATGCCACTTCTTAGTTTTTGATAAAAAAATTTTGACCATTTTTCAAAATTTGTACATTAGTGGTAGTGATAAACACCTTTATTACTTATATATCTTGGGAATTATTTTATGCACATTTACCAACTGGCACTAATTTTTAAAGTTAGAATTTTCACATCCACAAAAAGGAAACTTACACCCTGTATAATTTTCAGTTTGCTGTGATATCCAACATTTACTTTTATTACCAACATTTTGAGTTCCAAAATGAATAGTTCAGCTCTGGGGGAGGGAATGGAACTTGCGACGTTTAAAATTCATTGTTTTAAATATTAACCCCATCCCCAACAGTTTTGTGGTACATGAGGCTTTATGAAAATTGTATTGAAAATAGAGTAAGATCATTTTTAAGGCTTGTTTTGAAAATTAGTGTGAAAATATTTTCATGCTTTTTTGATTTTCATTTCTTAGTAAAGTTTCTTTATTAATTTTTAATCATGAAGTTTACCAAGTTTTGTTTAAATTCTAATATTAAGTTAATTTTTTTCATGGTGCTGTATTTTGTGAACTATGAGTTGCCCTCAAGTTTCTAGACATTTATTTCTTACATAGCCTTATTCTTGATTAGTTTCTTTTCGATCATTCCTCCCCTGCTTACTTTTATCCTCATTTCTCTTACTGCAATGAAGACTGCACCTAATTTAGCATACTTCAACAAGACTAGCAATTATGATTCACTGATGGGAAAAGAACAGTAGAAAGGCCCTGCAGTTTAGAGTTAAGGTGTGTTTATTTATATGTATGTCCATTTGTTATTCTTATACCTATCTTAATTAAATCTATAATATGAGACTTTGACATATAAAAGCATGATAAGTATTTTCTAAAAAATAAAACTATTGATACATATAATCACCATTGGTAATTGACTTTTAAAATCACATACAAAAATATTTAGAAACCCAGTTGGGAAATGTGTTTTTACATATGTCACCAGATACACATTAAGCAGTACTAGAAATGTTAATTTTTTAAACAATACTGTGGTGATGGCAATCAGTAATTTATTTCTTTGTCCTGTAACTTACCATCTTTGTCTTTTGTGATCCCTTACAAAGTATTAACAAAACTGTACCTTATGTTTGTTATTAGTATCCACAAATTTTAAGATAGAAAGTCATTGAGTTAATAGTTAATGTGATGTTGTATATGGACAAAATGTCCATTAAACTAAAATTCAGTAAAGAAAGGTAAACTAACTGGCTTGGTTTATAAAAGATGTTTTGTTTGGCAGTTACCAGTCACTATAAGCAATTATCTTCAAAGACAAAAAACTGGACTAATTTGTTGGCCATTCTTATGGGATGTTTACAATAAAATTCCAAGTTGTTTGGAATCAATTGCACTCTTGCTACTTTATGCCTTAACTCAGGTACCGGAGATAATTAACAAGAAGAAAGAAATAAGGAGTTTCCTTTCCATTATTGAGCTTCAGAGATTTTAACATGTAACTCTTGGGCCCTTTCTTTCTTGTTTCTTTATTATATATTTTATTACTTTTTTTTATTTGAAAAACTAGACTGCTTATCAAAGAAAATTAAGGCTTTTTGTTTTTGCCATTGCAGATATTCTTTAGGTCATTTTTAGGTAATAAATGTTTTAATATTTTAAGTGTTGGCTGCTTGGTGTATTAAATAACAGCCTGCAAAGCTTTAGTCAACATTTTGTTTTGAAATGAATACATTTCTAATGTCTTTATGGTTTATAAGTTTTAACAGTTAAGCTATGAATCCCTGGCATCTTTTTTATTTACAATAATATTGCCCACAGAGGCTTAACTGTATTATAAATATATGTGAAGGAAGGAGAGAAGTAAAGTGAGAAGTAACTTTTGATCCAGGAATTGAAAGCCCTAACATGAACATTTACTCTACTTAATGCACTGGGAATTTTCTTTCCAGTGGCAAGAACTTCACTTGGTTCAAGGTAAGTAAACTGGCCAAAGACTGGACTGTATGTTTTATACATATATCGTCTGTTTTATGTATTCAGAATCAAGAAACAAGGTATTTAGAAAAAATACCATCTTTGTCTTCTCATACGGTACCCAATGGCTATGAAAGTAGCCCAAATTTTCACAATATTTGGAGTGAGACAGATATATTGTTTCATATTTGCGTTTAGTTGCTTGATTGGTTAAAGATAGCCCTATTAAAGATGTAAAAGTATACATTAAAATTTCTTTAGTAGCAGGCTTTGATGTTGTCTGGCTTCACCTGCTAGGTTTTTTTTTAAATAAATAATTTTTATAACAAAATATTACGGCAGTATTCAGAAGAAGATCCATTTTTTTCCTAGTTGACAAGGTCAAGAACAAAGTACTCTCTACCCTCTTTCTCAGTTATATGCCAATATAACTTATTATATAAATTATATAACAATTTAAAGCTACTTGCCAAAAATTCACAAAGTAAATTGAAGCCGATAATATATTGAACCTGTGAGTTGGTTTTCTTGGGATATTTAAGCCCATACACTTTACTTACATTTGATATCTTAGACCTTTTATATTATTACTTAAATGATATTTTATGCTACATATGGCTGGAAAAACAAATATATTATTAAATTTTTTTATGGTGCTAATGCTTTCCCAAAGTTTTGAGGAAACATTTTTTTTTTCTTTTTCTTTCCTTTCTTTGTAACTTTAGAATGTTTTCCTTTGCCAGCTGCAGTAATTGCTTTAATAAAGTTACCTCTTATCTGGAGATTATCTGGAGATTACAAGCATCTAATAAATTTAACTTATTATTAACAAATTAAAGTTTGAGTTTGATATTGGAGAATTTTTAAAAACAACTTCCAAAAGCTAGTATCCTTTCATTAATGCATAAATTTTGAATTGTCAACTTTCCTGCTCAGCATCTTTAGGATTCTCTTCAGCGAATACATTTTGCAGTAAATCTATGAAGAAGTCAAAACAATTCAAATTGCTTGATTTAGGTTACTAATATTAGTTGGTAGAATTTATCTTTAGGGGTCTTTTTGTGTTTTTTTTTTTTTCATGTTACAACTCTAAGAATTTTTGTAGAAACGTTAATTTATATTTGGAATTTTGTGTAGTCAAATAATTTAAGGCAGTAAAACTTTTTTAAGGTTTTTTTGTTTGTTTTTGCGTATATCTTTTTTTCTTTTAAAAAAAAGTGAATATCATGGGGGTGCCTGGGTGACTCAATCAGTTGGGCATCCGACTTCAGCTCAGGTCATGATCTCATGGTTCATGAGTTCAAGCACTGTGTCAGGCTCTGTTCTGAGAGCTTGGAGCCTAGAACCTGCTTCAGATTCTGTGTCTCCCTCTCTTTCTGCACCTTCCCTACTCACACTCTGTCCTCTCACTGTCTCAAAAATAAGTAAACATTAAAAAAAAATCTTTTAAGTGAATAGCACGTTAAAATGAGATTTGCAGCTCAAATTGTATAATCATTGTTAGGGAGATGTTTTGTTACACTTGCACACTGTTCATCTAAAAAAAGTGAGGTGCTGATGTTTCTGAATTGTTTCCATTTTTTAATTTTAATTTATAAATTAGAGCAAACCTTGTATCTAAAAATGTAAGTGTTAAATTTCTCTAGTCTGATTGTAGGGAGCAGAAAATATGCCCTCGATATTCTCATAGTCACATCACCAAGTAATCCTTTCACTTTTAGATGTTGTTCATTTTTATTGTGATTGTGGTTAATAGTTTTCATGATAAAGAAAAATAGTATTAAGGAAAAATAATAGTTTGAGTTTATGGTAGATACATTTTTGCATTATAATTGCCTCAAAAATATAAGACTGGTAAATACAGTAACAAGTTTTCAACACTGTAAAAATACTAATCTTTTATCACTTTGCTTATAATTACTCAAAGAGAAATTATCAGAGAACAGTCTGAGATAATGAGTCACATGGGGGCATATCCTTCACTGATACATTTGAGGAACTCCAAATACATACAGGGATCTCATTCATTGAAGAAGATATTTACCAGCAGGAATTTTAGCCCATATTTATATCAGTGATAAAAGATGGCTAAAGAAAGACTAGTCTGTCTCTTCCCAGACTTGCTTATTTGTTCATTAAACATTTGATGAGTACCTTCTATGTGCCAAGCACTGTAATTCTATAAAGAGCTTTAGAGTTTACAAAGACCATCCCTCAAATATATTCTAAATCACCAGAATGCAACTTTTAGTAAATTCCACTTTTCAGATGAGAAAAATGAGTTTCAATGAAATCAAATCATGTGCAAGGGTCACATGGCTAGTAATAGAAAAGCCTTGATTCCTCCAGAATACCTACTTACAAGTTTCCAGTTTTAACCTTTATATCTTATTAATGGGATAATGGCTGGTTCCATTTTCCTCCTTCCTGTTCTCCATGAAATGGGGACTCCAAAGTCATGCATGTGTATCTTCAAAATCACAAGTAGGAAAATGAATGGAGCTCTTAAAGTGCATATATTTATACACACACAAGGGTGAATGTCCAAGAAAAATGTAGAGAATTTACTCCTATCTTTTTTAAAATTTATTTTATTTAAATTCAAGTTAACATACTGTGTAGTATTGGCTTCAAGAGTAGAACCCAGTGATTGCTCACTTACATATAACACCCAGTGTCTGTGTCTCATCCCAATAAGTGCCCTCTTTAATGCCCATCACCCATTTAGTCCTCACCCAACCAACCTCCCCTCCAGCAAACCTCAGTTTGTTTTCTTTATTTGAGAGTCTCTTATGGTTTGCCTCCCTCTCTGTTTTTATCTTATTTTTCCTTCCCTTCCTGTATGTTCATCTATTTGGTTTCTTAAATTCGACATAAGAGTGAAATCATATGAGATTTATCTCTTTCTCTGACTAACTTATTTTGCTTAGCATAATACACTCTAGCTCCATCCATGTCGTTGCATATGGCAATATTTCATTCTTTTTGATTGCCGAGTATTACTCCATTGTATATGTATATATATGTACACCACATCTTTATCCGTTCATCAGTCGATGGACATTTGGACTCTACATAATTTGGCTATTGATAGCACTGCTGTAAATATCGGGCTGCATGTGTCCCTTCAAATCAGCATTTTTGTATCCTTTGGATAAATACCTAGTAGTGAAATTGCTGGGCCGTAAGTTATTTCTGTTTTTAACTTTTTGAGGAAACTCCATACCGTCTTCCAGAGTGGCTGCACCAATTTGCATTCCCACCAGCAGTGCAAAATGG
Source organism: Panthera tigris (assembly GCF_018350195.1). Taxonomy (NCBI): domain Eukaryota; kingdom Metazoa; phylum Chordata; class Mammalia; order Carnivora; family Felidae; genus Panthera; species Panthera tigris. Next base: position 65,783,646 of record NC_056677.1, on the reverse strand, counting down.
TTCCCTTTCTCTGCATCCTCACCAACATCTGTGGTTTCTTGAGTTAATTTTAGTCATTCTCACAGGTGTGAGGTCATATTACATTATGGTTTTAATTTGTGTTTCTCTGATGAGTGATGTTGAGCATCTTTTCATGTGTCTTTAGCCATCTGGATATCTTCTTTGGAAAAGTGTCTATTCATGTCTTCTGCCCATTTCTTTACTAGATTGTTTTTGGGGTGTTGAATTTGATAATTTCTTTACATATTTTGGATACTAACCCTTTATCCAATATTCCATTTGCAAATATTATCTCCCATTCTGTTAGGCTTCCTTTCAGTTTTGTTGATTGTTTCCTTTTCTGTGCAGAAGCTTCTTATCTTCATGAAGTCTCAATGGTTCATTATTGCTTTTGTTTCCCTTGTCTCTGGAGACATGTCTAGTAAGAAGTTGCTGCAGCCATAGTCAAAGACGTTGCTGCCTGTTTTCATCTCTAGGACTTTGATGGTTTCTTGTCTCACATTTAGGTCTTTCATCCATTTTGAGTTTATTTTTGTGTATGGTGTAAGAAACTGGCCCAGTTTCATTCTTCTGCATGTTACTGTCCAGTTTTCCCAGCACCATTTGCTGACAGACTGTCTTTATTCCATTGGATATGCTTTCCTGCTTTGTTGAAGATTAGTTGGCCATACATTTGTGGGTCCATTTCTGAGTTCTCTTTTCTGCTCCATTGATCTTTGTGTCTTTGTGCCAGTACCATACTGCCTTGATCACTGCAGCTTTGTGATATAATTTGAAATCCAGAATTGGAATGCCTCCAGATTTGCTTTTCTTTTTCAACGTAGCTTTACCTATTCGGGGTCTTTTGTGATTGCATACAAATTTTAGGATTATTTTTTTTTATATCTCTGTGAAAAATTCTATTGATATTTTGATAGGGGTAGCATTAAATGTATAGATTGTTTTAGGTAGTATAAACATTTTGACAATATTTGTTGAGTATCTTTTCATGTCTATTAGCCATTTGGATGTCTTTGAAAAAGAAGTATATTCATTGTCTTCTGTCCATTTTTTAACTGGATAATTCAGTTTTGGGGCATTGAGTTTTATAATTTATATATATATTTAGGATACCAACGCTTTATCAGATATGTCATTTGCAAATATATTTTCCCATTCTATAGATTGCCTTTTAGTTTTGTTGATGGTTTCCTTCACTGTGCAGAAGCTTTTTATTTTGATGAAGTCCCAAAAGTTTATTTTTGCTTTGGTTTCCTTTGCCTCAGGAGACATATCTAGTAACAAGTTGCTCTGGCTGATGAAAAGAGGTTAATGGCTGTGTAATCCTCTTGGATTTTTATGATTTCAGGTCTCACATTTAGGTCCTTAATCCATTCTGAATTTAATTTTTTGTTTGATGTAAGAATGTGGTCCAGTTTAATTCCTTTGCATATTGCTGTCCAGTGTTCCCAACATCGTTTATTGAAGAGACTGTCTTTCCCATTGGATATACTTTCCTGCTTTGTCGAAGATTAGTAGACCACATATCTGCGGGTTCGTTTGTGGGTTATCTATTCTGTTCCATTGACCTATGTGCCAGTACCATACTGCCTCCAGCTTTGGTTTTCTTTCTCAACATTACGTTGGCTTTTTTGGATCTTTTCTGGATCCATACAAATTTTAGGATTGTTTTTTATAGCTCTGTGAAGAATGCTGGTATTATTTTGATAGGGATGTTTTTGAGTATGTAGATTACTTGTAGTAATATTTGTTTTTCCAATCCATGAGCATGAAATTTTCCATTTCTTTTGTGTCTTCTTCAGTATCTTTCATAAGCTTTCTATAGTTTTCAGTGTACAGATCTTTTACCTCTTTGGTTGGGTTTATTCCTAGGTATCTTATGGCTTTTGATGCAATTGTAAGGGGGACTTTCTGAGTGGAGGAAAAAAAAAAAAAGAAGACCAAAACAATAAAGACTACAAAGGACCAGAGAGCATCACCAGAAACACCAACTCTACAGGTAACAGAATGGCATTAAATTCATATCTTTCAATAATCACTTTGAATGTAAATGGATTAATACTCCAATCAAAAAATATAGGGTTTCCAAATGGAATAAAAAAAAATCCACATCCATCTATATACTGCCTACAAGAGACTCATTTTAGGCCTGCAGATTGAAAGTGAGGGGATGGAGAACTATCTATCATGTTAATGGAGGTCAAAAGAAAGCCGGAGTAACCATACTTACATCAGACAAACTAGATTTTAAAACAAAGTCTGTAACAAGAGATGAAGAAAGGCATTATATGACAATTAAGGGGTCTATCCATCAAGATCTAACAATTATAAATATCTGTGCCCCAACTTAGAAGCACCCAAATATATAATTCAACTAATAATAAACATAAATTCATTGACAATAATACCATAAAAGAAGACTTTAATACCCCAGTTACAACAATGAACAGATCATCCAAACAAAATCAACAAGGAGAAAAATGGCTTTGAATGACACACTGGACCAGATGGACTTAACAGATATATTCAGAACATTTCATCCCAAAGCAGAAGAATACACATTCTTCTTGAGTGCACATGGAACATTCTCCAGAATAGATCACATACTGGGTCATGAATCAGCCCTCAACAGGTACAAAAAGATTGAGATCATACCATTCATATTTTCAGATCACACCAATACAAAACTTGAAATCAACCACAAGAAAAAAATTGGAAAGCCCTCAAATACAGGGAGGTTAAAGAACATTTTACTAAAGAATGAATAGGTTAACCATGAAATTAAAGAAATTTAAAAATACATGGAAGCAAATGAAAATGAAAACACGACAGTCCAATCTCTTTGGGATGCAGCAAAGGCAATCCCAAGAGGAAAGTATATTGCAAAGTCTTGAGAAGCAAGAAAGGTCCCAAATACACAACCTAACCATACAACTAAAAGAGCTAGAGAGGGAGCAGTAAATAAAGCCCAAAGCCAGCAGAAGAAGGGAGATAATAAAGATTAGAGCAGAAATAAACACTATAGGAACAAACAAAAAAAGTAGAATAGATCAATTAAACTAAAAGCTGGTTTTTTTTAAAGAATAAACAAAATTGATAAACCTAGGCAGACTTATGAAAAAGAAAAGGGACAGGGTCCAAATAGATAAAATCATGAATGCAAGAGAGGAGATCACACCAACACCCCAGAAATACAAACAATTATAAAAGAATACTGTGAAAAATTATATGCCAACAAATTGGGCAATCTCAAAGAAATGGACAAATTCCTAGAAACACACACTACCATAACTCAAACAGGAAGAAATAGAAAATTTGAACAGGCTCAGAGCCAGCAAAGAAATCGAATCAGTTATCTAAAATCTCACAACAAATAAGAGTCCTGAGCCAGATGGCTTCCCAGGGGAATTCTACCAGACGTTTAAAGAAAAGTTAATACCTATTCTTCTCAAACTCCCAAAATAGAGACAGAAGGAAAACTTCCAATCTCATTCTATAAAGCCAACATTACCTTGATTCCAAAGGCCCCACTAAAAAGGAGAATTACAGGCCAATATCTCTAGTGAACCTGGATGCAAAAATTCTCAACAAGATTCTAGCAAATAAATTCAACAGTACATTAAAATAATTACTTGCCATGATCAAGTGGGGTTTTTTTCTTGGGATTTTTTCAGGGCTGGTTCAATATGCACAAATTAATCAATGTGATACACCACATTAATAAAAGAAAGGATAAGAACCATATGATATCTCATCTGATGTAGAAAAAGCATTTGACAAAATATAGCATCCTTTCTTGAAAAATACCCTCAAGAAAGTAAGGATAGAAGGAACATACCCCAACATCATAAAATCCATGCATGAAAGGCTCACAGCTAATATCATCCTCAATTGGGAAGACAGAGCTTTCTCCCTAAGGTCAGAAACATGACAGGGATGTCCACTCTCACCACTGTTGTTCAATATAGTAGTACAAGTCCTAGCCTCAGCAAGCAGACAACAAAAAGAGATAAAAGACATACAGATTCGCAATGAATTAGTCAAACTTTCACTCTTCACAGATGACATGATACTCTGTGAGAAACCCGAAATACTCCACCAAAAACCTGCTAGAACTGATAACGTGAATTTAGCAAAGTTGTAGGATATAAAAACATACAGAAATTGGTTGTATTTCTAGACACCAATAATGAAGCAGTAGAAAGAGAACTCAAGGAATTTACTCCTATCTTACTGTGAGGATTAATTCTGCTAGTCATGTACACTAGTCTGCTTTATAGTACATGATATAAAATTCGTCAGTTATTGCTACCTTCCACACTCTGCTCTTTTGCCAGTTGCAAAATTGAGAATTTGTTTTTCTTTCTCAATTTAGATGGGTTTCATGCATACTTTTCAAAGAGTGCAGCAAAGTTCCTGACTTAATCCAGGAGTTTTAGTTTAGGGTTTTTTGTTTTGTTTTGGGGTGTTTTTAGCATTCTTTGAACTACCTCTGAGCTTTACTCATTACATAATTTGTCATTCTTCCTTTGAACCCTCATGTTATAAATTTGCCCCAAATCCAAAATGTCCAGGGTAAATAAGACCATTTCAAAAGAAAACATTTACTATCTTTCATATACCCCTACTTCTTTAATATCAGTTGAATGATAGGGACTTTTTTTTTTCCTAATTAAGACTTTGGGACAGGGGTAGTAGTTGGGGGGAGGGGTTGACTATTCCTGTAAATACAGTAGAACTGCATTGGAGTCCCTGCTTTTGAGTTTTAAAACATTTTTAACGTTTTATTCATTTTTGAGAGACAGAGCGAGACAGAGCATGAGTGGGGAAGGGGCAAAGAGAGAGGGAGACACAGAATCTGAAGCAGGCTCCAGGCTCTGAGCTGTCAGCAGAGTCCGACGCCAGGCTTGAACCCACGAACTGCGAGATCATGACCTCAGCCGAAGTCGGACGCTCAACTGACTGAGCCACCCAGGCGCCTCCCTGCTTTTGAGTTTTATAACAGTTCTCTAGAATATATATGGTTATTATTGGAAAAAGTTTCAAGTAATTTAACTCAGGATCTAGGTGTTTGTTACATGGTACATTTCCATTATCTTAAAGAGCACAATTTTGCAACAGGTTTTGAAAAGCCATTAGGACTGCTCAAGGTATATTTGGTTCATGGCATTTATATTGGTCTCATTCATATTTCACAATTTCAGCTTTTCTAACCAACTTCTACTCATTCTGATTGTCATATAAGGAATAGAAATATTGGTTTGTAGCAGAATTGAGGGCTTTTTTTTTAACCAACAAAGATTGCTGTAAAAAGTAAACAGAAAGGGAGTAGAAAATAGAGTATTAATTTTCTCTGGGCTTGCTGCCTAATTCTTAGTAAATCAGTTCTGCCTTATTTGGGGCTTCAAAATAGAGTTTATTTTTCTAGTTACATAGCCAAGTCAGGTTTGGCTAACTAATTATATCTACACTAATCCTTGCTTGCATTAAAATATATATATAATCTAGAAATCTGAGTTGGAGTCTTGTGCTGTGGTTAAATGCTCTTTTGTGACCTGGCCTATATGTTTGACAGTGTGTATTTAGATAGAAGTAGCCTGACATGGAGTCAGGTATTGTGGTTATGGTGAAGGGTAAGGGGAAATGGATAGCTAAGGGGAAACTTTGAATTCTAAGGTCCATCTTAACTAGAGAGAGAAAGTAATGGGGTTTGGAGGGTTAATGCAGAATGAAATTCCTTAGTGTTCAGGGTGTCAAGCACAGCAGCTTCAGAAGCAAGGTAAGGGAAGCCTCACATTTTTGTTTTTTGTTTTTTGTTTTTTTTGAGGGAAGAGTGGTTACAAAGGGATCATTGGTGGTGATGGTGGGATTTTAATGTCAGAATTGCTGTATTAGTAATAATAGTTAACATTTCTTGAGAGCTCAACACTATTAGGAAAGTATTGTTAGCCCCATTTTGCAGATGAGGAAACTGAGGTATGAAAAAGCAGAGAAACTTGCCCAAGATAATAATAAATGGCAGGATTTACACTCAGATATGTTTACAAAATCCGTGTGCCTAACTCTTATCACACATGACACTTCTTATTGGGCTAGTTTTAGTCCTAGCTCTGTGCCTTTGGCCACAACCCTTTTCTTTTTTGGTTTCAGATTTTAACTACACAGAGCTGAAGTTAATTACTAAGTGATTTCTAAGATTCTTATGATTCTATTGTTTTAAATATCTTGCTTATCTTTTCTTTATGCATCTTCCTAATCTCTGAAACATACTTCCATTGGAGGCTCAATTTTCTTAGTAAATTTTTTCTCAAATTTTTTTTTAATTTCAAATATTGTAAACTTTAAAAAGTATCAGCCACATAAATTACAAGTCTTGATAAACCCAATATCCTACCAATTAAAGTTATTCATTTGGAGACAAATGTCCATTCTGAACTACTTTAAGAGGTTTCAGTTTTCACAAAGGAAGGCTTTCAAAATGCAATTTAGGAAGTGTAAAAAAGGTAATTAGAAATATTGACTCCTTGGGGCTCAGTCAGTTAAGTGTCCAACTCTTGATTTTGGCTCAGGTCATGATCTCATGATTTGTAAGTTAGAGCCCCATGTTGGGCTCTGTGCTGACAGCGTGTGGAGCCTGCTTGGGATTCCCCCTCTCTGCCCCTCTCCCACTCTCTTTCTTTCTCTAAAAATAACTAAACTTTGAAACAAAAATATTGACTCCTAGCAATGGCAATTTGAGGAACTCCACTGATTTCTCAGTAGAACTGGTGAAAACTATTAAAAAACAAAACCTCTAGAGATGGCCCTGAGGACAAACAGCAAATATAAAAAATAAATCTGCCTAAGAAAATCTGAAATTTCTGTAAGATTAGAATCTATGGTATTTGAACCAAAACCAAGACTACTCTCTTCCTATGCCATCCCAGGTCAGCAAGGTAGAAACTTGGCCTCAGTAAGGCATAGCTTTTACTAAGGCTAAATTCAAGTGAGTGTGGTGGAAGCTCACTTCTGCCCAGCCCCCTCACATGGAATGGAAACTCTGCTTTGGTGTTACAGGCTAAGAAGAATGAGACCCTGACCACCTTTGCCCCAGTTCATGATATGGTAGTTCTATACCTGGAGAAAATCTCAGGCTTCTTCCTATGCCCCCACTGAATGTTCAACTCCTAGAGTGAGTGTGTCACTCAGAGAGAAACTTGCCATTGTCTCCACCACTGGTTTGAGCCCCAGCTCAGATTTTGCCTGGTTAAAGAAGCAGGCCATAAAAATGTTTCTAATGTCTTCCCATAAGAATGGAATTTATTTGCCTGAGTCTTCTCAAGAACGGTAGAGTGTGGTGAAAGGCCAGTGAAGGAGATTCAAGAAATTGGCTAAACCGTAGGGAGGCTAGTTTGCAGGAGAGAACCAGGGAATAAGGCAGTTGACAGGAGCCCTCCTAAGGTCAGAACAAATAATCAAACACTGACCTCAAAAAATCTTAGTTTACAAAGCAATTTATACCACAGGGACTTATTGAAAACAGCTGAGTAATCAGCCTGTAATTAGGGAAGTTTAACAGCTGGATGCGATCAGAAAAAGAAAGAGACCCTTTCACAAACTACTGTCATCCCAGGGTGATTGTGGGTATACCAGAAGCTAAAGCTCCTTGAGGAACAACATTAGACTCTTGACACTGTGGGAGGAGAAATAGACCTTACTAAAATAATCTAGCCATTTACTAAAGAAATAGATATGCAAATAACAACAAGCTCTGGGTGGAGATCAGCACCCACAGTGCTGCAATACATTATTTGAAACATTCAGTTTCCAGAAAAATAATTATGAGACATAGAAAATGAAAACTAAAATGCAAAAGTAAATCTAAGCATATAAATAACATTAAATGTGAATGGATTAAACAATATAGTCTAAAGGTAGATAATCTGGACTGGGTGAAAAGAAAACAACTATACACCATTTACAGGAGACATTTTAGATTTAAAGATGCACATTATTGTGTAGAAAGTAAAAGGATGACAAAATGTGGAGAGGGTATAGTAAATATAAGCAAAAGTAGACTTTAAGACAAAAACTGATTAGAGATAAAGAGATTAATTTTATAATAAAAGGACCAAGACCTCAGGGACTGGTTTATAAACAATTATAAACATAAATGCATCTAATAACATCCCCCAAATACATGCAGCAAAAAGTGACAATGGGGGAATCGTCAGTTAAATAACAATGTTTGGGGACTCAGTACCCTATTTCCAATAATAGGTAAAAAGAAAAAAAAACTAGGAAAAAAGTCAAAGACATAAAAGGCTTGAACAGCACTATGATCCAAATAATCCTAATAGACATATATAGAACGTTGTATCCAATTACAGCAAAATACACATTCTTCTCAGGTGCACATGGGATATTCTTCAGAATATACTATATGCAAAGCCATGAAGCAGGTTTTGATAGATTTAAAAGGATTGAAATCATGCAAAGTATGTTCTCCCTTTATAGTGGAATGAAATTGGAAATCAACAGTAGGGGGTAATTGGAAATTTTTCAGTTATGTGGAAGTTAAACAATTCTCTTAAATAACCAATTAATCAAGAGGGACACCTGGGTGGCTCAGTCTGTTAAGTGTCCAACTCTTAGTTTTGGCTCAGGTCGGGATCTCATGGTTTCGTGAGTTTGAAACCCATGTCAGGCTCTGTGCTAATAGTGAGGAGCCTGCTTGGGATTCTCTGTCTCCCTCTCTACCACTCCCCCACTTGCACTGTCTCTGTCTCTCTCAAAATAAATAAATAAACTTTTAAAAAAAGATACACGTGCTCTGCACCAAATGAATTTTAGAAAAAAAAAATTGATGAAGAGAAATCATAAGGGAAACTAAAGAATTCACTGAAATGAATAAAAATGAAACATACCAAAACAAGAGATCAGCAAAAGCTGTGCTGTAAGGAAAATTTATAGTTGTAAATAAATACCTACATAAAAAAAGGAAGAAAGCTCTCAAATTAATAACCTAACCTTCTACCTTAGGAAATTAAAAAATAAGAGAAAACTAAACCCAAAGCAAGTTGAATGATGGAAATAATAAAGATTAGAGTGGAAATAAAAGAAATCGAGAATTGAAAAAAAATGAGAGTAATGAAACAAAATGAAGAGATCAAGAAAATTGAGAAACCTTTAGCTACACTAAGAAAAATAAGAGGACAACAATCATATTGGATTAGGGCCCCACCCTTATGACCTCATTTAACCTTAATTACCTCCTTAAAGACTGCTTCCAAATATAGTCATATTAAGGGTTAAAGTCCTCAATATATAGGGGGACCTAATTTAGCCCATTATAAACTGCATAATATAACATGCATGGAGTAGACAAATTCCTGAAAAGACACAAACTATCAAAACTGACTAAAAATAAATAGAAAATCTGGATATACCTATCACAAGTGTCATGGATTGCATGTTTGTGCCTCCCTAAAATTCATATATTGAAACTACAATCCCAAAAGGGGTGGTATTAGGAGGTGGTACCTTTGGGAGATAATTAGCTTTAGATGAATTCATGAGGTGGGGACCAAGATGTGGTTAGTGTCTTTGTAAAAGGAGAAAGAGACTGGACCTTGCTCTCTGTGCTATGTGAGGATACAAGGATAATATGTCTGCCTGCAAGCCAGGAAGAGGGCCCTCACCAGATTTTGAAATGACTAGTGTATTGATATTAGACTTCCTAGCCTTCAGAACTAAGAAATAGATGTTTGCTATTTAAGCTGCCTAGTCTATGCTATTTTTGTTATAGCAGTCTTAACTGACAAAAATGTTGAATTCATAACATCCCACAAAGTAAACCCCAGTCCGAGATGGTTTCACTGGTGAATTCTACTAAATATACAAAGAAAAATTAACAGTGATTCTTCAAAAATTATCACAGAAAATGGAAGAGAAAGGAACACTTTCCAACTCATTCTATGAAGCCATTATACAGATACAAAAACATGACAAATATATCACAAAGAAAACTAAAGACCAATATTATTTATCAGTATAGGTATAGAAATTGTCAAAAAAAATACTAGCAAATCCATTAACATATAAAAAGATATATATACTATGATCAAATGGGATTTATCTCAGGTAAGCAGTTTGGTTTAAAATCTGAATAACAGTGTAATTACCATACTAATAGAAAAAATGAAAAACACATAATATTGTCATTAAAATTAAAAAAATCATTTGACAAAATTCAACAGTCATTCTTGATAAAAATGTGCAGCAAACAAAATAGAAGAAAACTGTCTTAACCTGATAAAGAGTATATATGAAAAAGCCACAAGTCATAGACTTAATGGAGAAATACTGAATATTTTCTTATTAAGATGAGGAGTAAGACAGGGTTTCCACTCTCTGCACTTATGTTCAACATTTTCCTAGAGGTCATAACATGAACATTTAGTCAAGGAAAATTAACAAAAGGCATCCAGAGTGGAAAGGAAGAAGTAATATTATCTGTTTGCAGATTACATTATTATATATTGAAAATCTTAATGCATGTAAAAAGTATTAGAACACATGAATGCATACAGCAACTTTGCATGATGCATGATAAATATGCAAAAATCAGTTCTATTTCTGTACATTATCAGTTAAGAATCTAATAAAATCAAGGAAACAATTCCATTTACAATAGAATCAAGAAGAATAAAATGCTTAGTAATAAGTTTAACAAAAGAAGTACAGAACTTGTACACTAAAAACTACAAAACGTTGAATGATATTAACGAAGACCTAAATAAGTGAATGATATCTCACGTTCATGGTTTGAAAGATAATATTAAAATGGCAGTACACCCAAATTGGTCTACATACTCAACACAATCTCTAGCAAAATCCCAACTGGATTTTTTTTGCAGAAACTTCAAAAATTTCATGTGGAAATGCAAGGGACTGAGAAGTGCCAATGTAATCCTGAAAAGAACAAAATTGGAGGACTCACACTCCCCAATTTCAAGCCTTACTAAAAGCTACTATAAGTAACACTTATAAAAGCTACTATAAGTCACACCACTATGTGGTACTGACATAAAGATAGACATATTAAGTTAATGGAATGGAACTGAGAGTCCAGAAATAAACCATGCATCTATGATCAATTGATTTTTGACAATGGTGCCAAGATAATTCAATGGGGGAAAGAATGTTTCTTTCAACAAATAGCGTTGGGACAATCGGATATCCACATGCAAAACAATGAATTTAGATCACTACATCACACAACATAAAAAAATTAAAATGGATCAAAGACTTAAAAGTAAAAGCTAAAATTATAAAACTCTTTGAAGAAAACCTAGGTATGAATATTTGTTACCTTAGATTAGGCTATAGATTCTTAGATATGACACCTAAAGCATAAGCAACCAAAGAAAAAGTAAATTGGACTTCATCAAAATTAACCACTTTTCTGCTTCAAAGGACATTATCAAGAAAGTAGAAAGATAACCCAGAGAATAGGAAGAAATAGTTTCAAATCATATATATCATAAGGACCTAGTATCCAGAATATATATAAGGAACTATTACATCTCAACAACTGAAAGATAACCAGCTCAATTTAAAAATGGCCAAAAGATTTTAATATTTCTCCAAAGAACATAAGCAAATGACCTGTAAGGACAGGAAAAGTTGCTCAGCATAACAGTACAGAAATTCAAATTAAAACCACAGTGAGATACTACTTTCCATCTAGTAGGATGGCTATAATAATAAAAGACAATAACAACTATTGGTGAGGATGTGGAGTAATCAGATTGCTTATACATTGCAAATGAGAATGAACAATTGTGCAGCTGCTTTGGAAAACACTTTGACAGTTCCTCAAAAAGTTAAAACATGGACTTCACATATTCTGGCAATTCCAGTACAAGGTATATGCCCAATAATATGGAAAACACACGTTTAAACAAAAAGGTTTACACTAAGGATCACAGCAGTATTATTCATAAGACAGCAAAAGTAAAAGCCCAAATGACCATTAACTAGTTAGTGGATATACCAAATGCTGTATACTAATAAAATGGAATATTATTGAGCCATAAAAAGAATGAAGTACTGATAATACATGCTAAGCCTGAACTTAAAAATACCATGCTAAGTGAAAAAGCCAATCACAAAGGTCACATATTAAATGATCACATGTATATGAAATGTCCAGTAAAGGTAAATCTATAGAGTCTGAGAATAGATTAGTGGTTACCCAGGGTTTGGGGGGAGATGGTGGGGTGTGCTAATGGATATGATATTTGTTTAACATCATAAAAATGTTTTATAATTAGAATAATGTAATGGTTGCAAAATTCTGTGCATGTACTAAAAATTATTGAATTCTATATTTAAAGTAATGAACTTTATGATATGAAAATTATATCTCAAAAAAGCTGTTAAGAAAATGTGTGGTACCTTAAATAGGGACAAGCCAATAAAATCAGATTTTCTTTAAAAATTAAAAAAGTTTTTTTTTTTTTGTGGAGTCTTTTGGGTTTTCTATATGGAGTATCATGTAATCTACAAATAGTGAAAGTTTTACCCTTCCCTTGCTGGTTTGGATACATTTTATTTCTTTTTGTTGTCTGATTGCTGTGGCTAGGATTTCCAGTACTATGTTAAATAACGTTGGTGAGTCTGGACATCCCTGTCTTGTTCCTGACTATAGCAGACAACATCTTAGTTTTTCCACATTGAGGATGATATTAGCTGTGGGTTTTTCATATATGACCTTTATTATGTTGAGGTATGTTCCCTCTAACCCTACTTTGTTGAAAATTTTTTTTTTCATGAATGGATGTTGTACTCTTTCAAGTGCTTTTACTGCATCTATAAAAAGGATCATATGGTTCTTATTCTTTATTTTTATTAATGTTGTGTATCACATTGATTGATTTGTGAATATTCAACCATCCTTGCAATCCCAAGATAAATCCCACTTGATTGCGATGAATGATTCTTTTATTATACTGTTGGATTTGGTTTGCTAGTATTTTACTGAAAATTTTTACATCCTTGTTCACCAGGGATATTGGCCTGTAGTTCTCTTTTTCAGTGGCATCTTCATCTGGTTTTGGTATCAGGGTAATGCTGGCCTCATAGAATGAGTTTGGAAGTTTTCCTTCCTTTTCTATTTTTTTGGAATAGTTTGAGAAGAATAGGTATAAACTCAAAAGACTCCACCAAAACATTGTTACAATTGATAAATTAATTCAGTAAAGTTGCAGGATACAAAATCAATGTACAGAAATCTGTTGCATTTCTATATGCCAATAAGGAAGCAGCAGAAAGATAAATTAAGGAATAAATCCCATTTACCATTGCACCAAAACCCATAAGACACCTAGAATTAACCAAATCAAAGAAGTGAAAGACCTGGACTCTGAAAACTATAAAACTCTGATAAAAGAAATTGAAGACATAAAGAAATGAAAAGGCATTCCATTGCTCATAGATCAGAAGAACAAATATTGTTAAAATGTCTATACTACCCAAAGCAATCTACACATTTAATGCAATTTCCATCAGAATATCAACAGCATTTTTCACATAGCTAGAAAAAACAACCCTAAAATTTGTGTGCAACCACAAAAGACCCCAAATAGCTAAAGCTACCTTGAAAAAGAAAAGAAAAGCAGAGGCATCACTATTCTGGATTTTAAATTATATCACAAAACTAGTGATCAAGGCAGTATGGTACTGGCACAAAAACAGCTACATAGATCAATGGAACAGAATAGAAAACCCAGGAATGAACCCACAGTATATGGTCAATTCATCTTTGACAAAGCATGGAAGAATATCCAATGGGGAAAAGACAATCTCTCCAACAAATGGTGTTGGGAAAACTGGACAGCATCATTAAAAAGAATGAAAGAGGACTATGTTCTTACACCATACAAATAAATTCAAAATGAAAGACTAAATGTGAGACAGGAAACCATTAAAATCCTATAGGAAAACACAGGCAGTAAACCTCTTTGACTTTGGCCAAAGCAACTTCTTTCTAGATATGTCTCCTGAGGCAAGGAAAACAAAAGCAAAAATAAACTTGAAATTCATCAAAATAAAAAGCTTCTGCACAATGAAGGGAACACTAAAAGAAAACCTAAGAATGGAAGAAGATATTTGCAAATGACATATCTGATAAAGGGTTAGTATCCAAAATATATTAAGAATTTTTCAAATTGAACATCCTAAAAGCAAATAATCCAATTTAAAAATGGACAGAAGACATGAACTTACATTTTTGCAAAGAAGGCATACAGATGGCCCACAGACACATGAAAAGATGCTCATCATGACTCATCATCAGGGAAGTACAAATCAAAACTACAATGATATATCACCTCACATCTGTCAGAATGGCTAAAATCAACAAGACAAAAAACAACAGGTGTTGGCAAGGATATGGAGAAAGGGGAACACGTGCACTGTTGGTGGGAATGTAAACTGGGGCAGCGACTCTGGAAAAGAGTATGGAGTTTCCTCCAAAAGTTAAAAATAGAACTACTCTATGACCCAGCAATTGCACTACTAGGTATTTACCCAAAGAATACAAAAATAATAAAGGGATACATGCACACCAATGTTTATAGCAGCATTATCTACAATAGTCAAACTATGGAATGAGCCCAAATGTCTGTTGACTGATGAATAGATATAGAAGATGTGGTCTATCTATATCTATCTATATGTCTATCTATCTATCTATCATCTATCTATCACAATAGAATATTACTCAGTTATCAAAAATAATGAAATCTTGCCATTTGCAATAACATGGGTGGAGCCAGAAGGTGTTATGATAAGCAAAATGAATCAGTCAGATAAAGACCAGCACCATATGATTTCACTCATATGTGGAATTTAAGAAACAAAAAAAATGAGCATAGAGGGAAAAAAGAGAAAGAGAGGCAAACCAAGAAACATACACTTAATTAAAGAAAACAAACTGATGGTTACCAGAGGACAGTGGGTGGATGGGTTAAAAAACATGATGAGGATTAAGGAGTGCACTTGTGATGAGCACCAGGTATTGTATATAAGTGCTGAATCACTAGATTGTGTACCTGAAGCTAATATTAAACCATATGTTAACTAATTTCTACTTAAATAAAAAATTTTAAAAATTAAAACGTTTTCTGTTTAATAGGTAAATCATGTTTCTAATCCCTTCTCAAGATTTTTTCTCCCACTCACAATAAAAAAAAAATCAGAACAAAAGTGACAAATTAGAAGAATGCCCTTTCCTGCTAGTAATTTACCACTGTCATTCCAATCCCATATCTTCCACCCAATCTAAGTCAACCACGAGTAATAGGGCAAAAGAAATATTAGTGGTATCCAGACATAGGTGTATGGAAAAGAGTAATGGGTTCCTGGGTAATGCAAATAATTTCCTGAATGATATTTACTTCTGCATGTTCAGACCCAGGCCAAAAAGACTTGAGTGGTGGGATATTAGCCTGAGGATATCATGATCATTTATTTGCAAAAAGGAGGTTTATTCCCAAGACTAGGAAGCTACCTTGAATTGTGACAAAATCCATTTTTATATCTAGTTTCCTGGGAAATAAAGCAGGATCATCACGTGCAGCAACATCAAAGCCTTCTTAGATAGGTTGCTCCTGTAGTCCATCCTTCAGAAACTCTCAGGGGAGGGTCCTCATTCATTATGTGATATGGTGATGTGAGATTGCTTATGAGCCTCATCAAACAGATGAGGTATTTCTTCAAGGCCCACACACTTCCATTATCCCTCTGGTTATTAGGAACTCCAGTCCTTTACAAAAGTCACATTTTGACCTTCCAAATCTCATTGTTCCTTTCCTTCTCCTGAAGCAGTATAGGAAACAGAGTTTGATAGAGGAGTAAGGAAGTTGACATAAAAATGGCAAAACCCCAATGACTGTCCAGATTCCTTTTCTCTAACTCCAAATACTATTTGTTTCAAAGAATAAGTATTAGCTGGAACATGATGAG
The DNA here is from genome assembly GCF_018350195.1 of Panthera tigris. Taxonomy (NCBI): domain Eukaryota; kingdom Metazoa; phylum Chordata; class Mammalia; order Carnivora; family Felidae; genus Panthera; species Panthera tigris. The sequence goes on along the minus strand of NC_056677.1, from coordinate 65,767,635 downwards.
GCCCTTAAGTTTGTACTGCAACTAATAAATGGTTTACTTCCTCACCCTGGCCCTGTCTCAGGCTTGACCCCTAAAACCATAAAACCATATAGTTTTAAAGCTCTTAAAAATCAAATGCCCCATTTTCTCCTATTACAACATAATTCATGTGAAAGCATTACAAAAATGCAGTATTGTAACTAAACCATTTTCCTTCCTTTTCATCAGTAGTGTCTGAGGTTATTTCAAACATAAATTTCTAGTAAAAAAAAAGGTACAGTGATATCATTTTTGGACTTATAATGGATTTACTTCCAATGGCTTTTCCTCTATCACAGGAGTTGGGAAATTGCCACTTAATTCTCATGTAAAATTCTGAATCAAGATTTAGGACTTTTCATGGTAGATTAATATTTTGGTTAAAGTACTTTAACCATATTGATATAAATTTATTGATATAAATTGAGCTGGCAATAAAAATCTACGTTCCCTATAGTGACTTACATGGGTCTTACACATGGGTCTACACTTTTAAGTACTTTAAGTCTAACATATGTGTACCTCTCCTCTTACTTCATGGCCTTTGTACTTTCTATTCCCTCTGTCTGGATCATATTTTGCATAGCTGTCTCCTACTTGTCATTCAGGCATCAGCTCAAATATTATCTCTTTAGAAAAGTCTTTCTTAGCTGTCTTATCTAAATAATAGCCCTTTTCCATCTAGTAATCATCACTATTTGAATTATTTTTCCTTATTTGTGCTTTGTCTTGTGGCACAGGACTGGAAACTCCATGAAAAGGACCATCTCTCTCTCTTGTTAATCTAGATTAGCTGGCATATCATAGTTTGCAGATAAATATTTGGTTTAGTTCTTGATCCTGCCAATATGTTGGTAACATTGTCTTTTAGAAACCAGTACATCTAAGGATACTCCCAGCACACTTATTTTTGTCACATTCACTGATATTAGCAATAATAATAGAATAGTTCTAGTCACCTTGATTTCTTTTTATGCATCCATGAGTTCTTTTGCACATTCTGTACTGGAGGTAGAAATAAACAGGACATTTTATTTGTACCATAAAGTCACTTGAGGTAAAATAGAAATTGTGGGAATCTACTCCTGAAGCCAAGAGCACATTGTATACACTGGATGTTAGCTAACTTGACAATAAATTATATTTAAAAAATAAATAAAATAAAATATAGAAATCTTAAAAAAATAATAAAAGAGGGGAGGGTGCATGATTGGTATTGAAGAGGGCACCTCTTTGGATGAGCACTGGGTGTTGTATGGAAACCAGTTTGACAATAAATTTCATATTAAAAAATAATAATAAAAGAAATTGTGACATGATACTATATGTTGGTCATTAGTACAATTTATTAATTAAGAAAAATACACATGTTTAAAATTATGCTTTAGGAAACTAAAGGCCTTAACACTGAGAAGAGAGCATGTAATTATTGATCAGGAGCAATTCCCCCCTAAAAAATAGCATGATAAATTAGTCTTATTCTTTCAACTTTTGAAGGCAAATGTGCCTAAATAAATGTCAGAATTGCTATTAGATTATGGCCTTGTCAAAATAAGTTAGGGAAGGTACACAAAAAGAAAGAGATCCCAAAGAATTATGCTCTCATAGACAATACAAAATGTCTATGTGTTAGCATTAACTGTCAACAGTAACTTCAACTCATTGAAGTGTGTGTGTGTGTGTGTGTGTGTGTGTGTATGTATGTGTGTATGTGTGTGTGTGTATATATATATATATATACACACACACATACACACATATATATATATATGGAAAGCAAGAGAATATTTAGTATAAACAATGAAAAAACCCATAAGTTGTTGATTATAAACACCAATATCCTATGAAGAAACACTTTAACTAGAAGGAAAATCTTTTTTGACAATGGTGAACAAATTGTTTGAAAAACACATCAGAAATTATAATACAATGCTTTTAATGTTTATTTTTGAGAGAGTGTGTGAACAGGAGAGGGGCAGAGAGAGGGGATGGACAGAGGATACAAAGCGGGCTCTATGCTGACAGCAGAGAGCCTGATTTGGGGCTCAAACTCCTGAACCATGAGATCATGACCTGAGACGAAGTCGGACACTTAAACAACTGAACCACCCAGGTGCCCCTAATCCAGTGCTTTTAAAGAGACTTCAGGGGAGCTTTGGAAAATGGTGGAGTTGGAGGACTCTGAGATCACACCATCCCTCATTTTCAACTAGATATTATCCACATCCAAGTCAATAAACCAGAGAGTGATCTGAAGACTGGAAGAACAAACTCTACAATTAAATATAGAGGGGAAGCTACATCTGAAAGGTTAGGAAGGTCAGAAAGGCAGAGGGAGGCTGCCTGCAAGAAGAAGGGAAAAGCACATGTATAGAGGGCAGAGAAATGGGCCCTCACACCAGGGAGCTCACCCAGAGAAGACCAATCCTTATAAAATTTGGCTTTAAAACCTAAAGGGGCTGAATTCCATGGTTTGTAAAACTAGTGGGACTTGGAACCTGGAACTTTTAAGTAATCTGATTCAGCACTGTGCAAGCTGAGAAGGCAGTGAGAGCTGGGATGCTGCCCTTAAAGAAACAGCAGCGTATATGAAGAGGCAACATAAAAACAGTAGTTTACACAATGGCAGAGGCCAATGGAAGACATCTGTTCATACTTATTTCTGAGCCTGTTGAGGGACTTCAAAAATGAGGGAGCTGACAGGTGCCATTTTCCTTCCCCACCCTCTAGGACAAAAAAAGACACATGTGAGAGGTGGAGCTGCACAGATACTTGCTATCTAACCTCCTAGCAGTGTACTACACCCATGAGTTCTCCTGAGTACTCACCCACTCCAAGCCTGCTACCCTGGGCCCTGGCCTCAGTACAAATTTTGTTAAAGCCATGCATGTGCCGTGCCCAGCCACTGGATGCAGGGCTACTAGTGTGCACCATACACATCTGTATGCCCCACTCAGCCACACCCAGCCATCTTTGTGCACCCTCCCCAGTATTGTGCCTCACACCACCCCAGTGCACAGCCCTGAGTCAAAGAAAGCATTGCTTCAAGGGATCCAGCATTGGACTAGTGGCCCAGTGCAAATTTAGTAACAATGCTGCTCTCAAGTTCCACAGCAGGCACAGACCTCTCAGAGCTGGCCTTCCTGGGTCCCACTAACACCACAGAAAGCAAGCACATCCCACAACAGGCAGAGAGTCAGTGCACACGACTGCACTGAAAGAAAAAGTGATTCAGACACAACAGCAGGGCATAAACAACACACAAAGGGCACTCTAATGAAGTGCCAGGTTCTGGTGAAAAGCAGGGCAGTCCAAGACCTCTAACCCCTTGGAAGCCTTTAACTTTGAGACTGGACAGGAAATGTAGCTTATGTTTCTAACACAGACAAGCAGGCACAGAGATGTAGACAAAATGAGAAGACAGAGGAATTTATCCAAAATGAAAGAAGAGGCCAGGCCACAGCCAGAAATCTAAGCACAACAGATATAAGTAACATGCCTGATAGAAAATTTAAAGCAATGATCATAAGGATACTCATTGTACTTGAGAAAAAAGTGGAGGGCATGAGCGAGACCCTTAACACAGAGATAGGAATAACATAGCATAGATAAAGGGCACAATAAACAAATGAGAAACATTTTTGATGGAATGAAGAGAACAATGGAAGAAGCAGAGGAATAAATTACTAACCTAGATGACAGACTAAAGTATTCAAACTGAACCAAAGACAGAAAAAAGAATTATGCAAAATGAGGATAGACTTAAGGAACTCAATGACTCGATCAAATGTATTAACATTTGTATTATACGATTCTTAGAAGAAGAGAGAAAAAAAGGGGCAGAAAATTTATTTGAAGAAAAACATACCCGAAAACTTCCCCAACCTGGGAAAGGAACAGATATCCAGATCCACGAGGCACTGAAAACCCCCAACAAATCAACAAAAGCAGATCCACACCAAAGATATTATAATTAAATCTGTGAAATATAGTGTTAAAGAAAAAATTTTAAAATCAGCAAGACAAAAATAGTCATTATATTATAGAGGAGAACACAAAAGGCTATCAGATTAGTCAAAAGAAACTTTGCAAGTCAAAAGTGAGAAACATGGTATCTTCAAAATGCTAAATGGCAAAAATCTGCAGCTAAGAATTCAATATCCAGCAAAACTATGTTTCAGAATAAAAGAATAGATATAGAGTTTCCCAAACAAAACTAAAGGAGTTCATGACCACTGAACTAGCCCTGTGCAAAGTATTAAAGGGGACACTTTGAGTGTAAAGGAGAGAACAAAGTGACAGTATAGAGGCAGATAAAAAAGCAGCAAACATGAATATTTCTGTAAGAAAATCATTCAAGGAACTCACCACAAAAGGATATAAAATATAATAATATATATCTAAAATATAGGAAGGAGAGGGAAAAGAGTAAGTGCAAACTAAATGAACACCAACTTAATATAGACTACTATATAGAGAAAATCTTAATACAAACCCAGTGGGAACTATATCTCAAAACCAATAATAAATATGAAAATAATATAGAGAAAAAATGCAAATACATCACTAGAGAAAATGGGCAAAACATGAAAGGCAGAAATACAAGAAACTATCAGAGAAAACTTTCAGAAACAACCACAAAACAAGTAATAAAATGGCAACAAGTGCATATATATATATATAAATAATTATTTTAAAAGTACATGGGCTAACCACTTGAATCAAAAGATATAAGGTAACAGAACGGATTTTTTTTTAAAAAGACTCACCCATATGCTGCCTACAAAAGACTCATTTTGGACCTAAAGACACCTGAAAATTGAAAGTTCGAGCATAAAGAATCATCGATCATGCAAATGGATGTCAAAAGGAAGACTAGCAATTCTTATATTGGACAAAATTAAAAAAAAAAACTATAACAAGAGATAAAGAAGGACACTATATCATAAAAAAAGGGAGCTATCTAACAAGAAGATACAATTGTAAATATATATGCACTCAACATAGGAGCACCCAAATACATAAAACTATTAATAACAAACATAAAGGAAATAATAATAATACAACAGTAATACAACAACACATCAGCACCCTACCTTACAGGTCATCTAAGGAGAAAACCAGTAAGGAATTAATGGCATTGACCAGATGGACTTAACAGATATATTCAGATATATTCAGAACATTTTATCCTAAAGCAGCAGAATACATTCTTCTCGAGTGCATGTGGGACATTCTTCACAATAGATCACATACTAGGTCACAAATCAGGCCTCGACAAGTACAAAAAGACTGAAATCATACCATGCATCTTTCTGACAACAACATTATAAAACTTGAAGTGAACCACAATAAAAAATTTGGAAAGACAACAAATATATGAAGGTTAAACAACATGCTACCAAGCAATGCATGAGTCAAATGAAATCAAATAAGAAATTTAAAAACACATAAAGACAAATTAAAATGAAAACATGATGGTCCAAAACCTTTGTGATGCAGCAAAAGAACACCTAAGATGTAAGTATATAGCAATATAGGTCTACTTCAAGAAGCAAGAAAAATCTCAAATACACAACTTAACCTTACACGTAAAGGAGCTACAAAAACAATAACAAACAAAACCTAAATCCAGTAGAAGGAAGGAAAGAGTGAAGGTTAGAACATAAATAAATGATATAGAAAATTAAAAAAAAATAGAACAGATCAATGAAACCAGGAGATGGTTCTTTGAAACAATTAATAAAATTAATAAACCTCTAACAACCGACCATCAACAAGGCATATCATAGTCAAATTCACAAAATACTCAGGCAAGGAGAGAATCATGAAACCAGCAAGGGAAAAAAAGTCCTTAACCTACAAGGGAAGACAGATCAGGTTTTCAGCAGACCTATCCACAGAAACTTGGCAGGCCAGAAAGGAGTGGTGGGATATATTCAGTGTGCTGAATCATAAAAATATGCAACCAGGAATTCTTTATCCAGCAAGGCTGTCATTCGAAATAGAAGGAGAGATAAAAAGTTTCCCAGACAAACAAAAATTAAAGGAGTTTGTAACCACTAAACCAGCCCTGCAAGAAATTGTAAGGGGGACACTCTGAGGGGAGAAAGATGAAAAAAAATACCAAAAGCAACAAAAGATTAGAAAGGACTGAGAACACCACCAGAAACTCCAACTCTTCAAGCATCATAATGGCAATAAATTCATATTTTTCAGGACTCACTCTAAACCTCAATGGATTCAATGATCCAATCAAAAGACATAGGGTAACAGAATGGATAAGAAAGCAAGACCCATCTATATGCTGTTTACAAGAGACCCACTTTAGACCTAAAGATGCCTACAGATTGAAAATCAGGGGATGGAGAACCATCTATCATGCTAATGGTCAACAAAACAAAGCCGGAGTAGCCATACTTATATCAGACAATTTAGACTTTAAAATAAAGACTGTATCAAGAGATGCAGAAGGGCATTATATCAGAATCAAGGGGTCTATCCACCAAGAAAACCTAACAATTGTAAACATTTATGCACCAAATGTGACAGCACCCAAATATATAAACCAATTAATCACAAACGTAAAGAAACTCATCCATAGTCATACCATAATAGTAGGATACTTGAACACCTCACTCACAAGGAAAAAATGGCTTTGAATGACACATTGGACCAGATGGAATTAAGAGATACATTCAGAACATTTCATCCTAAAGCAGCAGAATATACATTCTTCTCCAGTGCACATGGAAAATTCTACAGAATAGACCATATATTGGGACACAAATCAGCCCTAAGTAAGTATAAAAAGATCGAGATCATACCGTGCATATTTTCAGGCCACAATGCTATGAAACTCGAAATCAACCACAAGAAGAAATTTGGAAAGGTAACAAATACTTGGAGACTGAAGAACATCCTACTAAAGAATGAATGGGCTAACCAAGCAGTTAAAGAAGAAATTAAAACGTATCTGGAAGTCAATGAAAATGATAGCACCGGAACCCAAAACCTCTGGGATGCAGCAAAGGAGGTCATAAGAGGAAAGTATATAGCAATCCAGCCCTTCCTAAGGAAGGAAGAAAGATCTCAGATACACAACCTAACCTTATGCCTTAAGGAGCTGGAAAAATAACAGCAAATAAAACCCAAAACCAGCAGAAAACAGGAAATACTAAAGATTAAAGCAGAAATTAATGCTATCAAAACCAAAAAAAAAAAAAAAAAAAAAAAAAACAAACAGTAGAACAGATCAGTGAAACCAGAAGCTGGTTCTTTGAAAGAATTAACAAAATTGATAAACCACTAGCCACTTTGATCAAGAAGAAAAAGGAAAGGACCCAAATAAGTAAAATCAAGAATGAAAGAAGAGAAATCACAACCAACACAACAGAAATAAAAACAATAATAAGAGAATATTATAAGCAATTATATGCCAACAAAATGGGAAATCTGGAAGAAATGGACAAATTCCTAGAAACATATACACTACCAAAACTGAAACAAGAAGAAATAGAAAATTTGAACAGACCAATAACCAGTAAGGAAATTGAATTAGTAATAAAAAATCTGCCAAAAAACAAGAGTCCAGGGCCAGATGGTTTTCCAGGGGAATTCTACCAAACATTTAAGAAAGAGTTCACACCTATTCTCTTGAAGTTGTTCCAAAAAATAGAAATGGAAGGAAAACTTCCAAACTCTTTCTATGAAGCCAACATTAACTACCCTGATTCCAAAACCAGACAGAGACCCCACTAAAAAAGAGAACTATAGACCAATTTCCCTGATGAACATGGATGCAAAAAATCCTCAACAAGATATTAGCCAACTGGATCCAACAATACATTAAAGAACTATTCACCACGACCAGGTGGGATTTATACCTGGGATGCAGGGCTGGTTCAATATCCACAAAACAATTAACGTGATTCATCATATCAATCAAAGAAAGGAAAAGAACCATATGATCCTTTCAATAGATGCAGAGAAAGCATTTGACAAAATACAGCATCCTGTCTTGATAAAAACCCTCAAGAAAGTAGGGATAGAAAGATCATACCTCGAGATCATAAAAGCCATATATGAACGACCCAAGGCTAATGTCATCCTCAATGGGGAAAAACTGAGAGCATTCCCCCTAAGGTCAGGAACAAGACAGGGATGCCCACTCTCACCACTCTTATTCAACATAGTATTGGAAGTCTTGGCCTCTGCAATCAGACAACACAAAGAAGTAAAAGGCATCCAAATTGACCAGAGGGAGGTCAAACTTTCACTCTTTGCTGATGACATGATACTCTATAGGGAAAACCCAAAAGATTCCACCAAAAAACTGCTAGAACTGATTCATGAATTTAACAAAGTTTCAGGATATAAAATCAATGCACAGAAATCGGTTGCATTCCTATACACCAACAATGAAGCGACAGAAGGAGAAATCAAGGAATCGTTCCCATTTATAGTTGTACCAAAAACCATAAAATACCTAGGAATAAATCTAACCAAAGAGGTGAAAAATCTATACACTGAAAACTATAGAAAGCTTATGAAAGAAATTGAAGAAGATACAAAGAAAAGGAAAAAGATTCCACGCTCCTGGATAGGAAGAACAAATATTGTTAAAATGTTGAAACTACCCAAAGCAATCTACATATTCAATGCAATCCCTATCGAAGTAACACCAGCATTCTTCACAGAGCTAGAACAAATAATCCTAAAATTTGTATGGAACCAGAAAAGACCCCGAATAGCCAAAGCAGTCTTGAAAAAGAAAACCAAAGCAGGAGGCATCACAACCCCAGACTTCAAGCTATACTACAAAGCTGTAGTCATCAAGACAGTGTGGTACTGGCACAAGAACAGACACTCAGATCAATGGAACAGAATAGAGAACCCAGAAATGGGCCCACAAACATATGGGCAACTAATCTTTGACAAAGCAGGAAAGAATATCCAGTGGAATCAAGACAGTCTCTTCAGCAAGTGGTGCTGGGAAAACTGGACAGCGACATGTAGAAGAATGAACCTGGACCACTTTCTTACACCATACACAGAAATAAACTCAAAGTGGATGAAAGACTTCAATGTAAGACAGGAAGCCATCAAAATCCTCGAGGAGAAAACAGGCAAAACCCTCTTTGATCTTGCCTGCAGCAATTTCTTACTCAACACGTCTTCAGAGGCAAGTGAAACAAAAGCAAAAATGAACTCCTGGGACCTCATCAAAATAAAAAGCTTCTGCATAGTGAAGGAAACAATCAGCAAAACTAAAAGGCAACCGACAGAATGGGAGAAGATATTTGCAAATGACATATCAGATAAAGGGTTAGTATCCAAAACATACAAAGAACTTATCAAACTCAACACTCAAAAAACAAAGAATCCAGTGAAGAAATGGGCAAAAGACATGAATAGACACTTCTCCAAAGAAGACATCCAGATGGCCAACCAACACATGAAAAAATGCTCCACATCACTCATCATCAGGGAAATACAAATCAAAACCACAATGAGGTATCACCTTACACCTGTCAGAATGGCTAACATTAACAACTCAGGCAACAACAGATGTTGGTGAGGATGCGGAGAAAGAGCATCTCTTTTGCATTGTTGGTAGGAATGCAAACAGTGGTGCAGCCACTCTGGAAAACAGTATGGAGGTTCCTCAAAAAACTAAAAATAGAACTACCATAAGAGCCAGCAATTGCACTACTAGGCATTTATTCATGGGATACAGGTGTGCTGTTTCGAAGGGACACATGCACTGCCATGTTTTTAGCAGCACTATCAACAATAGCCAAAGTATGGAAAGAGCCCAAATGTCCATTGATGGATGAATGGATAAAGAAGATGTGGTATATATATACAATGGAGTATTACTTGGTAATCAAAAAGAATGAAATCTTGCCATTTGCAACTACGTGGATGGAACTGGAGGGTATTATGCTAAATGAAATTAGTCAGAGAAAGACAAAAATCATATGAATTAATTCATATGAGGACTTTAAGAGACAAAACAGGTGAACATAAGGGAAGGTAAAGAAAAATAATATAAAAACAGGGAAGGGGACAAAACAGAAGAGACTCATAAATATGGAGAACAAACTGAGGGTTTCTGGAAGTGTTCTGGGAGGGGTATGGGCTAAATGGGTAAGGGGCGTTAAGGAATCTACTCCTGAAATCATTGCTTCATTATATGCTAACTGATTGAGATGTAAATTTTAAAAAATAAAAAATAAAGTTAAAAAAACTACAGTTAGATATCACCTCACACCAGTCAGAATAGCTAAAATTAACAACACAGGAAACAACAGGTGGCAAGGATGCAGAGAAATGGGAACCCTCTTATACTGTTGTTGGGAATGCAAACTGGTGCAGCCACTATCAAAAATAGTATAGAAGTTGCTCAAAAATTTTAAATTAGAACTACCCTATGATCCAGCAATTGCACTACTAGGTACTTACCCAAAGGATACAAAAATACTGATTCAAAGGGATACATGCATCTGATGTTTATAGCAGCATTATCAACAATAGCCAAGTTATGGAAAGATCCCAAATATCCATCAACTGATGAATGCATACAGAAACAGAAGATGTCATATATATATATATATATATATATATATATATATATATATATATATACCAAAAAGAACGAAATCTTGCCATTTGCAATCATGTGGATGGAACTAGAGAGTATTATGATAAGGTAAATAAGTCAGAGATAGACAAATGCCATATGATTTCACTTATATGTGGAATTTAAGAAACAAAGCAAATAAACATGGGGGAAAATAAAAAGAATCAAACCATGAAGCAAAGTATTACCTATAGAGAACAAACTGATGATTACTGGGTGGGAGGTAGGCAGGCAGGGGAAGATCTAAATATATTATGGGTATTAAGGAGTCCACTTGTAATGATGAGCACTGGATGTTGTATCTAAGTGATGAATCACTAAATTCTATAACTGAATCTAATATTACACTGTATGTTAACTCTATGGAATTAAAATTAAAACTGGGGGAAAAATAGTATGTTACTGGCAGAAATATAGATATATCTAGATCGATGGAATATAGTAGAAAATCCAGATATAAACCTACAGTTATATGGTCAGTTTATCTTCAGCACAGTAGGAAAGAATATCTAATGGGAAAAAAAGTCCCTTCAACAAGTGGTGTTGGGAAAACTGGACTCCACCATGCAAAAAAAGGACACTGGATTTTTTTATACAATGCACAAAAATAAATTCAAAATGGATTAAAGACTTAAATGTGATACCTGTAACTATAAAAATCCTAGAAGAGAACACAGGCAGTAATTTCTTTGACATCAGACAGAACAACTTCTTTCTAGATGTGTCTCCTGAGGGAAAGGAAACAAAATAAAAAATAAAGCAATGTCACTACATCAAATTTAAAAAGTTCTGCATAGTAAAGGAAATAATAAACATAACTAAAAACCAACCTACAGAATGGGAAATGATATTTGCAAATTACATATATGATAAAGGGTTAGTATCCAAAATATATAAGGAAATTATAAAACTCAAAACCAAAAAAAACCAAGTAATCCAATTTAAAAATGGGCAGAATACTGGGGCGCCTGGGTGGCTCAGTCGGTTAAGCATCGACTTCAGCTCAGGTCATGATCTCTCAGTTTGTGAGTTCAAGCCTTGCATTGGGCTCTGTGCTGACAGCTCAGAGCCTGGAGCCTGCTTTGGATTCTGTGTCTCCGTCTCTCTCTGACCCTCCCCCACTTGTGCTCTGTCTCTATCAAAAATAAATAAAATGTAAAAAATTTTTTTAAATGAGCAGAATACATAAAGAGACATTTCTCCAAAGAAGGCATACAGATGGCCAACAGACACATTGGCTCATCACTTATCATCAGGGAAAAGCAATTTAAAATTACAATGAGGTATTAGCTCACACTTGTCAGAATGGCTAAAATCAACAGCACAAGAAACAGCAGGTGTTGATGAGACTGTGGAGAAAGGATAACCCTCTCACACTGTTGGTAGGAATGCAAACTGGTGATGCCACTCTAGAAATCAGTATGGATTTCCCTCAAATAGTTAAAAATAGAAGTACCCTATGATTCAGCAATTGCACTATTAGGTATTTATCCAAAGGATACAAAAATACAGATAAGAAGGGATACAGGATACATGCACACCAATGTTTATAGCAGCATTATCAGCAATAGCCAAATGATGGAGAGAGCCCAAATGTCCATCAACTGATGAATGAATAAAGAAGATGTGTGTGTGTGTGTGTGTGTGTGTGTGTGTGTGTGTGTGTGTGTGTGTGAGAGAGAATTGGAATATTATTCAGCCATCAAAAAATGAAACCTTGGCATTTTCAACAATGTGGATGGAGCTAGAGTGTATTATACTAAGTGAAATAAGTCAGTCAGGGAAATACAATTCCATATGATTTCACTCATATGTGGAATTTAAGAAACAAAAGAGATGAATATATGGGAGGTGTAAAAGAAGAGAGAGGGGGAAAATCCATAAGAGATTCTTAATAATAGAGAATAAACTAAGGATTTATGGAGGAAGGTGGTTGGGGGAACAGCTAGATGGGTAATGGTTATTAAGGAGGACACCTGTTATGATGAGCACTGGGTGTTGTATGTAAATGTTGAATGACTGAATTCGACTCCTGAAACCAATATTACAATATTGATTAGAATTCAGTGATTCATCATTTATGTTCAATGTCTTAAAAGTTTACTGTGTAGAATTTGTCCTTTAAGTAACATCTTTGTTTCATTAAGTTATCAGTGGCATTAAAGTTAAATGCAGAAGCATAAACAAAATAAAGAGACTTCAGTGTGGAAAGATTTGGTGATTCCACAAAAAGTTAAATATAGAAATACTATATGAGGATATTGGCGGAGGATGGCAGCATAGGAGGACGCTGGGCTAGCCTCGTCCTGCTGATAATTTAGATTCCACCCACATCGGCCTAAATAACCCAGAAAACCACCAGAAGCCTAGCAGAACAGACTCTCTGGAGCCAAGCGTAGACAAGAGGCCCGCAGAAGAGGGTAGGAAGGGCAGAGACGTGGTGCGTGCTACATGGACTGGCAGGAAGGATCCAGGACAGTGGAAGGGCAGCCTGCCAGGCAAGGCAGAGCCCCCAAAGTCTGGCTTGCAGAAGCAGAAGGGCCTGAACTCTGACAGTTCTGACAGCCAGCAGGACTTAACATCTGGAATGTTAAAAGTCAACAGCTCTGCTTTCAGAGAACTGGGAGGGCAAGAGGATGCCAAGAGGGAGAGTTGTTGAGCCCAGGAATACAGAGCTCAGCTCAGCAGGGAACAAAGGCACTGGTAAGTGCCATCTCCCTCTTCCATCCCCCAACCAAAATTCCAAAGGGAACCAGTCCCCCTCACCAAACTTGCATGCACCACGGAAATGCCCAATGCTGTGCTTCTGTGGATCCATCCCTGTGATGGGCCTGCCTCCCTCCCAGTGCTGCAGGGCCCCTCTCACAGGGGACCACTGACAGCAAAGCTAGCTAAGCCTGCACCTCCCGCCCCTGTGCACCTGGCGGATCAACCCCAGCTAATACACCAATGGACAGATCCCATCGAAGCAGCACCACAAGCCTGGCAGTATGCAAGGGGCCCAGACAGGGGCCACACAACTCCACAGTGAGTCCTGCCACTAGGAGAGGGGAAGATAAGGTACACAGCAGTCTGACTGTGGCCCCAGCAGTGGGCTGGGGACAGACATCAGGTCTGACTGCAGCCCCACCCACCAACACAAGTTTCTCCTGACAGCACAGAGGAAGTGCCCTGCAGGTTGGAGCTACTAAAAGAACTAAGCAAAATAATGAAACGGAAGAATTCTCCTCAACAGAAACTCCAGAAAGTAGCAACAGCTAATGAATTGATCAAAAACGATTTAAGCAATATAACGGAAGAAGAATTTAGAATAATAGTCATAAAATTAATCACTGGACTTCAAAAAAGCTGAGGACAGAAGAGAATCTATTGCAACAGAGATCAAGGGACTAAAAAATAGTCATGATGAATTTAAAAATGCTATGAATGAGGTGCAAAATAAATGAAGGCAGCCATAGCATGTATTGAAGAGGCAGAGGAGAGAATAGGTGAATTAGAAGATAAAATTATGGAAAAAGAGGAAGCTGAAAAAAAGAGAGAGAAAAAAATCCAGGAGTTGAGGGGAGAATTAGAGAACTAAGTGATGCAATCAAATGGAACAATATCCGTATAATAGAAATTCCAGAAGAGAAAGAGAGAGAGAAAGGGGCTGAAGGTGTACTTGAACAAATCATAGTTGAGAACTTCCCTGAACTGGGGAAGGAAAAAGGCATTGAAATCCAAGAGGCACAAAAACTCCCTTCACATGTAACTTGAATTGATCTTCTGCATGACATATCATAATGAAACTGGCAAAATTCAAGGATAAAGAGAAAATTCTGAAAGCACCTGGGGATAAACACGCTCAAACATATAAAGGGAGACCCATAAGATGAGTGGCAGACCTATCTACTGAAACTTGGCAGGCCAGAAAGGAATGGCAGGAAATCTTCAATATGATGAACAGAAAAAAATATGCAGCCGAGAATCCTTTATCCACAAATCTGTCATTCAGAATAGAAGGAGAGATAAAGGTTTTCCCAAACAAATAAACACTGAAGGAATTCATCACCACTAAACCAGCCCTACAAGAGATCCTAAGGGGGATCCTGTGAGAAAAAGTACCAGAGACATCACTACAAGCATGAAACCTACAGACATCACAATGACTCTAACCCATATCTTTCTATAATAACACTGAATGTAAATGGACTAAATGCGCCAACCAAAAGACATAGGGTATCAGAATGGATAAAAAAACAAGACCCATCTATTTGCTGTCCACAAGAGACTCATTTTAGACCTGAGGACACCTTTAGATTGAGATTGAGGGGATGGAGAACTATTTATCATGCTACTGGAAGTCAAAAGAAAGCTGGAGTAGCCTTACTTATATCAGATAAACTAGACTTTAAATTAAAGCCTGTAACGAGAGATGAAGAAGGTCATTATATAATAATTACAGGATCTATCCATCACGAAGAGCTAACAATTATAAATGTCTATGCGCCAAATACAGGAGCCCCCAAATATATAAAACAATTATCATAAACATAAGCAACCTTATTGATAAGAATGTGGTAATTTCAGGGGACTTTAGCACCCCACTTACAGAAATGGATAGATCATCTAGACACACAGTCAATAAAGAAACAAGGGCCCTGAATGATACATTGGATCAGATGGACTTGGCAGATATATCAGAACTCTGCATCCCAAAGCAACAGAATATACTTTCTTCTCCAATGCACATGGAACATTCTCCAAGATAGATCACATACTGGGTCACAAAACAGCCCTTCATAAGTATACAAGAATTGAGATCATACCATGTACACTTTCAGACCACAGTACTATGAAACTTGAATCAACCAGAGGAAAAAGTCTGGAAAACTTCCAAAAGCATGGAGGTTAAAGAACACCCTACTAAAGAATGAATGGGTCAACCAGGCAATTAGAGAAGAAAATAAGAAATATATGGAAACAAATGAAAATGAAAATACAACAATCCAAACGCTTTGGGATGCAGCGAAGGCAGACCTGATAGGAAAATACATTGCAATCCAGACCTATCTCAAGAAACAAGAAAATCGCAAATAAAAAACCTAACAGCACACCTAAAGGAACTAGAAGCAGAACAGCAAAGAAACACCAAACCCAGCAGAAGAAGAGAAATAATAAAGATCAGAGCAGAAATAAACACTATAGAATCTAAAAAACTGTAGAGTAGATCAATAAGACCAAGACCAACCAAGAGTTGGTCTTTTGAAAAAATAAACAAAATTGATAAACCTCTAGGCAAGCTTCTCAAAAAGAAAAGTGTGAGGACCCAAATAGATAAAATAATGAATGAAAATGGAATTATTACAACCAATCCCTCAGAAATATAAGCAATTATCAGGGAATACTAGAAAAATTATATGCCAACAAACGGGACGACCTGGAAGAAATGGACAAATTCCTAAGCACCCACACATTTCCAAAACTTAAACAGGAAGAAATAGAAAACTTGAACAGACCCATAACCAGCGAAGAAATTGAATCAGTTATCAAAAATCAAAAATGTCTCAACAAGTAAGAGTCCAGGACCAGGTGGCTTCGCTGGGGAATTCTACCAGAATTTTAAAGCAGAGATAATACCTATTCTTCTCTAGTTGCTCCAAAAAATAGAAAGGGAAGGACAACTTCCAGACTCATTCTATGAAGCCAGCATTACTTTGATTCCTAAACCAGACAGAGACCCAGCAAAAAAAGAGAACTACAGGCCAATATCCCTGATGAATATGGATGCAAAAATTCTCAACAAGATACTAGCAAATCGAATTCAACAACATATAAAAAGAATTATTCACCATGATCAAGTGGGATTCATTCCTGGGCTGCAGGGTTCGTTCAGTATTTGCAAATCAATCAATGTGATACACCACAATAATAAAAGAAAAGATAAGAACCATATGACCCTATCAATCGATGCAGAAAATGCATTTAACCAAATTTAGAATCCTTTCTTAATAAAAGCTCTTGAGAAAGTCAGGATAGAAGGAACATACTTAAAATCATAAAAAGCCATTTATGAGAAGCCCACAGCTAATATCATCCTCAATGGGGAAAAACTGAGAGCTTTCTCCCTGAGATCAGGAACACGACAGGGATGTCCACTCTCACCACTGTTGCTTAACATAGTGTTGGAAGTTCTAGCATCAGCAATCAGACAACAAAGGAAATCCAAGGCATCCAAATTGGCAAAGGTGAAGTCAAGCTTTCACTTTTTGCAGATAACATGATATTATACATAGAAAACCTGATAGACTCCACCAAAAGTCTGCTAGAACTGATACATGAATTCAGCAAAGTCGCAGGATACAAAATCAATGTACAGAAATCAGTTGCATTCTTATACACTAATAATGAAGCAACAGAAAGACAAAGAAATTGATCCCATTCACAAATGCACCAAGAAGCATAAAATACCTAGGAATCAACCTAACCAAAGATGTAAAATATCTGTATGCTGAAAACTATAGAAAGCTTATGAAGGAAATTGAAGAAGATACCAAGAAATGGAAAAACATTCCATGCTCATAGATTGGAAGAATAAATATTGTTAAAATGTCAATATTACCCAAAGCAATCTACACTTTCAATAAAGTCCCAATCAAAATTGCACCAGCATTCTTCTCGAAGCTAGAACAAGCAATCCTAAAATTTGTATGGAACAACAAAAGACCCTGTATAGCCAAAGTAATATTGAGGAACAAGACCAAAGCAGGAGGCATTACAATACCAGACTTTAGCCTCTACTACAAAGCTGTAATCATCAAGACAGTATGGTACTGGCACAAAAACAACACATAGACCAATGGGATAGAATAGAGACTCCAGAATTGGACCCACAAAAGTATGGCCAACTAATCTTTGACAAAGCAAGAAAGAATATCCAATGGAAAAAAAGACAGTCTCTTTAATAAATGGTGCTGGGAGAACTGGACAGGCACATGCAGAAGAATGAGACTAGACCACTTTCTTACATCATTCACAAAAATAAAGTCAAAATGGATGAAGGACTGGAATGTGAGACAGGAAACCAACAAAACCCTAGAAGAGAAAGCAGGAAAAAACCTCTCTGACCTCAGCCGCAGCAATTTCTTACTTGACACATCTCCAAAGGCAAGGGAATTAAAAGCAAAAATGAAGTGTTGGGACCTCATGAAGATAAAAAGCTTATGCACTGCAAAGTAAACCATCCACGAAACTAAAAGGCAACTTATGGAATGGGAAAATGTATTTGCAAATGACATATCAGACAAAGGGCTGGTATCCAAAATCTATAAAGAACTCACCAAACTTCACACCCAAAAAACAAATAATCCAGTTAAGAAATGGGCAGAAAACATGAATAGACACTTCTCTAAAGAAGACATCCAGATGGCCAATGGGCACGTGAAATGATGCTCAATGTCACTCCTCCTCAGGGAAATACAAATCAAAACCACACTGAGATATTACCTCATGCCAATCAGACTGGCTAAAATGAACAAATCAATAGACTATAGATGCTGGAGGGGATGTGGAAAAACGGGAACCCTCTTGCACTGTTGGTGGGAACGCAAACTGGTGAAGTCACTGTGGAAAACAGTGTGGAGTTTCCTCAAAAAATTAAAAATAGATCTACCCTATGACCCACCAACAGCACGGCTAGGAACTTACTCAAGGGATACAGGAGTGCTGATGCATAGGGGCACTTGTACCCCAATGTTTATAGCAGCACTTTCAACAATGGCCAAATTATGGAAAGAGCCTAAATGTCCATCAACTGGTGAATGGATAAAGTTGTGGTTTATATATACACTGGAATACTATGTGGCAATGAGAACGAAGGAAACATGGCCTTTTTTAGCAAAGTGGATGGAACTGGAGAGTGTTATGCTAAGTGAAATAAGTCATACAGAGAAAGACAGATACCATATGTTTTCACTCATGTGGATCCTGAGAAACATGACAGAAGACCATGGGGGAGGGGAATGGGAAAAAAAAAAAAAGTTACAGAGAGGGAAGGAGGCAAACCATAAGAGACTCTTAAAAAATGAGAATAAACTGAAGGTTGATGGGGGGTAAGAAGGAAGGGAAAGTGGGTGATTGGCACTGAAGAGGGCACCTGTTGGGATGAGCATCGGGTGTTGTATGGAAACCATTGTGACAATAAATTTCATTAAAAAATAAGAAATACCATATGATTCAGCAATTCCGTTCTGAGGTTTGCACCCAGAAGAATTGAAGGCAGAGAGTCACAGATATGTGTGCACCAATATTCACAGCAGCATTATTGACCATAGTCAGAAGGTGGGAACAACCCAATGTCCATTGATGGATGAGTGGATAAACAAGTGTGGTATATACATACACATATACATTCAGTGTAATATTACTCATCTTTAAAAAGGAAAATTCTGACACATGCCACAACATGACTTAATTTGAAGACATTATGCTAAGTAAAATAAGACAAAAAAGGACAAATACTGTATTATTTCACTGATATGAGGTATGTAGTGCAGTCTAATTCATAGACACAGAGTAAATATTGGTGTCCAAGGGGCTGGATAGAGGAAAGAATGGGAGTTACTGTGTAATGTGTATTAAATTTATTTTGGGGATAATGAAAAAGTTCTGAAAATAGTGGTGGATACAATGTGGATACATTTTGCAAATGCACTTAATGACACTAAATTTCTCACTTAAAATGGTAAAATTTATGTGTTTATATTTTACCACAAAGTTTTAAAAGCCTCTGTTTCCTTGTCTGATCATTCATTTGTTTTAACTATTTGGATTTAATCTCTTTCATTATAAGCAAATCCAAAGTCTGAGAAGCCATCTTGGGCCTTGGAATCAGGCAAACTGCTCTGCTACTTACTAGCTGTGTGATTCTTGGTTCATGACTGAACCTCTCTGAACTTCAGTTTTCTCATCTGTAAAGTGGGTTTTTTTTTTTTTACTTTTATGAAGTAGAATCTTTGCTATGGACAAAATCTAATACAGAAAAAAAAATCTTGTATAGAACCCAACTAAATAAAACACATAAAAACAATGAAGCAGTGGTATATATAAAGGAGGTAAGTACATTTGGTGAGGGTGCGGGTGGGAGGAGGAAGTTCCACTACCCCTACCCCTACCTCCAAATCAGTTACCTGGAACCTTAAATCAGAGAATAACATGGTTTGAAAACCACTTGGATTGTACTCTCTGGATCCTTAAAAAACTACTATTAGGAACAACCTGGATGACAAGTGTGTGAAACACTTTGTAAATCACAAAGACCATCACAAATGGGAGCTACAGTTGTTATGGTTATGTCCTACTTGTTCCTATATGTAATGAAATGAAAAAAAAAAAAAAACAACCTTGGACAGGGAAGTCAGAATATCCAGGTCCTTTTCTGAGGTGGCACTGAGGGATAAAGATATAGAGGGTTATCAGTGAATGCTAAAAACAAAAGCCTAGAGTATAGCTGGAACACTAGATAACAGCAGTGGAACGATTGATATGCTTAGGACGCCTGGGTGGCTCAATCAGTTGAGCATACAACTCTTGATTTTGTCTAAGGTCATGATCCCAGTGTTGTGGGATTGAGCCCCATGTCAGGCTCCATGCTGTGTGTGGAGCCTGCCTAAGATTCTCTCTCTCCCTCTGCCCCTCTCCCCTGCTTGCATGCTCTCTGTATCCAAAAAAAAATTTTTTTTGAAGATTGCAATGCAGAAGAAAGAAGGGTAGATGCCCCTTCTGACCCATTCCTTTCCTCATGATATAAATTCTCACCTGGCTTTTAAAATAACATTCATTATTAGAAGATTCATTAGGTTAATTTTTAGATCTAAAAATTTTCATATTTAAGCAAGTCTAATCTAACAATCCCTTTCCATTTTATAATCAGAAAAAACAATTTAAAGCAAAAACTAGAAGATATGATCAGAACCCCTTAAATAAACTGTTGATAAATGCTGCTACCTTCCAAGTAATGATAAAAGCTTGATAAGGTCTATAGCACCATATCTTTAGTATTCTTGGAAATCCAGGATGATGTTAATTGAATTCTCTGTAGCTAGTTGTAGAGAAGCAATGGACTGAGATTAATATATACCATATTCATACATTCATTTAGGTTGGGAGTACAATTGACAGTTTGACCAGAGGGCCCTGAACTGCTTGCACATTCATTTTTCTTCCCCTTTCTCAGTACAGTTTGCAATAGTATGTGACAAATAAATCTGTCTGCAGGTTAGCTTTTTTCTGCTTTCTTCCTTCAAACATTTGTTAAATGTCTAGTATGTTTAGGTGCTGTGATAAATAAGACATAGACCATCCTCAAGGAGCTCACACTTTAATGAAAAAGACAGAATATGTGTACAGTGCGATAGTATATACACTACTAAGGGTAAATACAAAATATTATGGGAGCACTTTACCCAAGCAAAGGAAGACAGAAATTATAGGAACTACATATAGAAAGGTAGACTGAGGACAAAGACACTTCTGTTAAGAGATCATGTTTTACAAAATGCAAATAATTCAATATTCCTCAATAATTGTGGCAGCTAGGGAAGGAGAATGTAATATAACAGAGAGATAAGGCATGAATAGACACTTTTCCAAAGAAGACATCCAGATGGCCAACAGGCACATGAAAAGATGCTCAATGTCACTCATCATCAGGGAAATGCAAATCACAACCACAACGAGATACAACCTCATGCTGGACAGAGTGGCTAAAATGAACACATCAGGAGACTATAGATGCTGGAGAGGATGTGGAGAAACGGAACCTGTTGCACTGCTGGTGGGAATGCAAACTGGTGCAGTCGCTCTGGAAAACAGTGTGGAAGTTCCTCAAAAAATTAAAAATAGAACTACCCTATGACCCAGCAATAGCACTACTAGGAGTTTATCCAAAGGATGCAGGAGTGCTGATTCATAGGGACACATGTAGCCCAATGTTTATAGCAGCACTTTCAACAGTAGCCAAATTATGAGTCTAAATGTCCATCAACTGATAAATGGATAAAGAGGATGTGGTTTATATATACAATGGAATACTACTTGGCAATAAAAAAAGAATGAAATCATGCCATTTGCAGCAACATGGATGGGACTGAAAGGTATTATGCTGAGTGAAATAAGTCAGTCAGAGAAAGACAGACGTCATATGTTTTCACTCATATGTGGATCTTGAGAAACTTAACAGAAGACCATGGGGGAAGGAAGGGGGGGACAGTTACAAAGAGAGAGGGAGGGAGGCAAACCATAAGAGACTCTTAAATACAAAGAACAAACTGAGGGTTGATGAGGGGGTGGGGGGGAGGGGAAAATGGGTGATGGACATTGAGGAGGGCACCTGTTGGGATGAGCAATGGGTGTTGTATGTAAGCGATGAACCACAGGAATCTGCAAAAACCAAGAGCACACTTTACACACGGTATATTAGCCAATTTGACAATAAATTATATTAAAAAATATTATGGCAGCCACGGAAGGAGAATGTAATATAAAAGAGAGATAATGCTAGACAATAGGCAGAGGCCATGTGTTGAAGGACTGGGGATGATTTTGAACTTGATCTTCTAATCAGTGGCTAGTCACTGCTTAAGCAAAATAATGGCATGATAAGATTTTAGAAAGATTACTCACTACAGTAGGGAGGTGAGGATTCAAGAGGACAGGCAGAGAAATTAGTTAGGAGGCTGTAACCATACTGCAAGCAAGAGATGAAAGTGACTTGTCTGTATAAGAGAAGTCATTGACACTGCAGAATAAATAGATCCCAAGATGTAGAAAGACTCAGACTTGGTGATATGGAATGTGGAAATTTTGAGAGAGACAGAGAGGCATTGTGGATAATGGCTTGGTTTCTGATTTGTGAAGCTGGTATAGAGAATACAAGAGAAAGTAGTTGGGAGTATAAAGGCAGGATAATAAGTTCAGTTTTTAATGTTAAATGTAAGGTAACTACACAATAGAGAGTTACACAAAAGTAGAGGAGGTAATTGGCTAAATAGGTTTTGTCTGTGAAGGAGACATACTGTTGGGGGTCATCAATATATATGTGGTAGCTGGAGTCACAAGAATAGATCAGATTGATCATAGAAAGTATGGGGGGTTAAATGGAAAGAATTAACGTTAAACCCCCAAGGAACATCAACATTTAAGGAATGGGTGATATAAGAACTTAAAAGATAACTAAGAGAGAGTCAAGGGTAGATAGAAAGTGAAGTGCTGATGAGGACAGAAACATCTGTTAGATTTGGCTTTATGAAACTTTTAGATAATCTTGATGATGGTGGCAATTTCAGATAAAAGGCAAATGCAGAAATCTAGATTCCAGTGAGTTAAAGAATGGAAAGGGAACTTCCAGTAGTGTTGTGGACTATATGCATTGAGAGGCTTTTTCACAATGCATCCATTAGATCATGAATAGAACAGGTATTTATTGTACTGCTGAACTTAAAAATAAGAGGTAAATTTGAGGCACACTCCTTGCTAGCTAGAATGAAGTAACCTGAAACCAGAGCAAGCAGGTAAGCAGGAAAATGGCTTAGATATGAGGGCAAATGTCACTGTCATCACTAAAATGGATCAGGAGACTAATTTTGAGTCAGCATCAAGCAGGGGAGCTGAATTTGAGGCTGTGGGCATAAAGCCAAAGCTCCTATCCAAAAAGGAACTAAAGGTTCCCAGGGTAGTAGTATAGTCTGGCACACACAGACAAAAGCAAATATTCTTTAGGAGAAAGTTCCTTTAATGTAAACTCATTGGATTTCCACATATGAAGACCAATAAAATATGAGCTTACAATAAAAGGTAACAAACACACAAGGACAAAATCATTATGAGTGAGAGTCACCTGATAAAAAGCAAACAGCAGATTTAGACTCTGAAAGACTTCCTTCAGTTATTAGAAGAGTCAGGTATCATACTATTTTGATGACCACAGCTTTGTAGTAGTCTAGGATTGTGATACCTCCAGATTTGTTCTTTCTCAAGATTTCTTTCGCTATTTGGGGTCTTTTGTGGTTCCATACAAACTTTAGGATTATTTGTTCTAGCTCTGTGAAAAAAAGCTGTTGGTATTTTGATAGGGATTGCATTAAATGTGTAGATTGTTTTAAATAGTATGGACATTTTAACAATATTGGTTCTCTCAATTTATGAGCATGAGATATCTTTCCATTTATTTTGTGTCATCTTCAATTTCTTTTATCAATGTTTTATAGTTTTCAGAGTAGCGGTTTTTCACCACCTTGTTAAACTTATTCCTACATATCTTATTATTTTTGGTGCAATTCTACCTGAGGTTGCTTTCTGAATTTCTCTTTTTATACTTCTTATTAGTATATAGGAATGCAACCAATTTCTCTATATTAATTTTTTATACTGTGACTTTACTGAATTCATTTATCAGTTCTAGTAGTTTTTCATTGGAATATTTGGACTTTTAAATATATAGTATTATGCCTTCTGCAAGTAGTGGCAATTTTACTTCTTCTTTACCAATTTGAATGCCTTTTATTTCCTTTTCCTGCCTGATTGCTGCATCTAGGACTTTCAGTACTATGTTTAATAAAACTGGTGAGAATGAACATCCCTGTCTCGTTCTTGACCTTAGAAGAAAAGTTCTCAGTTTTTCACACAGAGTATGATGTTAGTTGTGAGTTTTTGATATATGGCCTATATGTTGAGGTATGTTTTCTCTAAACTCACTTTGTTGAGAGTTTTTATCAATAGTGCAGATTATACTTTGTGAAAGTATTTTCTGTGTTTATTTAGAAAAGCATATCATTTTTATCCTTTCTCTTGTTGATGTATCATGTTGATTGACTTGCAATTATTGAACCACCCTTGTGTTCCTGGAAAAAAACCAACTTGAGTGTGGTGAAAGACTTTTTTAATATATTGCTGAATTAGTTTTGCTACTATTTTGTTGAATATTTTTGCATCTATGTTCATCAGAGATATTGGCCTGTAGTTCTCTTTTTCTGTAGTGTTTTTGTCTGGTTTCAGTATTAGGGTAATGCTGGCCTCATAGAATGAATTTGGAAGCTTTTCTTCTTCTACTTTTTGGAATTATTTGAGAAGAATAAGTAGTAACCCTTCTTCAAGTGTTTGTAGAATTCACCGGTGAAGCTATCTGGTCCCAGACTTTTGTTTGTTGGAATGTTTTAAATTATGGATTCAATTTCATTGACAGTAATCAGTCTACTCAAATTTTCTAATTCTTCCTGCTTCAGCTTTGGAAGGTTATATGTTTCTAGGGATTTATCCATTTCTTCTGGGTTGTCCAATTTGTTGGCATATACATTTTCATAATATTCTCTTATAAACTTTTGTATTTCTGTGGTGTCAGCTGTTATTCTCATCCTTTATTTCTGATTTTATTTGAGTCTTCTTTCTTTTTTTTTATTTTTCTAAAATAATGTTTCATTTATTTATTTTGAGAGAGAGAGTGCAAGCAAGGGAGGGGCATAGAGAGAGAAAGAAAGAGAGAGAGAGAGAGAGAGAGAGAGAATCCCAAGCAGGCTCCACGCTGCCAGCACAGAGCCTCATGCGGGGCTTGAACTCACTAACTGTGAGATCATGACCTGATATGAAGTCAAGAGTTGGACACTTAACCAACTGAGCCACCTAGGTGCCCCATCTCTTTCTTTTATTCTTGATAAGTCTGGCTAAAGGTTTAACAATTTTGTTGACCCTTAAAAAAAAAAAAAACAGCCCCTGGCTTTATTGTTTATATATATATATATATATATATATATATATATATATATAGTGTGTGTGTGTGTGTGTGTGTGTGTGTGTGTGTGTGTGTGTGTAGTTATAGTTGTTATAGTGAAGGGGCAGACCTACACCGGCTGACCATGCCTCCTCCCCTTGAGTAACAGGACTCCGACCCTTCCCCAGCCAATCGGCCAAGGCCACGACCCTTCACCAGCCAATCAGCTGAGGCCACAGCCATTACCTCACCAACTGCCCCTAGACCCCAATAAAACCTTTGTGCTTTTGAAACTCGCTCTCTCTCCCTGGTATCTCACCGCTGCGTTGGTGCAGGTAGGAGATTGAGCTTGAGATAGCTCGAATAAAGGCTCTTTTGCTTTTACATCGGACTCGGCTCCCTGGCGGTCTTTGGGGATCATGAATTCTGGGCATAACAATAGTTTGTGTGTGTGTGTGTGTGTATATATATATATATATATATAGCTATATATATATAGCTATATATATATGTGTTTATTGTATATATATATATATATATATATATATATATATATATATATCTCATTTATTTCTGCTCTAATCTTTATTATTACCTTCCCTCTACTGACTTTGAGCTTTGTTTGTTCATTTTTTTCTAACCTATTCGTGTGTCATGTTAGATTCTTTATTTGAGATTTTTCTTGTTTCTTGAGCTAGGCCTGTATTGCTCTAAACTTTCTTCTTAGGATAGCTTTTGCTGCATCCCAAAGATTTTGGACTATTGGTTTTTCATTTAATTTGTCTACATTTATTTTTTAATTTCCCGGTAGATATCTTGGTTGGCACATTCATTGTTTAGTAACATGTTGCTTACCCTCCACACATTTGTGTTCTTTCCTGATTTTTTTCCTGTGATTGACTTCTAGTTTCACACTGTTGTTGTTGGAAAAGACACATAATGTGATTGAGGTCCCAATCTAATTGGTTTTCCTTTATTGGGCAGGTCAGCTTCAGTTGGCAGATTATGTCCATTACCACACTGAGATGGCATATTCTGTCCAGAATCTGACTGAGCTGGTAGATTGTTGTGCCTGGAGCCCAGTTAGCTGGCAGTTTTGCTTGGAGCCCAACTGAGTTGGCAGAAATATCTGCTCATAGCCAAGCCCCTAGTCTTTCAGGCTACAGTTCCCTGGGTAGAAAGCCCCAGTAAGACTTCACAGGAATTAGTGGTGGTGCATACAAAGTCTTATGGGCAGGACTCAGTACTGCTAATATATTAAGTTAAATGTCTGTCTTGTTTTCTATAAATTAAGGCTATTGGTAATGGGGATCTCAGAGGAAAAATGGCTGAAAAAATTGATGAATATTGGTCAATTATTTAAAGACTATTAGAGGACTCAACACCTCAAGAAGACTCTGATAATAGGATAAGTTGGTCACAGAACAGTTTAAACTGATAGTATGTCACCCACCAGCCTCAAGAAAACTTCTGTGCAATGAGGTAAAGCATACACAATCCCCAATCTTTCAGCACATCCCTCTTAGGTATTA
This sequence comes from Panthera tigris, assembly GCF_018350195.1. Classification (NCBI taxonomy): domain Eukaryota; kingdom Metazoa; phylum Chordata; class Mammalia; order Carnivora; family Felidae; genus Panthera; species Panthera tigris. Next base: position 65,740,700 of record NC_056677.1, on the reverse strand, counting down.
GTTTGGCTCCAAGAAACCTAGAGCCTTAGCTAATGAGATCCTTAAGTTCTAAAGAGTCAAGCAGACTACCTTCCATCACATGTGCTTATTTTATGTCTAAGAACAATCATCCTAGAAGTTGCAGATATTTGGATAATTTTTTTAAATAACCTAAAATTGCAGTTGTCATTATGGGAAATGCTCCAATTAGACAATATTGTTCACTTAAGAAATGCTTTTGAAAGTAAGAGTTCCCAAATTAAATAAACAGAATGGGATGCATATTTTAACTGGCATTTAGAAGCTTCCAAATGGCTTCAAGTTTCCAAAATATACTCATTGAGAGATCTGTTACAAGGCTAATTAAAAATACAAGAGATGTCTAAGACAGAAGACTGTGAGACTGATATGACTCTTACTACTCTCTTCTATCTTTCTTTATCTGAGTACTCACAGTCTACAAATTTTCTGTTTAAATGCCTTTCTACACCAAAAGACAGTTACCTCTTAAAATAAAATTGCCTGAGGTTACAGGTGATCTTCCTCAGGTATCTTTCACTCTTAGGTCAAAGGCTATGGGCCACAGTAAAAAAACAAAAAACAAAACAAAACAAAACAAAACAACCTTAAACCTAAAGGGATTCCTAAATTAAAAAAAAATAGTATAATAGGAGAAGATAGGATAAAATAAGCAGAGAGGGAAAGGATAGGACCTGAGGCACCTGGGTGGGGAAAACACATATTTTGGAACAATGCTCTGACTATAGCAAACCCCCTCAGGCTTAAGGTTACTCTTAAGAATGTAACAGACCCCACCTACCCCCCCCTCAGGAATTTGACCAAAGACCTAAGTATAGCCATAGGCCACCCCTCATACAATGGAAATGAGCCAATCAGGAATGGACAACCCAGCACATAGAGCTATCAAGCCAATAAGGATAGAACCTGAGAAGGAACAAGGGGGAAGGGATGGGGAGGGCTGACCAGAACCTTATAAAACAAGGACCCCTGCCTATAGTCTTTGAGCATTAACTTTTGAGTGTCCCCTCTCTGTAAAGAGAACTTTCCTACTATTCTTACTTTCTAATCTTATACTCTAATAAATTTTGCCTGGTGCTTATTTTGTGTCTATCTCTTCATTCTTAGAAGTGACAAGACAATGAATCCCAGGTTTTGAGGTTAAAAAAAATCCTGCAACAATAGATTAACTCCTAAGTCTAGTTGAGAGAGGGAAATAAAAATTCATGTTATCACTTCTTTTCTAAATTCATGCCCTTTTTCTCCTGGGAATAAGTTTTTTTATTCTTGCTCATTTTATTTTACATCCTAAGAATATGGCTTGGCTTGCTTGCTTGCCTGTGGCATGATATGCATATTGTTAGGTCTTTCTTTGGCTGTCAATGGGAGTGGCTCTATGTAATGCCCCCGATTTCGAATCTGAGAGACCACCAAGGAGCTGATACCAATGCAAACGCATGAGGGTTTATTTGCAAGCTCGAGCTTGGGCCCAAGTATACCCAACACAGAAGAGCAGGGACTTGGATCCCCAGGTTAAGAGGCGTAGCAGTTTAATAGGGGCCAGTGGCCAATGAGATTGTAACACACACAGAAAGT